>NC_092379.1:86561505-87186505 GCF_030028105.1 Mobula birostris | reverse complement strand
AAAATCCTTTGCAGAGAAGGTGCAAGGAAAGAGAGCCATCCTATACTTCCAGGACAAATAGAGCTGCAGATACACACATGGAAAGGAGTGGGAACATAGTCAGAATTCATAATCAAAGGATTTTGATCCATTTTCATAAAATGGTTAGTGGCACTTAGTCAAGGTTAGGAAATGCATCTTACATCTTGGAGTCTGTGTTCCTCTCAATAGCATTAGAGTTAGAACATGGTCAAAGTTGACAACAGTTAAGTGAAGAGGAATTGCCCCTCTTCATGCCCCAGGCCACACAGTGATGCTGCAGATCATAATTAGAGGGATCGTTGTCAAGGCTGTGGCAAGTGGCAAAATAGTAGGGACTCAGAAAGATGACGCTCATGCATAATTCTCCTTATTTCAAAACAGAACCTAGTTAAACATTAAAAGAACAAAACACAGGGATGATGAAAGCAATAGTCATTACTGTTACACTCAAATCTATCTGGTTAGATACTAATACAACATTAACCTAAAGGCAACCACAGAGTTGGGAGATACACTCAAATAATTGCTGGAATGAATGTCAAGTGAGCACAGATTTTAGATGGTCAGAGGATAAAATGATTGAAAATTTTGCTCTAGAAATTTGCTAGCTACATCTTTAAATACTATAAGCTACCAATTTCACCTTAATCTTACAAGTATTTGTGAACGATCTTTACCAATGTATTCTAATTACTAGAACTCTACAGTGAGGAGTTTGATAGGATAGGCTACAAAAAAGTTTAAATTGATCTGCAGAATAAAATGTTTTGTCTGTAAGGAAGCATGATAGCAAGCTTCTATTCAATAGCATGAAGTAATTTGACATTAACACATCACAGGAATTTACAAAGGTTTTGAATTGCTTATTTTTCAAAGTGAGAGAAAGCCACAGTGACCAGATCTCTGGCACTGAGTCTGGATCTGCAGCTCAGAAGAAAATAGGAAAGAAGAGGAATGTAATAGTGATAAAGGATGCCATAGTTAGCATAGCAGCTAAGAGGATCAGAGGATTTTGATCTTAAACCTTTCCAAATCATGAACTATGTCTAAAGACAGACCATTTCTAAAATACAAATCACTTCTAAAGCACAAAGGATTTCAAAAACACAAGTTCCTTTAAGCTAAAACAACGTACCAACAATGCAGATGAATGAATCATCTGTCACATAAGCCAAAGCCAGAGGAATAGATTCTACACTCTGTGTTTCTTTTATAGGAATCAGTGATAATAATATGATAGAATTTACCTTGCAGTTTGAGAGGGAGAAGCTAAAGGCAGAATTATCATACAACAGTAGAGTAAATGGAATTACATAGGCAGGAGAGAGGAGCTGGCCAGAGTTGATTAGAAGGGTACACTAGCAGGGATGATGGCAAGACTGCAGTGGCTGGAGTTTCTGGGAGCAACTTGGAAGATGCAGGTTAGATATATCTCAAAAAAGAAGAAGAGATGGTAGACAATATCGCGTAAACTAATGGGAAACTAGAGGATTGGGAAGCATTAAAAAAAAACAGAAGGCAAATAAAAAAAGCAATAAAGAGAGAAGAGGTAAAATATGTAGGTAAGTTTTCCAAGAATATAAAAGAGGTCACCAGAAGATTTTTCATAAATATAAAGGCTAAATGAGATGTGTGACTGGATAGTAGACCACTGAAAAATTACACTGAAGAGGTAGTAATAGTGGACAAAGAAATGGTTGACCAACTTAATGAGTATTTTTATGTTAGTTTTCATGGTGGAAATATGATGGATATTCTCTTCCTGGGCTTGTTTCTCAGCTGTTTGCCAAACTCACTTTCTGAACACAGCAACTGCCATAGTGTTCTTAAAGAGGTAGCTGAAGAGATTATGGAGGCAGTAGTACAGATTTTTCAAGAATCATTAGATTCTGGAATACTGGAAAATTACATATGTCACTCCATTCTTTAAAAACCGAGGGAGGCAAAAGATGGCAATTATATGCCATTTAGTCTGACTTTAGTGGTTGGTAAGATACTGGAGTCCATTATTAAGGTTGGGGTTTTGGGATACTTGGAGGCACATGACCAAATAAGAGGAAAATAGGCCAATGTCAGCATAGAGGAATCTGACCTGTCATATCTGTTGGAATCTATTTGAAGAAATAACAGGCAGGCTTGATGAAGGAGAGGTAGTGGATTCTCAGAGGGCCTTTAACAAGATGCCTTACATGAGGCTGTTAAACAAGATAGCAGCCCATTGTATTACAGGGGATAATAACATTAATAGAAGATTGGCAGACTGGCAGGAGGCAAAGACTGGGAGTAAAGGAAGCCTTTTCTGGTTGGGTGCAGGTGACTATTGGTGTTCTGCAGGGGTCTATGCGGGGACCTCTTCTTTTCACATTATACTGTATGTCAATGATTTGGATGACAGCATTGATAGCTTTGTGGATAAGTTTGTCGACAATACAATGATAGGTGCAAGGGCAGGTAGTGGTGAAGATGCAGGGAACCTGTAGAAGGGATTAGACAGATTAGTAAAATGGGCAAAGAAGTGGCAGATGGAATAGAGCTTTGTGAACCCAATGGTCATGCTCTTTGGGAGAAGGAATAAAAGCATACAGTATTTTCTAAAAAGGGAGAAAAATATGAAATTAGATGTACAAACGAAGATGGCAACTCTCGGGCACGATTCCCTGAAGGTTAACTTCCAGGTTGAATCAGTGGTAAGGAAGGCAAATGCAATATTAGAATATATTTCAAGGGACTAGAATATAAAAGCAGGAATGTAGTGCGGAGGTTTTATAAGTCATCAGTCAGACTGCACTTGGAATTTCATAAGAATGATCCCAGAAATGAAAGGGTTAACATTTGATGGCTCTGGGCCTATAAACACTGAAGTTTAAAAAGATGAGAGGAACCTCTTTGAAACCAATCAAATACTGAAGAGCTAATCTGGTGAGGATGTTTTCTATAGCAGGAGAGTCTCGAACTAGAGAGCACAACCTCAGAATAGAAAGACTTCCCTTTAGAACAGAGATGAGGAGGAATTTACTTAGCCAAAGGGTGGTGAATCTCTAGCATTCATTGTTACAGATGGCCGTGAAAGCTGAGTTATTGGGTATATTTAAAATTGAGGTTGCTATGTTCTTAATTAGTAAGGATGTTAGAGGATTTGGGGAAAAGCAGGAGAATAGAGTTGAGAAGGATAATAAATCATTCATGACAGAATGGTGGAGCAGACTTGATGGGCTGAATGGCTTAATCCTACTCCTATGTCTTATGGTGAGTGGTGGTCAGATCCATCACACAAAGTACATTATTGGTGATTAATCTCACAGTTTTCCATGCAGTATCAGTTGTGAATTAGAACAGTCATATGATAGCATACCAGTTACTGAATTCCAACCCAGAGGCATGACAATTGATTCTGAGATATGAGTTCAAATCCATCCTTGGTTGGAGGGCAAATTAAGTTTATTATTTTAAACTGGAAGTAAAGTAGGATCATGAATGATGATCATAAAACTCTTGGGGTGTCCAAACATAAACTTGGCTTCTCAAAGAAATATGTATAATTGTGAAATTTCATGGTACTACATCAATCACAAACAAAATTCTCTTGCCAAATCTGTATCCTCCTTGCCAAGGTTACCATCACTTAGGAGAACTAAGAGTAATAAGGATAAATTGGTTGAAGAATGGCAATATCTTTCATCATCAGCTGCCTGTTGTTATCTCTACTGATTGGGCAGACCAAATTCATAAAGATAGTCACTGCTGCCCCTTGCCTTCACCAACATACAGTACCTAGCAGAGTATAGGAAGAAGTGACCACTGCAATGACGTGCACAATTCTGATTTGATGGAGACAGCCGTGAGAGCACGGAGGAACATCTGGAGTAATTTCTGAAATGCCTGCTTTGCTGCTGCTGCTACTGTGCGATTGAGTATCTCCGGAAGGAAGGCCCCAAAATCCTCAGCTTTGCCGGCCACTGGCGACCGGGGCTGGGATCGAAGCATTCGGCAGAGATGGTGCTCGGTGTCAGAGGGCTGGTCCGAGCTCGTAGTTTTCAGATGGCTGAGAGTCGGACTGTGATCGGGTATGGCAGGGTGAGTTTTCTTCCTTCTCCCGACTGCGTGAGATGTGGGACTTTCGAGAAACTTTGAACTTTTTTACCATGCTCACGGCCTGTTCTTCATCAAGTTATGGTATTGTTGCACTGTTGTAACTAGATGTTATAATTATGTGGTTTTTGTCAGTTTTTCAGTCTTGGTCTGTCCTGTGCTTCTGTTATATCACACCGGAGGAATATTGTATCATTTCTTAATGCATGCATTACTAAATGACAATAAAGTGTCCTCATAGTCTAATCTAATCTAATATTTGTTTTCTAGATAAATCTTCAGTCTCAAGCAAACACAAAACGGAACACTGTTCAAAACAATACTCAGAATCTCAAAAGCTACGTCTCAGGATCTGGAAGCTGTCTCTACTGGAACATGCCACATCTAACAATTACTGCTCACCACTGAGCTGTGGAAATGCAAGAGAAAAAAAAAACTGCTTGTTAAGTGGAGAGCCTTCCATGTTTTGATAAATGTGACATCTGCACTTATACCCTGAAGGAGATTTGACTGCATTTCAGCACTGCCAGCAGTACCTGTTTCTGTAAAGAGAAGTGATGACCTTCCAGACAGCTCTGGCAGCTATCCAGATACAGTAAGAGCCATTCCTTCTGTAAGATTTTCCATTAATTTATGATCTGATAAATATGGGATTTTTTTTTTTTGCAGGCGCGTGTAGACTAGATAAAGGATCTCGGCCTGAAATGTTAACTTTTTATTCATCTCTATAGATACAGCCTGACTTGCTGAGTTCTTCCAGTGTATTATTTCCGATGTTCCGTTGTTACTCTGGATTTCCACCATCTGCAGAATCACTTGTGTTTTTGTGTAGTCGCTTTTTTTTTGGAGAAACTACTGAAAAAAATTTGGAAGTTACTTATATACTATGGACAGAAGGAAGCTGATTAGCCCATCAAGTCCTGTCAGTGGCAATTCCTTTCTTCCTTCTTAATTACTGGGAAATGTATTTTCTTTTACATGACATCAATTCCATTTTCAAGTTCAAGCTTAATTGTCATTTGTCCATACACATCTAAATAAAACATTGTTCTTCTGGGGATAAGGAGCAAAACACAACACATACAATCACACTCATCACATACAGTTATGATAGTGCATACAATTGCAAAATAATGTTTGCACAAGTCCTTGATTGGCATGGCCTGATGATTGATGGTGCAGGTGATGTTGTCCTGGATGCATGCTTCTGCAAGAACAGACACTCAGCAGTTCCTCATCTCACACTGGGTCAGCCTCAGATGAAGGCAATCCAGCTTGTTTTCCAGGAGGTGAACACTGGAAAGCAGGACTAACAGGAGAGCCGGTCTGCAGGGGCCAGCTCCTAACCCAGCATGGGTCCCAGCACCCTACCATACCTTTGTTCTCTCCCACACTGAGTCCGGTGCCTCCTCCCTGGATGGCTGTATCAGGCGATGAAGCGGGATGAGGGCCTGGTCTGAGCAATAACCCGAGGCCATGCAGCTTCCTCGCCATTGGTTTTCCCAATGAACCAATGAACCGGACTTGCAGTATTTTATATTACAAATGCCAAACAGGGTCTTGTGATCGTGAGAATGTTTAACACAAACATTTGCACCATTTGTTGGATCCGAAGAGGCTGTTGCGACAAAGCATACACAAAGGGTTAAGCTGAAGTAGACAACATTCTACTGGCAACTTTGAGAAGTGCAAGGAAACCAAAGTTCCCAGTGGAAACACACTTGGTCACAGGAGGAGCATGGAAGCTCTGCACAAATTAAACACAAGATCAGGATCTCAGCTCGATCCCAAGAACTGTGAGGGGGCAGCACTGACTGCTGCCACATGATGACTGGGATTCCAGTCTGAGCCAGAATAATTGAGGCTTGTTTGTGCAGCACTGCCTATGACTGTAAGTATACTGTGCAGGGTTCTACAAATAACATTCAGTGGAGCCTTCAGCATTAGAAAAAGATTTTTATTTTACACCCTGGGAGAGCTGCTTTGGTTGAGAATCAGGCAGTCGTGGTTGAAAACCTTGCAAGAAAACAGAAAGTGTTGTACTACTCTATAATGCATCGAATAACTTGACCTCCACAGCCATCTGTGGAATTAAGTTCTGCAGATTTGCCACCCTCTGGTTAAAGAATTTATTCCTCTTCTCTGTTCTAATGGGACATCCTTATATCCTGAGGCTGTGCCCCCTGGTCCGAGACCTCACACAACTGGAAGAATCTTCTCCATTTCCACTTATCCAAATTTTTCAATATTCTGTAAAT
The DNA here is from genome assembly GCF_030028105.1 of Mobula birostris. Classification (NCBI taxonomy): domain Eukaryota; kingdom Metazoa; phylum Chordata; class Chondrichthyes; order Myliobatiformes; family Myliobatidae; genus Mobula; species Mobula birostris. The sequence goes on along the minus strand of NC_092379.1, from coordinate 87,180,137 downwards.
TTCAGTTGGATTCTTCCTGCTCCCCCCCACCACCACCAAAATGATTCCTTCTAAACTCCAGTGACTACAGGCCTAAAGCTATCAAACACTATTCATACATTAATCCTTTAATCCCTGTGATCATTCTTGTAAAACTCCACTGGATCCTTTACAATGCCAGCATATCCTTACTTAGATAATGGGCCCAAAACTATTCACAAAATTCCAAATGCTGTCCAACCAACTCAGGATTACATCCTTCTTTTTATATTATAGGGCACTCAAAATGAATGCTAACGTTGTTTTTGCCTTATTGACAACCCACTCAGCCTTCAAGAAAGCTTGTAGTGAATCCCATGTCTACTTGCACCTTCCATTTCTGAATTTTTTCCTCATTTAAAAAATAGTTTGCTTCTTTACTCTTTCTACAAAGTTCATGACCATATACTTATTTACATTCTGTTCTATCTACCACTTCTTTGCTCATTTTCCCAACCTGTCTACACCCTTCTGCAGATCCGTTGCTTACTCAAAACTATCTGTCCCTCCACCTATCTTTGTATTGTCTGCAAATTTTGCGACAATGCCATCAATTTCATCAGCCAGATCACGAAAAATAATGTAAAAACAGTTGATTTAACATTGACACTTCAGAAAACCACAAGTCGGTGGCAGCCAAGCAGGAAAGGTTTCTTTATTCCACCAACCCCCACCTTTGCCTTCTGCCAGTCAGCAAATCTTCTAACCATGCTACTACTGTACCTTTCCTGTAAAGCCATTGGTTCCCATATTGTTTAGCAGCCTTTTTTGTGGTATCTAGTCAATGCCATTCAGAAAATCCAAGTAAACACTATACAATGGCTTACCATTGTCTATCCTGCTTGTTACTTCCTTAAGGAATTCAACAGATCTGTCGAGCAAGATTCCCTTAAGAAAATGCTCGCTTAGGTTACCAAGTACCTTCAAACTTCATTCTTAATAATAGACTGTTAAATCTTACCAACTACCGAATTCAGGTTAACCAGTCGATAACTTCCTATATTTCATTTCCCTCCCTTCTTAAAGAGTGGAGTGATGTTTGTGATTCCAATTTTCCCCAATCTGCGGAATTCATTGCCACAGATGGCTGTGGAAGTCATACCAAGTCATTGTGTATACTTAAAGTGGAGATTGATAGATTCCTGAATAGTAAGGTCATCAAAATTATGGAGTGAAGGCAATAGAATGGGATTAAGAGGGAAAAATAAAATCGACCATGATCAAACAGCAGAACAGATTCAATGGGTGAAGTGGCCTAATTCTGCTCTTGTGACTTATGGTACCTATGGAACATCTTCTGTAAAAGGTGGCAAATAATAAAATTAACGGAAGTGAGGACTCATTTAAACAATGTAATGTTTTAATTGGTGATAAAGTGATACACAATTCAAGTTATTTCTTCATCAGTGCAACTTACAAAGCCAAATGTTGGATATCTAAAATGCAAAAAGAAGATGCTAGAAACATTCAAGTGAGGGAACGTCGGTGGAAAGTGCAAGATAAATAATGTTCAGGGTCAAAGGCTTTTCATCAGATTTGAACCCTAAAAGATTATCCCTCTGTTTTGTTCTTCACTGAAGCTTCCTTCAACAATGAAGAACAAGCCAGAAATATTGTGAATGAGCAAACTGCCATTTTCAGCAGCCTTCAAAATTGTGCTGTTACATCGAGTAACTGTGGTTGTGCATGAATAATTCTTTTAAAATATTCAGCACTTTATTGGTTTAAGATACAAATAATGGTAAAGCATCTCTGAAAAAAGACCTTACAAACTAAATTTTAAGTGTTGCTAATCTGCACCAGTGGAGTAACCCAATTTTAACAGTGACTTAAAAATATGTTGATAATTTTATTGCAATGCTAATGTTTTGTTATGCTGATTCTTAAGCAATCCAGCTATTGGTTAAAAGTTGACATGGTGATGTGATTCAAAGTGCGTTGAACCACTCTAGGATATGCTTGAACGTAAAATAATTCTGCAGAAGATACATAAATGGCATTGTTCAGTCTGATAAAAACCCATTTCGTGTCTTAATTCAGAAAAAGTTTGCTCATGCAAGAAGTGATTCCAGTTATTAGATATCTTTGAGTGAAGTGTTGGAGAAGATGTTCACTGTTGCTGAATCCCAACTCCAGAGAAAGGCAGCCTATAAAAATGGGCAAATTATCTGCTTTATATCCAGCTATAGTTGCTTTCTAACATCACAAACAAAACTCCATTGAATTTTATATGATGGTAGAATTAAAATATATTTTGACAGAAATTTAAAGCACTTAGATTAAGAAAGAAATGCATCTTCCATCATCTATTTATATTCAATGTAGCATTTGCAGATTTAAGCAACACATAAAAACTGCAGGAGGAATTCAACAGGTAAGGCAACATCTATGGAAGGAAATCAATAGTCAACGTTTCAGGCTAATACCCTTTATCAGGACTGAAAAGGAAGAGGCAGAAACCAGAATAAGAAGGCAGGGGAGAGGGAGGAGTACAAGCTGTCCAGGGGAGGCAAATGTAAGTGGATGGAGGAGGGGGACAAGGTGAGAAGCTGGGAGGTAATAGGTGAATGAGGTAAAGGGCTGAAGGAGGGATCTGATAGGAGAGGACAGTGGACCATGCAATAAAGGGAAGGAGCTGTGCACTAGAGGGTGTTAGTGAGATAGCTTTTCATCGTCTGCCTATCATTTTCCTCTGGTTCCCCACCAACCTGCAGTTGGCCTCTCCATGGGAGTAAAGGAGCCTGTGTCCCAAAGTGCTGGTGTAGGAGTGAGGAGTAGAATTAAAATGGGTGACTGCAGGGAGATCCTGGCTGTTGTGATAGATAGAGCTGAGACGCTCAATAAAGAAGTCCTCCCATATGTATTGGGTCTCACCGATGCATCTAGATCAGGGGATACAACAAATGACTCCAAAAGTCTCCACAGGCAAAGCACCTTTCACCTGGAAGGGCTGTTTAGAGCCCTGAATAGTGAAAGGGAAGAAGCGTAGAGGTTGGTGTCGCATTTGTCACAGTGCCCGGAGGGAGATTTGTGTGGAGGGATGAGTGGGTAATTGCAGGTGGGAGGAGTAACATTTATCCTGATGACATGAACATTGATTTCACTATCTTCCAGTAATCACCCCTGCTTTTTTCTCCCCCACACCCTTTTTATTTTCTCTTATTCTGCTCATCATTTCACACTTCTCTCCCTCTCTCCTGCCCTTATGACCTACTCATCGCATTCCTTTGGTTCCCCACCTCTTTCCCTCTACTGTCCACTCTGATTGGATTCCTTAGATTCCTTCTTCTTCAGCCCTTTATCTTTTCCATCTAACACCTCCCAGCTTCTCATATCATTCCATTCCCCCATCCACTCAGCTGGTTTCATTATCATCTGCCAGCTTGTACTCTTATTCCTCCCTCCACTTTCTAATTCTGGCATCTGCTCCACTCATTTCTGGTTCTGATGAAGGGTCTCAGCTTGAGCCATCAACTTTTAATTTCCCTCCATAGATGCTGCATAACCTGCTGGGTTCCTCCAGCATTTTGTATGGGCTGCTCAGGGTTTCCAGCCTCTACCAAATCTCAGGTCTTTGATTTATGGACATCACTCTTCTTCTGAAAATCAGTTCCATTTACATTTGCATATTATATTCTGCATTTAGCTAATGGTATACTCATGGAGAATTTCTACATCAAGGACAATAAAATAGAAATTCAATAATATAAAGTGTTCTGTTTTCTCTATGACGGAATTTATTTCCTGCAAAACTAGTAGCAAAAGAAAAATGGGCTCAGCAGTTCCACACTTGAATTGCAATGTTAATTTGAATCACTGGTCTCCAAGCGCTTGACACATCCATGCATGAAGGCCACAGGGTGTATAGCAAGGACATCAGTCAATCAGTGTGAAATTCTTGTTTGGCAAGATTACTGTGAACTGCAAGCTTTGTTACAAAGTGAAAAAGCCAACTGTATCTCTAACACTAGACTAGACCTGAGAAGGAAAATGAAGATTTGCTCATGTATAAAGTATCTGATTCGCTTTTTGGAAATCTGTCACATTGCGCAGTCCCATGTAGGAATATGGGACCCTGCTCCTATTTCTAACCTATCATTCCCAGATCAATTTTTCAATATGAAACCCAATGGTTGATGCAGCACTGCTTGTGCGATTTGCCAGCTTAAAAGTGACTGTATTAATCGAATCAGATAAACAAACTTCCATTGCTTGTGCAACCTGATAGAATGTATGAGTATCATGCATAACCACTCCATGTGTCTGGGTTTGAACCTTATGCAACATACAGTAGTACTATAAGAAATTGGTAATGGCCTAATCCAAAACGCTGATTTACTTAGAACATGTACTCAGTGGCCACTTTAGGTATAGGACCCTCCCATACCTAATAAAGTGACTACTAAGTGCATGTTTGTTTTCTTCTGCTGCTTTAGCCCATCCACTTCAAGGTCTGACACGTTGAGCATTCAGAGACTTTCTTCTGCACACCACCATTGTAATGTGTGGTCATTTGAGATACTGCTGCCTTGTTGTCAGCTTTAACCAGTTTGGACATTCTCCTCTAACCTCTCTCATTGATTTTCACCCACAGCACTGCTGATCACTGGATTTTTTTTTTTGCTTTTCGCACCATTCTCTATCACCTCTAGAGACTGTTGTGTGTGAACATCCCAGGAGATCAGCATTTTCTGAGACAGTCAAGCCACCCCATCTGGCACCAACAATCATTCCATGGTCAAAGTATGATTGATCACATTTCTTTCCATGCTGATATTTACTGAACTTCTTAACCATGTCTGCATGCTTTTATGAATTGAGTTGCTGCTACATAATAAGATGATTAGATATTTGCTTTAATGTACAGGTGTACAAGTTTAACTCATAAAATGGTCACTGAGTGTAGAACACAATATATTACAGCACAGTGCAGGCCTTTTTGCTAACAATGTTGTGTCAACCTTCTAATCTAACCTCAAATCAACCTAATCCATCCCTTCTGCATAACTTTCCATTTTCCTATCATCCATGTGCCTATCTAAGAGTTTCTGACATGCTCCCAATGCATCTGCTTCATCCATGCACCCACCTCTCTCTGTGAAAAGAACTTACTGTAGACAACCCCCATATACGTTCCTCCAACCAGCTGACAGTTATACCCCTTGTATTAGCAATTTCTTCTCTGTGGAAAAAAGTCTCAGGTTATCCACTCCTTCTATGTGTCTTATTATCTTGCACACCACTATCAGGTCATGTCTTTGTTTCCATGTGTTACATACTTGATGATATTTTGCTTCAAAGTAAATGGCTAAGCTGTATTCAGATCATTTCAGTAATGTGATGCATCATTTAATACTGCAATGCATATTTTTAGGACCAAAAAATCATGCATAGCTCCATGAAGGTGACAACATGGGTAGAGATGGTGGTGATGGGAGTAATTGCCACACTTATCTTCACCTCATTGAGTAGAGGAGTTGGAACCTCATGTAAAACAGTGCAAGTTGTTGGTAAGACTACACATGAGCATTATGTGTAATTCTGATCACTCAACTATAGGATGTGATTAAGCAGGAAATAATGCAGAAAGAATTAATAAGATCACAGTATGATCGAGTTCACTTTGAAATTTGAGAAGGAGAAACTTAATTCCAATGTGTTGATATTTCAGTGGAATAAAGGAAATTACAATGGCACGAAAGGAGAACTGGCCAAGGCTGACTGGAAAGGGATACTAGCAGGAAGGACAGTAGAACAGCAATGGCTGGAGTTTCTGTGAAAATTGAGGGAAGTGTAAGACATATATCCCAAATAAGAAGAAATCTTCGAACAGAAAAAGGATACGAACATGACTGGCAAGTGAAGTCAGAGCCAAAATAAAAGCAAAAGAGAGAGCATATAAAGAAGCCAAAGCTAGTGGGAAGATTGTGGATTGAGAAGCTTTTAAAAACTTGCAAAAGGAAACTAAGAAGATCATTAGGAAAGAAAAGATGAATTATGAAAGGAAGCTGGAGACTAATATCGAATAAAATACTAAAAGTTCTTTTAAGTATATAAAGGGTAAAAGAGAGTTGAGGGTAGATATAGGGCCAATAGAAAATAATGCTAGAGATATTGTAATAGACGCAGAGATGGAAGAGGAACTGAATGCGTAGTTTGCATTGGTTTTCACAGTGGAAGACATGTGCAGTATACCAGACATTCAAGATTGTCAAGAAAGTGAAGTATGTGCAGTGAAAATTAGCACTGAGAAGGTCCTCAGGAAGCTTAATGGTCTGAAGGCGAATAAGTCTCCTGGACCTGATGGAATGCACCCTTGGGTTCTGAAGGAAGTAGCTGGAGAGATTGCGGACGCATTAACAATAATCTTTCAAGAATCGATAGACTCTGGCATTGTACCAGATAACTGGAAAATTGCAATTGTTACTCCGTTGTTTAACAAGGGTAGGAGGTAGCAGAAGAGAGTCTATAGACCTGTTAGTCTGACAACAGTGGTTGGGAACTTGTTGGAATTGATTGTTAGGGATGAGATTACAGAATACCTGGAGGCACATGACAAGATAGGCCAAAGCCAGCATGGTTTCCTGAAAGGAAACTTCTGCCTGACTAAACTATTGCAATTTGTTGAGGAAATTACAAACAGGGTAGATAAAGGAGATACAGTAGACATGGTGTACTTGGATTTTCAGAAGGCCTTTGACAAGGTGCTTAGTCTATGGAATTACAGGGGAGTTACAAGCATGGGTGGAGCATTGGCTGATCGGCAGAAAACAGAGAGTGGGAGTAAAGGGATCCTATTCTGGCTGGCTGGCGGTTACCAGTGGAGTTCCACAGGGGTTGGTGTTGGGACCGCTGCTTTTTATGATGTATGTCAATGATTTGGACTATGGGATTAATGGATATGTGGCTAAATTTGCTGATGATACAAAGATAGTGGATGAGTGGGTGGTGTTGAGGGAACAGAAAGCCTGCAGAGAGACTTAGATAGTTTAGGGGAAAGGGCAAAGAAGTGGTAAATGAAATAAATGTTAGAAAGTGTATGGTCATGCGCTTTGGTGAAAGAAATAAATGGGCAGTCTACTATTTAGATGGGGAGAGAATTTAAAATGCAGATATGCAAAGGGACTTGGGATTCCTTGTGCTGGATGCCCTAAAGGTTAACATCCAGGTTGAGTCGGTGGTGAAGAAGGCGAATGCAATGTTGGCATTCATTTCTAGAGGTATAGAATATAAAAGCAGGGATGTGATGTTGCGGCTCGCTAAGGCACTTGTGGGACCACACTTGGAATATTGGATGCAGTTTTGGGCTTCTTATTTTAGAAAGGCTATACTGCTACTGGAGAGGGTCTAGAGAAGATTCACGAGGATGATTCCAGGAATGAAAGGATTATCATATGAGGAATGTCTGACAGCTCTTGAGCTGTATTCCCTGGAGTTCAGGAGAATGAGGGGGGATCTCATAGAATGTTAAATGTTAATATCTCCAAATGTTTAAAGGCCTGAACAGATTAGATATGACAAAGTTATTTCCCATGGTAGGGGAGACTAGGACAAGATGACACAACTTCAGGATTGTAGGATATCCACTTAGAACAGAGATGAGGAGAAAATACTTTAGTCAGAGGTGGTAAATCTGTGGAGTTTGTTGTCACGAAGAACTGTGGAAGCCAAGTCATTGGGTGCATTTAAGGCAGAGATAGGTTCTTGATTAGCCAGGGCATTGAAGGGTATGGGGAGAAGGCAGGGTGGTAGGAATGACTGGAAGAATTGTATCAGCCCCTGATTGAATGGTGGAGCAGAATCAATGGGCCAAATAATCTACTTGTGCTACTATATTTTATGGTTTTATGGTCTTACGAATATTATCAGGACTGAAGGGCTTAAATTTGAAAGAAAGTCTTAGTAGACCTGGAATTTATTCCCTGTTGGAGATGCTGAGAGGTAACTTCCTGGAGGATATAAATTCATGAGTGGAGTTGATTCTCACATTCCTTTGTCCTCAGGATAGGAGTAGCCTAAAACTAGAAAGTATAGATTGAAGGGAATAGGGGGAAATTTTAAAAGGGACCAGAAGGGAAAATTAGGAGTCCTCGTGCAAGACTCCCAGAAGTTTAATTTACAAGTTGAGTCCGTGGTTAAAAAAAAGCAAATGCAATGTTGACATTTATTTCAAGTGGAATAGACTATAGAAGCAAGGAGGTAATGCTAAGCCTTTATAAGACACTCTTCCGGCTGCACTTGGAGTATTGTCAACAGTTTTACTTCCTATATCTCAGAAAGGATGTGCTGTCATTGGAGAGAGTCCAGAAGAGGTTCATAAGGATGATTCCCAGAATGAAGGGGTTAAAACATGAGGAGCAATTGGCAGACTTGGGCTTGTACTCACTGGAATTTAGAAGAATGCATGGGAATCTTATTGAAACCTAGTGAATGCTGAAAAGACTAGATAGGGTAAATATAGAGAGGATGTTTCCTATGGTGGGTGTATCTAAAACTAGAAGGCACAGCCTCAAAATTGAGGGGCGACTTTTTAGAACAGAGGTAAGGACGAACTTTTTTAGCCAGAGAGTAGTGAATCTGTGGAATGCTCTGCCACGGACAGTGGTGCAGGCCAAGTCTCTGGATATATTTGAGGCGGAAGTTGGTAGTTTCCTGATTGGTAAGGGCATCAAAGGATATGGTGAGAAGGTAGGTGTATGGGGTTGAATGGCATCTGGGATCAGCAATGATGGAATGGCAACACAGACACAGTGGGCTGAATGGCCTAATTCTGCTCCTAGGTCTTATGATCTTATAGACTAACTACTATTTATTACTGGAAATCAAACAAACAAAATGAAAGTTTAAGAGTATTATCAAGTGAATTTGTGGATTGGTTTGTTTTCATTAGGGAGGTAAAAAAGGAGAGCCTATGAAATTATTTTGCAATGACATTAGTCCACAAGTGTTCATTTGTTGAAAAAAAGCAATAAGGTGAGGTACATCTGAAGAATTATTAGCATGTTGTTTCGCAATACCTCTTAGAATTATCTCAAAGCAGTTCATAACTGAAATGCTACAGATGTTATTACGTAACCAGAAACAATTGTTGTTTTATTTATAAGAATGATGCACAGACAGCAAACAAATAAACAATTGTTCTCTGCATCTACTAATTCGACTCAGTAATGTCAAACGGCAAATGAAGTGGCATGAACAAACAGTTTCACCAGGTTGAATGGCACATGGGGGGGAGAAATGGTTAACACTTCAGATCAAAACCCTGCTTAAGAACCTGTCCAGTGCAGCGGTTTGATCTGAAACATCAATAACTCCTTTCCCACCCGCACAGATGCTGCTTGACCTGTCGAGGTCCTCCAGCACATTGTTTCTTGCACCAGTTTCCAGCACCTGCAGTCTCTTGTCTCTATTTTCATATGGCATAAAATTAAACCATTTGCCCCACCACATCCACGTCAATGGTTGGCACCCTTTGGTATTAATCTCATTTTCCAGTGCTTGTCATGCAACTTTTGATCCCTACATAATTCAAGTTCTTGTCTAGGCCAGTCTTAAATTTTGTCAGCATCTCTGCTTTCACCACACTCTCCATCAGTGCATTCCAGCTATTTATCACTCTCCAAGTGGAAAAGATCCGCCCCTCTCCATCATTCCCCTTACTGCAATTTCATGTTCTCTAGTTTTATTCACCTCTGATAAAAGAGAAAAATTTATTCCTGCAGTGTATCCTGATGTATAACCCTCAATTTTATCTACTTCACTTCGGTCCTTTCACCACTCTGAGGAAAACACAAACACGAGGAAATCTGCAGATGCTGGAAATTCAAGCAAAACACACAAAATGCTGGTGCAACGCAGCAGGCCAGGCAGCATCTATAGGAGGAGGTACAGTTAATGTTTCAGGCTGAGACCCTTCGTCAGGACTAACTGAAAGAAGAGCTAGTAAGAGATTAGAAAGTGGGAGGGGGAGGGGGAGATCTGAAATGATAGGAGAAGACAGGAGGGGGAGGGATGGAGCTACTCAAGTCTTTTCTGATCTCAGTTTCTCCATCTCAAGCAACATCCTGGTGAATATCTTCTACAAACTTTCCAGCACTATCACATCTTTCCTATTGTATGGTGACCTGCTTTACACACGGTATTCTAGACCAAACTTTTCTAAAGTTAGAGCATTGCTTCCTTGATCTGTATTCAGAGACAAGTATTGAAGGCCAGTTTTGTAGAACAGAGAACAGTAAAGCACAGGAACAGGACTTTTGGTCCACAATATTATGCCAAAACAAGTAAGTTAATCAAATGGTCAACTAAACTAATCTCTTCTACCTACATAATGCCTTCCATTTTTTTCACATTCACATGCCTTTCTAAACATCCCTTAAAAGTATATAACATTTCTGCCTTTACCACCAGTATGTGCTTTCTTATCTACCACCTGAAAGGATTTTCAGACATTCCTACCAAGATCCATCAATTTCTCAATACGCTGCAACACCATTCCCTTCACGGTGTACATTCTAGCATCATGAGTACCCCAAAACCCTTCATATCATATTTATCAGGATTAAACTCCATCTGCCATTTCTCAGGCCTTTTCACCAATTGTTGTGTATGTGGCCGGGTTACACAACAAAGCTATAAATAAAATGCTGGAGATGGGAGCTAAGTTAACAGGGTACTTTACTGACTGAAACCAAACTGAACACACACGTACAGATCAATACGCACCTAATACCTAATGCTCAATACCTGCCCAGACATTCCACCCTGCAAAAACTTATTTCTGGAAGGTCTCAACCTAATTTCAGAGAGGTCTCAACCGGAAGCCTCAACCTCATAGCAGTCTGTGTCAATGAATTTGTTAATTTTTCAAGACATCAGATTCACAAGTGTTTTGTGAGACAGCTGACTTCCGAATACTGTATCAATGTGCCATGTTCACAATAGCTGCTGTCTTGGTTGATGAGTAGGCAGAGCTTTTTGCTATTTCTGAATCAAGAAACATTTTCCTGAATAGCTTGCCTTTATGCTTCCACACCTGGAATGGCAGGTTATGTTCAACGATGAAAGGTGTAAAGTACACCTCAGCTCTAGTGACCTTCTCTGTTTTCTGCTGAAGAGAACTGTGAAATACTCGAGCAACCTTCCCTGCGCTTAGCCTCCCTAATATGTTGTGGTCCCTAAAAGAAATAAAAGCATAAGGTGTATCGTCATTACAGATGTGCGCCGCTTAACGTCCATTCGGACAAGGTCCGATCGCATATACGTCCGTAGTCAAGCAACACACATCAAAGTTGCTGGTGAACGCAGCAGACCAGGCAGCATCTGTAGGAAGAGGTGCAGTCGACGTTTCAGGCCGAGACCCTTCGTCAGGACTAACTGAAGGAAGAGTGAGTAAGGGATTTGGAAGTTGGAGGGGGAGGGGGAGATCCAAAATGATAGGAGAAGACAGGAGGGGGAGGGATGGAGCCAAGAGCTGGACAGGTGATAGGCAAAAGGGGATATGAGAGGATCATGGGACAGGAGGTCCGGGAAGAAAGACAGAGGGGGGGGACCCAGAGGATGGGCAAGAGGTATATTCAGAGGGACAGAGGGAGAAAAAGGAGAGTGAGAGAAAGAATGTGTGCATAAAAATAAGTAACAGATGGGGTACGAGGGGGAGGTGGGGCCTAGCGGAAGTTAGAGAAGTCGATGTTCATGCCATCAGGTTGGAGGCTACCCAGACGAAATATAAGGTGTTGTTCCTCCAACCTGAGTGTGGCTTCATCTTTACAGTAGAGGAGGCCGTGGATAGACATGTCAGAATGGGAATGGGATGTGGAATTAAAATGTGTGGCCACTGGGAGATCCTGCTTTCTCTGGCGGACAGAGTGTAGATGTTCAGCAAAGCAGTCTCCCAGTCTGCGTCGGGTCTCGCCAATATATAAAAGGCCACATCGGGAGCACCGGACGCAGTATGTCACCCCAGTCGACTCACAGGTGAAGTGTTGCCTCACCTGGAAGGACTGTTTGGGGCCCTGAATGGTGGCAAGGGAGGAAGTGTAAGGGCATGTGTAGCGCTTGTTCCGCTTACACGGATAAGTGCCAGGGGGGAGATCAGTAGGGAGGGATGGGGGGGCCGAATGGACAAGGGAGTTGTGTAGGAAGCGATCCCTGCGGAATGCAGAGGGGGGGGGAGGGAAAGATGTGCTTAGTGGTGGGATCCCGTTGGAGGTGGCGGAAATTACGGAAAATAATATGTTGGACCCGGAGGCTGGTGGGGTGGTAGGTGAGGACCAGGGGAACCCTATTCCTAGTGGGGTGGCGGGAGGATGGAGTGAGAGCAGATATACGTGATATGAGGGAGATGCGTTTAAGAGCAGAGTTGATAGTGGAGGAAGGGAAGCCCCTTTCTTTAAAAAAGGAAGACATCTCCCTCGTCCTAGAATGAAAAGCCTCATCCTGAGAGCAGATGCGGCAGAGACGGAGGAAATGCGAGAAGGGGATGGCGTTTTTGCAAGAGACAGGGTGAGAAGAGGAATAGTCCAGATAGCTGTGAAAGTCAGTAGGCTTATAGTAGACATCAGTGGATAAGCTGTCTCCAGAGACAGAGACAGAAAGATCTAGAAAGGGGAGGGAGGTGTCAGAAATGGACCAGGTAAACTTGAGGGCAGGGTGAAAGTTGGAGGCAAAGTTAATAAAGTCAACGAGTTCTGCATGCGTACAGGAAGCAGCGCCAATGCGGTCGTCGATGTAGCGAAGGAAAAGCCTCCGGGTCCAACATATTATTCTCCGTAACTTCCGCCACCTCCAACGGGATCCCACCACTAAGCACATCTTTCCCTCCCCCCCCCCTGCATTCCGCAGGGATCGCTCCCTACACAACTCCCTTGTCCATTCGTCCCCCTCATCCCTCCCTACTGATCTCCCCCCTGGCACTTATCCGTGTAAGCGGAACAAGTGCTACACATGCCCTTACACTTCCTCCCTTACCACCATTCAGGGCCCCAAACGGTCCTTCCAGGTGAGGCAACACTTCACCTGTGAGTCGACTGGGGTGATATACTGTGTCCGGTGCTCCCGATGTGGTCTTTTATATATTGGCGAGACCCGACACAGACTGGGAGACTGCTTTGCTGAACATCTACGTTCTGTCCGCCAGAGAAAGCAGGATCTCCCAGTGGCCACACATTTTAATTCCACATCCCATTCCCATTCTGACATGTCTATCCACGGCCTCCTCTACTGTAAAGATGAAGCCACACTCAGATTGGAGGAACAACACCTGATATTTTGTCTGGGTAGCCTCCAACCTGATGGCATGAACATCGACTTTTCTAACTTCCGCTAGGCCCCACCTCCCCTCGTACCCCATCTGTTATTTATTTTTATGCACACATTCTTTCTCTCACTCTCCTTTTTCTCCCTCTGTCCCTCTGAATATACCTCTTGCCCATCCTCTGGGTCCCCCCCCCCACTTGTCTTTCTTCCCGGACCTCCTGTCCCATGATCCTCTCGTATCCCCTTTTGCCAAACACCTGTCCAGCTCTTGGCTCCATCCCTCCCCCTCCTGTCTTCTCCTAACATTTTGGATCTCCCCCTCCCCCTCCCACTTTCAAATCCCTTACTCACTCTTCCTTCAGTTAGTCCTGACGAAGGGTCTCGGCCTGAAACGTCGACTGCACCTCTTCCTAGAGATGCTGCCTGGCCTGCTGCGTTCACCAGCAAATTGGATGTGTGTTGCTTGAATTTCCAGCATCTGCAGAATTCCTGTTGTTTACGTCCGTAGTCAAACACACACACACACACACACACACACACACACACACACATTGCCTGCAATAGTTGGGATCAGAACTTACTTTTTACATCAAAATGGGGGATTTTAAAAGAGTGATTTAGAAGTTCTGTATCTTCAAGTTCAAGTTTATTGTCATCTGGCTGATTGTCCACAAACGAAACAATCTCTGTCCGGACCACGGTGTAGCCACAATACATATATCACGCACACCACATAAAACAATATATTACCATATTATTTAATAAAGTGAAATTCACAGGTAAGTAGTTCGCTATCCTAATAACACGAGCTCGGTGGTGGCCGGGTATTTATTAAAATTGTTTTTTCTTCTGAAAATGGCTGTGCTTAAACCCAGCCCATTGGGGGCTTCGATGTACCTGTAGGTGGAAGTGTGTTAGGAAAAAAAACCTGAAGAATTTGCTTGCTGTGAGCGCGTTTTTAAAGATGACTCAACGGACGATTTTGGAATTTCGCTCCAATTTAAACCCCGGTGTAATCCCCTTTAAGACGCCAACACGCCCCACCCGTATAGGGCAGCCTTGCGTAGTCAGGTTGTCACCACCAGCCTTGGGAATTTCCTTGTCAGGCTTTTGTACTTCATCACCGATAGTTGTCCGGATCATTTCAGCATCATTACAGACGGTAGTAACTGAACTGATGGACTATGGAAGAGAGAGAGAGGTCGACTGTAAAGCCTGCCCACAGAGAAAACTGATAGGTTTATTTAGCACAAAGAGAGATCAAGCAGGATTCATTCATTTTCTTTATTTCTTTTTTCCCTCTCCTACTCCCTTTCTAAAAAATAGATTTCCGGGATATTGTATATAATTTGCAGGCATCAGGGAGCCACTATCGATATTCGGGAGACTCCCGGAACCCCCGGGAGAGGTGGGATGTCTGCGTGCCTAATAGCGCATGCAACGATGTGTTACTACAATAATAGTCTCATAACATACAGTAGGCTATATGGTACACTCCTTCCCTTTTATTTTGATAGTGTATCAACTGTTTATTTTTCTGGGGAACTACGCTGAGCAAATATGTGCACCCTTAACATAGAAACCCCTACCAATTGTTTACTATTTGCTTGAACGTTTTGTCAGCTGGCTTTTCAGGGGTTAACAAGCTCCATAGCAGCCCATATGTTTTTGCTTCCATAGTACTGAGTAAGATGCTGGCTTTCTTTTCATCATTAACACTATTAGCCTCACAATGTAACTCCACACTTTCAATGTAAGTTCCCAGTTTTCAATGCCACTATCAAATGCTTTAATGGTTCCAATCATCGCCATCTTTGTTACGTTAATTAAACCCCGTTCTCCCCTTCTTTTCTTTTTTGACTCACGTGTCCTTTTTGCTAGCGCCACGAGCGCACTCCATCTAGATGTGTGTGTCGCTTCTTTTTATCTCTCTGCTGGGGCAGGCAGACCCTCACTCCCTGGAGTCAGCGCCGGCTGTGGCCTTGGCTGGATGTGCTGCAGCTCCTACTGTGTCTCTTGGTCTTCCGACGTTCCCAATCTGTGGCTGTGCTTTTGTTTCCTTTCTGACTCGCGGCCTCGCTCTGCCCTAGCTCGTACCTTGCACTCTTCTTCCGAGTATTGTTATCAATTAAAACATGGCGAACCGATAGGTTCATTAACCTCGTCACCAATTTGTTGTGTATGTGGTCAGGTTACACGACAAAGCTATAAATAAAAACGCTGGAGGTGGGAGCTAAGTTAACAGGGTTCTTTACTGACTGAAACCGAACTGAACACACACATACAGATCAATACGCACCTAATACCATATGCAACAATGTGTTAGTACAACATAAAGTAGTCCCATAATATACAGTAGGCTATATGGTACACCAATATCAATCTACATCAGTTGAAAACTATTTCCAGACTATGAAACACCACCAGCCTTCATACCATCTGAAAACTAATCATGTCTCCACATGCACATCCAAATTATTCATATGAATCATGAATGGCAAGGAGTCCCAGCAGTGATCTGTGGAACACTACTAATTACAGGCATCCAATCACAAAATCACACCCTATTATTACCCACTATCTCCGATTGCCATGGCAATTCTGGATTCAATTTGCTCCAGTTCCTATTGGCTCCAACTTTTGGAACATAAATCCCATGTAAATCTTGACAAAAGCCTGGCTGAAGTTCATGCTTAACCACATCCATCATGCTGCCCTTATCAATAAACTTTGCTACTTCAAAAAAATTAGATTGGTCAGACAAGATCTGCGTTTGATAAAGCTATGCCAGTTATGTCTGAACAATCTTTGTCTTTCCAACTGATCCAAAATGTACATGATAATCCCGACTCTCAGTTTGCCCCCTTCCCTCTTCTCCTCCTTGATTTAGCCAAATACCTTTCAAAATTATTTCAGCTCCTTACACATCAAAATTCCCCTACCAAATCAGACAGAATATTCCATATTAGAATAGTTTGTAGGGTTTATTTTACCTCACTGGCGCCCCCGGTTCATTTGTCAGTTATCTTAAATTTGCCGGCTCTAATTACCAATTCTGCTGCCACTAAAAACAGTTCATTATTTACTCATTCAAAACCATCCTCCAGTTTAAATGTTTCTTTTGAATTCTGTCCTTAAGCTTCTCTGCTCCAAGGAGAGTAATTTTAATTTAATTGAATGAAACTGATGGCTTCATCCAGGGTAACATTCTATTAAATCAAGATGGTACATTCTCCAAGGCTTTTGTGCTGCTAGAATAAGATGCAACATTCCAGCTGGGGTCTAGTCAGTTTGTTAGAAAGGTTTAGCTTATTTGTTTACAGGCATTTTGTTTCTACTTATAATGCCATAAATGGCCCTAGACACTTCATTTCTTCCCCTTTGAGGATTTGCAGGTTGTTTTGTTCCTGCATCTCTCAGTTTATTTTTGTTTCTCCTCGCTCTTCCCACCAGGTGAAATAGTGAAAATTTCATTATTTTAAATGCTATCTGCTGCATATTTCCCAATTACTCTTAAATTTACTCTTAAGTTTTCTCTGCCTTCCTGAAACATTTATTTGCAACTTTTCAAGCCTGCTGTCATTAACAAACATGAGAAAATGTCTGCATATTTCAGTCCAATCATATCTAAAACATTTTTTTTTTAATTTATGTAGTCGGGTTCTTTGGAGACCTTGTTTTCTGAAATATATGACTTAAAATCATTGTAAATCCTATGAATTGTTAATGGCCTAGGTTAGATTCCAGATCCCCAGCTATGGGTAAAGAGCCTACTGTGGGCAGCCTCGGGAGAGGTTAAGGCTTTGGTAGTAAACCCATACAGAAAATCCAGAGTGAAGCCCCTAAGGCAGCGGATTATCACTGAGCACCCTGCCGGCAGCTCCTGCAGCCAAGCTGCTGACAAACACATTGCTACGCTTTCCTTTGGACACCAGAAGGGGATCTGACATCTGAGCATACCAGGATCTCCATATTTTTCACCCAGACTTCTAAAAATTTACTCCATTGTCCTTCGAGATAGAGGGATACCATCATCATCATCAGCAGCAGCAGCTTGGATTAGGGTATCTTCCATCATGCAATGGCCAGTTTTTGCTAAAACAGAAGTAACTTAAAAAAAAACTACTGCTCAAAGATAGTTGAGGGGGAGTATCTACCGAGGGAAATAGTCTTTCACTCCACAAACTTAAATAATGTGCCAACTCTCACAATCTTGCTAATTTGCACCTCAGAGGTAGGTTTCAGTGCTTTTTGCTTGAGGATCAATAGTTACAGATATGGTAACAATTGGAATAATTGATACAAGTTGCATTTTATTTTAGTTTGCTGATAATAGTAATTTGTGTGGAAAAGCAAATTGTGCAGAAGATACGGAGAGTCAGCAGAGAGATATATAGATAGGTTAAATAAGTGGGCAAAGGTCTAGCAGATGGAGTACAATGTCGGTAAATGCAAGGTCATCCATTTTGGAAGGAAAAATGAAAGAGGAGATTATTATTTAAATGGTAAAAAAATTGCAGTATGCTGCAATGCAATAGGATTTGGAAGTGCTTGTGCATGAATCACAAAAGTTGGTTTGCAGGTGCAGCAGGCCATCAAGAAGGCAAATGGAAAGTTGGCCTTCATTGCTAAAGGGATTGAATTTAAGAGTAGGGAAGTTATGTTGAAACTACACAGGGTACTGATGAGGCTGCACCTGGAGTATGTGGGCCTTTCTGGTGGCCAGTCTTGAGGAAGGATACACTGGCCTTGGAGGCGGTGCAGAGTAGGTTCACCAGGTTGATTCCAGAGATGAGGGGGTCAGACTATGAGGAGAGATTGAGTCGCCTGGGACTGTACTCGCTGGAATTCAGAAGAATGTGAAGAGATCTTATAGAAACATATAAAATTCGGGATCAGGAGGAGAAGATAGCGGCGCAATGCAGCTCGCAGCAGCCACTCCAGTGGTGATATCTGTTATCTGTCAAGTAGGGTGCCGTGCACAATCCTGATTTGATGGAGACAGATGTGAGAGCACGGAGGAACGTCTGGTGAAACTTCTGAAATGCCTGCTTCGCTGCCGCTTCTACTGTGTGATCTAGAATCTCCTGAGGGGAAGGCCCCAGGTCCTCAGCTTTGCTTGTTGCCTGGCAGCTGGGGCGGGGTCGAAGCGCTCGGCAGAGGATGGTGCTCGGTGTCGGAGGGCTGGTCGGAGGCTCGAAGTTTTTGGACGGACTCAGAGTCCGCTGCGGTTGGGTGCCTCCAATGGTGCGGCATCGGCAAGTTTGCAGTGCTTGGAGGTTCATGGCAGGGAGAGTTTCTCCCGTCTGCGTGAGATGATGAAGCTATCGGAACATTTTTTTACTGTGCCCATGGTCTGCTCTTTATCAAATTACGGTATTGCTTTGCACTGTTGTAACTATATGTTATAATTATGTAGTTCTGTCAGTTTTAGTCTTGGTTGTCTTGTGTTTCTTGTGATATCATTCTGGAGGAACATTGTATCATTTTTTAATGCATGCATTTCTAAGTGACAATAAATGAGGACTGAGTGTCCTCATAATCTAATTATGAAAGGGGTAGATAAGTTAATATATTTAAGACAAGGTTGAATAGATTTTTGTATAGTAGGGGAATTAAGGGCTATGAAGAAAAGGCAGGTAGGTGGAGATGAGTCCATGGCCAGATCAGCAATGATCTTATTGAATGGCGGAGCAGGCGTGACAGGCCAGATGGCCTACTCCTGCTCCTATTTCATGTGTCATTATAAGACCATAAGATCATAAGACAAAGGAGCAGAAGTAGGCCATTCGGCCCATTGAGTCTGCTCCGCTATTTTATCATGAGCTGATCCATTCTCCGATTTAGTCCCACTCCCCCACCTTCTCACCATAACCTTTGATGCCCTGGCTACTCAGATACCTATCAATCTCTACCTTAAATACACCCAATGACTTGGCCTCCACTGCTGCCCGTGGCAACAAATTCCATAGATTCACCATCCTCTGACTAAAAAAATTTCTTCGCATTTCTGTTCTGAATGGGCGCCCTTCAATCCTTAAGTCATGCCCTCTCGTACTAGACTCCCCCATCATGGGAAACAACTTTGCCACATCCACTCTGTCCATGCCTTTCAACATTCAAAATGTTTCTATGAGGTCTCCCTTCATTCTTCTAAACTCCAAGGAATACAGTCCAAGAGCGGACAAACTTTCCTCATATGTTAACCCTCTCATTCCCGGAATCATTCCAGTGAATCTTCTCTGTTCTCCAACGTCAGCACATCCTTTCTCAAATAAGGAGAGAAAAACTGCCCACAGTACTCCAAGTGAGGTCTCACCAGCGCCTTATAGAGCCTCAACATCACATCCCTACTCCTATACTCTATTCCTCTAGAAATGAATGCCAACATTGCATTCGCCTTCTTCACTACTGTCTCAACCTGGAGGTTAACTTTAAGGGTATCCTATACGAGGACTCCCAAGTCCCGTTGCATCTCAGAACTTTGAATTCTTTCCCCATTTAAATAGTAGTCTGCCCGTTTATTTTTTCTGCCAAAGTGCATAACCATACACTTTCCAACATTGTACTTCATTTGCCACTTCTCTGCCCATTCTTCCAATCTATTCAAGTCTCTCTGCAGACTCTCCGTTTCCTCAGCACTACCGGCCCCTCCACCTATCTTCGTATCGTTAGCAAACTTAGCCACAAAGCCATCTATTCCATAATCCAAATCGTTGACGTACAATGTGAAAAGAAGCAGCCCCAACACTGATCCCTGTGGAACACCACTGGTAACTGGCAGCTTACCAGAACAGGATCCCTTTATTCCCACTCTCTGTTTCCTGCCAATCAGCCAACGCTTTATCCACGTATGTAACTTTCCTGTAATTCCATGGGCTCTTATCCTGTTAAGTAGCCTCATGTGTGGCACCTTGTCAAAGGCCTTCTGAAAATCCAAATATACAACATCCACTGCATCTCCCTTGTCTAGCCTACTGGTAATTTCCTCAAAAAATTGTAATAGGTTTGTCAGGCAGGATTTTCCTTTAAGGAACCCATGCTGAGTTCTGGCTATCTTGTCATATGCCTCCAGGTACTCTGTAATCAACTCCAACAACTTCCCAACCACTGATGTCAAGCTAACAGGTCTATAATTTCCTTTTTGCTTCCTTGCCCCCTTCTTAAATACCGGAGTGACATTTGCAATCTTCCAGTATTCCGGAACCATGCCAGAATCTATCGACTTTTGAAAGATCATCGCTAATGCCTCCGCAATCTCCACAGCTACTTCCTTCAGAACACGAGGGTGCATTCCATCTGGTCCAGGAGATTTATCTACCTTTAGCCTATTCAGCTTCCTGAGTACTTTCTCTGTCGTAATTGTGACTGCGCACACTTCTCTTCCCTGCCACCCTTGAGTGTCCGGTATACTGCTGATGTCTTCCTCAGTGAAGACTGATGCAAAATACTCGTTCAGTTCCTCTGCCATCTCCTTATCTCCCATTACAATTTCTCCAGCATCATTTTCTATCAGTCCTATATCTACTCTCACCTGTCTTTTACTCTTTATGTACTTGAAAAAGCTTTTAGTATCCTCTTTGATATTATTCGCTAGCTTCCTTTCATAGTTAATCTTTTCTCTCTTAATGACCTTCTTGGTTTCCTTTTGTAAGGTTTTAAAAACTTCCCAATCCTCTGTCTTCCTACTAATTTTTGCTTCCTTGTATGCCCTCTCCTTTGCTTTAACTTTGGCTTTGACCTCTCTTGTCATCCTTTTTCCACTCAAAAATTTCTTCTTTTTTGGAATATACCTGTCTTGCACATTCCTCATTTCTCACATAGACTCCAGCCACTGCTGCTCTGCTGTCTTTCCCGCCAGTGTCCCTTTCCAGTCAACTTTGGCCAGTTCCTCTCTCATGCCACTGTAATTTCCTTTACTCCACTGAAATACCGACACATCAGATTTCAGCTTCTCTTTTTCTAATTTCACAGTGAACTCAATCATGTTATGATCACTGCCTCCTAAGGGTTCCTTCACCTCAATCTCTCTAATCACCTCCGGTTCATTACACAATACCCAATCCAGTACAGCCGATCCCCTAGTGGGCTCAACAACAAGCTGTTCTAAAAAGCCATCTCGCAGACATTCTACAAATTCTCTCTCTTGAGATCCAGTGCTGACCTGATTTTCCCAATCCACTCGCATGTTAAAATCCCCCACAAATATCATAACACTGCCCTTCTGACAAGCCTTTTCTATTTCCAGTTGTAATTTGTAGTCCACATCCCTGCAGCTGTTTCGAGGCCTATAAATAACTGCCTATCTAAATAACAATTCTGTGTCAGAGTGTTAGTGAGGGAAGTTTCTTTATAACTATATAGAAAACAATCTCTGCTGCTGTACATCTCAGATTTCTACAAAGGTTCACAGAGATTGTGAGGTGATGTTTTCCATAATTCTGATGAACTATTATTAATTCTTTGGGAATTGGTCAAACATGTAATTGCAAATGTAATAGCAGGGACTGAAAAAAACAGCTCTTGTTCTGACACTCACTGAAAGAATGACAAAATTGAATTTTAAATTTGGTCCAGTAAATGACAGCTGAGTCACAACATTAATTCAAAATTCATCTACCTTTTGGTTTTAGTGGATGAGTTATTTTAAGTCCCAGACTTCCTCTTTTCAGTGCTGGGGATGAATGGTGATGAAAGTTCTAACTCAGAGCTGCCTATTAGGCCAAGTTAATCCAGGAGAACCTCAAAGATGAAGAAGTCTCTTCTTGGACCATTCCTGGAACAAATCCAGAGGCTGGTGGAAAATTCATTATGCTTCAGTTTCAAGGCTATTAGTGAATAGACCTGATAATATTCTCCTCAATTTGATCAGTATATATTTTCTTCTTTCTTTCAATTGCAGTAAAACCTCTTTGCTTACAGTTATAATATTAATTCTTCTTTTAGGAGTGATGCAAGCCATCTATTAGGCTTCCATTTCCTGCGACCTTCCATATCTTGTTTGCTCGATGATTGTTTCTTTGAATCAATTTAATTTTCACTGCAAATTTACTGAAAACACACCATACTTTTGTCTTCTCTCCTTTAAAATATATCTTTGAAGAAATGTTTGGCAACTTGCTTTGTAATTTTGAAACAAAACTTTAGGGAAACACTTTGGGATGTCTTAGTGTTAAATGTAGTAAACAAAAGCAAGTTTTATGATTACATACTGTATGTTGTTGTTACAATTTACCTGTCTGTAGCATAGCTTATTTTATTCTATCATGTTTGACATTTCATCTTAACCTGATGATAAATAGAGGAAAACCCTCTGGTAGGATCCATTATTTCCTATAGCAATAGATGACCTGCAAATCCAGCTGACAAATATTGGGAATTTTTTCTTTCTTTTCATTAAGGACAGATACCTCCATCTAAGTATCAAAAGTAAGAGCAAAAAGACATCCAGAGATATCTGGCAGGTAACATTTGTTTATTTCATTTTAGTGTTACAAAATGGAAGGAATATTTTGGAGAGATGAATCTTGCCAGTGTAATAAGAGTAACTATTTTGCAAGTTTGAAACTAACTTTCACAAAACTTTGAATGCCTTAGGTATAATAAGCCCTTATTTTTGGGAGCTGTTATAATAAAGAATAAATGAAACTTTGGTAGCCAAAACAGCATTCATGCAAAGTGTTTGCATTTTCTTACTTACACCTCTGGTGAAGGGTTTCCATCAAAAACATTAACCTCTCATTGATTGATGGAATATACTGTAATAGAGCTATATTTGCAGTTTTTATTTCTTATTCCAAATTTCACATTTTTTTTCAATCGAGTGTCTCTTTTTTGTGCAACTACACTTCTAGAAAGTACTTTAAATATTCACTGTCATTGAAAAATTAAGATTCATTCATCTTATTGACCTTTCTAAATTTGTCAATTTTTCCTGGCGCAAAATTTCATTGCATTCAAGATGATTCCTCATAGTGCATATATCATACTTTATGAAAATATCCAGCATTGCAGTTCACTGCACTTTCAAAGCAGGAGGTGTGGTCACAATTTATTCACTTGGTTATGTCTTGGTTATGTTGTACCATTATCTTGCAGTAACAGAGGAGCCACATTGCACTGTAAAATAATGGAAATATAATAATCTGTTTATACTGTCTTCCTTAGTAATGTGGTAGCAATTCTATAATAGTTCAAAATATATAAGTCACACCACTCTGTAGATTTTGAATTGTGGAGTCAGATACCACAGAACCAGGCCCTTCAACTTTCATGTTGACTATCAAGTGCCCATCCCTGCTAATTCATTTTCCTGCATTTGGTCTGCTGCCATAGCCATTCAAATTTTTAATTCAGGTACTTGAGTGTTAGAAAATAACTACCTCCACCATCCAAACACTTTAAGTGAAATAGATATTTTCAATTATTGATTTAAACTACTTGAATCAATACAATAGAACAAATTAGCACTGATGTTTCTGACTGGACAATAATTTACAGAAATGTGTTCTGTGCAAATATTTCCAGATTGGCCCAAGCATAATGCAACTTCCAACACCTTGACAAGTTTTCTGCTCATGGCAATGTATAGATTGCAAGTGTAACATTGCCATGAAATTCCTGTCCACAATTCTAATAGAGAATTTATTCATTGAAATGATTTATATCTTTGTCATAGTAAATAAACTTTCTATGCAGCTGCATTAAATTCTCAACAACAGTAGACATGGACTTCTGGGAACATTTGCACCTTTGTGTTAGTTATGCTTTTAAATAGTGTTTTCCATTTTTGTTGTAGTGTGTGAAGTTCCACTTACTGAAATATTGGATGAAAAACTGAGAATACACAAACTTGCACATACAATGCCATCAACATGTGTAGATGATTTCAACAAATCGTGACTAATTACAATTAAAATTTACTCACAATAAAGCTTCAATAAAATGTGTATGTGTCTGTGTAAAAGTTCATCAGTTACAGGAGCAGGATTAGGCCAACTGGCCCATCAAGTCTACTCTGCCGTTCAATCATGGCCAAAATATTTTCCATCTAAACCCATTCTCCCCATTCAATGACTTCCCTTTCGAAGTTGAACTTTTGAACCACCTTTGTGATCTGATATTTTTGCAGTGTGAACTGAAGTCTCAATGGTGCAGGGTGGTTGTAGTGTGGCTGGTCCAGGCCAAATCGAAGCAGCAGGGCCTGGGCCTGAGAAGAGGGAATGAGCCAATTTTTTGCCATTGCTGCAGCAGACTTAGAACCAAAGTGAGGCAACAGGGCCTGGGCCTATGTCTCAGAGTGAGGAATGCTTTTGGCAATTTAAGCTCTGGGCCAGATTGAAAAGTTCAAGGCGACGGAGCTGGAGGCAAGGAACAGGCCAGTGTTCAGCTTACTGCTCCACTATGTTTACTCATCTCTGCGCAGAACTAAGAATGTGGCCTGCAATAATGGGGTCCTCAATCAGCTGCAATGATGACAGTCTTCATGGTTGCTGTTTCATTTTCATGAGCTTCAGTTCTGAATTTGTTTACTTTGATTGTTTGCACAATTTGTTTTTTTTGATACATCGGGTGTTTGATTATTGTCTTTTTCTAATGGATTTTGCTGAGTTTCTTTGTTTTGTGGCTGCCTGTAAGGAGACAAATTTCAAGGTTGTATAGAGTATTCATACTTTGATAATAAATGTACATTGAACATTGAATGAACAAACACGGCCACTTGGCCACATAGCTATCAATTCCATCATCCAATTCAGTAACATATAATGTGTAAAGTAGCAGACAAAGCCTAACAAGGTGTTTCTTCAGACCTTGTAAGAGACTAGTGCAGATATCGTAGGGATTAAAAGAGGTATTGAAAATACTCTTAGACACAAGCGAAGTGCCAGAGGTCTGGAGGATAACTAATGCTGTTCTGTTGTTTAAGAAAGAATAAGTTGGTGAATTATTGGGTGGTGAGCCTTATGTTAGTTGTGGATAAGTTACTGGAAGGTATTCCAAGGAATATACACTGCAAGTCTTCTGCTGCTATAGCCCATCCACTTCAAGATTCAATGGGTTGTGCATTCAGGGATGCATATGGTTATTTGAGTTGCTGTCTCCTTTCCAGCAGCTTCAACCGGTTTGGCCATTCTCTTCTAACCTCTCATTAACAACACATTTTTACCCACAGAACTGCCATTCACTCAATGTTTCATTGTTTAATGCAACATTCTTTGTAAACTCTAGAGATTGTTCATGTGTGAAAATCCCAGATCAGCAGTTGCTGAGATACTGAAACTTCTGCATCTGGCACCAACAATCATTCCATAGTCAAATTCCTTTACAACATATTTTTTCTGCATTCTTGTGTTTGATCTGAACAACAAATGAACCTCTTAATTATGTTTGCACATTTTATGCACTGAGTTGCTTCCACATGATTGGCTACTTAGATATTAGCATTAACAAGCAAGTATACCAGTGTACTTCGTAATGTGGAGAGATAGGGATTGTTTACGGATAGTCAACATGACTTTGTGCATGGCAGATCATGTCTAACCAATCTCAGAGAGCTTTGTAAGGAGGCTACTAGGAAGGTTAATAAAGAAATAGCAGTGGATGTTGTCTATGTGGACTTTAACAAGGCTTTTGACAAGGTCCAGCATAGCAAGCTGGTGAAGAAGGTTCAAGATGAGGTAGTAAATTGGATTCAACATTGGCTTTACAGGCGAAGCCAGAGAATGGATGGTTGTCTCTCTGACTGGTGGTCTGACACTAGTGATGTGCCACAGGATTCAGTGCTGGTTCTGTGTTGTTTGCCATCTATACCAATAATCTGGATGATAATGTAAAAAGATGAATCAGCAAGTTTGTGGATGACACCAAGATTGGGGGCGGGGTGGTATTGGACAACAAAGAAGGCTATCAAAGCTTGCAGTGGGATCTGGATCAGTTGGAAAAATAGACTGAAAATGACAGATAGAATTTCATACAGACAGGTATGAAGTGTTGCACTTTGAAAGGACAATCTCAGGTTGGGTTTACACAGTGAACAGCAAGGCATTAAAGATTGTGGTAGAACAAAGAGATCTGGGAATGCAGCTCTGTATTCTTTCAAGTGGATTCACATGTGAGATAGGGTTGCAAAGAGAGATTTGGCACTTTGGCCTTCATTAATCAAATTATTGAGTGCAGGAATTGGGCTGTTATATTGAAGTTGGATAAGGTGTTGGTGAGGCCTAACTTGGAGTATTGTATGGTGTTCTGGTTACCTGTCTACCAGAAGTATATCAATTTGTGTGAAAAAGTATAGTGAAAATTTACAAAGATGTTGCCGGGACTTGAGGACCTGAGTTATCGGAAAAGGTTGAATAGGTTAGTGTTTTATTCCCTGGAGCATGGGAGAATGCAGTGATTTGATAGCGGTATACAAAATGACGAAGGGTACAGACTGGATAAATATAAACAGGCTTTTCTACTGAGGTTGGGTGAGACTGGAATTAAAGCTCAAGAGTTAAGGATGTGAAATATTTAAGGGAAACATGAAGAGGAGCTTTTTCACTCAGAGGGTGGTGAGAGCGTGAAATGAGCTACCAGTATAAATAGTGGATGAGGATTCAATTTCAACATTAGAGAAGCTTGGATAACTATACGAATGGAAGGGGTATGGAGTGCCATGGTCCAGGTGCGGGTCAATGGGACAACATGAACTAAGTGGGCTGAAGGGCCTGTTCTGGTGTTGTATTGTTTTATTACTCTATGACTTAATTACAGATCATCAGATCTGAGAGGCTACAGCTTTTGTGGCAGCAAAGGCTAAGCCCACCCTCTGATTGAGTGGTGCTGTCAAAAGGCGGTGGCTGGGAACAGACCCAAGTGCAAGACACAGACACTGAAGTACTAGGGACAGGATTAGGATACAGGGTGAGGGCAAGGACATGGACATGAAAACCGGGAACCTGGACTCCGAGCCAGAGACTGGACAAGGACCCAGTACCTGGGTCTTGCCTCTGGCTCAGACTCCAGAACTAGGCAGGGACAAGGCTTGACAGGCAGGCAGGATGAGGCTGGAGTCTTCAGGCTTGAGGCTAGAGACTTGGCAGGAGGCTGGAGGCTGGAGTCTTCAGGCTTGAGACTAGACGCAAGGCTTGGCAGGAGGCCGGAGGCTGGAGTCTTCAAGCTTGAGGCTAGGCCGGAGGCTGGAGTCTTCAGGCTTGAGGCTAGGCAGGAGGCTGGATGCTTCTCCTGGGCAGGGTGCGGTTCCCCTGGGCAGGGCACGGTTCACCACCCGATGGAGGCAAGGGACAGGAAGGGACAGAACTAACCGCAGGTAACGGCAAGACGGCCTGGCTTTCCTGATGGAGGCAAGGGTCAGGAAGGGACAGAACCAACCGCAGATAACGGCAAGACAGCCTGGCTTACCCGACGGAGGCAAGAGCCAGGAAGGGACAGAACCAACTGCAGGTAACAGCAAGACGGCCTAGCTTACCCGACGGAGGCAAGGGTCAGGAAGGGAGCTAGGTACAGGGTTGCTCCAGGACAAGACTGCAGGCGAGATGAGGCGAGAGTTACCAACGAGACAAGACAAGGCTTCTGGCAAAGCAAGGCAAGACGAGAACTTCAGGCGAGGTGAGAGTTACCGACAAGACAAGACAGGGCTTCAGGTGAGGAAACAGAAGGCAGAGGAAGGGATACAAGGAGTAAGGACAAGAACAATTCAGCTGCCACGCCCTGGTCTCTGGAGGTATTTATGCAGCCAGCCCCAATGAGCATCAGCTGCCTCAATTAGAGCTCAACAAGAACAGAAACAGGGTAGACAGGAAAACCTGGAGCAAGGGTCGATGGACCGGCCCGTGAACCGGAATACGGATTTCACGGATTGGACCATGACAGGTGCAGGTTAAACGCTGACTTGCTGATCAAGTTCAACTTGCTACCATGCAAATACAAACTATTATCATGTACTTTGTGGGTATCACTGAATTGAATCAATCCGCATTCACCACAACAGCAGTGCTGGAATCCCTTAAGACAATCACTTTAACTGCTCAGCAAGGAAGTGCCTACTCACACCGTAAAACTCCTGCACAACCTCAGGTTAGTTTCTAGTCACTGCTTACAAATGAAAATGGAGGTGAGAGAGTGATTCTGCAGAAGAAAGCCAAGGAGAACTGGTATAGCTTCCAGTAAAAGAGGTGTCATTCTCCAGGAGATTTAAATTGTCACTTATTATTCAGGACAATTAAAATAGCTGCTACCAATTTACCAAATAATAATTACAGAGGGTCAACTGTCCTTAAAAGCCAGTCCCCATGGTAACCAAACATCAACAACCCTGTGTGTATAAGTCAAGCCTTTAAAGGAGACTATCATTCATGTTGGTGCAGTGTGGAAGAGAGGTAGCAATATGAATTATACGGTTAGGAAAATCCAGGCAGCTATTAATGAAGTAGAAGAATTAGGACATCAGCGGGGGTGGAGGTGGTTAAATTTTCTGTTTTAAAGACTCAAGTTACTGGTTTTCCTAAACAGAACATTACACCCTCAATTGATGTCAAGTCACATAGTAAATTTCTTAAACAAGAATCAGTGGTAAAGTTTCTAGGTACGTGGATGGACTCAAGGCTAACATGGAAAGTGCCTGTGAATAAAGTTCTGGAGAAGTGTAAAAAAAAGCCCCTAATGTGCTCAAGTGTTTAGTTGGGTGTAACTGGGGTGCAGGTAGGAGGTTGCTTAAACAAATGTATATTGCTTTAATCAGTTTGATTATGGATGTGTTGCTTATGGGTCAGCCTCACCAGCGGCTCTTAAAACCCCGTGATAAAGTTCAAGATCAGGCATTGAGGTTATGTTGAGGTGCTATTAAATCATCCCCGATTTCGGCATTAATGTTAGAAATGGGGGAAGTACCTTTACACCTACGCAGGTTCCAGTTAGCAATGGTTTATAGAGTTAATGTAAGAGAAAATAAAATTGGTCATCCAATATTAGGGACATTAATTGAGTGTGGGAGCACTGCATTCGTAAACTGTTCAGTTTTGAGTGGATGAGAAATGAACGTGCACAAGCTCTTGGATTGCTTAATGTGGAATATGGTCCCAGTGTACCCCTTTCTGTCATTTCTCTATGATTTCTCCCCTTGCCTGTAGTTAATTTAAGCCTTAAAGAAAAGATCAAGTTAAGGATTAATTGTATATCAGTGGCACAGGAAATATTGACAGATCACCGGCAGGTGGTAAGAGTGGGCTCCCTCATCTCTGCCCCTCTGACTCTCAACAGAGGTGCCCTTCAGTGTTCTGTACTACTCTCTGTACACCTAAGACTGTTGCCACCCACAGCTCCAATCTGCTAATTAAATTTGCTGACAATTCTACACTGATTGGCCTTATCTCAAATAATAACGAGGCAACCAACAGAGATGTCATCACCCTGACACAGTGGTGTCAAGGAAACAACCTCTCCCTCAATTTCACAAAATCAAAGGAGCTGGCTGTGGACTACAGGAGGAATGGAGACAGGTTAGACCCTATTGACTTCAATGGATCTGGGCTTGAGAAGGCGAACAGCTTTAAGTTCCTCAGCATACGCATCACCGAGGATCTCATGTACCGGCTTTGTGGTGCAAAAAGCACACCAGAGCCTCTTTCACCTCAGGTGGTTGACAAAGTTTGGTATGAGTCCCCACATCCTAAGGACTTTCTACAGGGGCACAATTGAGAGCATCTTGACTGGCTGCATCACTGTCAGGTATGGGAACTGTACTCCCATCAATCGCAAGACTCTGCAGAGAGTGGTGCGGACAGGTCAGCACATCTGTAGAGATGAACTTCCACTATTCAGGAAATTTACAGAGTCAGGTGTGTTAAAAGGGCCTGAAGGATCATTGGAGATGCAGTGTCACCCCAACCACAAACTTTTCCAGCTGCTACCATCCGGGAAAAGGTATCACAGCATAAAAGTCAGGACCAACAGGCTCCGAGACATCTTCTTCTACCAGGCTATCAGACTGATTAGTTCGCACTGATACAATGATACAATTGTATTTCTATGCTATACTGACTGTCCAGTTGTACGTGCTAATTATTACAAATTACTAAAAATTGCACATTTTACATTTAGATGGAGATGTAAAGATTTTTACTCCCCATGTATGTGAAGGATGTAAGAAATAAAGTCAATTCAATTCAATACTGTATGCAAGGCAAAAGTTATTGCTTCTTATGTATCCACACAGATGGTCCAAAAGATTCAATGGCACATCATTCTGTTTATGTTCCAAAATTTCGACAAACTATCAGTATTCATGTCTGAGATGGTTGCTGTCATCTTATAGCATGAGAAGAAGAAAAAGAAGAAGATCAAAATGAAGAAGATCATGATCTTTTCAATGTTTCAAAGTAAATGGTTTTTCAGTTAGATGGAAATTTTGAAAAGTTTTCCAGAGAGATTAAATGAGAGATAGACAGTATAAAAAGACATTAATGCAGGCACTGTGTATCAGAACTGTTCAATCACATAGTATATCTCTAACCTTTTCAAAACTTGTCCAGCCATTTGATGTCAGCCATTATTATTTTGCTGGTAGTCTGATTGACTCCCAGATCCATCCAATATGTTTTCATTAATATAATTTGCAAGCTTGACAAAAGAATTCAAATCTTTTTGACAAATCTTTCATGGCTTTTATTTCCAAGTTAAAAAAAAATTGCAGACGTACAGTGGAAACAAAGTTACTTTCAACCAAATGCAAAGAAAAATAATCACTGAAATTCCTTCCTTCTCCTATTTGTTTTGCAGACATGGACAGCTACAGTAAGCAAAATACCATGCTACTTCTGCAAATCTTCTAGGTAAGTTTTATCAATCTCTATCTCCTGTACTGAACTGGATTGGGAGGCTGACACATACCAGTTCCAATATGTGGCCACATTACCCTCACACTTTATATCAGCTCGAAAAGCAAGAATACTCTGAGCTCTAAATCTCCAAGAGATCTCCAAGTTAAAAAAGAAAACAGTTCAAAGGGACTCTCATTTTAAAAAAGCAAAGACGTGGCATCCCTATTGATTCATCAGAATCCATTTCAAATGGAGAAACAGCAAGCATATAAGGACGTACCTCAGACCTCCACAACGTCAATACATTGAGGCAAGTGCAATGATTTGATGAAACATACCATCCTAGATAACTTTAACCCCACCTGCCCTCTCTATCAAAAACCATACACCCCACCACTGTTAGTGTAGAAGAGTCCTCCATATAGCTTATTGATCACCTCAGAATCCAAGAAGCAAGTGTTGAGTCAAATCATTTTTGATCTTTAGAAACCATGCAAGAACAATGACGCTTTCTCTTAGTGGGATAAATATTTGAAAAACAGAAGTCCAGAGGAGCGGTTGATATCCTGAAAGAACTATATGGACTCAAACAGCAAAACTTTTGAAATTTATTAAATAACCAGAAGAAATAAGGCTTTGGAATATAACAACTATTCCTTGACATTGTCAACAGACTGATCTTCCATGAAATATCAATAAGGCACTTTATATGAACGTAACTTGTTTAGATTAAGTAAAGGAGAGGTTTCCAGTATAAATTGCTTTAATTTCACACTTACACCATCTGCAGTATTTTGCTTATAGCAGTACGGGTTCAAGTCTTATTCTACAAGAGTTTTGAATAGCTTACTGGACAGTCAAGGGACTTTGTTTCCACAGATCTTTTATCAATAAAAGAAAAGCAAACAACTGACAGATGCTAGAAATGTGAAACAAAAGAAAATTTGTAACTCCCAAAACCAAGATATGAATTAGTCCTCCCTCCACATATACTGCCTGACCTGCTGAATGTTTCCAAATTTTCTGTTTTTGTTACTTCTGGTCGCCAATGAGCAAATTTGCCAAAAGACTTCTTTGCAACTTGGAGCAGAATGTAGCTTCAAGGAACCTATTTTTTTTCCAGTTTCATTTTATTAGTTTATTTATGTGGGATTAGGGCTTCCTCTAGATATCCATGTTTACAATAGGCTGGGAATGAACCCTTGTTGATTGTGTACGAGACTAAACCAAAGATTTGAAGAGTTACAAGAGGCCAACATCCCTTGCTTGGTGATGCAAGCATTCCTTGGTGATGTAAATTTCTTGAGAATACTATAGTAGCCGTGATATAGCAACTAACACTACAAAAACTTTCTACTCAATCAATCTGTTATGAGGAAACCACATGGACATCAATCTACAGAAGACTGGATGACTATGGGGACTGATGACGTCATCCATTCCTCCCTGACTTCACCTCACACTAAATTGAAAGGCCTTTCTTTACAGTAAAAGACTACTAGTTTTTATCAGCTGTAATTACGTTTCAACATATAGGAATCCAGTCTGAACACTTTTGAAGCTAAGAAATCACCAGAGGGAGGCTTCTTCGAGCTCATCTGCAAAATAGCTTTAATTTCTTCACTTTAATGTCTCTTTTTTTTGCCCTTTTCAAGGTGGATGGGGCTCTGTTGGAGTCTGTGATCTACAGCTACAGTCAAACTGCAGTTCTTTACGGCAGTGGTTCCCACTCCTGGAGCTCTTCAATCTGCAATTTTATGATATCCCAAGGAGGTGGTCTGGAAGACACATGCCTTCAGGGCGAGGTCTTGCAGCCCTGTGGATGGGCCAGTTCCATGTCGGTAGGCCTCACAGGCTCACAGGAGAAACAGAACATTGTGAACAGCGGGTCAGCTGTCAGAGTCCTCTGTGCTCGGACAATCACACCCTCTCTCGCATTGGTGGGAGAGAGTTTATTGCCGATCCTCAAGTCAGAAAAACTCAGAATAAAAGTGATCTAGCAGACTGTAACATCGTAACAGCAACTGTTTTTGTTAGTCTCCCCTTCTCGGTGTGGTGACACCTCTCTGTCCCTTGTTAGTGAGAGAGAGAGCCTGTGGCACATTCAATTGTCAGATGAACAACAGTTTTTGTTGGACTGCATATCATGCTCCCTCTTTGGGGGCTTTGCTATTGCTTGCTTGGTGGTGGTTGGTGCTGATGCTTCCTGCTGACATAAGTAGGGGAGGGTTGAAATTCTACTGCTGCTGCTTGTGCATGGGAGGGGGAGAGGAGGCTTTGGAGTTCTAATATTTTTTTTGTCATTCGTTCTTTGCGGATTCTCTTCTGTTTTCATGGAAGAGTAAAAATTTCGGGTTTTACTGTATACATAGGCTCCATATTAAATGGAGCCATGGAGCCATTGAGCCATTGAACCATTGAACTTAATTTCACTCTGTCTTCGTTATCTGTCTGATATCTTGTGCCATATTTATAGTTCCAACTTCAATAAATAAGGGATTTACAATTGGAATAGATTTCATACCATAAAGTATATGAGGTGACCGCATGCAACCAATCTTCTGCCTTCTGTTTATTGTAATTCCATTGAGTTAAGAAGTCCCGCATCATAAATTTGACAATAACAGAACAAAAATGTTTTGATAAGACAAAGTGTGAGTTTCTGAAGGAATGACAAATGGACTTTGTGGTTCTGATGATCAGGGGTTCCAGTAACTGAGGGACAATTCCAGAATTTGGTACAACCTTGCTTATAAGTAATAGAGTAAGGAGACATAAAGCAGGGAAACAAGTCTTCTGGCTCAGGATTCCCATTTAACCTAGTCCCATTTGCCTGTGTATGGTCCATATCCCTCTTTTCAATTCATAAATTATGTATTGTTTTCTCAGTCCCAAGTTTTAACAAAGAGTCTTTGATCTGAATGATTTTTTTTACTTTTTCACAGATGCTGTATGGGATACTGAAGCTTACAATGTTTCTAGATTTTATTTCAGATCTTCAAAATCTGCAGATTTATTTCAATTTTCCCTATGTTATGGATTTTCCTTTCCCTGTTTTCTGCAATATGTTTTTTTTTTATAAAATGACATTCAACAGTTCTCCCTCCCAGCACTTATCCTTGTCAGCGGAACAAGTGCTACACATGCCCTTACACTTCCCCCCTCACCACCATTCAGGGCCCCAGACAGTCCTTCCAGGTGAGGCGACACTTCTCTTGTGGGTCAGCCGGTGTGATATACTGTGTCTGGTGCTCCCGGTGCGGCTTTCTATATATTGGTGAGACCCAACACAGACTGGGAGACCATTTTGCTGAGCACCTACGTTCTGTCCACCAGAGAAAGCAGGATCTCCCAGTGGCCACACATTTTAATTCTACGTCCCATTCCCATTCTGATATGTCAATCCATGGCCTCCTCTGCTGTCAAGATGAAGCCGCACTCAGGTTGGAGGAGCAACACTTTATATCCCGTCTGGGTAGCCTCCAACCTGATGGCATGAGCATTGATTTCTCTAACTTCCGTTAATGCCCCTCTTCCCCTTCATACGCCGTCCCTTATTTATTTATTTATTCATTCCTTTTTTTTCTGTCTCTTTTTTCTCTCTCTGTCCCTCTCACAATAACTCATTGCCTGCTCTCCATCTTTCTCTAGTGCTCCCCTCCCCCTTTCTTTCTCCCTAGGCCTCCCATCTCATTTTCCTCTCCCTTCTCCAGCCTTGTATCCCTTTTGCCAAACAACTTACCAGCTCTTAGCTTCATCCCTCCCCCTCCTGTCTGCTCCTATCATTTCAGATCTCCCCCTCTCCCTCCAACTTTCAAATCTCTTATTATCTCCTCTTTCAGTTAGTCTCGATGAAGGGCCTCGGCCCGAAACGTCAACTGAACTTCTTCCTATAGATGCCGCCTGGCCTGTTGTGTTCCACCAGCATTTTGTGTGTGTTGCTTCAACAGTTTTAGATTTGGTTGTTATTAGATTGTCTCTTCCAGCACAGGACTTCTCCCAGGGAAATTATCAACTGCTCTAATGGAATGGTTTTGATAACCAAAAGGGTTTTGCAAGCATATAAAACTTTTGTAACAACATTAAAAATAAACTTAAAAATTACAATGATCAATTAGAACCAAACGAGAAAATACCAGACACACACACACATATTGCACTGTGCAAACATTGGGTTCAATTGGAGCTAGAGATATGTTTTGTTCCACCATTCTGACAGGAGAAGGCTATGCCAATGTCAATAACTATACCAATGCCTCTGCTTGGGCTTATCTATCAGCAGGTCCAAGAAAAACTCATATTTTTGCCTGGATTTCACTTCCTTCTTAGCCCTGTATTTTGCAGCACAGCAGTTTCAATGATTTGCCCTGTCAGGTTGCTCCTTAAAATTATTGCATTTAATACTGATACTGATACAGTACTGTACATTGTGGTATATATTAAAAAACATTTCCTATTAAACAGTCACTTTATTGCAGGCAAAGCACAAATTGTTTAAAACTAAATGAAATGAAACAATCTTTTGAAAAGTTTTTAAAACACTCAGGGTACTTTTCTTCCTCAAAAATCTACTTTATTATAAGAACAGAATTTACTAAAGGCTTTAATTTTTCCAGGTTCCCTAAGGTTGTCCTAATTGGCGGTGGTAAGCTCCCACTATCTAAGAAATATTCCCAATGACATACATCTCAAATAGCCTCGGACAACCATAACACAAACAAGAGAAAATCTGCAGATGCTGGAAATCCGAGCAACACACACAAAATTTGGAGAACTCAGCAGGCCAGACAGCATCTAAGGAAAAAGTACAGTCAATGTTTCAGGCTGAAACCCTTCGACAGGACTCAAGTAAGTTTGGAATAGGAGAGAGGCATGTTAATGTCCATTCGGCAGTTAGCAATGAAAAGATCCAGAGCATGCAGAAGATTAGGTTGGGGTGTCCAGGAAGAGGAGGGGGGTTGAAGACAGGAGAGAGAAGTGGTCATTGGTGCAGGGTAGGGACTCCTTGCCAAAGAAATAGGCTCGAATGCTCGGAGACAGAGGTGGTGGAAGAAGACTTCAGCGTGTGGATCTCACAGAGGTGTGGGCGCAGGGGGACAAAGGTGAGGCCTTTAGGATGGAATGTTTTGCCTCAGAGAGGAGGAAGTCAGAGGGAATAGTAAAAAACTGGCATGGATGAAGGCTGGGATCGAGAGTGGGGGTGGGAAGAGGGTTGATAGTGTCTGGGGGGGGGAGGTTTGGGCTGTTCAGGGATGGTGGGGTGAGAGGAAAGTGGAATCTCTGAGGGCCCAAGAGCTGACATTGGAACCTGAGAGAGAGGGGATTGAGTCCGGGTTTTCAGTCTGCTCTGGATTGTTAGAACCATTGAGGTCAGCAGCAGGGATCGTGATCTGGAGACATCCAGACCTGCCAGTGTTGGAGTCAGCAAGTTCTGTGGTCTGTAGACAGGCAATCTTCCAATCCTTGCAGGACGTGAGAAAGTCAAGGAACCGGCGAATGAAAGCATGGATCTGGTAGAGGATTAAGAAACATACAGGTCCATTACGGGCGATGGGGAGAGAATCATGGACTTGTAGAAGTGACTGGCATAGGGATACCAGGTACCACCTCATGGTGAAAGTGTGGCACGTAGAACTCAGTGAGGGAAGCAGCAGGAGAAGCAGTCAATGGAATAGTTCCTGGGTTCTCAGAGGGTCCAAATCAAGAAGCTTGAAAACGATTCTGGAAACCATGTAGTTTAAATTGGCAGTGAAGACATTTTCCCTTGAAAGGATACATGGTTCTAGTAGTGGGTCAGGGTATGCACGTGGTCGAAGAGTCAGAGAGCAGCAGGGATCACAGTGAGGGAAGCAGTGAGAGAGAGTTTCACCAAACTCCTGTCGAAGAGAAGATTTAAACTTCTTTAGGGAAGGTGCCCCTGGAAGAGACTTTGCAGAGTATTAATCAAATCATAAACAAGACAAAATCTGCAGATACTGGAAATCTGAGCAACACATACAAAATGCTCAGCAGGCCAGGCAGTATCTATGGAAAAAAAATACAGTCGATGTTTCAGGCTGAAACCCTGAGTCCTGCCAAAGGGTTTCGTCCTGAAATGTTGACTGTACTTTTTTCCATTGACGCTGCCTGGTGTACCGAGTTCCTCCAGCAGTTTTCTGAGTGTTGCTCTGACAACCAAGTCCAGCTCCTGGCCTTCACCTGTGGCTTAGCTACCAAGTCCGGTGGAACTGTTTCTATTGATGGGGGGCGGGGGTAAAATTGGGTTACTACATCTCAAAACCAGACACTTTAGGCAGCTATGGCTCATCAGCTCATCTAGGAGAAAGAAAATTGACCTCAATGTTGTACTGCCTTGCGGCTATAACCACTCAGCAGTAAACCCTGAAGAAAAATCTGGAGCTGTAGTCCCTAAGACAATCTTGCGTTGAGTTAAATGTTAACTGGCAGCCTCTGCAATGCTGCTGGTGCCAAACTGTGTTGGTCTCTGCCGTTCCTTTAGACTTATCAGCCGCATGGAAAGGGAGAGCCTGTTACACGAGCAACAGTTTGCTCTCCATATTGTACTGCCCCGGCTTGTGCACTGCTTGCGTATTACACAGCCATGGTCAATCCCGACTAACAGAGCGGGCTATCTTTTACAATGCTGCAAGTTCACCTCAATCTCTGCTCTCTAACTTTGGTTGGTGAACAGAATTTTAAGGTTTTAAAATCCATCATGAACTTGTCCCTCCCTATCTCTCCAGTTCTATTAAGATGTCTAGGTAGAACCTTCTGTTTTACCCAAATTTTATTCTCTCTATAGACACAAGAGCCTGCAGATATTGGAGATCTGGAACAACACACACAAGTGATGGAGGAACTCAGCAGGTCAGGCAGTATCTACGGAGCAAAATAGTTTTCGTTTTGGGCCCAGACCCTTCATCAAGACTGGAAAGAAAGAGGCAATAAGATAGAATACAAGGGTTGAGGGAAGGCGAGGAGTATCATCTGGTGGGTGATACGTAAATCCAGGTGAGTGGGGGAGGGGTGAAGTAGAAATGATATGCGAAGCTAGGGGTAATAGATGGATGATGCAAAGGACTGAAGAAGATGAAATCTGTTAGAAGAGGAATCCGAGGAAGGAGGTGGGAAACCAGTGCGAAGAAGGTGTACAGAGGTAATGTCAGGGAAAGCGAAAGCAAAGGAGTAATGAGACCAGAGGGAAAACAAAAAGGTAGGGGAGGAAACAGAAGGAAGTTCAGTCTAGAATTTCCTCCCTGAATATTGACACATTCCTTTTAAAATCTTTTTAAAATTCTGATAGAGCTCTTGGATAACTTCACTAGCATGATTTTATATGGCTGAATGACAAAGTTTTTTTTTCATTTTAATCCAGTGATATACTCTGGGCCATGTTAAAAAAATTGGAGATAGTGTACAATTCCAAATTATAATTCTGCCCAAAAACTGCCTGCCTTCACTTCCTGCAATAATAATTAGTTACATGATTAAATTATTCATAATCATTAAACAAGGTAAGTCACATTTTTAAAGTTACCACAAGAATAGGTGTTAAAGACAAATTAGATTTGTTAATGGAGAAATATAGCTCTTATTAAGGTGGTATCTTGAGGTGTCTATTAACATGATGTGGTAGAGCAAAAAACACTGGTATAAATCATTTTGTTTCAAGTTATGCATTTTTTAGGGATCTGCGTGACATTGGCAAATTTGAAGAAGTTGTAACAAAGACGGCATACATGTTAAACAGAAGTAAGGATGTGCAATTCATAGAAGCAAGTCATGACACAGCCAATGGATCCAATCAAAGCCTTGCAAATCTATTACATGTGGTCATGAATGGTGGTGGACAATTCAACAGCTCATAGTAGGAAATGGTTCTTTGACTCCAATAATAGCAAAGATCCGGCAAGTAACTGTGAAAGACAAGGCTTAAACATTTCCTATTAGCCAGGAATATCCAATGGACAAGCTCTCTCAGTTCTCTCCCAAGTTTTCTATCATCACAGAAACCAGTCAATTCAATGCCCACAAGGATGACAAAAAAACTTGTTGAGGTGCTGGAGTAAGTAAGGTCTGTGGAACTAGACAACATCCCAGCATTAGTCACAAAGGTCTGCACTCATAGGGTTTTGACCAGCGGGCAATCTGGACATCGTTAAGTTTGGAGAGGAGGGGACTTCAATTAGGTCCACCACCTGAGTATAAAAGGCAGGAGCGGTTCGCAACAGCGTAATAGAGCTTTGACCAGTGGTCAATTGGCATTTGGGATGAATTTGTAAGAGCAAATTAGAGGAATGCCATCATTGCAGTGGCTGTCGTCTGAGTGAACATAGTCAGAGTTGTGATCTTAAGGCTTTAGCTATTCGAGGCTTCAGCATAGAGAAAGCAAAGGAAAGAAAGGCTCAAGTTCTTCTTTTCTTTATATCTGCTCAGCTGGGACAGTTGAGATGACAGGCAGGGCAGTGGAATGCTCCTCTTGCAGGATGTGGGAAGGCACGGAGACCTCCAGTATCCCTGACGACTACAGCTGTGAGAAGTGCACCCAGCTGCAGCTTCTAATGAACCGAGTGAAGAGTTGGAGCAGGAACTGGATGAACTCTGAACTCTGGATCATTCAGGAGGCTGAAGGCGTGCTAGATAGGAAATACAGAGAGGTAGTTACACCCAAGCTGCAGGACGCAGCCAACTGGGTGACAGTCTGGATGGAGAAAGGATTTAAGGAGCCAGTGCAGAGTATCCCTGTGGCCATCCAAATTGAATTGAATTGAATTGACTTTATTACTTAATCCTTCAAATACATGAGGAGTAAAAATCTTAACGTTACGTCTCCGTTCAAATGTGCAATGTGCAATTATAGTAATTTATAACAAATATTGTGTACAACCAGATAATCAATACAACATAGAAATACAATTGCATCAGCATGAATTAATCAGTCTGATGGCCTGGTGGAAGAAGCTGTCCTGGAGCCTGTTGGTCCTGGCTTTAATGCTGCGGCACCGCTTCCCAGATGGTAGCAGCTGGAACAGTTTATGGTTGGGGTGACCCGGGTCCCCATTGATCCTTTGGGCCCTTTTTACACACCTGTATTTGTAAATGTCCTGAATAGAGGGAAGTTCACATCTACAGATGCGCTGGGCTGTCTGCACCACTCTCTGCAGAGACCTATGATTGAGGGAGGTACAGTTCCCATACCAGGCTGTTATGCAGCCAGTCAGGATGCTCTCAATCATGCCCCTATAGAAAGTTCTTAGAATTTGGGGGGCCATACCAAACTTCTTCAACCATCTGAGGTGAAAGAGGCGCTGTTGTGCCTTTTTCACCACACAGCCAGTATGTACAGACCAACCATGCGAGATTCTCAGTGATGTGTATGCCAAGGAACTTAAAGCTGTTCACCCTCTCAACCCCAGGTCCATTGATGCCTATCTCTATTCCTCCTCTATTCCTTTTGCGACGTTGAGGGAGAGGTTATTTACTTGACACCACTGTGTCAGGGTGATGACTTCCCCTCAGTAGGCTGCCTCGTTATTATTTGAGATTAGGCCAATCATTGTAGTGTCATCAGCAAATTTAATTAGCAGATTGGAGCTGTGGGTGGCAACACAATCATGGGTATACAGAGAGTAAAGAAGGGGACTTAGCGCACAGCCCTGAGGGCCACCTGTGTTGAGAGTCAGAGGGGTGGAGGTGAGGAAGCCCACTCTTAATATCTGCTGGAGATCTGACAGGAAGTCCAGGATCCAGCTGCACAAGGCAGGGTCAAGGCCAAAGTCTCTGAGCTTCCTGTCGAGCCTAGATGGAACTGTAGTGTTGAATGCTGAACTGTAGTCCAAGGATAGCATTCTCACATAAGCATCCTTCTTTTCCAGATAATTAAGGACAGTAGTGGATAAGGAGCAGTGGATATTGCATCATCTGTCGATCAGTTGTGTTGGTAGGTGAATTGTAGAGGGTCCAGTTTGAGTGGTGGCAAACTGCAGATGTAATCCTGAACCAGACTCTCAAAGCATTTGCTTATTATTGAGGCTGAGTGCAATAGGACGCCAGTCGTTCAGGCATGTTACCTTGGTCTTTCTAGATAGATGGACAATGGTGGATAATTTGAAGCAGGGGGCACTCTACACTGGGAGAGGGAGAGATTAAAACTGTAGTGCACACATCCTGAGTAGTCACACTGGGATGCTGTCTGGTCCCACAGCCTTGCGACTATCCACTTGTTGGAAACATCTGTGTTCCTCAGCCTCAGAGATGACCAGCTTGCGGGTTGTAGCAGTGGCTTTCCTCAGAGGCTCAGAGTTAGTGACATCGAACCGAGTGTAAAAGCGATTGAGCTCATCTGAAAGAGAGGCCGTGACGTTGGCCGCACCACTACATTTATGGTTGGTTCATCAAGGACCTTTATTCCATTTTGCATTCAGAAGTGGGGATGTTTACTGATGCTCATATAATAGTTAATTCCTTTTTCAAAGCAGTAATGAATGCAGCAGCATATGTCTCCATGCAGCAAATCTTAAATGACTTTGGGGAAAGGGTAAAGAATAGTTGTATCACTGATTTACAAGGCAATGGCCTTCTTCAACAAAAGAATGAAACCACCTACTTTGGCACCCAGCATCAGAATCAGGTTTAATATTTCTAATATATGTCATGAAGTTTGTTGCTTTGCAGCAGCAGTACAGTGCAATACATAACTTAATAAGGTATAAATTATATAAGAAATATATAAATTAAATGAAATAATTAGTGCAAAAAGAGAGTCAAAATAGTGGAGGTAGTGTACGTGTTCAGTGTCCATTCAAAAGTCTGATGGTGAAGGGAAAGAAACTGTTCCTAAAATGCAGGGTGTATGTCTTCATGCTTCTGTACCAATTCCTTGAAGGTAGTAATGAGAAGAGGGCATTTTCTGGGTGATGGGGGTCCTTAATAATGGATGCCACCTTTTGGGACATTGCCTCTTGAAGATGACCTTGATGTTGGGGAGGCTAGTGCCCATGATGGAATTTGTAATATTTTCCAGCTTTGCCCGATCCTATGCAGTTATCACTCTATACCAAACAGCAATGCAAGTAGTCAGAACACTCTCCATGCCACATCTGTAGAAATTTGCTGATATACCAAATCCTCTCAAACTCCTAAGGAAATATAGGCACTGTCATGTCTTTGTAATTGCTTCAATACGTGGGTCCCAAGATAGATCTTCACAGATGTTAACACCAACAAACTTGAAACTGCTCATCCTTTCCACTGCTAATCCCTGGAAGAGGACTGCAGTGTGTTCCTTTTACAAACCCTTCCTGAATCCCACAATCAATTTCTTGGTCTTACTGACATTGAGTGCAAGGTTGTTGTTGTGACATCACTCAAACAACTGACCTATCTCACTCCTGAACACCCCCTCTTCACCATCTGAAATTCTGCCAGCACTAGTTGTGTCATTGGCAAATGTATAGATGCTGTTGAGCTGTGCCTAGCCATACAGTCATGGATGTAGAGATAGTAGAACAATGGCTAAGCAGACATCCTTGAGGTGCACTGGGGTTTATTGTCAGTGAGGAGGAGATATTATTTCTAGATCAGCACTGACAGTGAACTCCCAATGAGGAAGTCAAGAACCCAGTTGCAGAGGGAGGTACAGAGGTCCAGGAGTTAGAGCTTGTTAGTCGTACTGAGTGTATGAGTGTGTTGAACACTGAGCTGCAATCAATAAACAGAAACAAGAGAAAATCTGCAGATGCTGGAAATCCAAGCAACGCACACTAAATGCTGGAGAAACTCAGCAGGCCAGGCAGCACTTATGGGAAAGAGTAATGTCAACATTTCAGGTCAAATCCCTGAGTCCTGCCGAAGGGATTCAGCCTGAAATATCGACTGTATTGCATTCACAGTAGACCTATTTTGGCAATTAGCAAATAGCAGTGTGTCCAGGTCCTCTCATATCCCCTTTGCCAATCACCTGTCCAGCTCTTGGCTCCAACCCTCCCCCTCCTGTCTTCTCCTATCATTTTGGATCTCCCCCTCCCCCTCCAACTTTCAAATCTCTTACTCACTCTTCCTTCAGTTAGTCCTGATGAAGGGTCTTGGCCTGAAACGTCGACTGTACCTCTTCCTAGAGATGCTGCCTGGCCTGCTGTGTTCACCAGCAACTTTGATGTGTGGTGCTGGAGGACTCAGTGGGTCAAGCATCATTCATCTGAAGTGAGAAGATTCTACATGAGTCGCAGCTACAGCTGCAGCTCATAGTCTGTCTTCAAGCACTTCACTCAGCAGAGTCTTATTGAATATCTTGACTTCATATTCAATCAACAACAAATATTAGGAATTCAATCAGGATGACTTTATACAGCACAAATGGAGGTATGGATAGTGTGGGTGATTGATTGATGTTGCAGTTATATGTCATGTTCAGAGTTCAAAGGTCATCATAAATTTATTATCAGTGTAAGGAAATCCCATCGTTTACTACCCTCAGATTCATTTTCTTGT
This sequence comes from Mobula birostris, assembly GCF_030028105.1. Classification (NCBI taxonomy): domain Eukaryota; kingdom Metazoa; phylum Chordata; class Chondrichthyes; order Myliobatiformes; family Myliobatidae; genus Mobula; species Mobula birostris. The sequence continues at coordinate 87,136,554 of NC_092379.1, read as the reverse complement.
GGGCATTCACAGTAGAACAAAGAAATACAATGAGATCAATGAAAAATTATACACAAGCAAAACTAGCAAACAACCAATGTGCAAAAGAAGACAAACCATGCAACTATAAAAATCCAAAACAACAATAACAATAAATAAATAGTAAATCTTGAACCAAAGGGGTTATCTTCACTCTGCTTCATTTGCCCCATCATTGAACTGTTTCCACAACTTATGGACTCCCTTTTAATAACTCTTCATCTCACGTTCTCGATATTATTGCTAATTTATTTATTATTATTATTATTATTATTATTATTATTATTTCTTTCTTCTTGTATTTGAACAGTTTGTTGTCTTTTGTACATTGGTTGAATACTCATTATGGATTAATTGAGTATGCCCACAAGAAAATTAATCTCACTGTTCTACTTTGGTAATAAATTTACTTTGAACGTTGAACTTGGGAAATAAATAATACTGAGAACATAAGATGTAGAGACCACAGAGTGAGTCCATAGGTTGAGGACTCAGTTCAGTGTTGAGATGAGTGATGTTATCCATGCCTGATAGTTCAAGGGTAATAACTGTTCTTAGAACCTGGTAGTGTAGGACCTAAGGCTTCTGTACCTCCTTCGTGATGGTGGCAGTGAGAGGAGAGCATGGCCTGGATGGTGGGATCTTTGATGATGGGTGCTGCTTTCTTGTAGCTGTGCTCCTTGTAGATGAGCTTAATGGTGGCGAGGGCTTTTCCTATTATGGACTGGGCTGTATCCATTACTTTATGTCGGCTTTTCTATTGTTGGATATTGGTGTATTAATACCAGGCCATGATACAACCAGTCATGATACACTCCACTGTGCACCTATGGAAGGCTGTCAAAGTTTTAGGTGGCATGCCGAAATTTACAAACTTGTAAGAGAGTAGAGGTGCTGCTGTGCCTTCTTTGTAATGACAATTAAATACAGTTCTCAAAAAAGATTCTCTGAAATGATAAAACCAAGGAATTTAAAGTCACTGACCCACTCCACTTCCAATCCTCTAATAAGCACTGGCTCACAGACCTCCAGTTTCCTCCTCTAATCAATAATCAACTGTTTAGTTTGGTTGACAATGAGTGAGAGGTTGCTGTTGTGGCAATATTCAAAGAGATTTTCAGTCTTCCTCCTGTATGCCGATTTGGTAACACCTTTGATTCGGCCAATAACAGAGGTATCGTCAGCAGAGTTAAATACGGCTTTGGAGCTGTACTTAGCCTCACAGTCATAAGCATAAAGTGATGTTTTAAAAATTAAATTATCTTTATCCAATCTGGCAGGCCTGAATATTGACGTCATCAGCAGTTTATTCTGCACATCTCAGGTATACACTCAAATATTTATGCTACCATATTACTCAGTTTGCAAAGTTGTGCAAGTCATGACAGCAAAAAAAAATCCCACTTTGAAATTGAACTTGGAATCAAATTAGTACATTCTCTTAAAGTCTTTGGAACACCTCAACCATTTAGCCCTCAATTAAGTCCATATATGGTATATATGGTATTATTTTCCATTGTAATCTTTGATTTTTGTAATATATTCAATGTGATTTTATTGCTGTCACAATGCAGAATTTTATAAGCACAAATAAATACACTCAGGCATCAACATGAACATATTCCATCCATTCCAGAGCCTGCAGTAGGTTGCATTCAACCAAGTTATTTTCCTAGCTTCTTGGTAATCAAACGGCATCAGAAATGAGAACAGATATGATATTCAATGAAATTGTGAATATTTAAAAGATTCATGAAAATTCACAACATTATTTTAGACTTTAATTCCATGTTGGGTCAAGGAACATTGATTTGGTGACATGCCTTTAGATAAACATCACTGTTCAAACTTTCCTAGTGATTCCATACGGCTTTAGACCACCTGGACAACACAAACACCTACGTCAGGATGCTGTTCATGGACTGTAGCCCAATGTTTAATACCATCATTCCCACAATCCTAATTGAGAATTTGCAGAACCTAGGCCTCTGTACCTCCCTCTGTAGTTGGATCCTCAACTTCCTAACTGGAAGACTACAATCTGTGCGGATTGGTGATAACATACCCTCCCCGCTGGCGATCAACACTGGTGCACCTCAGGGGTGTGTGCTTAGCCCACTGCTCTACTCTATATACACATGACTGTGTGAGTAGGCATAGCTCAAATACCATCTATAAATTTGCTGACGATAAAACCATAGTTGGTAGAATCTCAGGTGGTGACGAGAGGGTGTACAGGAGTGAGATATGCCAGCCAATGGATTGATGCCACAGCAACAACCTGGTACTCAACATCAGTAAGATGAAAGAGCTGAATGTGGGCTTCAGGGAGGGTAACACAAAGAAACACATGTCAATCCTCATAGAGGGATCAGAAGTGGAGAGAGTGAGCAGTTTCAAGTTCCTGAGTGTCAAGATCTCTGAGGATCTAATCTGGTCCCAACATATCGATGTAATCATAAAGAAGGCAAGATAGCGGCTCTACTTTATTAGGAGTTTGAAGAGAATTGGCATGCCAACAAATACACTCAAAAACTTCTATGGATGTATCGTGGAGAGCATTCTGACAGGTTGAATCACTGTCTGGTATGGGGGAGAGGCTACTGCACAGGACCAAAAGGAGCTGCAGAAGGTTGTAAATCTAGACAGCTCCATCTTGGGTACTACACTACAAAGTACCCAGGACATCTTCAGGAAGCTGTGTCTCAGTAAGGCAACGTCCAGTATTAAGGCTCTCTAGCACCGAGGGCATGCCCTTTTCTCATTGTTACCATCAGGGAGGAGATACAAAAGACTGAAGGCACACACTCAGCGATTCAGGAACAGCTTCTTCCCCTCTGCCATCCGATTCCTAAATGGACATTGAACCCTTGGACACTACCTTACTTTTTTTAATATACAGTATTTCTGTTTTTTGCATGTTTTTAATCTATTCAATATATGTATACCGTAATGTATTTATTTATTTATTTATTTATTTATTATTCTTATTTTTATTTTATTTTATTTCTCTTCTATATTATGTATTGCATTGAACAGCTGCTGCTGAGTTAACAAACCACGTCACACGCTGGTGATAATAAACCTGATTCAGAATAGTGCATCAAATACATTGTCGACATTCGTATTCAGCTATCTATATCAATTTTAGTATTAGTTTTCTGGTATCTTGATTTGGTTAATTATAAATGATCTCAAAACATCTTTAGAGTGCACTTAATAGACTGCGAAAAACAATATGTATTTTGGATCTCATATACTGCTTCTGCCACCTTATAAGAGAAAAGAAATTGGCTAGCACTACATCTCAGTGCTTTTCAGAAATAGTAGAACAGCGAGACTCCGAAGGAATCACAAGATGGCTCTGAAATTATTGGCTCCACATTCAAATGGTTGATTAAGCCTTTCCTGTTTCTAGGTCATCTCTCCAATTTCATTTGAATAGGATGGCTGATGCTTCTGATATTTTACTAATGAACATTTCTTCCAAACACATTGGATTAGATGGTTTGATGTAAGTACATTCTCTGAAATATAGCACTAAGGTTCCATCCATTTAATTCACTTATGCAGTGTATCAATAGAGGAAACCACTGTAATTTCAAGTCAATGTCTTCATAGTGCAGTCAGAGTTTATCTGTGTGATGCAGACTGAATAACACTGCAGGTTGTTTAGAACTACGAACATGTAGCTGAATTATTACAAAGTGTTTTGAACATGTTGAAATTATTCAACAGCACTCTTTTATATGCATTTCATATGAACTTTCAGTCGCTATAAAAGACTGGAAAGCTGTTCCACCTCACAAGTTCCAAGGCTGCTCCCTCATCTTTATTTCCAGTGATCCCTCTTTAATTACACTTCTGTCCTTATTATGATGTGGTCTCATGGCTGCCTATTTTCATTCCTACACAGTTTATGACAATCTTAATTTTGGCTCGGGTAGAAACAAAATAGAGCATGTTATGTTTCGGAGTTTACCACAAAAATAATGGTAGATGACCAAAATTCTGCGTTGGAGACTGAAGCTAGTTCTGAAAACCAGAATAGTCAAAGGAGACATTTTTCAATGTTAAATATTTTTATCAGTCTTCTGGTTTATTTACCTGTTGAAATTTGGTTCCATTGATTTAAAAAATTGAATAAGTAGAAATCAATAGAACTAGTACAGGATTCTTTCTCAATCATATCACATTAATGGCATAAGGTGAATTTCTCCCACAAAATGCAAGTGTAGGACAGTGCAATACATGTTATACATGCTCCTTGACCTGCATTAGAAGTTTTTTTGTAGTCTTATTGCATTAGTTCCATTTATATGCATCTATCACAACTTCAGATAATAACTGCTTTGAGTTATTAATGATAAGTGATATGTGAATTGCATTATCATTGGCTTTGTATTTGACAGTTGGAGCAAAGCCAGTGGAACTCATATCAGTTGTGAGAAGTCAAAGAAAATCATGCTTTCTCAAAAGTCTTCAAAGATTAATTGTAACAAAATATTATTCCCCTTTCCTTTCCAGTCTTGATGCAGGGTCTTGGCCTAAAACACTGACTGTTTATTCCTCTATTGCTCTCTATAGATGCTGCCTGTCTTGTTGAGTTCCTCCAGGATTTTTGTGTGCTGCTTAAGATTTCCAACATCCGCAGATCCTCGTGCTCCTATTTTACTATTTTATTTTATCTTGTCAGTCAGCAGCTATGGGGGGCGGGGAAGATAAAGAGTCAATGTTGAACATGTTTAGTTCCTCCAGATCCTTTGTGCATTTCTTCAGATATCCAGCATCTGCTGTCTCCTGTTTTATCTTAGCTGAGATCAAACAGCAGTCTCTTCCTTAAATATCATTCTGCTCATATGCAAGAACAAAGTAATGGGGTAAAACTGCTCATCTACATCATATCATACTTTTCAGATAGTGGAATTAATAAGTAAGTGTAAATGTTATTTAATTTTCTTTACAATAAGGTAATGATTAAACCAGCCTGAAAATCATCATTGATAAAGCTATTTGTAGAAAATGATCACAGCACATGTGTTAATCTACTGTAATTGTTCAAAATCTAGTTCAATTTGAACTAGAGATCTTAATTTTTTTAGAAATTGTTACAAATTAAATAAAACCTTGTAAAGCATATGCATGAGTAAATTGTATTGAAACAAACTATGCTATTTGCAGAAGATTAATTGGTGTTATGAAAAGGTCTCAGGGGTCTTGTTATTTTCAAGCATGTAATCAGCGTAACATATATTTCTATATTAATATAGCAACTACAGCAAGAAAGGTTAGTAAACAAATTAGTTTTATAGCACAGTCCTACTCAGGTTACTTAAGAAGAATTATTGCCAGGTACATATTGTACCATATTTGGGAAGGAGTATGCCACCACTACTTTTGTTTTAGGAACTTAATTAATTCATTCCTTCATAGGATATGGACATCATTGGCAGTGCCCATACAGTTCATTCCTGAATTGCCCATGAACCTTGACGTCAGTGAAGAGTCTCCCACTGTATCTTTATTCACATTTTGCAATGAAAAAAATGCTTCATTGCCATCAAATAATGAGCATGCATAAAAGTACTTTGGCATATGTTCAAAGCACCAGTGATGATTTAAAGAATACAAGTTATGTTATTATAGGTGATAAAATTACATTTATGTACTGGGTGTGTATTGTGTATATATATGTATACACACACAGTGCATTCCGGTTAATTGGGACCCCATCAGACCCAGTACATTTTGGCCCAATTAAGTGGCTGCCCCAATTAGCGAAGTTTTTTGGAAATAGATTTTGTGCGGGGGAGAAGTTGGGGATTTTGGGTCTGATGCTGGTCTTTGTTGGTGTTTTTCTGTGTGGGCAAATCTGTTAGGTTTTGTGTGTGTGAGAGTGGTTGGGGAGGTTTTGATGCTATTGTCAGTTTATTCTCTATGAGGGTGGGGTCTGGGTATTTGATGTTATTGTTGCTATCATTTTGTGAGGGAGAAGGCTGGGGAGTTGTGATTTTGGAGATGTGGAAAATCTGTTAGTTTTTTTTGTGTGGGTGGTGGGGGCTTTGGGGTTTTGCGATTTTTGTGTTTTTTTTCATGTCGAGGTGGGAGAATGACGGCTTTTCAACAACTTCCATGATTTTTCTGTATTGCATAGCTATCTGGAGGAGATGAATATGAGAGTTGTATTGTACATGCATAATTTTTTCAATAAAATGAACCTTTGAATTAATAGTTATCGACAGAGGAATTCATCCAGTGTGTATGCTGTTGTGTTCTTTTGATTGACTGTAAATGAACAAAATCAGCGTGGATTCTAGTGCAGATAATTGACAGCCTTTATACATTGCTTTTGATGACTGCCTCCTCCAAACCTTCATTTTCATTGTAACATTCAAGATGATTGTCGATACCTTCAAATGTTTTATATTCCTAACCTGTTGAAGTAGTGAAATCATTTCATTTTCATTCCTGTCATTTCCAGAATCTCTGAACCTGAATGCTTGAACAGGCAACAGTTCTAAGTTGCTTACTGCTTATTTCTAACCAGCTATCAGGAACACGAATCACTGCTTCTTGAACACAAATACCTGTGACGATGCTATTTAAAAACTAGTTGCTGTAAGCACAGTGTAGTGTTCAACAGCTCCACAGTGCATGTGACCGATGCTAGTTATAAACCTTGACGTTAGTCTCTTGTCCCATTTATGCAGCATAGTACTCCAGATAAATGAAGGGAATCTCCAGGTTTCACCTATCACTTTCTGTTTCTCTCTCCACTCTCCCCACCTTTTAAATTTACTCTCAGCTTTTTTCTCCAGTCCTGCTGAAGAGTGTCGGCCCGAAACATTGACAGCGCTCTTTTCTTAGATGCTACCTGGCCTGCTGAATTCTTCCAGCATTTTGTGTGTGTTGCTCGGATTTCCAGCAACTACAGATTTTCTCATGTTTGTGAAGGGAATCTCAGCTATTTTCTCAATCTGTTTTTGTTCTTTAAGAGTTGTCCCAATTAAGCAGCTGTGCTGATTAACCGATAGCCCAATTAACCGGAATCCATGTTACACACACACACACACACACACACACACACTATATATATATATATTTTAATGGTCACATTACAGTGCACACTGTGGAAATCAATGGGTTTGGTGACTGGGTAGGAAAGTGGATGAGGTAAAGGATTAGTAAGAACTAACTGAATAGTGGAACAGGCTTCACAAAATATGTGGCTTGCAACCATTTCCCATGTTCTGTACTTCAATACAAAATAATTAAAACAATCATAAATTGAGTGCAATTAGTATGAATAGATCTGCACTCACCAAAGGGAGTTTATGGAATATTTGTATTGTAAAAGTCTTTTTTAAGAGTGGCTCAGTAATGGATGTGTTAGGTAAACATTACTTTTATTTCATGAACCTAGTATTTGGAAAGATCAGGTCAATTATTTTTCATTTATAAAAGTTGCAATCATAGAATTTTGATATCTATATCAGACAGAGATGAACGATAAAAAAATCTCTTTATTGGTGGTCATTTAACAACACAAGTGAAAAATGGTGGTGGGGTCATTCTTATTTTTAGCAATGACAAAATATTGCATTTGTAATGTCGATGTTATAATAGTCTAGTGACAAGGTCGCTAGGGGACAAGATTAGAATAATATCTACTCTTCTATTGGAAGAAATGTGCACTTATGAAGTCTCCATTTCACATACAAAGAAAATACTTCAGAAATATGCTCCATTGGGTGCAAACACTAGTGACTCATTAGTGGAAAATTATCTAATTTATCTCTGTCTATTCCTTAGCAAAACTGTCTCTTATTTTTAGTTCCACAGGAAGTGGTTTGCAAATGCAGGGAATGGAAATGTCAGCCAATGAAAAATAGGTTGCTTTACACAAATTAGGGTTAATGTTGAAGAGCAAAACTGAGATCACAGTGAATTTATAAGTGGGTAATTTACAAAAATATATATGGCAGGAATTAATCATACTGTAATAAACTTGAACTTAGATTTGGACTTCACCTACCCATCCTGTTTTTAGGTTAGGAGAATTTCCTTACTGCAATGTAACGGGGACTGTAAAAGATATCATTATCAAGAATCAGTGCTTATTCCTGAAAAACCAAGAAAAAACACAGTGGAGAGCACCATAAGGGAGAAACATACAGAAAAAGTCAAGGGCACAATGTGAATTAGACTGAACGAAGAAAAGTTTTAGAAAAACTTATCTGACATGAAATTCAGTTTACTTTGAAAAGTATCAGAATTGAAGACTGCAGATAATTTCAGGAAACATCACAAAAGGAATCTTGTTGAATGGCACAAAGCCAAGTAAGGCAGTGAAACTAAAACTGAGTGAAGTTGAGATATAATCTATTTATAAGACTATAAATTGTCTTGATACAATTTAATACTTCTGATAAATTGTAAGAAAGTGGATACATTTGCCAAAAATAGTACCATTTTTCATGACTCAAGAACGCTGGACGAATAATAGATGGTAATAGTAACATTCAGAAATGCAAATCTTGCAGTGTTGCTAATGCCAGAAATCCAAAATAAAAATATAAATGCTGGAAATACACCATAAATAAAGTAGCAGTAAAAAGTGGAATATTTAAGGTTTCAGTTCATTTAGAAGGATTTTGATCTGTGTGGCGCATGGCCAAATGGTTAAGGCATAGGACTAGTGATCTGAAGGTTGCTAGTTTGAGCCTCAGCTGAGGCAATGTGTTGTATCCTTGAGCAAGGCACTTAACCACACATTGCTCCGTGATGACACCGGTGCCAAGCTGTATGGGTCCTAATGCCCTTCCCTTGGACAACATCAGTGGCATGGAGAGGGGAGACTTGCAGCATGGGCAACTTCTGGTCTTCCATACAACCTTGCCCAGGCCTTAGTCAACATCGAAAATCGATGGACAGCCAAAGATCTGGATCCACTGAAGAACAGATAACTGTAAAACTATTTGCACTATGAAAGTAAATAATGAATGGTCTATAACATCTTTGGAGGAATATATTGTTCATTTACACTGGAAAGAAAATGTACATTACCAGAAATGCATTTCTTTCCTTTACAGCTGTTCCTATCCATTAAATGGATGGTTGCTTAAATTTGACACATTCTCTTTCCTTTCAGACAAGGTGCTGGAAATTGACAGGGTTCACAAATTGACACAGATCCAATAGACTTTATTTGACTTAGTAACCAGGAGAGTTATTGTGAGAAAACATTCCTTTCAGTTTCCTCTCAACATCATACCTCAAAACTATTGTTTTAGGTACTCCCATCATTGGAAAAAGATTCTTATTATCTAGCCTATCGATCTCTCTCATAACTTTTTACAGTTCTATGGGAACCTTTCAGTACCCTTCACTTCATTAAAACAAACTAGTCCTTCCTTTAACTAAAATGTTCCAATCTAGTTAGTATTCTGGTGAATCCCCTCTCTAGCTTTTGTAGTGTAATAATTGTTAGAGTGCACACAACATTCCAAGTGTGGCCTAACCAATGTTAAATAATATTGTAACATGATGTCCTAGCTCATATATTCTATGGCACAACTAAAGAAGGCAAACACCCCATTTCCTTCTTCATCACGGTCCTGTGAAGAAGCCATATTGGATGTTTGGGATATTTCAGAAATATCCCATGGTCCCTCTGCTCATCATCACTTTTTTTTTAATGTATCCTGCCCTTCTTTATCCTCCCAAAACATATCTCCTCACTTTTATCAAGATTATGTCCCATCTGCCATGTTCTGCTCAGAAAATGCTGTAAATACTCAATGGATTAGACAGCAGCTGCAGCAAGAAAAAAGGGACTTAACATTTCAGGGAATGCTAGCATTTTCTGCTATTAATACGCATTTCCAGCATCTGCAGCCTTTAGTTTAATGCTAAAATATGAGTTCATCAGTGAATTCACACCAGTGGAGTAATGTACTCAGACACCAGCATTGGCAGGTCTTTGAATATTTGACTTCGATGAGAAATTTGTCTTCAAGCAGATTTCTCATGTGTTGTCCTGCAGCTTTGTCAGCAGATTCAACAATCACAGACTGGACTTCTCTCTCAAAAAGGGAGCATTCACTCATTAGTTTTGTCGCTCTGCCAGTATCGTTTGTTCTGACTGCCAGTCAATCAAACCTGACAGATGCAAATGGCAAAAGGGACATCATGTAATGGACCTGCATGGGATCATCTTTTTGATCAATTTTAGCTTCCACCAGTCATAGTACTAGTATATTACTAGCCATAGTATTGTAGATTATGCAAACTATAGCACAGGATTTTCATAAAATGTGATTTTCTAAATATATTTAATCACAGGAATTATATTTCTTCATACAATCTGTAAGACAGTTTAAAAAGTCTTTAACAATATCAATACAGGATTACTGATAGTGGTTTACATTTCTAACAGATTAAGGTTTTAGTTCAGTCAGTTGAATGAAACTCACCATTAGACAATGATATGTTAAGTTCAAAGATCTAAGTTCAGAATTAATTTATTATCAAGGTACAGACTGTTTATGTTATCATATATTACCTTGAGATTCATTTTGTTGCATCTACAGGAAAAGCAAGGAAATACCATAGAATTTTCCAAAATAAGATACATAAGCAAAAACCTGCAACTAGACCAGTGTGCAAGAGAAGATAAATTGTGAAAATGAAGGAGACATTGCAGATGGTAAATGTTGTCAAAACAAAGACATGAGCTACCTTTCAGAAAATAAGTGAAATACACTAACTTAATGAACTCATATTCATACAACCTGGAAACTGGCCATTTAGCCCATCACATCCAGGATGCCCAGTGGACACCCATCTGTATTAACCCTATTGTCCAGCACTTGCCCATAGTCTTCAAGGTCTAAGCAATTCAAATATTCATACAAATACTTTGGAAATCTGTCAGCAAACCTGCTTCCACCACTCTCTCAGGCAGTGTAATCCAAGTACTCACACACTCTGGATGAAAGAGGACCCCCTCATATCACATCTAAATTGCTTACCTCTTACCGTAAACCAATGGCCTTTAGATTAATCTACCTCCGATATGGGGAGCAGGTTCCTGGATATTTCTCCATCCATACCCATCAGACAGGTTGGGCTCGTCAGCCTTGGATGGCAGCCCACCTAGGAGAAGGAAAACTCTGATTTTAAATCTCTGCTGCCTTGCGGCCATACCCACAAGTCTTCGGGAGTACACCCCGAGGAAGAAATCCGGAACTGAGGTCCAAGTTTGATGTTGTTTACAACTTCACTCTGGCAACCTCTATGATGACACTGGTGCCAAGCTGTATCGGTGCTTATCCTTCCCTTGGACTACGTCAGTGACGTGCAAAAGTATTGTACCCAAGAGAAAACACAGCCCACCAGAGGCACAAACGCATGATGCCCTGAGATCAACGGCTGCCAACTACCTGTCAGAACTGTATATACCACAATCCCCTCTGGTCTGCAGGGAAAAAAAACAGTCTTAGCATCTCTAAGAGAAAATCTGCAGTTACTTGCCACTTCTTAAATTTGAACTGTTCCATCCCAGGTAACATCCTGGTGATTCTCCTCTGTACCCTCTCCAGCACTATTAAGCTTGGAAGTACATAAACAATAGGATCTGGACTAGGCCATTTGGCCCATTGACTCTGTTTTGGTATTCAGTATAAGCTTGGTTGACCAGACCATAGACTAAACTGCATTTATTTGCCTTTTCCCCATACCCTTAGTTCCTCTAGTATGCAATCATCTATCCAAGTAATCATTTCCATAACATAATATCTATCCTATAAACAATTCCTTGTTTAATTTAAAAACAGAATAATATTTCATCCATCAAAGGTGTGTTTATTTGTTGGAGCATATGAAATAGAAACAGTTGTATGCTTCATTTTGTTCCCTTATTTATTACAAACCTGGCTGATCTTTACCTCAACCTGACATTCATAAACAAACTTCATATCTCTTGATTTCTTTTATATTCATCTTTTTTAAATCTCTGCTGCAAATATACAATGTCTGAGTCTCCTCTCCCATCTTGGATAGAGAATGCCAAGTATACTCTACTCTCTGGAAAAATAAATTTCTTTTGATCTCTATCTTGAATAGCTAAATCTTTATTTCTGAGAATGTGACCTTGGCTCTAGGCCTCAGCCTTAACCCTGCTCAAGCAGAAAATCTGCACCTCCGTCAACAGGCTGCTTAAGAATTTTGCATATTTCATTAAGGTCACCTAGCATTCATCTAAATTCAAGAGCAGTGGCACATTTTCCTTAATCTTTCTTCATCTGACAAACTTATTATCCACAGATTCAATCTGAAGAAACTTTGCTTCACTTCTTCAATCACAATATATCCTTTTGTATGTAGGAGCTCAAGTCTCCGCTCATTAATGCAGATAGTGGGTTTTATAGATTTGGAGGAAGATGCTTGTCCTTTGTACTCAAAATCCGCTTGCAGTGTATGCTGTTTTTAATTGCTCTCTACTCCTGCATGCCAACACTCAGTGATATGTGAACATGGACATGATGTTCCCTCAACAACATGCACTCTTATTTTGTTAAAAATGATCTCTTGTCTGGCATTTTTCAAGGCCTTCTGAGGGTCCAAATACACCACATCAACAAGATTATCCTTATTTATATATTCAGATAAGCAACAAAAACTTCCAAAGGATTTATTTTTCAATTCATGTTGACTCTGCTCAACCCTGCAATCCATTTCCAAGTAACCTATTAGCACTTTATTAAGGATGGAATGTGTTTTACTACTGCAAATGTCAATCTAGCTGGTTTGCACTTATTTGTATCCTTTAACTGAAATATAATTTCAGCACACAGAAGAGAAATAACCTCTATAAAGCTGAACTCCATATTGTCAGCGTAATAACTGAGAGTCTAAAGATGATTCAAAAGTCAAAATAAAAGCTTATATAGCATAGCAATAAAACAAATATTTATAACAGAAAACAAGGAGACAATATTGTGCCTCATTGTAATTTAGTGTATTCCTGGCACTGCATTTTGTCTAAGTAAGAGCTCACATTCAAAAATCTGGCAATGAGAATGGAAAGAATGGAACTTGTGAAGTAAAGTTATTGGAAAGTTCATGAAAAGAAAACAAACTTGAGGCAGGAAAGCACAATTGAATGAAAGCCTACTGCATTGGAGACTACAGTGCCATCAAAATTTCTGGACATGGGATCAGTTAATCCTTAGTGAGTGCTTTCAATGTTGGGCACAGTAGAAAATGGCAATCAAAATGCCTTATATGTATGTGTGTACATGCAGGCAATGTAAGTTTTGCATGTGTATGTGCGCAAACATTGTGTGTGTTTGTGCTAACAGATCTAGCAGAGTGTGAATTGCATTAATAAAGGCATTTCAATGAATCTAACAGATCAGGATATGCAGCCTTTAAATTAAATTGACAAAGAAATAACTATGGGCTTGGAGTCAATCTACAACTCTCGATGCCTCCAGCATGCTGGTAACATCGTTAAATACCCCTCCCATTCTGGAACTATCTGTTCAATCTCCTGCCATCTGGCCTAGATGGTTAGACTGAAAAAAAGCTTCTTCCTGAAGGCTGTTGTGCAGCTGGACAATGCTGCATCCCAGCTTGCCAATGGCCTTTGAGTGATACGGACTACCAAAGTCACTTCTTGCATGTATATACAGAAATATTTGTTTTAATTAAGCCGTTTCGTATGGTCTGGAGTAGCACTGCAATCACAATCTCATTGTCTTGAGCAATGATAATAAAATTCTATTTTAATATAATCTATGTGAGTTAATGGGAATGTGAGAAGAAGCAGAACTTGTGTAGGATTAGTATATCTGGGTGCTTGATCGTTATCACAGACCCAGTGAGCCAAAGGGACTAATTCCATTGCTTGCCTCCATGCCTGTGACTTTGGGAAATATTTGGAAATCTCACCCTCTGAGTGTGACACCATCAAAAAAAAATTACGAAATGGCTGCTCTGACAAGAAGTAGTTAGATTGCAGCCTTCCTTTGTATGATCGGGTGCTTGAGACTTTCTGCATATACATAGAAATAGTGACATTATTCAGTGCAAGTAGCAAAAACTGATGGTAAAGATGAGAATGCATCCACCTACCTAAGTTAATGTTTTACTAGTAAGCTAGTGCATAAGATATGGGATTATTTTAATCCAAATCCTCTACATACCTATGTTAACGCCGTTTTAGTAAAGTACTGCACGCTATAGGATCATTTTAATCCAAATCCTTGAAAAATTATGAAGAGCAATGAATATGCATCTAGGAACTAAAGGGTATCTGAGGCTGTCAGTAAAGCCATAGTGTTATAGTAGTTCCCCTCTACAGTCCTGGCATATTTTTATACTCTGCACTGTATGAAATGCTATGATTGCTGTTTACTTAACAAAAATTTACATACAGAATCTCACCTATGATTTTACATAAAAATCACACCATTCTTGAAAATTGCATCATGGATTGATAAAGGATTTTATCCAGTGCAAGGTACAAACATAAATGCAGTTTACTGTGAAAATGCTAGTGAGTGAAAGCAAAACATAAAGTACATGGGTGAAAGAGGCATGGATTACTATTATAGATATAACAGGAGCTAGCCATCATATTTATGCCAATTCAGTATATCAAAAAGGCTATACATCCCCAATGACTTTGTCTAACACAAAGGTAACCAAAAGAATTCCAATGATGTGACTTCTTCATTTAAAACTGAAATCAGAGAGAACAATGGAGGTTTACTTTTGTAGCAGTTACATCACTAGCAAAAATGTTGGAAATCAGGATGACTTAAAAGTGAAGGTATATTAAGTGGCGGTTGCTCAACACAGCAGCAGATTGACTAATCATAGAAGTAACTAATTCCTGAATAAATCCAGTGATATTCCACTAATGAAGAACATAATAATTTTGATAATAATTCAGACAAAGTATTACAGACCTGAGGCCAAATGAAGTGATTAATCAGTCACAATAGTTAGCAAAGTGTAGCTTGACTAATCTTGAAGGACAATAGTTGTTTCAGAGAACTGAAGCTTGATTAGGGAGAAATGATCAGCATATGTGCTTCAAAATTGGATGCTGACTATCTTATTGATAAAGTAAGCAGAAATGATCCAGGTTAAATACACTAGAATCATAGATCATAATACCCACTTAAATATGCAGCCACATGCAAAGACAATATATTACAAGCCTCAACAATGCCATATGCACTAAGAAATTAGATGAGAAAATGAGCTCAAATGAAATGGAGTTCAGGTAAGCTCAGTGGAGGAGAAGCATTTGAGATGGAAATGAAACCTTGACTTAGGAAGAGTTAATTTAAACAGCAAGAATAAATTAGTATGTTAACACCATGGTAAAAATCTAACGTTTAGAAACAGAATATTAGAATGACAGTTGGAGCATGCAATCCACAGGTAATACTTTGTGAGAAGATGAGATCTTAAGTGTAGACATCAATCATTTAATTACTTTAAGAAATATACAAGAGATTATTGAGGTGGTATGTTATCATGAATAAATTGCCAGAATTAAGTGGAGGCTGAGGAAAAAATGATACCAATTTCTACTGACTTCTCAGGACAAGAAATGAACACAATGTGAATGATGAAAATTCTTTTAGAAAATCAAAAGGAGTCAACAAATCTGTGGAGTGGTTAGTATTGTGATATTGAAAATGTGTGAATGAATCTTTTGGGAAAGGAGAAAGCAATGACATGTATGGAGGGTTTTCAATGACTGCATTTAGAGAGAGTGGAATGAGCAATAGAATGTGTTTTAACAGATCATTATTATTATTATTATCATTATTATTATTTATCACTGTATGTAATTGGAATAAGAACCCAACATACAGTCAACCATACTTTGTGGGGAGGTGCATGAAGCTCATGACCACAAAAGTGACAACAATTAATATGCAAAGTTATAGTGCCCTGAATTGCAGAGTATTCTAATTTAAATTGAGCCTATCAATTTAAGGACAGTATTTCTAAGAAAGTACCAGGAAAAAAATCTAACTTGAGAAAAGATGCAATAAAGAAAACTCAACTAACAGTATCATTAAATGAAAGCTTAATGTTAGATGTTGGCTTTTCTCACTGTGCACAGCATGACAAATCTGCATGAAAGCTTTCAGCATTTGAAATTCTGCATGGGTACACTGTTTAAATCATCTCAGTTCCTGTTATTTTCACACTGCACAGAGCACAAAAACATAAACAAATAAAGTACAGCAGCAAATAATTAAAGACCCATCAGGAATGTGTAAAGAAAAAGATAGAGGTCATGTGTAAGGCAACTCAAGAAATCAGAATACAAACCAAGCATTACTATTGTTAAGACCAAGTCAATGGTTCAATTACCTCAGGAGCACAATGTTTACGTGATGTGCAAAAAAAAAGTTGGTATTAGTGAAGGTGGAAGAACGCACCAATGTGGCATTTCACTCAAAATGAAGCTGCATGTAGTTTTGCATATCTTTATTTCCACACTCACTTTTATGGCAGCCATTATGGACAATGCTTGGGCTCATGAGGGAACGGCTCAGGAATAGAAAATAAAGGCGAAGACAAAATGATGAACGGCAATAAAAATATTGATAAGAAATTTAACTTTCTTGATCTGTTCTGCCTGTTGAAGGCCTGAAGTCCAGGAAACCAATTTGGTTTGGTAATTGCGTTGTATCACCATAACACCAGAGGCACTTTTTAGCTTTAACTTCCAGTGGATACCACATCCTGTTCTCACAAACTGATCAATGGTAGACCAAATTTAGAGTTCTCAAATGCAAAGTAAAATGAATGTTTTTAAGGTTTTACATTGATAGAGAGTATATATAGATAGAAATCAGAGAGTTTACCTCAGCAGCACACATCAAAGTTGCTGGTGAACGCAGCAGGCCAGGCAGCATCTCTAGGAAGAGGTGCAGTCGACGTTTCCTAGAGATGCTGCCTGGCCTGCTGCGTTCACCAGCAACTTTGATGTGTGTTGCTTGAATTTCCAGCATCTGCAGAATTCCTGTTGTTTGAGTTTACCTCAGAAGCATTTTACCATTTTGAAGTGACTGGCAAAATACATCTAAAAAACAATCCTGCTGAGATTGGGTGTTCCTTTCAGGCTAGGCCAGCGAGCCCCTTGTGTGCATCACTCAGGACAAAACCACAACAGCAATGTCATTCCATATTAACAATGTTGAATAATTTGGTTGAGTTAAATAAAACCTGGATTCAGGTTATTTATCTAAATGATAGTACCGGCCATCATTTAACTTGGGTAGATGTAGGAAGGATGTTGGGTATTTCTACTGTAACATCTTTCAGATACAGTAGCAGTAGGCATACAGAAACTGGGATATATGCTCTTGCAAACTAGATAATGAGAGCAAGAAATATGGGTTAAATTATCTTTAATATTATGTAAATTACAGATATTAATTCAATTATTTTCTTTTTGTTACCTGCTCCTAATTTTATTTTCAGGCACCAATGATGAAAACATACTTTGCAGTTTCATGAAGATAACAGTATTGTGGTTGGTAGCGAGGATATTGGCATTCAGTAAAAATGTCTATTTTTACTTCCACTGGAAACTGTAGAGAAAAAAATGCCCAGAAATGCCTAGAGAGGGAAGTTTAATAGCATCTGGCAATATTTATTCAGCAATTTTCATATGATTGTGGAACAACAATTAGACAGCAATAATAAAAAGGGCGTGACAAGGATTTCAAAAGGATGCAAAGCTATAACAACATGTGACGATATTGATATTTCGGTGGCAAATGCTTTCAGGGCTCTATTGGTGCATTCATCATTAAAACTGCAGGGGGGGTTATGCCTTATAATCATCCATCACTTTCAAGTTATGTATACAGTGAGACATTCTGATGGAACATTAGTGCTATTTGGAGTAATGTTTCATTGTTTCACACAATCTGTTAATAAAATACTTCCTTTGTCAAGGATCCCATGGCATCTTCAAAATAAGTATCCTCTGAGACTAAATTTCAAGGTACCCCAAAATATACGCATATGTTTTGTTAAATACTTTATGCTGTATGTAGCCACAATTTCTTCAGGTCACAATTGTAAGTTATAGCTCCTGGGTCTGGAAAATAGAGCCAGCAGCAACACCACCTCATGTCTGGTGGATTTGTCCTATTGGTGGGACAAAGCACACTGAGTGAGGAAAGAGCGCAGAACATCAATCAATTAATAAATAGAGCTTCCAGGAAAGTTTTTGATGATAGATGGAATAGCTTTATCAATGTGGTATTTGTCCCCATTTTTAACAGGGTAGATTCCAATGGTCAATTAGATGGATGTAGTCTTTGTTTTCTCATGGTTAATGAATCAGTTATTGTTAATAATTTGATTCAGTAATAGTACACAAACAAGCCACTTAATTATAAACCAGTATCAAAAATTGTTTAAAAACTTCTTAGCTTCAGAGAGCATCAAGACCTAACCACATCCAGCCACTCTAGAATTATATCCTTCTTGGATTATATAAAGGTAGCAGGTTACATTCCTAGAAGGACACAAATAAACCAAATATCTTTACAATGTGTCAATTTTATTGATCATGTTTTCTGGTATAAGTTCTGAAACTTTCTGATGCTTTCCATTATGCATTGATAAAAATTGGTAAGGGTTGATGGGGACATGCCAATTTTCTTTAGCCTCCTTATGAAATACATAGAATATAGAACTGTGCAACACAGTACGGACCTTCTGTTCCTTGATGTTGTGCTGACCTTCTAACCTACTCCAAGATCAATATAACCCTTTCCTCTCACATAGTCCTTCATATTTTGTTCACCCTTCTGCCTATGTAAGAGTCTCTTAAATGTACCTATTATCTCGGCCACTACCATCACCCCAGCACACACCACTCTCTATATATTAAAAAAAAATCTACCTCTGACATTCTCCCCTTTACTTCCCCGCAATCACCTTAACAGTATGCACTCTGATATTACTCACTGCCTGCCTGGAAAAAAATGTGCTGGCTGTCCACTCTACCTATGTCTCTTATCACCTTACAGAGGTGTCGGTGACCTTTCTTGGCCACGCCATCCACTATGGTTGAACCAGGATAGGCTGTGGATGATGTTCTCTCCCAGGAACTCAACTCTCTTAGCCTCAGCACCACTGATGTAGACAGGAGCATTGGCACTAACCCCCTTGCCTGAAGCCAATGATCAGCTCTATTGTTTTGTTGACATTGAGGGAAAGGTTGTTTTCATGATATTGTAGGGTAATGCAATGGGTGGAAACACATGCATAAATCACAAACAACAACATTGAGTTGGGGTTCACTTTAAAAGGCCGGTTGGACATGAAGACGTAATAACATGAAGTTTTTACTGCACTTTATGTTCCGTGTTTGGTTGACAATAAAGTCATTGTTGCTGTTTCTCTTAAACTTAAAACACCTCTGCTGTTTCATTTACGAAACCTATAATGGTGACCCTGATGCTTTAGGAGAATTCTAGAATTGTTCAACATGTTGGCCAGCACAGTTACTTTGAAACTGCCAGAGGTTTGGGATCTCTTTTGGCATCTCTTGGTTTGGTCAAGCCAAGGCTAAATTCGTGCAGTGAGAGATCTGTGCGGACGACACCAGATATTTCTGCATTCTAGTGTGACCCAGTAGTTCTGTGGAAGCGAGAGAGGTGAGTCTGCTTGAATACCTGTCTAAATGTTATAAATATGGCACACTGCAAACTCCCCTATTACAGACTTTTGGACTACCGGAGTCTGAACGCACCAAACAGTTGCCTGGCCTGGGAGACGCTGGGCCTTCAGGGCTAATGGATTACACGCTGTCTCTCCTGGGAAATCACAATCCTTATTTTATTTTTAAAGAATTCTTCATGCAGCAAATGCCTGATCAAGTTCGCATTGCCCTCATGAATGCATCTGTGAGAAACTATAGGGAGCTTGCTAAGATGACTTGCAGTCTACACTCAGCCAAGCAGAGGTGCATAATTCCTCCTCCTTTCCCTGCCTCAATAAGTCCAATCAGAAAGGCTTCCACATATGAAACACTGCGGCTGCAAACAGAAAAACGCCATGTCTGTATTCTTACCATGCTCGCTTTGATACAAACACCAGGAAATGCCAACCACCGTATAGCTTCAACAGTACCAGCACACTGGGACATCAGAGCTCTGTGAACACCATGGGTCCCAGCTGCCACTGTTGTCTGCTGTTCATTATGGATACTCTTTCACAGCAATGCTTTCCCTGTGACACGGGTGCTCAAGTTTTGCGCTGCCACTATCGCCTATTAATCAGAAAGTAAAGAGTGACGAAACTTCGTTAAGGGTGCCAATGGCAGCAGGACCCAGACTTCAGGACACAACAGGTGATGCTCTGCTTCAGAGGACAATGTTACACATGGGGCTTTGTCCTGTCTAAGGTGGATAGACCACTGCTCAGTGCAGATTTCCTGTGCACCCAAAGACGGTTAGTCAAACTTAAGAACTGCCGGCTTGTGGATGTTAAGGACTTTGGGTCGTTACCCTGCTCCCCCAGTAAGTTACCCACGATCACTCTGTCAAGCACATGCACCACTGCATGTGAGCTCACTCGACTACTGGGCAAATTCCCAACCTTCACCAAGCTGACATTCTCAACTATAGTCACAAAACATGGGGTCAAGCGCCACATTTGCACAATTGGCTCACTGATCCATGCCTACATGCTTAAACTGGACCCAGAAAAGCTGGCAACTGCAAGGCTGAGTTTGCTAACATGGAAAGGTTTAGGATTGTATGCAGGTTGAATATCCCCTGGGCTTCGCCCGTCCACATGGTCCCTAGATCTTATGGTGGTCACCTCCCATGTGGTGATTACCAAAGCTTTAACAAAGTCACCATCCCCTGATAATTACCCAAACCCACACATCCAAGACTTTTCAGCATGATTAGCCAGAAAATTCATTTTTTTCTGAAGTTGACTTAGTTACGAGCTACTATCAGGTGCTTGTGTGCTCAGGGGACATTCCCAGCAGCTGATCCACACAGGATGTAAATCCATGGCCAGGGACATCATCTGGGCCAGATGTTTTCCTGAGGTTCATTCTCAGAAGACTGATCTTACATTTGCAATGGTGACTGTGGGTTTAGTGGCACTGGGAGCTTTTGGGATAGGTGGTTGCATACCCATTCACCTCTGTTCAAAACACTGGGAGAATACAAGGAGCTCATGTTGTCAGTGATGTTGCCAACTTCATTTTATAGTCTGTTACAGCATGCAAGCACTTCTACAATTGATGACTGGTCTGGGATTCAATGATGGACTGGTATTGCCTCTTAGCATGTTTGATAACTTTACAGAGGTCGTATTTTGATTTCTTATAAAGATCAGGGTCACCTGCCTGAATATTGCGGTCCTAGATTTCAGTAGGAAGTAAATTTCCTGATCCATCTCTCGTTTCTGGATTGGAAACACCCAAATTCTCTTTGGTACACATTCTTCAAAATATTTGCTGATAAATGCCTTTACTTGGAAGTTATTGTGAAAAATTATGAAAAGCTGCATGCAGTCACAAGCAGGAAGAACAGAAATAAATTGAGAACTACTTACAGTTACACAATAAAATGTTAGTTATTATTTCCTTCAATACTGCAGTACAGCCCTGATCCTTTGTATACAGTTCTCACAAACAAGGCCCACAATGCCTTAATATTTGTTTCATTCAAAGTTAGTTCAGTATTTTTTAAGTTTCTTTCTGAGTCAAGGACAAAAATGCTCTTCACATCACTAAAGCTCAATTATGAAGTATGTCAACTCTGGAATTCAAACCACCGGAATATTTTGTCCTCTCAGAGGTGGGTGGAGATATTGATTTCACAAAGCTATGCAGAAGATTATACTTCATAACCAGAACCTAACACAAACAAGCCTAAATGCACAAGGCATTCTGGCAAAATCCTCCCTAGCAAGTGGCAGAGACCTAGAGAAATATCTTTACATTCTTACACGGTATTGGGGGTAAAGTATTGATGTGGATAGGGAATTGGTTAGCAAACAGGAAGCAAAGAGTGGGAATAAACGGGACCTTTTCAGAATGGCAGGCAGTGACTAGTGGGGTACCACGAGGCTCAGTGCTGGAACCCCAGTTGTTTACAATATATATTAATGACTTGGATGAGGGAATTAAATGCAGCATCTGCAAGTTTACGGATGACACGAAGCTGGGCGGCAGTGTTAGCTGTGAGGAGGATGCTAAGAGGATGCAGGGTGACTTGCATAGGTTGGGTGAGTGGGCAAATTCATGGCAGATGCAATTTAATGTGGATAAATGTGAAGTTATCCACTTTAGTGGCAAAAATAGGAAAACAGATTATTATCTGAATGGATTCCGATTAGGAAAAGGGGAGGTGCAACGAGACCTGGGTGTCATTATACACCAGTCATCGAAAGTGGGCATGCAGGTACAGCAGGCGGTGAAAAAGGCGAATGGTATGCTGGCATTTATAGCGAGAGGATTCGAGTACAGGAGCAGGGAGGTACTACTGCAGTTGTACAAGGCCTTGGTGAGACCACACCTGGAGTATTGTGTGCAGTTTTGGTCCCCTAATCTGAGGAAAGACATCCTTGCCACAAAGAGTACAAAGAAGGTTCACCAGATTGATTCCTGGGATGGCAGGACTTTCACATGAAGAAAGACTGGATGAACTAGGCTTGTACTCGTTGGAATTTAGAAGATTGAGGGGGGATCTGATTGAAATGTATAAAATCCTAAAGGGATTGGACAGGCTAGATGCAGGAAGATTGTTCCCGATGTTGGGGAAGTCCAGAACGAGGGGTCACGGTTTGAGGATAAAGGCGAAGCCTTTTAGGATTGAGATTAGGAAAAACTTCTTCACAGAGAGAGTGGTGAATCTGTGGAATTCTCTGCCACAGGAAACAGTTGAGGCCAGTTCATTGGCTATATTTAAGAGGAAGTTAGATATGGTCCTTGTGGCTAGGGGGATCAGAGGGTATGGAGGGAAGGCTGGTGCAGGGTTCTGAGTTGGATGATCAGCCATGATCATAATAAATTGCAGTGCAGGCTCGAAGGGCCGAATGGCCTACTCCTGCACCTAT
This sequence comes from Mobula birostris, assembly GCF_030028105.1. Lineage (NCBI taxonomy): Eukaryota > Metazoa > Chordata > Chondrichthyes > Myliobatiformes > Myliobatidae > Mobula > Mobula birostris. Next base: position 87,113,394 of record NC_092379.1, on the reverse strand, counting down.
TTTCTATGTTTTCTATGTTTTCTATTCTTGAAACAGGAGGTCTTTGACTTGCTTGCTCTTTATTGACAATTCATTCTTCATTGAGAATCTGACTTCTTTTATTTGATCATTTTGACTGATATATTAACATATGTTTAATATTGCTGATTTCAGTGTCAACTAAATGCTTAATTTATTGATTAAGATCACAGTTATACATGAGACGATCTTGAAGGCTGAATTGTCACAGTAGTGCAGTTGATGAAAACCCGCTTAAACATAGCTCCATTTTTAAATACCCAAATACCAAAAATTCTGTGAGGTGACTCCCAAAATGGAATTTGAAAATATGTGTTTACAGGATACCTCATCAGTTGTTTGGCTGAGGTGGAAAACTTTGCCATGGGAGTTTGCGTCTCTGGACTCTGTCTTGCAGATATTAAGCAAGTAATCTATTATTATTCTCCTTGTGGCTGTGGTAGGATCTCATTTAGGGAACAATGTTGGTGAGGACTCAAGTCTGGGTTATTTTTAGCCTGTAGTCATAAAAAGGCTGGTGAAATGACTCAGCAGGTAGTGTTGATGCCTCACACCTCCAGTGAACTGGGTTTGATCCTGATCTGTGGTTCTGTCTGTGAAGAGTTTGCCCAGGTGATGTAGTTTCTTCCCATGTCCAAAGACACACATTCATTATTGAGTTAGTTTGCTGAGAAAATGAGATAGAGGAGATAGGGATTGTTAGGGAGTATTCTGGAGTTATGTCGATATTGTCAATTTTATGCCTCTTCCCAGCATATAGACTATTCACAGTCCTACACATTACCAATGGATTCTAGGGGGGGGCGGCCATTCGCTCCCGAGTTTCAGGACTGATTTGCCTTCACCTTAGAGGGACAACAGTATACATGGACTAGACTACCTCAGGGTTTCTACATAGCCCTGCCATCTCCTATGAAGTCATGTCACCAACCTTGGGCAAGCTTGACTTGATATACCATAGTACAATTCTACAACATATAGGTGATTCGTTCATCTCTTCAGAGGAAGTAGGGCATTCTGGAGCAAAAGCTAGTGTTCTAGAAGTATTACAGCATCAGAGATTTAAATCCAGGCCACACAAGGCCCAAATAGGAAAGTAAACAGTGCAACCCGTGAGGCATATTATCTCACAGGAAAGAAAGGGCAAGTCAGATGACTTTTTTATTTTATTATTCATTTCTGGGATGTGGATATTGCCAGCTAAGCCAGCATTTATTGCCCATCCCTAGTTGCCCTTGAGAAGGTGATGATGAGCTGCCCTCTTGAACCACTGCAGTCCCTGAGGTGTAAGTACACCCACAGTGTTGTTAGGGAGGGAATTCCATGATTTTGACCCAGAGACAATGGTACATCGGCAAAATATTTCCAAGTCAGGATAGTGAATGACTTAGAGGGGGATTTCCAAGTGGTGGTGTTGCCAAGTATCTGCAGTTCCCGTCCTTCTAGATGGTAGTGGTCGTGGATCTGGAAGGTGCTGCCTTAGGAACTGTGGTGGGTTGTTGCAGTGCATCTTGTAGGTAGTACATACTGCTCTAACTGTTTGTTGATGGTGGAGGGATTGGATGTTTGTGGAAAAGGTACCAATCAAATGAGGTGCCTTGTACTGAATGGTGTCAAGCTTCTTGAGTGTTGATGGAGCTGCACTCATCCAGGCAAGTGACGAGTATTCCATTACACTCCTGACCTTAGCCTTGTAGATGGTGGATAGGCTTTAGGGAGTCAGGATGTGAGTTAAACGCCACAGGATTCTTAGTCTTTGACCAGCTGTGGTAGCCACGGTGTTTATATGGCTAGACCAGTTCAGTTTCCTGTCAATGGTAACCCCCAGGATGTCGATAGTTGGGGATTCAGTGATGGTGATGCCACTGAATGTCAAGGGATGATGGCTAGAGCCTGTCTTGTCGGAGGTAGTCATTGCTTGGCACTTGTGTGGCTTGAATGTTATTTGCCACTTGTCAGCCCAAGCCTGGATATTGTCCAGGTCCTGCTGCATTTGGGTATGAACTGCTTCACCATCTCAGGAGTCATGAATGGCGCAGAACGTTGACTGTAGGACAGCAGTTGGTTCATGCCCTGTCCAGTCAATGCGAGGGGAGTGAGGAAGGTAAAGGGACTGTTCAATTATTGTCGCATATCAGGACTTGCAGCACTCGTGGCCCCAGTACAGGCTTTAGTCAAAAGAGTGAAGCCTCTTTTGGAGGATGTAAAGTGGGAGGTCTGTAGAAGACATTGTCTTCTGAATATTAAGAAATCTCTAGTTTCTGCACCTACTTTAGGATTACCAGATGTGACTCACCCCTTTCAACTTTACTGCAGCAATGAAGGAGAGTATTACAATGCAATATTAGCACAGGACCATGGGGACACTAAAAGACCAGTAGCATACTATTCAACAAAACAGACTCCTGTGTAGCCAGACTTCCCAAGTGTGCACATCCTTGGACTGTGCAGCTTGGACTGTGTGGATTTGTAAACCCATAGAAGTGGAGGGGGGCAGCATTAAAGTTCAAAGTAAATTTTACTAACAGAGTACATATACTGTATGTCACCAAATACAACTCTGAGATTCATTTTTCTGTTGGCATACTCAGCAAATCTAAAGCATAGTAACTATAACAGGATCAAAGAAAGATCAAGTTGAGTGCAGAAGACAACAAACTGTGCAAATGCAAATATAAATAAATAGCAATAAATGATGAGAACATAAAAGAACAAGACAAAGAGTCCTTAAAGTGAGATCATTGGTTGTGAGAATGTTCCAACGGATGGGCAAGTGAGTGTACCTATCTCCTTTTATTCAAGAGCCCGATAGCTGAGGGCTAGTAACTGGTCTTGGACGTGGTGGTGCGAGCCCTGAAACTCTTGTACCTTCTGTCTGATGACAACAGCGATAAAAGAGCATGGCCTGGGTGGTGAGGATCTCTGATGATGGATGCTGCTTTCCCACGACACACTTCACACAGCTTTACAGAGCTCCTAAATACAGGGAGGCTGAGAGCAGTCACAGACAGTCGGAGGACAGTTCGGGAGGAAGTTCTCATCCCCAAAGACAAATCAGTAACAACGGTGAATGACACTGGAGGGAACCTCGCACGTACCATCCTAACAGAGGGGAAGGCACACGAGTGCCAAATGGAAATGGAGCAGGAGGATGATACTGGTGTAAGGGAAATACTGCTGGAAGGGGAAGTAGAGAGGAATTTTACAGAAGGGTTCTGAAGGAACATAAATGGGAAGCTATGGACTGGATGGGCTGTGGTGACTGTGACAGATGAGGCATTAGACTCAGGCCACTCCCAGGAGGAAGTTCAGCTCAGGTGACAGAATTTGTGGCTTTAATGGGAGCACTACATTACAGCCAGGGAGGAAAGTAAATATCTACACAGACATTAGATATGCTTTTGGGGTGGTGTATGATTACCTGGGGTTTATTACCTCAATGGCGGCAGGTACTTAGCATAGGCACTGAATACAAGATCTGCAAAGCACAGTTGATTGCAGAGGTAGCAGTGATTAAAGTAAAGGCTCAACAGAGATGGGAAAGTAAGGAGCATGAAGGGAGGGTATGAGTGGGAAGACCTCAGGGCAAAAAGAGCAGCAGAAGAACACAGGCCAACAGAAATTGCCAGCAGAGAAGGAAAACCTACTGAAGTCAATCTAGTAAAACTATATGGAGACAGTAGAAAAGAAGTGGAGATGTGGAGGAGCAGAGGAGGGACCAGATGGTAGTTGGACACATGGGGAATGAGTAGCTGTAGTTCTAGCACACGTTAGGCAGGTACTGCTAAAATCACTGTATATCATGGGACAATGCATCAGGGAAGGTACAATGTGATCATGACCCTCCAGCAGTCTTGGAGATGACGAGGGATGGAGAGAGATGTTGAGAAATTTTGTCAGACATTTATCATTTGTACCCAATATAACACTGGTGGAGGAGTAAAGGTGTGGCTAGCAGACTGGCTACAGCTGAAGGAGCCTTGGGGAAAACATCCATGGGGCCCCCTGCCAAAATGAAAGGGAAAAGATGCCGTTAGTGATCATGTATCACTTCACCCGGTGGGTAGAGGCTTCCCCAATGGGAGATTGTGCCAACAGCATAGCAGCACAGATTTTAGCTCAAGAAATCCTCCCCAGGTGGGGAACCCCAGCCCAGGTGGACTTGGATCAGGGACCTCATTTCACAGGGAAAGTGATAAGCTGTTGGGGTTTGACAATGATTCCATGTACCCCACCACCCTCAGAGCTCAGGAACGGTAGGAAGCATAAACCTAATAATCAACACTACAACATCTGAAGCTACAGAATAACAGAGATGTAAAAGACATGGGTTGATATATTGCCAGGAATCCTGACGTGATTGTGAGTAACCCCAAGCCACAAGCTGGGTTTTAGCCCCTATGAATTATTGAAGTGGCAAGCACGGGGACTCCCTTATGGGGCAATTATGTGTTGTGGTGTATCTGGAACATATAGGGATAAAGTAACGCTGTATGTAAGGACCTCTGTAACTATCTTAACGTGCTGAAGGCCTGAACAAAACAACAGCAATACATTGCTGATCAGAGAAAGCAATCCTCCCACAGCTGGGAGACCAAGTCATGGGTAAGGAAACTGGTTGAAAAGACAGGTTTCTCTCCCAGGTGAATGGAACCACAGGTAGTGCTTCTGACAAATGATACTTGTGTTTGAGCACAGACATGGCTAGGCAGCCGGTGGAAACACTGGTCTCAAGTTAAAAGCATAATACTCACTTTCTTGTCACCTTCAGACAGAATAAGGGATCAAACCCACCATTTAACAATGTCATTACAGAAAATCTAAGTGATTAACACCAGCCTACTGCATCACATCTGACCACACCCAGCTGGAGTAGACCCACAGATGAAAGTGAATGGAAATAAAAATGTAGAAGACAGAGAGAGAGCACATTGGGGAATCACGAATAAAGCTTAAAGTATAACAGTAACTGCACTGGCTGGTGTTGTAGTGGCATAAGCACTGGATATCGAGGTAAATGGTCCCAGGTTTGAATCCAGCCAGTATGTTAATTGGTCATTCTAAATGATCCCATGATTAGGCTAAAATTAAATTGGGGGATTGCTGGGTAGCATGGTTCAAAGGACCAGAAGGACCTATTCCACGCTGTATCTCAATAAATCAACAAATTTTGGTCTTCCTGGGACAGATTTCTATGTTAGAAAGTATTCCGGGGTTATGAGGGTATAATAGATATTAATTCAAACAACAATCATTCTTTAGTTCTTATTGTAAATTGCAAGCAGGAAATTGAAGTTAACTGGCCTACAGGCTAAAAGATTGCATATACAAGAGCCAAACATTAAGACAAAGGGCTTGTGTTAATTGGGTTACATCTATCCAAGCAACATGGCTAAATTACTTGAGTTCAAGCTGGCAGATCAGATAGATAGTGTCACCTAGCATATAAAACACGGTCACAGATATAGGCAATCAAGTTTTTTTTATGCATACCATATTTGTGTACTCAGACACAACCCTGATATCACTAATTTTGGGCCTCTGGCTCTCTGTCATCAGAAGTATTTTAGAATATTTGTGTTAAGTAGTTTCTCCCAAAGGAATTTGGACCTTCAGAGGTATCTTATCAGTTACAATGTACTTCTACTATGTATCTCAAAGGAACCATTTGTCAACCCAAAATATTGAAATAAACAATGTCATTGTTACTATTGAAATTGTATTGAATTACCTGTGGTTACTTTTGATCTTAAGGCTATAATAATTGAGCTATACCTTTGGGTTTATGAACCTCTACCAAGAATGTCTCCAAAAAAGAAGCCTGCTTGCGAATAAAAACTTTATACTGTATCACCAGCTTTATTGTCTCTCCAGTAACTTTGATCACAGCCACAACAGGGATATGAGAGAGACTGGGCTACATGGAAATGAGTTGTGGGTTTAGAATTGCTCTGAAGGGCCTCCTGTGTTGTGAGAAAAAATGAAAAATATAAAGGCATTGAATGTATTATACATGGCATTCTCATGTGAAGGTTGACAGAAATTTGTAAATCTGGGAATGGCAAGAGGTCCACAGATTTAGGATGACCTAACTTACACAAAACTGACATTAAGCAAATACTCCAATATATTTTTAAAACATTAATAAAAATAATAAAGCAAGTCATAGTGATAATAAGATGCTTTGTATTTTCATTAATGACTGGATACAGTATATATAATGGATGGTGTTAGAGTGAGTATTCGACAGAATGAAAGAACTGGTGTTCATAAAGCAATATGATATGAGTTAGTTATAGGAGAATGTTTGTATAGCATTATGATATGTGCCACTATAGAAAATGGATGTTTCTGACTTACAAATTGGTCTATAGATAGGAATGGAACTCTGAAATAACAACCAGTATTGGTCCCTGTTTCACTCCGTGGTCATGGCTGGGATATATTGACCAGTGGGGAGCCAGGAGTGGTTTAACAAGACTTTTGGGAATGCTTGACATATTCTTTGTAAAATGGTGCAAAGATTCAATTTTTCCCCTCACCGGACCCCTGCAGTTCGTGTACTGTCCCAACCGTTCAACAGAAGATGCCATTGCCATCACCCTCCACCTGGCCCCAACCCACCTAGACTAAAAAGACATGTATGTTCGAATGCTGTTCATAGACTTCAGTTCAGCATTCAACACAATCATTCCTCAGAAAACGAGTGGATAGCTGAGCCTACTGGGCCTGAACACCTCCCTCTGCAACTGGATCCTAGACTTCCTGACTGGGAGATCTCAGTCAGACTCGACTGGAAGCAGCACCTCCAACACCATCGCACTGAGCATGGGGGCCCCCCAGGGCTGTGTGCTCAGTCCACTGCTGTTCACTCTGCTGACCCACGACTGTGCTGCAACGCACAGCTCGAACCACATCATCAAGTTAGCCGATGACGCGACCGTAGTGGGTTCATCAGCAAGAACGATGAGTCAGCATACAGAGAGGAGGTGCAACGGCTAACGGACTGGTGCAGAACCAACAACCTGTCTCTGAATGTGAACAAAACAAAAGAGGTGGTTGTTGACTTCAGGAAGACATGGAACCACTCTCCGCTGAACATCGACGACTCCTCCGTAGAGATCGTTAAGAGCATCAAATTTCTTGGTTTTCACTTGGCGGAGAATCTCACCCAGTCCCTCAACACCAGCTCCATAACAAAGTAAGCCCAGCAGCATCTCTACTTTCTGCGAAGGCTGAGAAAAGTCCATCTCCCACCACCCATTCTCACCACATTCTACAGAGGTTGTATTGAGAGCATCCTGAGCAGCTGCATCACTGCCTGGTTCGGAAATTGCACCATCTTGGATTGCAAGACCCTGCAGCAGATAGTGAGGTCAGCTGAGAAGATCATCGGGGTCTCTCTTCCCGCCATTACAGACATTTACACAACATGCTGCATCCGTAAGGACCCCACACACCCCTCATACAAACTCTTCTCCCTCCTGCCATCTGGCAAGAGGCACCGAAGTATTCAGGCTCTCACGACCAGACTATGTAACAGTTTCTTCCCCCAAACCATCAGACTCCTCAATACCCAGAGCCTGGATTGACACCAACCTACTGCCCTCTACTGTGACTATTGTCTTGATAATTATTTATTGTGATGCCTGCACTGTTCTGTGCGCTTTATGCAGTCTTGGGTAGGTCTGTAGTCTGGTGTAGTTTTTGTGTTGTTCATGTAGCACCATGGTCCTGAAAAATGTTGTCTCGTTTTTACTGTGTACTGTACCAGCAGTTATGGTCGAAATGACAATAAAAAGTGACTTGACTTGATATGAAACTTAAAATTCTTTAACGTTCAGCTTATCTCTTTAAAGATAGCCTTCCTTTGTCTGGCACTTTGCTATGTACCAGAAACAATTATAACATTAAAGGAAGTTACAGATGCCTTTATACTCAAGGGATCAAATTTGCTGAAGTGTTTTGTCTCAGTTTTTCGCAAGAGCAGTGATAGAAAATTAGTAACACAATTTTTCTGTGACTGGGTACTAAATGGGTAAACAAAAATTAATTTCAGTTTAAAAATAGCAGTATGTGATTATGTTTGCTGGGGCATTTCAGTTCACAGAGGACAGCAATCTTATAGATACCAAAAGTCAAAAACATTTTGTGTCAAATAATCTGGCAACAGAACATACTTGAAAGTGCAGAAAGGTAAGATGAATACTTATATTTATCATGCAATTCCCTTTTCCTATTTTAGATTCTGCTCCATCTTTTGCTATTGTCAATGGTAAGGGAAGAGACTTGTCCCATTAAAACGTATCACATTGTTTCCCTGAAGACCTTACTGCTGACAATTTCACTTACCTGGTGCTTAATTTTGTCCTTTTAAGGAGAAATGCACTTGTTGAGTTTATTTGGGAATATTGTAGCCTCTTTTTGTAAGGAGATATTTAAAAATGACATCCATCCAGGTTAAAACATGAATCTTAAATGCACTGCAAATGCAAGGTATTGGAATAACTTATCTCCTGAGTTTCTCCTGTATCCTTATTCACTGACAAGTTGCAAATGCTGGCATTCATTGGCTACTGCTAATTATCCATGAGTTTTGTGGTTTACTAGTGTAATGAAATGCAGTTCAGTCAACCATATTTCTGTAAGTTGGCAGACACTTATAGGTCAAACCAGGGAAGTAGACTTCCTTCCCTCAAGGATTTAGCAAACCTGAGGAGTTCTTACAATAATCCAACACAGTTAATTAACAGAATTTAAACCCTACAGCTATCATGACAAGATGGAAAATTGTGTCTCTGAATCATTAGTTACTGCAGCAGCAGGAGAAAATTAGCTTCTGCATTCCTTATGTTGCAAAATCTTAAGGATTCTTACAAAGAACAGGTGTATAGTTTTACTGAAGATCATGCAGGGAAAGGTAGTAGGTGGAATTCCACTTTGATCAGTACTTCGGTGAAGAACAGTTTCAGGTGAGCTAATTCTCCATATGTTGAACTGCCCGTCCTGACTTAAATGGAATGATGCAAGAATGAATCAAAGTTTGACCCCATTCATGTAAGTGGTCTTTTGAGAAGTTCTGGAAGAACTTTGAGTGGGTTGGGAATAGGACAGGGTGAGGTGAAGATGGATTTCAGGGGAGGGAGAGACTGACATTTCTTGAGGGGCTTCAAGGAACACACCTGCTCTAGAGGAAAATATTCTTCTTACCTTCATCCAGTTTCTAACTTTCTTGACTTGGTGATTTCCCACCTTAAGTCATGTAAAATGCCTGTTTGAAACAATTGATGCAAGAAGTATTAAATTTCATAAAACTCTCAGATTCTTCAGGGATATGTCTCAACTGTTACATTAACCAAGCAGGTTAACATTGGAAACAACAGGAGAAGTTTAAACTGGAGTGGGCAAGTTATCTATTTTAACTGCACATTACAATCTGACTTTTTCAGATCATTCATGAAAACTCCAACTTTAACACAAATTGTTCTCACCAAATTTTTCTGCATATGGTATAGTTTTCCAACTCTCATGCTAAAGAATTTATAGTTATTCAAAAGATGCTGCAACTCCAGAGATTATGAAGAGCTACAAAAGCATTAAAAATCCTAAAAATGCGTGAAAAATTGATAGCAAAGCAAAACTTCAAAAACCTATTAAAATATCAGAGAAAACTCTACATTTCAAAGGCAAAAATAAGCAAAGCAGTGTTGGGCAATAAGGATAAGTGCAGATAAATGTCACTGTTTTTATTTCAATTTCCTAGCATCTACATTGTTCTGCTTTTATATTAAGGAAATTGCAAAATTTTCTGAATTAATATTCTATTTCTGTTTTAACGATGGAGAAAGAGAACAAAATACTGCTAGCATGTACACAAGAGATTTTGCAGATGCTGGAAATCTAGTGCAACATACACAAAATACTGGAGGAACCCAGCAGGTCAGGCAACACCAATGGAAATGAATAAACAGCCGAAGTTTCAGGCTGAGACCCTTCTTCAGGCATGAGCAAGCTAAAATAAGTCTTGGAACTGAGTAGATACAATTTCTTTAAGAAAATTCCTCTGATTTCCACTCCAGGCTTTTCAAATAATTAGTGAATAAAATGCTGAAGCTTTGGGCATAACTTTCCAAAATGTTTTAAGTTTAAGAGTAAAAGATTCAAAGTTCAAAGTAAATTTATTATCTGAATATATACATATATGTCACTGTATACTACCCTGAGATTTAATTTCTTGTAGAAATTCACAGTAAATACATTGAAAGACAATAGAGAACCAGAACACAAGATGGGCGAACGACCAATGTGCAGAAGATAACAAATGGTGCAAATACAAAATTCTGAAACACAAACAAAATAATAAAGATAAATAAATAAGCAACAGATATTGAGAATATGAGGTGAAGAGCTCTTGAAAGTAAGCCTACAGGTTGTTGGAACAGTTCAATGATGGGTTGAGTGCAGTTGAGTGAAGTTATCCCCTCTGGTTCAAATGCCTGTTGGTTAGGGGGTAATAACTGTTCCTAAATCAAGTGGTGTGGCACTTGAGACATCTGTGCTTCCTTCCTGATGGCAGCATTGAGAAGAAAGCATGGCCTGGATGATCAGGGTTCTGATGATGGATGCTGTTTGTAGATGTGCTCAATGGTGGGGAGGGCTTTACCCATAATGGACAGAGCTGTATCCACTACATTTTGTAGCTTTTCTATTCAAGGACATTGGTGTTTCTATACCAGGGTATGATGCAACCAGTCAGTATACTCTCTACTGTGCATCTATAGAAGCTTGCCAAAGTTATGGTAATGTAGCAGTGGTTGAATGTGTTGGGACCCATGGTGTTGCAGGTGATATGTTGAAGATAATTAGATAGAGATTTCATAATCGTCATCATTATTATATGCTGTGTCAAAAAACGTGAGTGATCATGCTCTTTGACCATGATTGTTTTTGGCAAATCTTCTTACAGAAGTGATTTACCATTGCCTTCTTTGAGCAGTGCCTTTATAAGGCTGGAGACCCCAGGCATTTTCAATACTAGAAACACAGAAGCATAGAAAAGCTACAGCACAATACAGGCCCTTCAGCCAACAATGCCGTGCCAAATATGTACTTACTTTAGAAATTACCTAGAGTTACCCATAGCCCTCTATTTTCCTAAGCTCCATGTACCTATCCAGGAGTCTCTTAAAAGACCCTATCATATCTACCTCCACCACTGGTACTGGCAGCCCATTCCACGCACTCACCACTCTCTGCATAAAAATCCTACCACTGTCTTCTCCTCTGTACCTACTTCCAAGCACTTTAAAACTGTGCCCTCTAGTGTTAGCCATTTCAGCTCTGGGAAAAAGCCTCTGACTATCCACATGATCAATGCCTCTCATATCTTATACGCCTCTATCAGATCACCTCTCATCCTCTGCCGCTCCAAGGAGAAAAGGCCGAGTTCTCTCAAGCTATTCTCATAAGGCATGCTCCCCAATCCAGGCAACATCTTTGTAAATCTCCTCTGCAGCCTTTCTATAGTTTCCACATCCTTCCTGTAGTGAGGTGACCAGAACTGAGCACAATACTCCAAGTGGGGTCTGACCAGACTAGCTGCAGCATTACCTCTCAGCTCTTGAACTCAATCCCATGGTTGATGAAGGGCAATGCACCGAGTACCTTCTTAACCACACAGTCAACCTACGCAGCAGATTTGAGTGTCTATGGATTCGGACCCCAAGATCCCTCTGATCCTCCACACTGCCAAAAGTCTTACCATTAATACTATATTCTGCCATCATATTTGACCTATGGAAATGAACCACTTCACACTTCTCTGGTTTGAACTTCATCTGCCACTTCTCAGCCCAGTTTTGCATCCTATCAATGTCCTGCTGTAACCTCTGACAGCCCTCCACACTATCCACAACACCCCCAACCTTTGTGTCATCAGCAAATTTATTAACCCATCCCTTCACTTGCTCATCAAGGTCATTTATAAAAATTATGAAGAGAAATGGTCCCAGAGCAGATCCCTAGCGCACACAACTGGTCACTGACTTCCATGCAGAATATGACCCATCTACAACCACTATTTGTCTTCTGTGAGCAAGTCAATTCTGAATCTACAAAGCAAGGTCCCCTTGGATCCCGTGCCTCCTTACTTTCTCAATAAACCTTGCATGAGGTACCTTATCAAATGCCTTGCTGAAATCCATATACACTACATCCACTGTTCCACCTTCATCAATGTATTTAGTCACATCCTCAAAAAAAAATTCAATCAGGCTCCTAAAGCATGACCTGCCTTTGACAAAGCCATGCTGACTACTCGTAATCATACTACGTCTCTCAAATATTCATAGATCTGCTTCTCAGGATCTTTTCCATCAACTTACCAACCAATGAGGTAAGTCTCACTGGTCTATAATTTCCTGGGCTATCTCTACTCCCTTTCTTGAATAATGGAACAACATCTGCAACCCTCCAGTCATCTGGAACCTCGCACGTCCCCATTGATGATGCAAAGATCATTGCCAGAGGCTCAGCAATCTCCTCCCTCGCCTCCCGCAGTAGCCTGGGGTACATCTCATCTAGTCCCGGTGATTTATCCAACTTGATGCTTTCCAAAAGCTAAGCACAGCCTCTTTCTTAATGTCTATCTGCTCAAGCTTTTCAATCCATTGTAAGTCATCCCTACATTCGCCAAGATCCTTTTCCATAGTGAATTCTGAAGCAACGTATTCATTAAGTATCTCTGATATCTCCTCCAGAATTCTGTACACACTTTTCTACTGTCACACTTGATTGGCCCTATTCTCTCATGTTTTATCCTCTTGCTCTGCACATACTTGTAGAATGCCTTGGGGTTCTCCTTAATCCTGCTCGCCAAGGCCTTCTCATGGCCCCTTCTGACTCTCCTAATTTCATTCTTAAACTCCTTCCTGCTAGCCTTATAATCTTCTAGATCGCTATCGTTACCCAGTTTTTTTAAACTTTTGTAAGCTTTTCGTTTCTTCTTGACTAGACTTTCAACAGCCTTTGTACACCGTGGTTCCTGTACCCTACTGTTCTTTCCTTGTCTCATTGGAACGTACCTACGCAGAATGCCACGCAAATATCCCCTGAACATTTGCCACATTTCTGCCGTACATTTCCCTGAGAACATCCGTTTGCAATTTATGCTTCCAAGTTCCTGCCTGATACCTTCATATTTCCCCTTACTCCAATTAAACACTTTCCTAACTTGTCTGTTCCTATCCTTCTCCAATGCCTTCTCTCTAAAGGAGATAGAATTGTGATCACTATCTCCAAAATGCTCTCCCACTGAGAGACCTGACACCTGACCAGGTTCATTTCCCAATACCAGATCAAGTACAGCCTCTTCTCTTGTTGGCTTATCTACATATTGTGTCAGGAAACCTTCTTGAACACACCTAACAAACTCACCCCATCTAAACCCCTTGCTCAAGGGAGATGCCAATCAATATTTGGGAAATTAAAATCTCCCACCACGACAGCCCTGTTATTTTTACACTTTTCCAGAATCTGTCTCCCTATCTGTTCCTCAATGTCCCTGTTACTATTGGATAGTCTATAAAATACACCCAGTAGAGTTACTGACACCTTCCTGTTCCTAACCTCCACCCACAGAGACTCAGTAGACAATTCCTCCATGACTTCCTCCTTTTCTGCGGCCCTGACATTATCTCTGATCAGCAGTGCCAGGCCCCCACCTCTTCTGTCCCACCCCCACCTCCCGTCCTTTCATAAAACATCTAAAATCTAAAGCCTGGCACTCTGAGTAGCCATTACTGCTCCTCAGCCACTCAGATGTCTGTAATGGTCACAACATCATAGCTCCAAGTACTGATCCACGCTCCTACCTCATCTACTGTTCAGAGATTGTCTGCCTGTTGTCAATGTTCACATAACCAGGACTTGTGATATGCACCAGCTGCTCATACAACCATCCACCACCTACACCCATGGCTTCACTTACCCTGATGGGGGGCAAAGCAGGTGTTACACCTTGCCCAAGGGTGACATGCAGGCTACCAGAGGGAAGGAGCACCTTATAGCCCCTCCCGCCACCCTGATTTCTTCATGCAACTGTGATTGAAATCCCTGGCAACAATCTGAAAGGCATCATGGTAGGTTGTTTCTTGTTTGCTAATCACGGAACTCAATACATTGAGTTTTTACATACAGCCTTTGGCAGTATGTAAACTATGGTCAGGATCATGGAGGAGAACTCTCTCAGAACTTAATCATTATTGTGATAAGACCATTACATTCAAGCTGCATGAAGTATTTATCATGAAACACAGACCCCCCCCCCCCACATTTACCTTCTTTGAATCGGCAGTCCAGTTTATCTGGTGGAGCAAGAAGCCCCCCCCCGCCTGACCAACGTATCTGGTGGTATGCACATATATGTCTGAAAACTGTGGAATTACTAATGTCAATTTCATAATTAAAAATAAGGAGTGAAATGCACAGAAGAAAACGGCAGACCTGTAAATCTAACATTAGTTCTGGTGATGTTTCTGGAACTACCATCAGAAACGGAGCAGTCTTGAACATTGTCTTAGGGACATTTAATTGACGCATGCGTTACTGTACGCACCCGACCTCGCCAGCCTCTGGAGTTTAGACACTCTGGTTCTCCGGAGTTTGGATAGCAGGTGCAGTCCCTTTAAAGATTCTGGCCTGCTCTGCTAATTGGTGGCCATGCCTTGGCACCAGAATTTGGATATTTAAGGAGCACCAGAACTCAGATTTGGTGTTCAGCTTTGGTTCAGTCTGCGATTGCGTTTAGGTTTTCTCTCACATTTGGAATTCTCATCTAGTCTTGTCAGGTCCTCATCCAGAATCTAGTTAAAAACCCTGTTCTCGTCTCAATCTCGACATCGTGTCTCGATTCTCGTCTGAATAATCCAGCACCTGGGTCCTTACCATTCTTGCCTAGGCCTCTCATCACAGTATGTCCATTGTTGCAATGCAATAACATAGCAACTTTGTGCAGCCACATTATTTTAATTATACCTTCATTCAGCCAGCACTGACTACATGCGCACTTGATTAAACTTCTATCTCCCAGCTTCACACTTTCTCCCACCTTGCTCCATCTGTTGCTGTTTTTTTTATTTGTTCTCACCCCTTTTGTCTGCCTCCATCTATAATTGACCTACTACTCCACCCCACCAACTTCTTCCACCTCCACCCTCACTCACCTCCCCCAGGCCATGTGGTCTATCTAGCGCCTCAGAATCCTTTCATACCACTCCTTTTCTCCTCTCTATGTTGCCATCCCGCCTCTCCGCTTTCAGTACTGATGCAGTGTGTCGACCCGAAACATCGACAATTTCTTTCCCCTCTCAGATGCTGCTTGACCTGCTATGTTCCTCCAGAAGCTCTCTGACAAAGGGTCTTAGCTCAAAACGGTGACTGTACTTTTTTCCATGGATGCTGCCTGGCCTGCTGAGATCCTCCAGCATTTTGTGTGTGTTGCTTGTATTTCCAACATCTGGAGATCTTCTTTTGTTTCTTCCTGAAGAGTGTTTGTTCCTCCAGATTCCAGCATCTGCAATTTCTTTTAGCTAATGCCTGCTAAAGCTGATCTGCTCCACTTGAAGCTTATACGTTCATCTTGAAGGTGTGTCTTTTGGTTGGGAAAAAAATACGTGGAAAGATAATGTAATCTGGAAATAATGACCAATAGGGGAGAATGGGTTCAGCGATGGAAGCACAATATGAAAGATAAAGTATCCACAGGCGTCAGGACTCAAGACTTACGGTTAGAAGCTATGGAGCTCAATGTCAGGCATCAAGATTCATCAGACCTGGATGTAGTATTGCAGCTAGCTCAGCGATCAAGGTCAGTGAATGCATGCTCCAATGTAATTTTCAACTATCAGCTGGCATCATGCACTTCTTTATACACTCAGGCATTATTTACTTCACTACACTTCCATCTTTATCTACAAAAAATGGGGACGTGGTGGTATAGTGGTTAGCACAACACTTTACAGTACTGGTGACCTGGGTTCACTTCTCACTGCTGACTATACATTCTCCCGGTGACTACGTGAGTTTCCTCCGGGTGCTCCGGTTTCTCCTCACATTCCAAAGACATACCATTCTTCACTGTAAATTTTTCCATGAATCCATTGATTAGGCTAGGATTAAATTGGGGGATTGCTGGGAGGCGTGGCTCAAAGGCCCAGAAGGGCCTATTCCCCACCACCGTATCTGAATAAATAAATAATGTCCATGAATATTCACTTACATGTAACATTCATAATTTAAATTCATAAGCTCCACTGCATCCTCACCCACTGTTATGAAACCTGCACCTTGCATCTCACCCAACTAGACTGCATGACATCTACACACTTTCTGGTTAAGTCATGCTAGATGTATAAACTCATGTCAATCTGCACCCAGCATTCGTTATTGTTGGAATAGTCTTTCTGAGATAACAATCAGTGGTAAATTGGGATGCTGTATACTGTGTTCAAAGCTAATCCTTTACTTCACATGTCTTGCCCACCTCGGCCCACACATTTTTTTTAGTTGTGTTCTTTTCCCCTGTCCTCACTTCACACAAACCATGCACTGTGCATTTTGAACATGCAAGAACTGCAAATTGGTGGGCAACCATTGATGAGGGAAACACACTATTATTTAATTCACACTCACACAGTCAGCAGCTCAGCATGGAGACTGTGTGCACTTTAGAATTACATTCTGCATGTGGTGTTGCATCGCCTTGTAGCGTGGGGAGCAAGAAGACTTGAGGTGCCAGAATATTAGACAGCAAGGTTGCAAGTGAGATTGCTGTAGGGTACCTGGATGACAACTTTCCTGAATGCAGAATGAAATGATCATACCATTGGAATGCCATTCAGATGGCAAGTGTTCAATATCCTGGAGCCTAGTTTAAGGATTGGCTGCAGATGTATACTTTTAATTATGGGATTGGAGACCAGCTCCTTTTGCATATTAGGGAGTAATCTGTGTTGTATCCTCCAGTGCCCAGTTTTGCAGCTTTTTAAGCCAGAATTTGCTTTAGATTCTTCTTGAAGTCCAACTGCAGTCTCTTCCACCGAAATTCAGCAGGGTGAAACCATCAAGTGGGCATTTTGAAGGGCAGACAGAAGTACATGGAAGGCAAGTATGATCTGAAAGTAAAAACAGCAAGTTATCACTAATCCGAAGCCATTGCATGAGAACTGAAAGATGGAGAGCATAATCAGAGTAAAGGAGAGCAAAATTCATGCTAGCACTTAATTTCCTGAGTCATCATTAAAATTTTTCTCAGAGGAGATCAGCTTCTTATTTAAATATCAGTAATATTATTATTAATCTATGATCCTAATATTCCTGATATTAGTTGTCTTTCTTTGGTACTATGGTATAAGTTCATTTATAAGTTTAGTTTGGAATGTTTGTTTGTGGTGGTGAGTTGTAAATTTTAACCTGTGACCATACAGATAGTAAAGAAGCAGGGACACTAGGTTGATCTTTTGAATGATGAACCAGGCAGAGTGGATTGATTGGGGTTTTATTTCTTCAATGTCTTAACTTTAACTGTTTAACTTTGGTCCACATCATTACTGGGACATTTTGCCCGATGGTGAGACCAGCTTTACTCCTTGACTTTCCTCCACATTATTCTCTGCTCAATATTGTAAATGATATCATCAGATGTGATATCTATTTTCAAAACCTTTTCTGCAGATATTCTACTTGTCTTCTCAGAAGAATATGTTAATTTGGGGAATTGCTGGAAAAGAAACAAAATTATCAAGTGTAACTGAACAACCATTATTTTACTGCATTAAATGCTAGTCTTTATCTCATTGGTTCATCTGAAATCTGTCACTATTGCAGTGGATGTAATGTAAGTTTAGGGCAGCTTTGTACAGTTGCACTTGCTAAGACCACACCTTCAAATATTGCAGTTCTGATCTCCTTATTTAAGAAAGGATATACCTTAATTAGAGGATACTCAGAAAAACGTCTACCAGTTTCATTCCTGGAATGAAGGTTTTGATTGATGAAATAAGCCTGAACAGGTTGGGGCATATTCACTGAAACGCATAAGAATCTGATTGGGCTTGGAAGGCTAGATACTGGGGACTTCTCTCCTTGTGAATGAATTTAAAGCAAGAGGAAATAATTTCAGAATAGAAGATCACTCACTGAAGACAGACATAATAAGGAATTTCTTCTCTCAGGTGGTTATGAACATTTTGAATTGTCTAACCCAGAGAGTTATAGAGACTGAATCATTATTAACTCACTTATGGTGTGATAAGACTTAGGGAAATAAGCCAGAAAGTGAAAATAAGGCCAAGATCCAATCATCTACAGTCTTATTTAAATGAAGAGAGAAGGCTCATTCTACTCTGTTCCTTTTTTTATGTTTTATATATCTGTGTTAGCTGCAGCTACAGTTAATGTCCTTTGCTTTTTGTTAACAATCTTTGAGTCCTCATAGTATTTAGGTTTAATTTTATTTTTTGTATGATACACATATCCTGATTCACTTGTCTCCAATGTGAAAATTCTTAACTTCCAGGTTTTCACCTACACTAGAAAGATTCTTGATTTCCCTCTTAAGTAACATTGGTGGCTCTGGGTAAAAATGCACAAACTGAAAACTAAATTTGTGTCATCACAACTCTGCATAAGGCTTGCAAAGAAAATATGTATTTTGCCAACTGCCAAAATTTATACATTTAAATTAGATTTACTGTCAAAACAGTATTAGAGAAACCAACATATGTTCTGTATTTTACTTAACGTCTCATATTGACATCCTTATTTATGCATTGCATGCATTACAAATACATACATTAAAATGTGGAAGCAATAGAAATAAAAACTTATATTTTAATAGTCATCTGTCAGGTCTGCACAGACAGGCACCTCCCAGTCTCCACCCAGCTAACAGGAGTCAGCTACCTTTCATTTCCAACTTGTCACCTGCAACCTATTTAACTCATCTTTCATCCATAGTCCTTCTTCACCCATTGAACCTGTCAGCCTCAACCAGTTGCCCCTAGCCTTCAGTTACAATTTTGCCTGTGTCTTTAGTACCTGTTCTCACTCGTTTGGTGGCCCCTTGTGGCTTGTTATTTTTGCAATGTATTATTAAAGTTATTGTTTATCACAGAATTGTCTCCACTGCTCTGCTTTTGGGTCAAGCATCCTGTGCATTCCCCGACAGCATGGGTGATCAGTGATTGACCCAGCAAAGTTTGTTAAACTAAAGTAAGTCATCTGTCGACACAAGTGCATAATCCAGAAACAGCAGGAAAACATTGACCATCTGTTCATCATTTCTGTCTCGATACAGTTAACACCAGTCCCTGAACATTTTGATGTATCTCCAACCCAATGCCGCAACTTCTTGACCCAGTGTGTCTTACATTTCAAGCTCCAGCCATCTATGTGTTCTACATACTGAGCCAAGATTGCAGTCGTAAGCTCTGGGCGAGCTCTGCCTGGGCTATCACTAACTGGGACAATAAAACCACTATTTGCAATAAATATGAGGAATTCACCACTGAGATGTGCCAGGTTTTCAACCATCCAGGAAGTGGAAGGGAGGCAGCTGATTGGATACTTCTCATGCATCAAGATCCTGCTTGGTGCTGGATTACACCATGGAATTCAGGACCCTTGCAGTGGAGTCAGCTGGAATGAGGAAATACTGCTGGCCCATTAACATGACAACCTCCTGGAGCTCTTGCAAAATGAGCTGTCTACCTGGTAGATGTCCACACCCCTCTGAAGCCTTATCACTCTAGCCCTCCACATTGACAAACTTCTCGTGGAAAGACCCCACAGATCACCAGCCAGAACCGCAGTTCCATTCTCAGAACCACTTTAGGCTGCGGGACCCTCTTCAACAATCCCTCCAGAATCCATGTAGTTAAGGACAGCTCCCTTAAGCTCTCCCTAAGGGTATGAGCATTGGTGGAAAAACAACTTGTGCACTAACTGCATAGCAGTTGATCTCACACACATCAAATGCCCACTGTATTCAGGAAACGGCACCCCGAGGTAAAGATGAAGGGCATTCTATCTGGCAAGCTCCCATCGGTCTCTTGTTCCAGCACCATAGCCTGACTTACTCTCCTTCTCATTCTAATGGCTCTATGTGTGCATGATGCTCTGGTGGATTCCAGCGCAGCAGGCAACTTTTTGGACCAGACCTTATGTGTGCTCTTGGACTTCCTACCAAGCCTATCTCTCACCTCTTCTGCATTATGGCTATTTTCAGGCATCTCATGGAATCTGGAGTAATGAGAACACACAAAAGGCCTGTTCACTTGAGCACCGGAAAGCACCGCAAGTCCATCAAATTCGTCCTATTGACTCACCCAACATTCTTGTCATCCTCAGTTACCTGTGGCTCTCCACTCACAACCCTCATTTTGAACAGTCATCCAGTTTATTGCTGAGATGGGGACATGCTTGCTTCCACCCTCAGCTGACTTCACCCTGTAAATCCATTGCAATGGCGGAAACCTTTGACCTCGCCAAACACCCACAGGAATATCATGATGTAGCTAACACCTTCAGTAACAGAGAAGACAGCTCCCTACCACAATGTTCTCTCTAAGGTGTGCACGTGTGAGCGTGCACACCTTTCGCTACTAGCGCACAAAGGAATTTAAACTGCACACAAAAGGTTGTCACCCTCCACCTCATTGGCATTGTATGTATATTTCACAATCTACATTCAAAGAAGGAGTCTGAGAGTCTGAGTAGGAGTGCCGAGAAAGACATTTTTCGAAGAAGGAGTCTGAGAGTCTGAGTGGGAGTGCCGAGAAAGACATTTTTGAAATTTTCGTTATTTTTTTCTCCAACGGCGTTCTGAGAGGCGGGACTGCGCAGGCGTGTGACGTCGGGCTGTGCAGTGCGGCAGATTTAAAAGGAACAGAGCCTCATAGAGCGGGCAGCGTAGTTTGCGGGCTGCGGACTGAGCCGGGAGCAGAGTGAAGACTTAAGGGCTTCGGCTCAACGGGCTTAGGTGGAAACGGGCGAAGAAGGTTTGGCATTCATTTTATGTTGTTATTTGAGGAAAGGGGCAGTATGAGTGTGAGGGCAGTTTGCTGTTCTCAGTGTCAGATGTGGGAGGCCCTGGAGTCTCCAAGCCTCCCGGACGTCTACATCTGCGCCAAGTGCATCGAGATGCAGCTCCTAAGGGACCGCGTTACGGAACTGGAGCTGCAGCTCGATGACCTTCGTCTGGTCAGGGAGAGTGAGGAGGTGATAGAGAGGAGTTGCAGGCAGGTGGTCACGCCAGGGCCACGGGAGGCAGACAAGTGGGTCATGGTTAGGAGGGGGAAGGGGAAAGGTCAGGTAATAGGGAGTACCCCGGTGGCTGTGCCCCTTAACAACAGGTACTCCTGTTTGAGTACTGTTGGGGGGGACAGCTTACCCGGGGGAAGCGACAGTGGCCGTGCCTCCGGCACAGAGTCTGGCCCTGTAGCTCAGAAGGGTAGGGCAAGGAAGAGGAGGGCAGTTGTGATAGGGGACTCGATAGTAAGGGGGTCAGATAGGCCATTCTGTGGATGCAGTCCAGAGACCCGGATGGTAGTTTGCCTCCCTGGTGCCAGGGTTCGGGATATTTCTGATCGTGTCCAAGATATCCTGAAGTGGGAGGGTGAGGAGCCAGAGGTCGTGGTACATATAGGTACCAATGACATAGGTAGGAAAAGGGATGAGGTCCTGAAAGGAGAATATAGGGAGCTAGGAAGGGAGTTGAGAAAAAGGACCACAAAGGTAGTAATCTCGGGATTACTGCCTGTGCCACGCAACAGTGAGAGTAGGAATGCGATGAGGTGGAGGATAAATGCGTGGCTGAGGGATTGGAGCAGGGGGCAGGGATTCAAGTTTTTGGATCATTGGGACCTCTTTTGGCGCAGGTGTGACCTGTACAAAAAGGACGGGTTGCACTTTAATCCTAGGGGGACCAATATCCTGGCAGGGAGATTAGCGGGGGCTACTGAGGTGACTTTAAACTAGAATGGTTGGGGGGTGGGAATCAAATTAAAGAGGCTAGGCGTGAGGAGGTTAGTTCACAACAGGGGGATGGGAACCAGTGCAGAGAGACAGAGGGGTGTAAAGTGAGGGTAGAAGCAAAAAGTACTATGGAGAAAAGTAAAAGTGGCAGGCCGACAAATCCAGGGCAAGCATTAAAAAGGGCCACTTTTCAGCATAATTATATAAGGGCTAAGAGAGTTGTAAAAGAGCGCCTGAAGGCTTTGTGTGTCAATGCAAGGAGCATTCATAATAAGGTGGATGAATTGAAAGTGCAGATTGTTATTAATGATTATGATATAGTTGGGATCACAGAGACATGGCTCCAGGGTGACCAGGGATGGGAGCTCAACGTTCAGGGATATTCAATATTCAGGAGGGATAGACATGAAGGAAGAGGAGGTGGGGTGGCGTTGCTGGTTAAAGAAGGGATTAACGCAATAGAAAGGAAGGACATAAGCCGGGAAGATATGGAATCGATATGGGTAGAGCTGCGTAACACTAAGGGGCAGAAGACGCTGGTGGGAGTTGTGTACAGGCCACCTAACAGTAGTAGTGAGGTCGGAGCTGGTATTAAACAGGAAATTAGAAATGTGTGCAATAAAGGAACAGCAGTTATAATGGGTGACTTCAATCTACATGTAGATTGGGTGAACCAAATTGGTAAAGGTGCTGAGGAAGAGGATTTCTTGGAATGTATGCGGGATGGTTTTTTGAACCAACATGTCGAGGAACCAACTAGAGAGCAGGCTATTCTGGACTGGGTTTTGAGCAATGAGGAAGGGTTAATTAGCAATCTTGTCGTGAGAGGCCCCTTGGGTAAGAGTGACCATAATATGGTGGAAGTCTTCATTAAGATGGAGAGTGACATAGTTAATTCAGAAACAAAGGTTCTGAACTTAAAGAGGGGTAACTTTGAAGGTATGAGACATGAATTAGCTAAGATAGACTGGCAAGTGACACTTAAAGGATTGACGGTGGATATGCAATGGCAAGCATTTAAAGGTTGCATGGATGAACTACAACAATTGTTCATCCCAGTTTGGCAAAAGAATAAATCAAGGAAGGTGGTGCACCCGTGGCTGACAAGAGAAATTAGGGATAGTATCAATTCCAAAGAAGAAGCATACAAATTAGCCAGAGAAAGTGGATCACCTGAGGACTGGGAGAAATTAAGAGTTCAGCAGAGGAGGATTAAGGGCTTAATTAGGAAGGGGAAAAAAGATTATGAGAGAAAACTGGCAGGGAACATAAAAACAGACTGTAAAAGCTTTTATAGATATGTAAAAAGGAAAAGACTGGTAAAGACAAATGTAGGTCCCCTACAGACAGAAACAGGTGAATTGATTATGGGGAGCAAGGACATGGCAGACCAATTGAATAATTACTTTGGTTCTGTCTTCACTAAGGAGGACATGAATAATCTTCCAGAAATAGTAGGGGACAGAGGGTCCAGTGAGATGGAGGAACTGAGCGAAATACATGTTAGTAGGGAAGTGGTGTTAGGTAAATTGAAGGGATTGAAGGCGGATAAATCCCCAGGGCCAGATGGTCTGCATCCCAGAGTGCTTAAGGAAGTAGCCCAAGAAATAGTGGATGCATTAGTGATAATTTTTCAAAACTTGTTAGATTCTGGACTAGTTCCTGAGGATTGGAGGGTGGCTAATGTAACTCCACTTTTTAAAAAAGGAGGGAGAGAGAAACCGGGGAATTATAGATCGGTTAGCCTAACGTCGGTGGTGGGGAAACTGCTGGAGTCAGTTATCAAGGATGTGATAACAGCACATTTGGAAAGCAGTGAAATGATCGGACAAAGTCAGCATGGATTTGTGAAAGGAAAATCATGTCTGACGAATCTCATAGAATTTTTTGAGGATGTAACTAGTAGAGTGGATAGGGGAGAACCTGTGGATGTGGTATATTTGGATTTTCAGAAGGCTTTTGACAAGGTCGCACACAGGAGATTAGTGTGCAAACTTAAAGCACACGGTATTGGGGGTAAGGTATTGGTGTGGGTGGAGAGTTGGTTAGCAGACAGGAAGCAAAGAGTGGGAATAAACGGGACCTTTTCAGAATGGCAGGCGGTGACTAGTGGGGTACCGCAAGTCTCAGTGCTGGGACCCCAGTTGTTTACAATATATATTAATGACTTGGATGAGGGAATTAAATGCAACATCTCCAAGTTTGTGGATGACACGAAGCTGGGGGGCAATGTTAGCTGTGAGGAGGATGCTAAGAGGATGCAGGGTGACTTGGATAGGTTGGGTGAGTCGGCAAATTCATGGCAGATGCAATTTAATGTGGATAAATGTGAAGTTATCCACTTTGGTGGCAAAAATAGGAAAACAGATTATTATCTGAATGGTGGCCGATTAGGAAAAGGGGAGGTGCAACGAGATCTGGGTGTCATTATACACCAGTCATTGAAAGTGGGCATGCAGGTACGGCAGGCGGTGAAAAAGGCGAATGGTATGCTGGCATTTATAGCAAGAGGATTCGAGTACAGGAGCAGGGAGTTACTACTGCAGTTGTACAAGGCCTTGGTGAGACCACACCTGGAGTATTGTGTGCAGTTTTGGTCCCCTAATCTGAGGAAAGACATCCTTGCCATAGAGGGAGTACAAAGAAGATTCACCAGATTGATTCCTGGGATGGCAGGACTTTCATATGAAGAAAGACTGGATGAACTGGGCTTGTACTCGTTGGAATTTAGAAGATTGAGGGGGGATCTGATTGAAACGTATAAGATTCTAAAGGGATTGGACAGGCTAGATGCAGGAAGATTGTTCCCGATGTTGGGGAAGTCCAGAACGAGGGGCCACAGTTTGAGGATAGAGGGGAAGCCTTTTAGGACCGAGATTAGGAAAAACTTCTTCACACAGAGAGTGGTGAATCTGTGAAATTCTCTGCCACAGGAAGCAGTTGAGGCCAGTTCATTGGCTATATTTAAGAGGGAGTTAGATATGGCCCTTGTGGCTACGGGGGTCAGGGGGTATGGAGGGAAGGCTGGGGCGGTGTTCTGAGTTGGATGATCAGCCATGATCATAATAAATGGCGGTGCAGGCTCGAAGGGCCGAATGGCCTACTCCTGCACCTATTTTCTATGTTTCTATGTTTCTATGTACATAATCACACTTCCTTTTCTGGTTTCCAATGTGGATGGAGTTGATAACATGGAGTTTGCGTTGATTTGTCTGCAGATTTTAGAACTAGCCTATTTATAGTGATTTTATTGAAGAAGTTATTCAGTGCGCACTTGTTGTTGACACTGGGCAAATAATTTGCATGGCACAAGATTTTTGTGCACAGTGGTCATTACAAATTAGAGGGAACTTTGCTCTGCCACCTCACAGACCGCATGACTGTGCAATCTATCTCCCCTGGGCACCACCCCTCCTGGTTGTCTGTTCTCTCTCTCCCATCACAAGACTCACGTCATGAATGACCACATTGCCGAAGCACTACAGCATGGCTTCATTTAATCATCCCTGTCCTCAACCAATGCAGGATTCTTCTTTGTTCAAAAGAAAGGTGGGTGGTTCTCCAACCCTGCATTGATTACCATGGACTCAACAAAATTACTTTTAAGAAACGCTGCCTTCTCCCCTTGATGGATAATGCATTCAAGACACTCTACAGGGCCCAGATCTTCACCAAACTAGATTTATGGAGTGCGTACAAACTGATCCACATCTGCTGGGGGATGAATAGAAGATGGTCACTATGACTACTTGCTGATGCCTTTTGGACTTTTAAAAAGTCCAGCCATTTTCCAAACCTTGAATAATGAGATACTCTGAGACAGGCATGGGTTCCTCTACCTTAATGACATCCTCATTTTCTCCAATGACCCCTAAGACTACGTTTGTCATGTCAGTTCTGTCTTTCGGTGTCTCTCCAATAACCAACTGTACCTCAAGTTACAGAAATGCCAGTTCCACATCTCAGTCATTTCCTCACTGGGTTGCATCCTTTCATGCCAAAGCATAACTTTGGACTTATCTAAGATCTGCAATCATCACTGAATGGCCCTGACCACAATCCCTCCAACAGCTACAGTATTTTTTGGGCTTCTCCAACTTCTATTACTGCATTAAGAGGAACTACAGCCAAATCACTGTTCCTCTCACCTCCCTCAGAAAATCACCTATCTCACAGATGCCATGATCTGCTGCCACGGACCATGCATTCGAGGAGCTCAAGAGAGGTTTTACCACTGCCCCCATTCTCCATCAGAGGTGGATTAGCTGACCTGGGCACAGGGGATACCCGCTTCCGGCAAGAACCAGGTGGAAAGACAGATCCAACTGCCTTCTTCTCATGTAAGTTCAACTCTACACTGTGCCATTATGTAGAGCAGACAGGGAGCCACTTGCCATTAAATGTCCTTTGAGGAATGGAGACATTGGCTGATGGGAAACAGTGAGCCTTTCCTGATCTTGACTGACCACCAGAACCTCATATCCATACAACAGACCCACCAAGTCAACCCGTGGGTGCTCTTCTTCAAGCAGTTCAGCTTCACCACCTCCTACCAACCCAGCTCCTAGATCAACTAAGTCCCATCTCAACAGTTCAATCCAGATGAAACAGAGATCAACCCTCAGGCCATCAGTCCATCCTTTCAGATCCTTGTCTGAATAACCTGGGGGCTTGAGAACCAGATCCACCAGACCCTATAGTACAAGCCTGCTCTGGCTGACTCACCTGACAACCACGCCTACTGCTGCAAGGCCAACTGCTGGCTGTGCCTAGCCAGACTACGCCAGCCTGGGAACCATGCCTTGACTATCCAGCCAAGATTTGCTCCACGCATTAACTCCAGCAAGCTCTCACACTGGTTCATTAGTTGCTTTAATCCAGTCACTTACAATTTCCAGTTGCTTCCAGCGCTCAGAACACCTACCTTCCGCAAGTCCTGCCTCAAGCCCATCGTCCATGACCCACTCAACCCACCTGAGTTTGCACCTCTGGAACCTAGAATGGTGGAAGGTGGTCCAGTGTACACAGTTCACCGGTTGATAGCTTCGTGTATCTTGGAAGGGGTATGCAGTATCTGATTGATTGGGAAGGGTATGGTCCAATGGAGATGTTTTGGGTGCCATCCAGTTCCATCTTGGTTCCATCACTTATCAAGAAGTTCTCCTTGATCCATACAGATGGCTCTGGGCCAATGGGAGATGGGTATAGGGGGTTAGAGAGTTTCCATCAGACCTGCACAGTAAGGCACTCCCAGTCTCCACCCAGCTAACAGTCACCAGCCACTCATTTCCAATTCATCACCTGCAGCCTATTTAAACCAGCTCTAATGCACAGTCCTTGGTCACCCATTGAACTAGCCAGCATCAACTAGTTGCTCTTAGACTCTACTAGGGCGTCTCGTTTTTTGTGGCCCCTTGGGGCTTGTTATTTTTACATTCTATTATTAAAATTTTTGTTCATCGATGAATCATCTCCACTGTTCTGCTCTTGGGTCAAACTTCCTTTACATTTCTTGACATCATGAAGATAGTACTTTTTTTTTCTTTTTTTTTTGTATAGTGTAGCAGGGGTTCTTTTTTTCTTCATTTAAAATTCAAAGTTTTTTTTCTTTCCTCTTCATGAACTGATAAGAGGAGAATTGCTGTTTTCTTTTTTATTATATATTATATACTAGCTTAACACTATGTATGATTTTGATATTGTCTATTTCAATTTCTGTTTGTATTGTTATTAATATATATATTTGAGATAATTCTCCTCTTGTTTGCATTTATGTTCCTTTTAAATCAATAAAAAGATTAATAAAGAAAAAGAAAGAAGGTATTGCAAATTCAAAATCACTTCATTAAGATCAAAAGACAAATAGAAGAAGGGAAGGAGAAACAGAGTGAATTTTCTGAAGTAAACAGGAACACTCTCAAAACAATACTTTCTCTTCAGCAATTGCTTAAAATTTAAAGATGATAAGTCATTATTTAAGTATCATGGATCTTGGGCATAAATAATATTGGAAAATATTTCACATAACCCTTCATCCTATCATTATAAACACTGTAACATATGCTATTAGAGGTATTTCTGAAACCGTTTAGAGAATAGTTTCAATAAGAGACGATTTGGATATACAGTAAAGATGTTCTGTAATTCTCATACAAAATATGCATCTGCACGAGAATTACTATTCCAGTGTCCTTTTTTTTTGTTTTGAGAACAAAGCCAAATCTATTTCTTCAGATCAATTAAGTTACAGATTAAAGCTCAAAGATGAAAATATTTTTGTTTGAATGTTTAGTATTTGGTTTTATGGTGATTGCTACAGCTACATCAAAAGTTAAATTGCAAAATAAAACTATTGATATTCTTAGTATCATTTCACCTGCAATTTTCTACTGGAAGTATAAAATTCTTTAAACACAAAGGCACACTTTAAAACTTATTTTTGATGTATTGCTATAAATACCTTTCAGCAAAGGCTATACAATACAAATCATGCTTTATATTGTTTCATTATTAATGAGGGCTCCATAAAAGATGCATGTAGTACAGAAGATTGAGGTCTACTACAATGGTATCTAAATGACTGGAAATGAAACAAACAATAATCATGAAATCTGCAAATGATAGTGTTTCTTTGAGCATTACTCTGCCTAAAGTAGCAATGCTTCAAAATCTTTGGAAAACACAGTACTGAATTTTATTCATATAAATGTGGAGAAAGAACTTTGATAGTAGTTAAGAGATTTCCTGTTGTTAACTATTGAATTTTCTGATAGACATATCCAGTCTTGAAATATCACATGTATTTAGGTGCTATTTCTATCACGAATTTGAGCTACAATATCATTCTGTAGTAATTAGGCATAACAATTTCTCTTGCACTAAAATGTCCCAGAGCAGCCTTCCCAAAATGATCTCTGCAAAGCTGTAGATTTTTAAAAGCAGTCAATGTATATGTGCTGTTGGGAAAAAAAAACTAGCAGGATGTAGAACCATTTGATTTATATAATGGCTAATTGCATCCATGAGGCTCTTAATTTCTATTCAGTAGTTATAACATCATCAGAAATAATTAAACTACTATCTTGTTACACATTCAATTAATTCAGAATTTCTGCAAAGCATTAGCAAAAGCTAAAGCAAAATTATGTTGAAATTTGTTTTCCTTTTTACCACACCAGCTTTTGCATTTAGTCCATCATCTTCCATTAGTTCTGAAGTTTTGCTTAAGCAACCAAAATGCATTTTCTTATCCTCTCCTTTCAGTGTTTCAAAGCCCTGGTTCACTCTTCCATCTTCAAGTAACCTATTTTTAATTGCTTGATTAAAAATACATAATATTTTAATTATATTGTTTTATGTGAAATCTGTTTTTATAATTTTAATATTTTAAGTTGTTTAAGATAATTTAAACATCTAATAAATATTACAAGACTATTCAAATTATAATGTTTCTGAATATTAAGCATTTGAATGACAGTGTTAGTGAAACCAGAGAGCCTGATTCAACTGCAGTTGGTTAATTATGCTACTTGGTAGGAGGGGTTCCTCCACTTTCCCTCTCACCAATATAATTCTATCATTATGTATAAAGTGTTGTTTTTACACAGGCATTAAACTTGAAGAATCAAACTACTGTATATCCCAACCATAAGCTTCCTCAAGGGAAAAACCACACACTGCAAGTCCTCACATTTTATAGAGGTCATTGGCGACAGCAGTCAACTGAAGATTCTGGACTGATATATAAATTACATTGAGCCAGAAGATTGATATTATTATTAGGACTTAAGCTGCTGACATAACTCATCGGTCAGGTCTTTCCACAAAGTTACAACTTGTGTCCTAAGTGTTTACATTTCAAGATTTATGTTGTTTAAAGCTTCCAGCGTACAACCACAGGAGTTGGGTTGGTGGACATTATCATTACTCAGTAAGTCAGCCTGTTGCCCAATACATCAGAAACAATGACATCAACATCAATCAAACCCTGCAAAATGCTCATGATACAGACAAATTGACCACTTAATCCAAGCAAACTTTATGCTCTGGCAACAACTATGAATAAAGCAGTCAAATCCATTTACTTCATAGTAATCATTGAAGATCAGCAACAATTTTCATTTAAGAGCAAGTCAGGTCTATTGTCAGCACAGCACAAAAATGGATAAAGTTAGAAAAGTAAAGAATTAAATTGCTTCACAGAAAATACAAAAAATATTACCTAAATTACATTTGGACTACATGAAGGAGAAATTCACTTTGTTCATATTGTTGACAAAAACATGTCTGCTCTTTACCACTCTGTACTTTCGATTCAGTGAAGCCAGACATGCAATGATCAGTATAAATCATCAATCACTTTTAGCACTGGTGTATCAATTGATACTGATACTGGGTAATTCACTTAGGACATTGTTCATAAACAATGAATATATTAGATCACAGTCATCCATGTTCGTCTTTGTGAAATAAATTTTGAACGAAACTTGAGGACTTACATAGTTCTGGACCTCCAAGATTGTTATTCTGCGTTCCTTTGTGTCTCTGTTGTTTAACAATTTTTGAGCATATGCAGTGGAGTCCAGTGATGTTGTGGTGATCCTCGACCCTATTTTGCATTTAACAATTAATCTGCTAGAGGAACACAGTGCATTGAGCAAGATTTATTGGGGGAAAGGAAAAGCTGATATTTAGGATCAAAACGCTGCATCAGGACTGCAAGTGGAGAGGGGAGAGGGCCAATATAAAGAGGAGTGGTGTTATTGAAGCCAGAGGTGATAGGCGGAGTTGTGGTGAGAGGATTATAGGCAGATCAAGCCAGTAGGGAGTGAGTGAGATGGAGTTTGGAGACATGATAGATGGAAGCAGATAAACCTAAGAGGAAGATTCTACCAGGAGTACATAGAGAGGGGCTATTAATGGCAGGTGCAGTACTGAGAGCTTCAACATTCAACCAGCTCACATGGAAGTGAGAGGCACAAGAAGCAGATCTGTGCTGGTGCCACGGCTGAAATAATTCAACATAAGTTTTACTTCTTCCCACACAGCCTCAAACAAGGAAATTGGAAGGTTAGTTCACATACTGTTAAAGGTGTTAAGAAGAAGCCAATGACTGATAAAACATCACATTTAAACATAGATTTGGAGTATTTCTTCTAAATGTTAAAGGAAAGTCTTTCCTTCCATGGTGTACTGCCCTCAGCTATTAGATTCCTTCTTCAGCCCTTTACCTCATCCAACTATCCCCTCCCAGCTTGTTACTTCACCACCCCCACACTCAAGCATCTTCCCCTCACCTATCACCAGCCAGCTTGTCCACCTTCCCCTTCCACCACCTTCTTATTCTGGCTTCTGCCGCTTTCCTTTTCAATCCTGATGAAGGGTTGAGCCTACAGTGAAGATTGCTTATTCCCCTCCATAGGTGCTGCCTGACCTGCTGAGTTCCTGCAGCTCCTGTGGGTGTGGCAGGAATGTAGATACTCCGAATGAGGTTAAGTCTTATTCATTCCAGTTGGGAATGCACAGTAAAGCTAGATCAAGAAGAATATATGTCATTGTACAGGGAGCAAGACAAAGAGTTTCAGTCCTTTAGTTGAAGTTTGTGTCACAAATTTCTTTGTATAGATCCTTCCTGGCTCACATACGAAGAGGTATTTGGGAATCTGGCATGATGAATGGGATTAGATTTCATGGCTGCTGGGCCGCAGGTATCTTCTATCATGTGACAGCAGATCATTTCCACCTGCCTTCTCTCTCACCCATGCACCACCACCCCCCACCCCCCCCCGGCCTCACCGTGCTGCAATAATTGAGGGTTGGGTCAAGCCAAGCATAACTCTGAGCCTTGAGGATACTCACTGGTTCCCTCACTGAAACAATGAGGCAAGATGGCTGCTCCTCCTCTCACTCCTGCTTACTATGTTTCTGTGTCCTGTTCCATGCACGCTTCTCATTCATTCTTGACTGTTTCACAAACAGTTCTGGTTACAAACAATTCTCGGGAATGGAACACTGTCTTAACCCGACTACTGCCTATAGGTTGAAGATAAGATGGATACTGGAGAAATAGTGGCAACTTCTTTGAGAACTATCTCAAAAAGACAATAGAGACATTCAGAAAAGTTCATGCTGATCATTATGCAATACATCTCAGAGAAAACAAAGAGTAGTTCAGTACTTCCTAGTGGTGTGTCCTGGCAAATGACTAGTCAATACTGAAGCACCAACAACAGCATTACTTTTAATAGTTGCCTTTGCAGGTCTGCAGGTAATCATCCACTGGAGAGGCATGATCTATAAATACTGCTTCTATGATAATGAAGGTATGTTGCCTTGATCTGCATAATTGGGTGTGATATTATCAGCAAGTGGATGCTGGAATCAATTAACTCAGAGAAAAGTCTGTATGATTTAAGTTTAAAGGCTGAAAAACAGCAGTAGATATGTATGCAGATTACTGATGTGCCCTGGTGAAAGATTCAGATCTTTGCCCAAAGGGCAAATCCATAAAATTATAATTACCCCTTTAATGTAGCCACTGATGACCTCTGTGGTGCCTGCTCCTACAGTGTCTCAAATGAATGTATCTGTGTGTGTATGTGTGTGTGTGTGTGTGTGTGTGTGTGTGTGTGTGTGTGCGCGCGCGCGCGTGCACACGCACACATATTGGTGTGTAAAGGTAATACTAATCAATAAACAAGTGCCAGTTCACAAGGTGGGGGGAGGGTGGTGTTTAGAAGCATTAATCATTTTTGGCAGCTTCATATACCCTGCTCAAAAGAATTGTTGAAAGAAATGGTGAATAGATTGTTTTCACATTCCTTCTTGACTTTGGAAAGAAGCTTTGTATGTAGAAGGAACAGAACAGAAAAAGTTATAGATTTAAGGAATGGCTCTACAATCCTTTAATATGTCAGAATGGCACTTCCACACAACTCCATGCTAAGAATATCAGAAAACTGCAAAAAAAAACAGAACATTGTGCCTTTCACTCTAATAAACTGCAGTATATATTACACATAATAAATAGCTGACATGGAGTTTAAGGGTATAATTCAATCATGATATCCTGCTGACAATCTGGCAAACTAAAGTCATCATAAATGCAGCATTAAATTACAGTTTTGCAACTCACTGGCACCTATCATTATTCTGCATTTATTCAATAGGAATGAGTGACAGTTTCACCACTCCAGAGTGATAATTGACTGATGTAAATTGTAATTGGTAACCTGTCTGAATTATGACTTTAAATATTTGGCAGCCATATACAGTAGAGGTGCTTAACATTCATAAGCTCCATCCTGCTGTAAAGTGTGCAGAATAAAATAATGAGCCCATTCTACTTAACTGAAAAGTTTGAAAGATTCAATTTATTTACTTGGAAAAACAAATTTTGTCAGTTTTAAGCTTGCTAAGATAACTTTTTGTTTAACGAATTGCAATGATATGATGAATTCTGTGCTGAATAGCTACCATTTGCAATTTATTTCCACCTCTTTGTTTCCTACCCTAGCTAGATGTTTGACATGCTGCTTCTCAGGGAAAAGAAACAAACCCTTTTCACAGTGTAAATGTGAATGATTACTTGAATTTGATGTTTAAGAATTCTCCAAGTACCTTTCAAGTTAGTTTAAAACATGAGGAATGAAGTCACTCTTATAGAGAAAGGTGATAAAATTTATATTTGAAAATCTGGAGCTATCAACAGAGGTATTGTGAAATAGCATTTGATCATATAGCACAGATGTCACTGTCAATGTCTTTCTCCCCGAGTATTTGGAGCATTGGCCATGAGATGATGTTATCTTCCTGGAGTTTCCACGATAATTCAAGACATTTGGCAAAATTTGCTGGTTACATCATTTCTTGATGCTGATGAGCCTCCAAAAGTGTTCACAACCCTCAAGCTTGCATTTAAAGTTTGAATAATGAGGGGTTGGAGGTTGGTCAGTGTGATAATTGTTTACATATGACATGTACATGGTATAATTAATTGCTGATGCCAATCTCATGTAATGTTGATTTAACTCCAGGCCTGTCAAATTTGCTTGTGATGTTTAAATTAAGGTGAAATCATCTCCCTTCCATTTTTGAACTGCATTTCTGAAACAGTCTGCCACCATCGTAGGCCTTCCAATTGTGTTCAGTAAATTAACTGTACTTTCTATATCTTAAAAACTTCAGCTCAGAATGTAGAAGGATGTATGAAAGTTCATTGCTCAACTGGTTTGCAATTAAATATAAAATAACATAGTGGTCATCAAGGCAACTTAAGCAGTGTCTTGACTTTGTGCTTTCTAACTTTTACATCCAGACTAGACCAAAGAAGTCTTATGAGAATATTGGTCATCCTTTGTATGCCAAGTGCTCTGCCCAGAAGATCAGAATACTCACAATCTGAGATAGACTACTTGTAATTTCATTGAGCTGATCATTGGTGCACACCTCAGTGAGAATCTCAGTACTGGAGGCTCCAGTGATCATGCGGGCATGAAGGTGATGAGAAGGAAAAAGAAGGGAGAAATTAGCATAGGTGGACTCTCTCTCTCCTAGAATCAGTGATTCTAATATAGAAGAACATCGAACATAGAACAGTACAGCACAGTACAGGCCCTTCGGCCCACAATCATATAATTTAAATGATATCAATCCTGAGCTGACTAACTCATGTTCAGAGAGAGGTCATGTGAGGTAAGAGCTGGTCAATAATCAGGCATTGGCTTTAAGTAGGATACAACTATTGCACCATTCAGACCTCAGTCAATAACAGTTGCCAGCAAAGGAGCCAGAAGTCAATGGGTCAAATTTCAGAAGTGGAGCTTAATGAGCAGGTCTCAATGTGTAGTCTGACTGCCTAAGAGAGTAAGGTCAAATTTCTGTATAGATGCCCAAAAGTTCAAAGAAGAAATTGTTACAAATTAAGGTTGCACACCTTGGAATTTAGAACATTAAGTGGTGATTATACTGAGATTTGAAAGAAATTAAAGGGAGATTTCAGATTTGGTAGAGGGAAACTGCATCTGCTGGCTAATGAATTTAAAATCTGAAGCTAGACAGCTTTAGACTAAAGTTATAAAACATTTCTACATGTAAAGGGTGGTAGAGCTTTCAGATTTCTGCATCAGTAAAAATTGTTGGGTCCATTGTTAATTTGATATCTATTATTAGGTCTTCTGTTAATTAAAGGTATTCATAGAAATGAGGAAATAGACATGAAGTTTGCTATTCGGTCATATTGTTAGACAGCAAGGGGAATGGTCTATCACTGTTCCTGGAGGTTTACATTTCTATTGTTGCTCTTTCAAAGTGCTGGAACCCCCTTAAGTTACTGTGAGAGTATGTATATTGAGTGCAATGTTTCAAGAAGACAGCTCCCCACCACCACAAGAAATTAAGGATGATCATTCAGTGCAAATCTTCCTTGCCTTTGTACTCCAACATCCATGCAATAAAGACCAGTATGCCATTTGCTTTCCTAATTGCTTGCTGACAATATTGAGCTCAGCACTATCTGAATGCTGAAATAATGAGAGAGTTAGGAGCACACATTTGGCTTGTGCCCTGTGTGCGTATCTTTGAGAGGCAATCAGTCTCACAGTATGATCCCAGCGACATTTCCTATGCTGTACAATTTTGCCCTCTACAAGTTTTTGTGTATGTTCTCATTAGTCCTTCTTCAGCTACTTTTGATTTGTTCGTTCCAAGCATTTTTAGTACCTAATTTGTGTTAGTTTGACTTTCAGCAGACTAATAAAATCTGACAGGAAAATGCAGTGAAAAAAGTAAATAATTAAGAATGGTCATACAGTGCAACATTGAACATAATGTACTCTAACTGTAAAATAGTATATATTGTATGTCACTGTGACACCTTGAATTTTATAAGAGCATTTTATGTCACCTTGTACATAAGTAACACATGCTGGAAATATCAGTAATGCACTTACAATGATAGAAATGATAGACGGACATCATGTTACATGGTTATTATATAATAGATTACAATTCAGTCTTTCACAACAGGAGCTAAACCAAGCATAGCCCTTAAGCAAGACACTTAAATGGCAAGGGATAAATGAACAAAGATGAGGATATAGTTTAGCTTCTATTTTAAGGTGATGCTTGTGAAATTTGAAGGTTCAGTGAATCAGTTGGGTTTTTAATAACAATTCACTTTTACAGATTACTGTCTTTTTAAAATTCACACATTTAAAAAATATATATAATTTGAATTAGCATCTGAACTTACCTTATTAGTTCAAACCTTTATATTTCTAATTGAATAAACAGATGTTCTCTAATGAAAGCTAAGTATTTTGGAGATCCTACAAAGTCACACCTTCATGGTTTCATACATTGACTTATTTAATGGGTCTGTTTCTAAGAGAGATAAAACTCTTTCACTGTTCTTTAGAGCATTGTGAAATACCAAGAGCCCAATAGTTTCATTACAACACTTTGGCATTTTTATGGCACTTGTCCGACACCCATGCTCAAGAGCTGGTCTTGCATCATTAAATATGGGCTGCAATAAATCTCTCATACAGCAAAACCTAAAAATAAATGACAAACATCCAAACCTTTGTCAGCACTAGAACTCTGAACAAATGACGGTTCTCTGAGGTGTTTCTTTCCCTATAGTGATATGTAATGTGATGTCTGTTAGGGTAATCTGTATAATTACTAGTCCTGTCAATTTAGCTGCATTTACATTCCTGCAGGCTACAATGGATTTATGTGTGGCTGGCTGTGTTATCAATCATTAGGTGTTATGAGCCAAAGTAGCAGAAGCAGTTCAGTATGGTTAGTAGGGCCATCAATCTAAGAATAATTCTTCTGCAATCTACTGAATTAGTATCTTTAACATACTGGAGCTTTGACACTTTAAAGTTGATCCTAATATTAATCTTCAAGCTGGAAGGAACAGGAACTACTGCTGTTCACTGATGGATTTAAAAAATGTTCTGGATGCTGAAATAATGAAAAGGAAATGGGATCATAATGATGCGTATTTAATAGGAACCAGCTACCCTTGGCATTCATTGGCAAAATCATTGCTGTGTCCACCAGCATCAATGTCCTCAGAGTCACCACTGATCTGAAAATTGACTAGGTCAACCACATAAACATTGTGGCTGTAGGAATAGTGCTGAGGCTGTATTTCCTGCATTGTGAATATTCTGTTACACTAAAACTTTTTCTGCCATCTCTATGGCACAATTCATGTGTGTGATGGAACAATCTCTGCTCACCTGGATGAGCTCAATTCAAATCCCAAAGCTTGGCACTCTCCAGGACAAAGCAAGCGTATTGGAAAATTCACTTACTTGGTATCTCCTCCACTACCTTTTACTTCCTCTCACCTGCCCATTACTTCCCCCTGGGTTCCTTCCTCCTTCCCTTTCTCCTCTTGACCACTTTCTTCTCCTCTCAGATTGTTTCTCCTCCAGCCCTTGATCTTTCCCACTCAAATGGCTTCACCTATCACCTTCTAGCTAGTCTCTTTCCCCTACACCACCTTTTTATTATGGTATTGTCCTCCTTCATTTTCAGTCCTGATGAAGGGACTCAGTCTGAAACGTCAACTGTTTACTCTTTTCCATGAATGCTGTCAAGCCTGCTGAGTTCCTCCAGCATTTTGTGTGTGTTGATTTGGATCTTTCATGTTTGTGATTCACTACCTTAAATGGTCACGCACTATGAACTAATTCAGTAGACCTCTGGGACATTATGGTTGCAGTGTACCCCATTTGCAAAATTGGCTGTCATTACTTGTTTGGGCTGTTCTGACATTTCCAAAACCTTTTCCTTCCAAGTAGAATAAAGGTGTTATGGAAGCTTATTGCCATTTCTAAATTCTTTGTAGAGTCAAAATCTACAAAATGTGGAAAAACTGCATCTGAATCACTAGGATTATTCAAATAGATGACTCACCACCACCAAGGGCAATTTGAAATGGGCATGATTTGTTATTTTCCAGTAGCACCTGAGTTTCTCATGCACAAAAAAAATTAAGTAAAGTGAATAACTGAAGTAAAAGTCTGGAGGAAATATTCTCTCTGGCCACAGAGATCATCATAAAAGCCTTTACTTTTACATTCTGGCCTTTTTGTCTCTTTTTATCTATACCTATACAAGATGGGTTAAAGAGAGAAATAAATGCAAAAATTAATGGAATTGTTCCTTTTCTTTAGAAAAAATAATAACAATGGTTTAACTTCACAATGACAATGATTTAACTTTAGTTCTATCTCACGTAACTGGAAGTTGCAAGGTTCAAGCAGGATCATGTTTTCATTTCATGCCTTTAAAATTTACACAACCCAGCCTAAACAAACTTATTTATGTATGAGGATTAAAGTTACCCCTAAAATACCCAACGCATGCATGTGGATAACTTGAGATAGAAAATTCTACATTTTTTATCTGGAAATTGAGAACAAGGGTAGGTTACAGCAAATCCCTGTCGTCATTTTGATTTTTTTCTCTCTAGATCCCTAACAGGTCAAGTGGATGTGCAAAAGAGGTCTCAGTAATAGAGAAGCCCCTTAGCAGCTGGTACATACAGCCAAGTCTGTCATTTATAATATTTAATATAGAGCAATACAACTATCTGTATTCAATCATGCAGGAACATTGTGCAGTGGGACAACCATATAAACCTCTAAGGTCTTCAACAGGGGTACAGTTCTGTAGGAATTATATGATAATACTATCAATTTATTTAATGCAAAATGGCTCTGTTTTATTACATTCTGCTTCTTTGAATAATAACTACACTCCATGAGATATTTAAGTAATGCTTAAAATATCCCTCAGTTATTTGTTCTCACATGGGTGCTCATGCAAATGTCTCACTCTAACCATCACCAAACACCTTCCCTTCCAGCTTCCACCAAATCCCACCAACGTGATCATTCCACCAAGGTGTTAAAACCCTTCTTATCATTCCCAATAGGCAATGTTGTATGCTGCACTCCATAGAATATCGTCTGTATTAATACCTTTAAAAGCATAAGAAAGGTCCAAGAGTTACCTATAATATGACATCTTACTCTATGTAAATAGAACTCTTATTCCATTGTTTCTCCGTTGCAATTAAGTGTAGAGAAGCTGTAGTGTACAATAAAACTTGTGTTACGTCTTAAAAACTTTGCTATAATTTGAAGAGGAGATTATGAACATAGCGAAGATAATTTAATAAAGAACAAAATGCTGAAAGTGCCTACCTGCATCCAGGCAGAGGCTAAAGGTCAAGGCTCCAGAGGTAAGTACAACAAGGAGGTGGTTAAGGGAGGCTGAAGAGCATCAAGTTGGTAATCTGGGCAGGACCCATCAGTGGATCTGGATGAATGCACCACAGCTGTCACGGACTTTATAAGAACAGTCGTAGACAAGTGTATCCCTACAAAATCATTCAGAGTCTTTCCTAACCAGAATCCTGGATGAACCATAAGATCCACAATCTGCTGAGGGCCAGATCAGTGACATTCAGGTATGGCGACCCAGTTAGGCACAAGAGATCCAAGGGTGATCACTGGAAAACCATCTCATATGCGCAGTGGCAATTCCGTACCAAACCTAACTCACTGAAGGCTCAACAGCTGTGGCAGGGTTTGAATGCTATTATCTCCTACAAAATTAGTCTAAGTGACTTGGGTGACACCAAAGCTTCACTCATGGATGAGCTCAATGGCTATTATGCTTGCTTTGATCATCAAAATATGGAGGTAACTTCAAAATTCCCACATCCCCTGATGACCCCGTGATATCAGTGTTTGAGCCTCATGTGAGAGCATCATTCAGGAGAGTGAACCAACAGAAAGCATCCGGCCTAGACGGGATACCTGGCTGAATGCTAAAGACCTGTGCTGATCAACTGGCTGGAGTGTTCACTGATATCTTTAACCTCTTGCTTCAGCAGTCTAAGGTACCCAGCTGCTTCAAGCAGTCTTCAGTTATACTGGTGCCTAAGAAGAACATGGTAACTTGACTCAATGACTATCATCCAGTAGCACTTACATCCACTGTGATGAAGTGATTTGAGAGGTTGGTGATGAATTATATCAACTCCTGCCTGAGGTGTAACATGGATCCACTCCAATTTTCCTCTCGTCACAACAGGTCAACAGCAGATGCCATTTCACTGGCTCTTCACTCAATGCTGGAACATATGGAAAATGTCTGCTTAGTCAACCTGCCCTGCTTGTTTTATACTTATGACTGTGAGGTTAAGCAGAACTCTAATGCCATGTAGATGTTTGACGATGACACCACTGTATTGGCTGAATCAGCATGTAGGAGGAGGACTGAAAATCTGGCTCAGTGGGACCACAACGGGTACCTCAATGTCAGCAAGACCAAGAAGATGATTATTGACTTCAGGAGGAGGAAACCGGAGGTCCATAAGGCTGTCCTCATCCGGTGATCAGAGGTCAACAACTTCACATTCCTCAGTGTTATACTTTCAAAGGATCTGTCCTGGGTCAATACATAAAAGTCATTATGAAGAAAGCACAGTAATGCCTCTACTTTTTAGAGGTTTGTGAAGATTTGGCATGTCATCTAAAACTTTGACAAACTTCTGAAAATGCATGGTGGAGAATATATTGACTGGTTGTATCACTGCCTGGTATGGAGACAGCAATGCCTTTGAATGGGAAAGCCTATAAAAAGTAATAGCCCTCCCTACTATTGAGCATATCGACACAGAGTGCTGTCGTGAAAAAGTAGCATCAATCGTCCATGACCTGCGTCATCCAGGCGATGCTCTCTTCTCACTACTGTCATCAGGAAGAAGGTACAGGAGCCTCAAGGTCTGCATCACATGGTTCAGGAAAAGTTATTACTCCTCAACCTTCAGGCCTGGAACCAGAGAAGATAACTTCTCTCAACTTCATACGCTTCATCACTGAACTGTTCCCACTAAACCTGACTCAATTTCAAGGACTCTTCATGTCAGGTTCTTGATATTTATTGCTTATTTATTTTTTCTCTCTCTTTCTTATTTTATTTGCACATTTTGTTTGTTTTTTGAACTTCGAACATTATTGCACTTCAACGAAAGGAAGACAGCAACATTCAATTAGCAAAATTGATGCTTTTATCCATTATTTGAAATGCATCATTTGAAAATTACAACATATCCATGCAAGTAACTCTACAAGAACTTTATCTCCCTACCCTTCTTCTGTTGCAAACCTAGAGTGGTGCAGAAATTCATCTCCAGCATTTTCAATTTGCAAATCTTCCTCCTCTTCCCATTAAAACTTTTTATAGCTCACTGGTTTGACCAGGTACTTTATCGTGTAGCATTCAAGTACAATACACTTTAGAAGGCACCGTGGTTGAAAAGTTTCATCTTTGTCCCTTCAACTTCTATGAATTGCCTTGATTGAAAAAAAACTATTTCAAAGCAATTTCTGTGATGTTGTTAAAAACAATTCTCTTTTATCAGGTTAATTGCATTGTTATTTATACTCAATGGCTTTGGTGCCACAATAACTCAAGACATATATGGTACTTCATTTCAAACATAATCCACATTAAGCAAGGATTATGTGAAGTGATGTTATATCCACCTAAGTAAGATGAATGGGAAATGCAATCACTTTTACTGAAATGACTTATTATTCCCAGTAAATGAATCAGTAGCTGCATAGTTGTACATTTGTTTCGCAAAATTATCTATAAAGACTCGTGCACTGTTATGGATAGAACAGTAGCAACTATTTTGATATGGCATACAATTCTGAAAAAGATCAGGTTTCGTAGATGATGCAATAGTGGTAGGGAAGAGAGAGTGATAGTGGAGTGCGGCTAAGGGTTGTGCTTCAGAATGTAGCACAGTAGGATGGATGATTGGGCTAGAGCATGAGGCAAGGTGGTGCTGTGATCAGGATAATGACGTCACAAGATGGCGGTGTGCCCAGTTGCAGTGGCCACCCTGACTCCAACTAAATGGTGAAATTTCTTGACTTGCTTTACACCGGGGTCAGGGATGGCCCAGGTGCAGAGGGAAGAGACAGAGAAACGGAATGAACAGTCACTAAGTTTTACTGAAAACTTCAGAACTCAAAAGATAATAAATGCTAGGCCAACAGGGCCACTAGCTAAAACTTTCAAATTAGATCTAACACCGTCATTATGGCTTGGAAGCAGAAACTTAAAACTAAATTAATATTGCTCCTTTATAGCATCTATCTAAATTATTCATCTTCTTTCTCAGAATGTGGACTAAGATAAACAGGGAACATTTCCATCGCTATGTTTTGGTCAAAATTTGACAAAACTGAAACAAAAGGAAGGGACTTAAATACAATTACCAAGAAACCCAGATTGGATGGAATGTGCATTTTCACATGTGTGAGTGCTGACTTCTTCCTGTTGCCCACCTGCGAGAGCGCCCAGATTCTGCGGCC
This sequence comes from Mobula birostris, assembly GCF_030028105.1. Lineage (NCBI taxonomy): Eukaryota > Metazoa > Chordata > Chondrichthyes > Myliobatiformes > Myliobatidae > Mobula > Mobula birostris. The sequence goes on along the minus strand of NC_092379.1, from coordinate 87,070,921 downwards.
TTGACCACAATTGTGACACTGTTCATCTTGTCTATGATTGAAAACAGTGTTGTTCATAATGAAACACTAAAATCAAGGCAGAGGCGGAACAAAGTGATGATGGCACTAAGCGGCGACTTCCTTGCTTGCGTCTTCAGAAACAGCCTATTTCCATCTTTAATATCTCTATTTTTTCCCTTTCAGGGTTCTTTTGAAGACCCTGACCTGGAGTTACACTCTGATTATGTTTCTTTGTGAGAATGAAACACGATCTCGGGGTTTCATAACTGGCCGTTGTTCAGCATGCCAAGGGCTCAGCCGAAGAGTTCGGCTCGCCTTTGGAGGCCTAGGACCTCAGGGCTCTGAAGACAGGTGGATTGAATGTTGGTGTCACGGCAGGTAATCCGTGTGTCATCGGGGGAGTCAGAAGATCTCCGGCTGTGTGTCCAGAGACTCGAGATCTTTGGGCACAGAACTCGAAAAACGCGATGTAACGGACTTTGAACATCGTAAACCAGTGAGTTGTTTGTTATGTTTCCCCTCTCATTGTGAAATGGAGATATCTCTTTCTCACTTATTAGGGAGCGAGAGAGAACCTGTGGTATCTCTAATACTGAGTGAATCACTAAGTCATTGGGGTAACTGCAAGTGTGTTGCCTTTAAGGCATTTATTTGACTTTTGTTGGGTCTATGCTTTAAATGATTTGTTTATAACTATTTTCCAGTTAAAGTTAAAGGTTGACAATTATGTTACAGTCTAACAAAGGTAAATTCATTGTCTATGGTATATCGCAGCATGTGATGATGTCATCTCTGGTTTCGCCGCGTCTTATGTGTAACCTCCGGTTCGGGAAGGTGTAAAGGTGGGTGCCATGCATGCAGCATGACCATGAAGAGCTCCGTTTCTACCCACAACGAAACATTATAGAAGCAACGCCCTAAGTTCCTATGAAAGCATTTGAAGTAAAAATATTAACGCGGTTTCTGTTAAGGAAGCGGCGGTTCAGGTGGCACGCTTGTCAGCTTTTCAATTTCAAACGCGGGGTGGGGTCGGGCCCGGCGGCGGTTTGACGGGACCCCCCTCACTCCCTACTCGGGGCGGCTAGAGACACTCGCTAAAAGAAGAGAGAGCACGTGGTCTCCAGAATGAAACAGACGCTGTATATGTTTGTATTTTTTTATCAACAGTTTTCACCATGCGATGTTAATGTGGAAGAGTGAACAGTAAATGTTTAACCTTACTACGACTCTGTCTTCATTGACTCCGGTTTAACTTAGTGTTTAGTCAGAGTTTCAACACACTGCACGAGAACATTACAGTGAAAAGGCGAAATCATTAGATGTTTTGAGAAGTGGTACGATGGCTTCATGATCAAACATCAAGTTGCTTGCACTCAGCACCAAGAGCAGTAGGACATTGACAAGTGTGGCTGCCCTCGCAAGAGCTAAAGCAGAAGCCGCCAAGGTGTGAGTGTCATTTGCTAACCAAGAAGCAAAACTGAAAATGGAAAAGGCTGCCAGAGAAGTGGAAAACCAGAAGGAAAAGGCACAAGAGAAGTGGAAAAGGCAAGGATAGATACAGAGTTAGAAGTACTGATGCAACAACGAGAAGCTGATGCAGCCGCGGTAGAATCACAAGTGTTGGAAAACGCTGAAGAGATGCACGTTCTAGACGAAACAGGATAAACTATGTCAGAAAGGGCCAAATTGGAATGCACCAGCGAATATGTCCAATCTCAAATTAACCTGAAGATTCATTCTCCCTCTCCATACTTGCCTGTTGGCGTCCCATCTCATGTGAAATCACAGGGAAGCTTTGTTTCATCGTGTCCACCTGGGGAAGACAATTCACAATTGCAACCTTGCCACAAATTCAAATATGAAAGGGCTTACTATGAATACTTACCGACACCAAACTTACCAGATCTGGCGAGATCAGAGACAAAGGCTGAAGTCAGAACATCAAATCCCATCTTGTACGTGCACGCTCAGTCATATGTTCCCCAACATATTCTCCCAGCTAGCAAGCCACCTGCAGCAGGACCCTTCACACAGTACTTAGCGCGACGAGACATCGTCAATTCAGGACTGTACCAGTTTGACAATAAGCCTGAAAATTACCGTGTGTGATACTCCTCATTCACCAGCGCCACTGGCGGGGTCCAGCTCACAGCAACCCAAGAGTTGGACCTTATGACTAAATGGCTGGGAAAGGAATCAAGTGAACAGGTGAAACGCATACGCTCAGTGTACGTCAGCAACCCCAAGCTAACCTTACACAAAGCATGGGAGAGACTGCAGGACTGATATGTGGCCCCTGAAATTATTGAGAAGGCGCTATTTCAACAGTTGGACAATTTTCCTAGAGTGTCAGCCAAGGACCACACTAAATTACGAGAACTCGATGATTTACTCATGGAGATTCAAGGTGCTAAAGAAGATGGCTATTTAACTGGCCTGTCGTATCTGGATACCCCATGTGGAGTTGGACCAATTGTGGACAAACTTCCATTTGGGCTGCAGGAAAGATGGGTGTCTGTTGGCTCAGAGTACAAGGAAGAGAACGGTGGTCGATTCCCTCCCTTTGAGTATTTTAGTAGGTTTGTGTGCAAGGAGGGGAAGAGACGAAACGACCCTAGCTTCGTGAATCAAGGCAGCACCACAACTCACATCAACCCAGTCAAACCCATTTCAAACAATTTTGTCATCAATAAACCCATCTCAGTGCATAAAACCGAAGTCTCCACAATCAACGATGACCCTAGCAAGAATTGTCCATTGCACAACAAACCCCACCCCCTCAGAAAATGCAGAATGTTTCGAAACAAACCCTTTGACAAAAGAAAGGCCCTTCTCAAGGAAAAAAGAATATGTTTTAAGTGCTGTCCTCTACCTCCCACCTCGCTAAAGAGTGTACGTTCCCTGTAATGTGCTCGGAATGTAACAGCACTAATCATGATGGGGCCACGTATCCTGGCCCGTCACTGCAAACTGCCAAGGCTCCTTCACTCCCACAAGAGGACGGCGGGGAGGAAGAGGATCACTCTGATACAACTATTGTCAGCTCGAGCTACACAGATGTTTGCAGTCCAGGTCAGTCGAGCTGTTCATGCTCAAAGATCTGCCTCACTAATGTATACCCTAAGGGAGCCAAAGACAAGGTCATCAAGGCCTTTGTAATTCTGGACGACCAGAGCAACCACTCACTAGTGAGACCAGAGTTCTTTGAGTTGTTCAGCGTAAATGGTAATCCATTCCCATGCTGCCTCAGAACTTGCTCTGGCATTGCAGAAACATATGGCAGGAAGGCAGAAGGTTTCCAGCTCGAGTCGCTGGATGGCAAAGTCATCATCAGTCTCCCTCCACTCATAGAGTGCAATGAGATTTTAAATAACCGATCTGAGATTCCGACGCCAAGTGCAGTACTACACCAGCCCCATCTCCACCACATTGCCAAGCACATCCCAGAACTGGATCCGGAAGCAGAAATACTCCTGCTACTCAGAAGCAACATTCTTAGGGTGCACAATGTCAGGCAGGGGGTCAGTGGACCACACAACGCCCCCTTCGCCCAACGTCTGGATCTGGGCTGGGTGGTGATAGGAGAGGTGTGCCCTGGCAACATACACAAACCGACAGTTAACACGCTTAAGAGTAACGTGCTAGAAAGTGGCCGCCATTAAATTTCTCAGCCCTCCACAAGCTTCATGTATATCAAGGAAGTACAACAAAGGCACGAGCATAGTAAAGTAACAGAGAAGACACTGGGACAGTTAGTCTTTGCTCAAACTAAGCACGATAATAAACTTGCTCCATCGGTAGAAGGCGCATCTTATTAAAAATAATGGACACAAAGGTCTTTAGAGATGAAGCAAACAACTGGGTCACCCCACTACCATTCAGAGAACCATGCCAGCGCTTACCAAACAACAAAGGGCAGGCATTCAACTGGTTCACATCTTTACAACAAACCCTGAAAAGGAAACCTGAGACCAGTTACAGAGGTTGTTCTACTTCTACCTAAATGCTGACCCAGAGACTAAAGTTCTGTACCATGTTTATAGTGACCTGACAAAGGTCAGGCGGGGAGTGTGTTGCCCTTAAGGCATTTATTTGACTTTTGTTGGGTCTACGCTTTAAGTGATTTGTTTGTAACTATTTTCTAGTTCAAGTTAAAGGTTGACAATTATGTTACAGTCTAACAAAGGTAAATTCATTGTCCATGGTATATCGCAGCATGTGATGACGTCACCTCTGGTTTTGCCGCATCTTATGTGTATCCTCCGGTTCGGGAAGGTGTAAAGGTGGGTGCCATGCGTGCAGCATGATCGTGAAGAGCTCCGTTTCTACCCACAAAGAAACATTATAGAAGCAACGCCCTAAGTTCCTATGAATGTATTCAAAGTAAAAATATTAACGCGGTTTCTGTTAAGGAAGCGATGGTTCGGGTAGCGCGCGTGTTGGCTTTTCAATTTCAAACGCGGGGTGGGCTCGGGCCCGGCGGCGGTTTGACGGGACCCCCTCGCTCCCTACTCGGGGCGGCTGGAGACACTCACTAAAAGAAGAGAGCGCGCGTGGTCTCCAGAATGAAACAGACGCTGTATATGTTTGTGTTTTTTTTATCAACAGTTTTCACCATGCGATGTTATTGTGGAAGAGTAAATAGTAAATGGTTAACCTTACTACGACTCTGTCTTCATTGGCTCCGGTTTAACTTGGTGTTTAGTCAGAGTTTCAACACACTGCATGAGAACACTACAGCAAGTCTGTGTCTTTACTGGAGCTTTGCTCACGCTTCAGTGCTCGGTGGTGGGTGCCGATGTTTTTTTTTGCTGGAGGGGGGAAGGAGGATCATTACTTGCTGTCGCTTACGTGTGGGAGGGAGGGGAGTGGGGGGGACTTTGGGGTTCTAACACTTAACTATCATTCATTCTTTGGGGGCTCTCCTCTGTTTTCGTGGATGGTTGCGAAGAAAAATCATTTCAGGATGTATATTGTATACATTTCTCTGACGTTAAATGTACCTTTGAAACCTTTGAAATCTACAGGTCTACCTTAATAGTGATCAGGATAATGAAGTTGCTGCTCAGTTACAGCCAAACGAGAGCTTTGCATCTTGGCCTACTACAACTATTTGGGGAAGTAGACATTGCAAGTGGTGCACGAGGATGCCGAAGCACAGTAAGTTCACCGGTATTTGAGCAAATATTAAACTGGATCATTGCAGGCCCGTGCTCAAGATGATTCTCTGCGCTAACATCCAGTTGCTAGAAAATAAGATGGATTAGCTGCATCTGTGTCAGAACCAGCAGGAGATAAGGGACTGCTGCACATCCATCTTGGCAGAAACATGGCTGCAGGACACCTCTCCAGATTTGACTATCCAACTAGAAGGCCTCATCTCCTTTGGTGCAAACAGAAATGCTGCAACCTCAGAAAAGGTCTGCGAAAGAGGTCTGTAAATCTACACCAATAAGAACTGGTGAGTGAATATCTTGGTAGTAAAAGACCCACTGCTCACAGCAGATGAAGTTTTTAATGGTGAAGTTCACTTCCATTGTGATTGTTGCTGTTTATATCCTTCCCTGGGTTGGTGCTAGGGTACGTCTGTAGGGGCTCTGTGATACCATCTGCAACCTCAAGCCACTCACCCCAATAGTTTCTTCATTGTTGCTGGTGACCTCAATCATGTCAACTTGAAAAAAGCCCTGGCAAATTTCTACCAGCATGTCAACTTTGCAAACGGAGCAGAGAATGTACTGGACCTGATCTGCACCAAGTGCTTGTGGAGACTACGAGGCTGCCCATCCCACTGCTGTCACCTCAGATACTCAGACCACATATCTATTTTACTAATCTTTGCATACAGATCACGGGTTAGAGTGAAACCAGTTTATAGGGAGATGAAGAACTGGTCAGCTCCGTGATGCAGGACTGTTTCGAAAGCACAAACTGGGGCATATTCAGGAAGACACTACTTCAGCATCACATCATCATTGAGAGTATGTGGGATCTGTGACACTGAGAACATTAACATGATTAACACTGCTAGGGCAAACCAGAAGCCATGGCTGACTGCAGGGTTTTGGGCACCACTTAGGGATTAGAACACCACATTCAGATGGAGGGCAGGACGACTCTAACGTTAGCAAGAGCCACACTCTCATGCACCATCAGGAAGGCAAAACAAAAGTACTCACAGAAACTTCACAGACACGTGACAAGGTGTACAAACCACAGCAGATTATTATTCTACCCTGTGCATCAATGACCGTGACACCTCCCATGCTGATTAGCTGAATGTCTTCTATGCACAATTTGATGCAACAAATGGTGTGATGCTATGGAAAGCCCCCTCTCTCCAGAGGAACAGGCACCCTCTCTGGCTGTAGCCGAAGTGAAGAAGATCTTAACCAGACTAAACCCATGCAAATCAGTGGAGCCAAACAACATACCTGGTTGGGCGTTGAAGGATTGTAAAGTCCAGCTAACAGAGAGCTTCATGGGCATGTTTAATATCCCTTTGCAACAGTCCACTGTCCTTGCAGGGTTCAAGGCTTCTGTTGCCCAAGACGCGACAGTATCTGACCTCAACGATTATCACTTTGTGGCATAGTCCTCAATAATCATGATGTGCTTTGAGTAGCTGGTAATAGATCATATAAAATCCCACCTTCCAGCTAGATTGGACCCTTTCAGTTTGCCTACTGCTCAAACCAGTGCACTGATGATGCCATAACCTCGGCCCTGCACTCCATCCTGCCCAACTTAGAAATTGACACCTCATACAACAGGCTGTTGTTTATTTACTTCAGGTCAGTACTTAACACGATCATCCCTCAGAGACTAGTGGGTTAACTGTCCTTGTTGGAACCCAGCACCCCCATCTGTAACTAGATCTTGAACTTCTTGATGGAAAGACCCCCAGGCAGTCCAAGTTGGCAGCAATATCTTGCTGAGCACCGGAGCCACCCTAGCTGTGTGCTCACCCACTACTGTTCACACTGCTGACTTATGATGGCACTGTCTTGTCCTGCTCAAATCACTTCAAGTTCACCAATAGTACAACAGTGGTTGTTCTCATCAGCAACAATGATGAGTTCCATACAGAGAGTAGGTAGAGTGGTTTGTCAACATGGACAAGAGAAAAAGATGATTGTGGACTTCAGGAAGGTGCAGGTCGACCTCTCTCCATTGCACATCAATGGCTCTGCCATGGGGACAGGGAAGAGCACAAAGTTTCTTGGTGTGTACATAATGGATGATCTGACCTGGAACCAAAGTTTCCCCTCATTAGGCTACACCTTTTGAGGAGATTGAGTGCAGGGTTTCCCATCCCCATTCCATCCACTTTCTACAGGAGCACCATTGAGAGAATTCTGTCTGGCTGCATCTTTGTGTGGTACAGAAGCTGCAAGATATTGGACTGCAAAATCCTAGGGAAGATGTCCCCCTCTCCACTATTTGTGACTTTTATCGGGAGTGCTGCATATGAATGGCTCAAAGCATTGTTGAGGATATCTGCCATCCATCGCACAATCTCTTTGACCCGCTACCATCAGGACGATTATTGAGAAGCATGAGGAATAGGATTGCCAGACTGGGTAGCAGCTTCTTCCCTCGCTGTGTGAGACTAATGACTAACATGCCACCGCCGAAATCTCATCACTAGGACAGAGAGTTGGGTACTGTTTGCCTGTTCTGTGCACGATTTGCTATTTGAATTGTACTTTATTAATTTTTTGTGGTGCTGTTTTGTTTTATGTGCAGTGTGTGATATATGTTTCGTGTGTGCACCGTGATCAGGCGGAACAATGATCCATTTAGTTGTATATCTGTACATAATGATGACAATAACACCATAGGAGTAAAAGACATAGGAGCAGAATTAGGCCATTTGGCCCCTCAAGTCTGCTCCGTCATTCCAACATAATTGATTTATTATCCAACTCCACCTCATTTTCCTGCCTTCTCTCCATAATCTTTAACATCTATCAACCTCCACTTTAAAGATACTCAACATCTTAGCCTCCACAGCAGCTTGTGACAATAAATTCCACAGATTCATTACCCTTTGGATAAAGAAACTGCTCCTCATCTCTGTTCTAAATGGGCATTCTTCTACTCTGAGGCTATAGGCTCTGATCCTTGACTTCCTACTATAGGAAACTAGGAAACATACTCTCCATATCCACTAAATCGAGACCTTTCAATATTTGATAATTTTCAATAAGGTCCCCCCACATTCATCTGAAGTCTAGTGAGTACAGGCCCAGAGGCATCAAATGCTCCTCATATCTTAACCCTTTCATTCCTGGAATCATACTTGTGAACCTCCTGTAGACCCTTCCCAAAGCCGGCACATCTTTTCTTTGGCAAGGGGCTCAGAACTGCTCATAATACTCCAGTTGCAGTCTAACCAACACCTTATAAAGCCTCAGCATTATATCCTTGTTGTAAAATTCTATTCCTCACAAAATGAATGCTACATTGCATTCACCTTCCTTATCACTGATTCAAGCTGCAAGTTAACCTGTAGGGAACTTTGCACCAGGACTCTCAAGTCCCTTTACATCTCTAATTTTAAAATTTTCTTCTCATTTAGAAAATAGTTTATGTCATTATTCTTCCTACCAAGGTGGATAATGAAACAGTTCCCTCCATTATATTCCATCTGCCACTTCATTGCCCATTCTTCCAATCTGTCTAGGTCCTCCTGCAGAGTCCCTGCTTCCTCAATGCTATTTTCCCCTTCGCCTACCTTTGTAACATCCACACACTTGGCCACAAATACATCAATTCTGTCATCCAAAGTATTTGTATACTGTATATTGTGAAAAGAAGCAGTCCCAACACCGAATCCTGCAGAACACAGCCAGTCACTAGCAGACAACCAGAAATGGCCCTCTTTATTCCCACTATTTGCCTCCTCCCGTTCAGCCAATCTCCTATCCATGCTAGTATATTTTCTGAAATCCCATGAACTCTTATCTTGATAAGCGGCCTCATGTGTGGCACCTTGTCAAAGGCCTACTGAAAATCCAAGTAAATAACATCCGCTAATTCTCCTTTGTCTATTTTGCCTGTTATTTCCTCAAAGAATTTCAACAGATTTCTCAGGCAAAGGAAGGAAATCTTGCTGACTTTGGCCTATTTTATTATGTGCCTCCAAGTTCTCCAAAGCATCATCCTCACTAATGGATTTCAACATCTTCCCAACCACTGAAATGAGGATAACTGGCTAATTTCCCTTTTCTGCCTCATTCTCTTCTTATAAGTGGCGTGACATTTGCAATTTCCAGTCTTCTGGAACTATAGCAGAAACTAGTGATTCATGAAAAATCATCACAAATGCCTACACAATCTCCTCAGCTACCTTTTTCAGAAACCTCGGATGTAGTACATCTGTTCCAGGTGACTTTTCTACCTTCAGACATTTCAGCTTCCCAAGCAACTTAGTAATAGCAACAACACTTACTCTGCCCCCTGACACTCTCAAATTCCTGGCACACTGCTGGTGTCTTCCATAGTGAACACTGACACAAAATACTGATTAATTTTGTTTGCCATTTCCTTACCCCCTATAACTAGCTTTCCATCATCATTTTTGAACAGTCCAATACCCACTCTCATTTCTCATTTTACTCTTTGTATCTCCAGAAAACAATGTTTGCATCTTCTTTTATATAATTAATTAGCTTTCCTTCATATTTTATCTTTTCCTTCCTTATATCCTTTTAGTTGCCTTCTGTTGGTTTTTAAAAGCTTCCCAATCCTCCTACTTCTCATTAATTTTTGCTCTATTATAGGGCATCTCTTTTTTTCTTTATATTGTCTTTGATTTCCCTTGTCAGCTACGGTTGCCTTATCTGCCCTTTTCAATGCATCTTTATCTTTGTGATATATCTATGCTGCACCTTCTGAATTGCCCAAAAACTCCAGTCATTGCTGTTTTCTAGTCATCCCTGCTAGTGTCTCCTTCCAATCAACTTTGGCCAGCTCATCTTTCATGCCTCTGTAATTTCCTTTACTCCTCTGTAATACTGATACATCTGACATTAGCTCCTTCTCAAATTACAGGATGAATTCGAATTTATTATGATCACTGCCTCTTAAGAGTTCTTTAACTTAAGCTCTCTGATCAAATCTGGTTTATTACATAATGCCCAATGAAGAATTTCCTTTTTGCTAGTGGGCTCAACCATAAACTGCTCAAAAAAGCCATCTCGTCAGCAATCTACAAATTCACTCTCTTGGTATCAGGCACCAAACTGATTTCCCAAATCTACCTACATATTGAAATCCCATTACTATCACAACTTTGCCCTTTTTTCATGTTTTTTCTATCTCCCATAGTGATTTGTACACCACATCCTATCTACTATTTGGAGGTCTTTATATAACTCTCACCAGAGTCTTTTTACCTATGAAGTTTCTGAACTCTACCTACAATGGTTCTACGTCTTCCAATCCTATGTCACCTCTTTCTAAGGATGTGATTTAATTTTTTTTTACCATCAGAGCCACCCCACCTCCTCTGCCTACCTTACTGCCCTTCTGATAAAATGTATATTTTTAGACGGTAAGATCTTCTTACAGCCATGGCTCAGTGATGCCTATAACATTGTACTTTTTAATATTCAAATGTGCTCCAAGATCATCTACCTTATTTTGTATACTGTATGCATTCAAATATAACACCCTCAGTCCTGCATTCATCACCCTTTTCAACTTTGACCCCATGTTACACTTCAACTCATCCCACTGAATTCAATTTTGCCCTAACATCTGCCTGTCCTTCCTTACAGTCTCACTACACACTGCAAGCTTCAAGTCATTGGCCTCAGTATCTCATTGTGCAATTGAATCCTTGATTCCATCACTTGCAGACTCCATTCAGTTTTGATTGGCAGCAACATCTCTTCCACAATCTCCATTAGCACAGAGGAACAAAAAGACTGTATGTTTAGCCCCCTGCTCTACTCACTTTATACTTATGACTGGGAGCCTATGCACAACTCTGATGCCTTATTTAAGTTTGCTGATAACAGCACCTTTGTTGGCCAAATCAAATGTGGTGATGAATATGAATATAGGAGATAAAAAATTTGGCTGAGTGATTCCCAGAACAACAACATCTCACTCAATGTCATCAAGACAAAAGAGATGATCATTGACTTCAGGAGGAGGAAACCAGAGGTCCATGAGCCAGTTCTCATTGGGGGATCAGAGGTGAAGAGGGTTAGCAACATTAAATTCTTCGATGTTATCATTTCAGAAGATCGGTAAGTGCCATTATGAAGAATGCATGGCAGATTTGGAATGATATCTAAAACACTGAAAAACTTCTACAGATGTGTGGTGGAGAGTATATTGACTAGCTGTATCACAATCTTTGCATGGAACACCAATGCCTTTGAATGGAAAATCCTACCATAAATAATGGATACAACCCAGTCCAACATGGATAAGTCCCTCCGCACCATTGAGCACATCTACATGGAAGGTTGTCACTGGAAAGCAGTATTTATCTTCAAGAAATATCACCATCCAGGCCATGCTCTCTTTTTGTTGCCATCAGGAGAGGTTACAAGAGTGATAGGATCCACATCTCCAGCTTCAGGAACAATTATTACCCTTCAACCAGAAAGGATGACATCACTCAACTTCACTGTCCCATAGCTGAACTGTTCCCACAATCTATGGACTCAAGTTCAAGAACTCTTCATCTCATGTTCTCAATATTTACTGCTTATTTATTCATTATTGTTATTTTTTTATATTTGTGGTCTGTTGAGTTTGCACATTGGTCTTTTTTTCCATCCTGTTGGGTGTGGCCTTTCATTGATTCTATTATGTTTCTTGGATTTAATCTGTATACCACCAAAAAAATGGAATCTCAAGGTTGTATCTGGTGACATATATGTCCTTTGATAATAAATTTACTTTGAAATTTGAACTTCAATCTATTTAACAGTGCCCTATCCTCAGCCCTATCATTCCAGTTCACATCCCACTGCCAAATTAATTTAAACCCTCCCCAACAGCTCTAGTAAACCTGCATGCAAGAATATTGGACCCCCTCCCCTTAGTTTCAGGTGTAAACCGTCCTTTTTGTACAGGTCATACAATCCCCAGAAGAAATCCCAATAATCCAGAATCTGAATCCCCACTCCATGCACCAATTCTTCGGCCACACAGTCATTTGCCCAATCACCCTATTCTTGTCCTCACTGCTGCGTTGCACAAGCAGCAATCCAGAGCTTACTACCCAGGAGGTCTGGCTTTTCAACTTTCTACCTAACTCCTTTTAGTCTTTCTTCAGGACCTCCTCCTATTTCTTATCTATGTCATTGCTACCCCTATGTATGACTTCTGCTGCTCACCCTCAACCTTTTAGCAGGCTGCAAACCCGGTCCGAGACATCCTTGCTCCTGGCACCTGGGAGGCAAAGTATCACCTGAGTGTCTTTTTCATGTCCAGAGAATCTCTTGTCTGTTTCTCTGACTATAGAATCCCCTGTCACTACCAAACTCCTCTTTTCTCCCTTCCCTTCTGAGCAACAGAACCAGTGCCGGAGACTTACTTGCTGTGATTTCTCCCTGGAGGATCACTCCCCCCGCAACAGTATGCAACATGGAATACTTATTATTGAGGGGGAAAACCACAAGGGTGCTCTGCAAAGGCTGCCTATTCTCTTTCCTTCTCCTGATAGTCACCCAGTTACCTGCCGCTCCATTCTCCTGTCTCATTCTAGTTCAAAAAACTTGAATTTGAGCTTAAAGTTGATAATCGTTATTCAAAGATATTAGCCTTTGTGCTTTCTTGGTTGCCGATTGGATAAGTTGTCTCAGTCGCCGCAATGTTCTGATCAGGGGCGTATGATTGGCTTATTCCTGCTTCAGTTACAGGACTGAGGAAAAACAGTTTAGAAATAGTCCTTATTGCATTTCTCTTTGGAAAAATAAAAATTATTTGCAAATGCATATCACTACAAGAAACAACATTGAATAATTGATATTTTGGGCAGTCACATGCTCAGAATTGACATTCTGCAGCCAAAAATCCACAACTCTTCAGCAGATCAAGCAGTATCCATCAAGAAAAATAAACAAGAGTTAATCAGGGTAGCATGATGGTTGAAGACAGCCGCTGGAGGGAGATACGCAGGAACACAGAGTGCTACCAGTGTCAGAATTTAATAAGTAGATGAGGTAATAATGGAAACCATTAGGGGAAAGGTGAATGGCAGGTGGAACCTGAACCCGGGGAAGGAGAAGGGGGTACCCATGGAAGAACTGTATGCAGTAGGTGGATGGAACCAGGAAGGGGAGGGGATGAAGATGGGCAATGGGTACCTGAAGGAGAGAGGATGGTGCTGCTGAAGGACCAGAAGAGGATCACAAGGAAGGGGATGAGGTTGAAAGAACACACTAGAGGGGAGAGTTGCCTAAAATTGTTTTTTCCTTGTCAAGTATTAAGAGGTAGTCTGCTTGCAACTATCGTAGAGCTGATAAATACTAAAGATTAATTTTTGCATCTACTCATGCCAGCAATCGAACCTGCAGGTCATAAAGGAAATGTCACAAAACACCTTCCCAGTAATTCGATCATGAATACAGGAGGTAACAGAAAAGCAAGATTAAAACTGTAGTGAAGTAAAAGGTGCTCCATCACTGTGTATCACAGTAATTTAGTCCCAAAAATTAAAATATGTTATGTATCATCCATAATATTGCACAGGCACTGAAAAGTCTGGACAAAGTTCTCAATGAACTCTTGATTGAACATGTTGGACACTGAACCAACTACATTCATTTTTGTTCAAAGAATGCACATATAACTTTAAGAAATACCTTATGAAATAGATGATTAACAACTATGAGAAAGTGAAAAGCCAAGGAAGAAAATATAAAAGGAAATGCAGGAAAATTCATGAAATAAATATCTACAATTTTACAGCTATACGACATGCAACCATTTGAAGAGATCAGCACAACAAGATCCACAATCACAGTATTTCATCATTTACAAATCATGACAAGGAATGTATCATTCTTCAAAGCATTCAAAATACCATTCACTCTGTGTAAATCCAAAACTGGGATGCTAGAGATTGAAAAAAAACTGAGCAATCACAGTTGACTCAACAGCAAAATTGTCACATCCAGAAATTACTTTATGTGTTCTATTGCACAGAAACAGCATTGGTATCTGAAAAAGATTTGCAACAAGTGATACAAAGTCCAAGAAAATCCAAGTATTTATTTTAATTAACGTGAAGAATGTTAGGGTATATTCTGGAGTTATGGTATATAGCAAATACTAATTTCAACAGCAACCAGACTTCAGACATGAATATGGATTGCAATTGAATTTAGATGCACCCAGAACAATGGTGTTCTTGGAACTGCAGACAAGGGTCCATTGCAAACAAAGACACACTCCATTTGACTTGAGAAACCTCCATATGCATGAACGTGGCCCAGAATTAGCAGGGATTAAAATTCATTTTGGGTGTCTGGAGTGTTGATGTGAATATGGAGGTGTTTGAAAATTATATGTAATTCGAAGGAAGCATTGTGGATACATTGTAACATAGAACATAGAAACTTACAGCACATTACAGGCCCTTCAGCCCTCAATGTTGTGTCGACCATGTAACCTACTCTAGAAACTGCCTAGAATTTCCTGCTATAGAATTGTCCTGCTGTTACCATTGACCTTAGGCATATAAGAATGTAACATTGGGTCATGAGGTCATCTTCTTCTAAGAGGGTCTCTAGTATGATGCCTGCTGCTTGTTTTGCTGAACAAAGACTTCTATATCCACCAGCTTTAGTGGCTCTCTAGTGACTTTGTTCACAGTCACAACATTTGGGTGCTTGTCTGAGGTATGTTCATATCCCATCGTGTGGTCAGTGATCTCTGAAGTCTAAGTGGGTGAACATTTTTAAGATTAACATTCACACAGATCTGTTCAAGTTGGTGACCAGGGGAATCATGAAGTATTACAAACACTGCAGAGAGCCTTCTTTCTTTCTTTTTAAATCTTTTTATTTCAGAGAGCCTTATGAAAGGTGGTTACTGATCATTTGGGAACTGTATAGTAGTCAATTCATTTGCAAGTGTATTTTAAGAATAAGTCTGTAACCTTGATGTAGCAGTTTTTTAATGAGAAGTAATACAAAAGGCATGTTGAGTTCAGATGCACATATGCAGCAGATTGCAAAGGAAATTCTCTATGGTTTAAGTATGTACTGTTTAATTTTTATCCATTATTTATATTTTGTGTAGTGGGGGAATTTGTGTGGAAATATCTGAGGGGGAGTTTATACCCAGATATATCTGTTGGGATGGCACCTCTTGAGGTCAGACAACATCAGGTCGGGAATCCTGGTGACCCGAGCCAGCCCTTGACCCTGATTATGACCACCCATAAGCCCATCACTTCTGGGGAGAAGCAAAGCATTTTGTCAGAGTTGCCCTCACTTAAAGTCGCCAGTGGAAATGCAGAATTCTGTTGCAAGCTCAAGGGAATGATGTAAGTTCATCAGGTGCACCCCAAAGACATACACTTGTTGGTAAAAGCAAAGTGCTCAATGAATATGTTGGACAGTATGGCCCAAGGCGTGCAAAGTAGCACAGGGAATGCCAGCA
Source organism: Mobula birostris (assembly GCF_030028105.1). NCBI lineage: Eukaryota > Metazoa > Chordata > Chondrichthyes > Myliobatiformes > Myliobatidae > Mobula > Mobula birostris. Next base: position 87,055,282 of record NC_092379.1, on the reverse strand, counting down.
ATGAAGAGAGATATTGCTTCTTTAAGAAAAGTGATGTGGGGGTAGTGAGACAAACTGGGGAATGATAACGTCAGTGGTTGGGAACTGATGAGCCTGCCATAGATTATGCAGAACATAAATATCAAACATATGAGGAATATTCAGGGCTGGATAATCCAGAGAGGGACGACCTAGTCTTCCTGAAAAGTCTAAAAGAAGTCCTGACCTCAGTCCACCAGGAAGCATTAGATTTCAGGATAGTGGTAGGATCATTATAGTAACTGTTATAGTATCATGGCTTGGTGAGTTAGACCAGAGGAGGGGAAGCAAATTCGTGAAGTAGCTGCTGTGACATCACAGTGGACTTGCCTTGTGTGCCAGCAGCCAGGGCACATAGTAAGGAAGTGCTGGAGAAGATGTGGGGTGGGGCTGGTAAAGGAGATGATTTGTTATAGCTGTGGCCTCTCAGGTACTGCTTGGAAGCAGTGTCCTGAAAAGAGAGGAAGGTTAGAGAATCTCTCAACAAAGCAGGCAGAATTCAGAGCCACGGCCTCTCTTTCTGATTTGACTCCAGACCAGTTTTTCAAGCTGGTGAGGTCAGTTAAATGGCTGACGTCAGCCTCTAATGGTTGTCCATGGATGTACATAAGAGGTTTATTAGGGGACAGGAAATGTGAAATATTAGTGGACGGGGCTGTCAGTATCAATAACTGATCTACCCTTCCCCACGACTGGAGAGATGATTTACATTACCCATGTTGGAGGTGAAACAATAAGGGCAGAAATAAATGAGTTTCAGGTACTTGAGATTGAAAGAGAGCACCTTCCTGTAGATTTTTTGATGTGCCCAAACAATATAGGTACTATAGACACACTGAGTAACACAGGTGTGATCATAGGCTCAGGAAAAGGAGCAATGAAGTGGACAAGACAGGGACAGCGAGCATATGCAACCCACAAAGCAGCTAACATGGCCCACAGAGACACAGCAGCCCCAAGCAGGAGGAGAGACAGGTTAATGTATGGAAATCATATCAGGAGGTCCCAAGAGTAGAGGGTCAAGCACAGTCAGGAGCTGTCAGAAGAGGCGCAGCTGCCTGAGGAGAGCAGTGATTAAAGTACAAGCTCGCCAGAAAGGGCAGATAGTAAGTAGGGAACAGAAAGGGAATGAGTGGGCAGACATCAGTGTGAGCAGGGCAACAGAAGAACACCAGGCAACAGCAATTACAAGTGTCCAGGAAGAAACTACAAATGCCAATTTAGTAAGATTACATGGAGACGTGAAGGACCTCAGTAAGCCGGGTAACACTTTGAGGGATCAAGCTAGGCGGATCAGAGAGAGCCAGAGGGAGAGAAGACAGTCCTCTCACAACCAGGTGAACAAGTCATAGAAAGCGAGCTGGCTGAAAAGACAGGTTTCACTCCCAGGCAGATAGAGCCACCGGGGGTGCTCTGGAAGAAAGGCACACGTTTGTGTGTAGACCTGGTGAGGTAGTCAGTAGAAAGACAAAACTCAGGTGTATGACTCACCTTCTTGACAACCACCCAGACAGAGTGGGAGATTGTGTACCTGGTAACAGTGTCATTGCAGAGAACCCAAGTGATGAACATCATCTGACCGCATCAGACCCGACCACACCTGATGGAAGTAGACCCACAGCAAACACAAAGGCAGAGGACACCGAGAAAGTGTGACAGCAAGCCATGAATAGCATGTTAAATTATAACGGTCACTGTACTCTGTAATGAAAGCTGGTCGCTGAAGGTAGATGACTAGTTGTATAGCTCAGAATAGAAAATATTGGGGAATATAGATGGGAAAGAATCTGAGTTACAGCAGAGACATCAGGTTCCACAACTTCAATGGTGTGACAGATTCTGACAATCTGTTGTCATGGCACAGAGTGTGAACTGTTGCCTGTAAGCCTGTTACAGTAAACTTGTTGGTGCCCCTGACCACAGAGTAACCACTGATAGCCACTGCTAGGTTTTAGCTAATAGAGAATGAGGAGTGGAGATTAAGAATGTGATCAAATCGCAATCAACCAGCAGGGAAGGAGGCAACAGGCATACAAATGACAAAGCTGCTCTTTAAACACTGTTGGTCAAGTTTCTGAAACAATCTTTGCTTAGAGTCTTGTAGGTAGACATTAGGAATGTTAGCTAGGATGTAGATCCTGAGGGCATTCCCCCAACACACCTCCAGTCTTTTGCTGCCTGTCAAAAGTTCTTAACTGGTATATATCCTTAAAATATTCAAATAGATTTAAACATAAAATTAAAAATAATTTATAGAGTCATAGAGACATACAGAATGAACATTGCCCTTTCACATCCACCCTCAAGCACCTGCTTAAGGTAATCCTTTGTTAATCCCATTGTTAATTAAAAAATAAAATAAGTGTTTAATTAAGATGCTAAAATGCTAAACTTCCACCACATAATTAAAAGTTATAAGATAAAATAAATGAAACATTTACCTTTTGTCATCCTATTGGATGACCATCCTATTTAATTAACGTTGACTGTCAGTGCTTTACAACAGAGAGATGAATGCAAGGTTCATGCAGGCACTCTATTAAGCAATTCTTTGGTGAGATCACATGTGACCCAGTAAAGGATCAGGACTGGTAAGCATTTGATCTTTGACCTCTGCCTTTGATTGTACACGTGCTGGTTCTCAGAATTGAAAGGCAACCGCCTGACATTCTGAGTATCACCTTTGAACCTCTGACCATGAGCCAGCTGGATCTAACCCATTAAATAGATCTCAGTCTTATATACCAGCATTATAAGATACCAATGAAATTTATAGGAAGATGTTTCCTGCTTGCCATTGCTGTCTGCTGCACCTCCAATGGTGCCCTTAGGTCAACTGCAGGGTCATCGGCCAGGGTCCACTGCTCAGTGATGTTTCGGTCCCTTAGCCTTGAAACATCTCCTGGTGGCGGACCAGTGGCAGGGACATCTCCTTGCCATCCCCTGCAGCTTTCAATGGGGCTAGTCAGTCCTGAAATTTCATAGAAAACTAAAAATGAAGGAAATACTTAACAGGTCAGGCAACAACTATGAAAAAAATACAATCATATTTCATATCAAATTTTCAGTAGTTGCAGAATGTTTTTCTTTTGGAACTCCGAGAAGAAATCTCTTTTTTGTTCTATTATTCAAGAAAATATTTCCATAATCTGAATAATTACACTCTATTTTGATCTTCACAGCTTTTGAGAGCTTTCTATCAAATATCGACATCACATTAACAGATCTTGTGTCTTTTATGCTTCCTTGTGTTTTCTATGTTCTGTCAAAAGTTAAAGATGCAATCTGATGTTTTAAGATAGATAATACGGCAGTTGGATGCATTTTCACATCACACTGAAGTGTAGTACTGCTGCCCTCCTGTCATGCATCTCTCGCATGAACAATCTCATGTGCTGCAGCTGTAAAATGTCTCCTTCTAGACACTTTCACATGCGGCTGCAAAATCTCAGCTCAGCACCTTTCCTTGTAGGGTTAAGAATGCTCTTATTAAACAGCTCCATTCTCGTTACTAAAGAGATCTATGTTATATTTAATGAATTGCCAGATTCACAGGGGTGTGAAAGTGAACTTCATCATTCTTGTTCAAAATTTATTACTAATAGATGACAAACTGGTTCATTAGCATCCAAAATTTCCAACGTTATGCATTTCACCTGTGTCAAAATAATATAGTTTTATATTTGTTCTACTAATTCTTACAATGTGAAGGCAGAGACGCATATAATCAAATACAGCATTTTAACAGCATGTTTTTAATAATCTCTTCCAAATGAGCTGCTGCTTGATGAAGATGAAAATAGTCTTCTATTTGATTTTGAGTTTTTTGAAGCTGTTTTTTGTATTGGCAATTTACTATTTAATTATTTTCTTGTTTTTTTTTCTCTCTCCACTATTCTCTTTCTACTTTCCTGTTATGTTAAATACTTGCCTTGGCATTCCCTTTTTATTTTTTGATCTACCTCACTGTGCTTAGAGCCATTACTCAATCATAACCCAAAGGCTCAAACAGTTGTCCCAGAGCATCCTGTTTACTTTCCTCCAAAATCAATTGTGACTTCCTTGCAGAAAAATGCTGCTTCCATCAATGAATTGAAAATAAAATCATACTTGACTTAAAATGGCATAGGTAAGAATGCTGGATTTTATTTTGTTCCTTTGCAGCTAAGGCTATCAAGAACCCTTCTGCACAAGGGAACAAGAATAGCAGAACTCGATACATTGTTCTTACCTTAATTTCTGAAAAGACCCAAATCCCACAGCTTCAAACGACTCTTGTCCTGTTTTTATTCGTAACAGTTGTGTGATGCTGTTGACATTGAGGTTTATTTGAAGTTCTGGCTGTTATGATATACTGCTCCATCTTAGGTTTTATTTTAATAAACTAATGGGATTTTCACTCCTCAGGGAGGTCAATTTACATGCAATATTATTGGTGATGACATTTATCTTTTTGACCAACATACTTTATTTCTTGACTAATGCTTGTATCAACTCCCAAGGTTTGTTTTAAAGAAAATAAGCCCATAACAATATAAAAACAGGATCATGCCATTTGACCATCTACGCACGCCCTGCCATTTAATGAGATCAGGGCTGATTTTCCACTCAGCCTTTTTCCTGCACTAACATCAACCTCCTTTAAACCTTATTTCCAAAAATCTTAAATATACTCCATAACTAAGACTCCATTGCCTTTTTGAGTGGAAAACTCTAAGGATTAACTACCCGGGGTGTGAAAAAAAAATTTTCATTGCAGTGCTAAACAACCCAGTACTTATTTTGAAGCCCTGTAATCCCTGTCACTTGACACTCAAAGCTATGGGAAACACAATTGAAATCAGAATCACAATCACAATCAGAATTAGAAGTAATATCACTGACAAATTATGTTGAAAACTGAGTTTTTGTGACAGTGTTACCTTGCAAATATAATAATAAAAACTATAAATTACATTTAGTACTGTGTATATAAAAAAGAAAATTAAATTGAATAAGCAGTGCCAAAAAAGAATTTAAAAATACTGAGATAGTGTTCATGAGTTCATTGTCTATTCAGAAATCTGATATCCTGCATCTACCTTGTTCAGAAAAGTGGTGTGTTCTCTTTGATGATTTGGCCAATATTTATTCTTTAAACAATACTTATAAATAACCTGGCTGCAGATCTAGTAAGTTTGCTGATGACACAAAGGTTGTGGGTGTTGTGGATAGTCTGGAGGGCTGTCAGAGGTTACAGCGGGACATCAATAGAGTGCAGAGCTGGGTTGAAAAGTGGTAGATGGAGTTCAACGCAGATAAGTATGAAGTGGTTCATTTTGAAAAGTCAAATTTGAAGACATAATATAGTATTCAAGGTAAGATTCTTGGCTGTGTGGAGGATCAGAGAGATCTTGGGGTCCAGGTCCATAGGACACCCAAAGCTGCTGCATAGGTTGACAGTGTTGTTAAAAAGGCATATGTTGTGTTGGCATTCATCAATCATGGGATTGAGTTCAAGAGCCATGGGGTAATGTTACAGCTATATCAAACCTTGGTCAGATCCCACTTGGAGTACTGTTCAGTTCTGGTCACCTCACTACAGGAAGGATGTGGATACTATAGAGAGAGCTCAGAAGAGATTTACAAGGATGTTGCTTGGATTGGAGAGCGTGCCTTATGAGAATAGGTTGAGTGAACTTGGCCTTTACTCCTTGGAGCAAAGGAGGATGAGAGATGACTTGATAGAGGTGTTTAAGATGATGAGAGGCATTGATCGTATTTTAGCCAGAGGCTTCTTCCCAGGGCTGAAATGGTTAACACGAGGGGGCATAGTTTTAAGATGCTTGGAAGTAGGTACAGAGGGGATGTCAGAGCAAATGTGCTGCCGCTGACGTTGGTGGAGGCGGATAAAGTAGGGTCTTTGAAGAGACTCTTAGATACATGGAACTTAGAAAAATAGGGGGCTATGCAGTAGGGAAATTCTAGGCAGTTTATAGAGTAGGTTACATGGTCAGCACAACACTGTGGGCCGAAGGGACTGTAATGTGCTTTAGATTTTTATGTTCTATCATTAAAAGCAGATTATCTATTTATTCTCTCTTTCGCATTTGTGGGAGCTCTCTGTTGCAATGCTGAGCTCCCCTGCATGTCAACCTTTAAAGCATGTTTAGACATTCTGATGCTCCATGAAATGCACTTTAAAATAGTTATTTTTTAATGTGATGGGTAATGATGTGGAAATGGCTATCATGTTCTAGATACTACTGCATTTTGGATTGAAACTGTTATGGCTTTAGTCTTCAGATTATCAGTCAATACAAAACACGGAAATCTGACTTTTCACATTTGATGCATGCTGAGTACAAAAAATCCTTCAAAGCTGCTCTTTATTGAAGTTTAAATGTCTTAAATGTATCAATTGGTGGCTTGTAACTTTTATCTTGTACTTAGCTTGTTTTTATTCTTTTATGCCTCTGCAGTTTGATTTGTTTTTGACATTTTTAAGTGGAACCAACGGTAAAAACACTGTTAAGTACTACGGAATGAGTAGAATGTCAGAGATATATACAAAGATAAACAGGCCTTATTAATTTTAACATAAGTGTGTGCTTTACTTCATTTAAAATGAGCCCTTATCCTGTCTGTGTTTGTTGGAGGACTGCTGCTGACATTGTCTGCCTGGATTGTAGGACTGTCTGTGTGGGTGGGTGGGTGGGAGTGAGGACGGGGGTCCGTTTTGCTGTTGCTTCTTTTCCCGTTGTCTTGTTGTTGTTGTCGCTTTTTCTGCGGAACATAGTGGGCATGCTATGTTGGCGTCAAAGTTTGTGGTGACACTTGTGGGCAGCTCCCTGCACTTCCTTAGGTTCTGTTAGTCGTTAATGCAAATGATGCATTCCACTGTATGTTTTGATGTACATGTAATAACTGAGTCTAACTCCAGGGTCACGAACAAGACAAAATCTGCAGATGCCGGAAATCCAAGAAACACACACAAAATGCTGGAGGAACTCAGCAAGCAAGGCAGCATCTAGGAAAAGAGTACAGTCGGCATGTTGGGCCAACACCCTCCTGAAACTCTAGGGTTTTTGTTCATTAAAGTAAAGAACATACCTTTATGTTCAGGGCAATCGAACTGTTTCTAATGAAAGGGTATGGTGATGAAGTGGTTTCATGAGAACAAGAGTTGCAACAGAACTGCCTGGATTAGACACCATGTGCTGCAGCAAGAGGTTGGACAAACTTGTGTTATTTTCTCTGGAGCAGAGGAGGTTGACGAGAGGTCTGACAGAGGTTTGTAGGATCATGAGAGGCTTTGATAGAGTAGACAGACAGCATCTTTTTCACAGAGTTGAAATGTCTAATGTCAGTGGGCATGTTTTTAAGGTGAGAGGGGTAAATTCAAAGGAGTAGGGGCATTTTTTTTACACAGAGAGTGGAGGGTGCCTAGAATATGCTGTCCGGAGAGTGGTTGAGGCAGATACATTATGCATGTTCAAGGGACATTTAGCTAGGCACATTAATGTGAGGAAAATGGAGGGATATGGACATTGTGTGGGCAGAAGATATTAATTTAGTTGGCCATTTAATTGGTACAGCACAATCTTGTGGGCCTGCACCATACTGTTCTATGTTTTTTGATATATGAATGTTGCTCTTTCGAAATATTTACTTCACTGTGATTGATATTCTTTCAGGTATCTTTAAGGTAGTGGAAGAATGCATGAAGTTAGGGATAAATGGTGTGTAAAGTATCAGAAGACAATAGTATTTCAAACTTCCAGATTATTTTCTGATCACACTGTTGACTAATTTGGAATTACCACTGAAAATAACAAAAGATTGGAAACACTGAAATTTCAGGCTGAGCACATAGAATTAGAGAAATGCTCTGTTCAGCTGGAAAGTGTCTTTGAATACCCATGTACAGGAATCAAACTTGGTGTACTGCAAACATGAAAACATTAAGATATTCTGAGAGATCCCATCATTAGTTCGTATGAAAATCAAATGCACAGAAACTCTAGAGGCTAAAGAGAATGGTTGGCTCAGCCAGTCCCATTTCAGGGACAGCTCTCCCCACCAGTGAGGTCATCTACAATGGACAAAAGTCTCAGAAAGATGACATCCATCCTTAAGGACCTCCACTATCTGGCCACGCTCCCTTCTCATTGCTGTCATCAAGCAGGAAATGCAAGAGCCTGAAGCCTCATGGTGCAAGGTTCAACAATAGCTTCTTACCCACTAAAATCAAGTTCTTGAGTTGATCTGAAAAGCCCAAGCTCAACTATGTATTTCCTAGTCAGGGACTATATTTCTCTCAGTTTGCACAAATGTCATTAGCATAGTTTTGTTTATTTTGTCATGATTGTTATGTGCTGTATAATTAAGGTTAATTTGAGTTTATATAATTTATGTCCGTCATGCTTGCAATGTACTGTGCTGCTGTTGGAATAAGCAAATTTACCCGGCATTTACACGCTGTGCATGTATGCCCATGGCTGTGTATAGGGTGTCCAGGGAGGGGTAGCACCTCTGGTGAAGAGGTTTGTCAAGTCCATTCTGGGGCAGCTCAATCACCTTTGGTCCCCACCGGACACTCTGCTCTCACATATTGCTTTCATGTGACAGCTGCCACAGGCTGGTACACTGCTTCAACTGGCAGCCAAAGCAGGTAGCTGGAAGTATTCATATCACAGTGAGACAGGGACACGCCTGTCTTAGACTGCAAATTCAGCTCTGAGGGAATGGGCGGATGAAATCAACAGTAAGATCCAATGTCCAGGAAGGCTGTTCTGCAATGCTTTGTGGAGAGCGAAGGGCATGATGAGCCCCAGAATAAATCATGTTTAGTCACTGCAAACAATGAAAACCCCATTTCTGATGACTACTCATCCAACTGGACCCAGATTTCCAAGACCAAGAGAGTAGAACTGTCCCAGTGCAATGGCTTTTCTACTTTAAAAACTCTCCTGCACAGGTCTCCTGTCAATGCAGATACAATGGACAACCATCACTCATGTATGCCCACGATAACAAACTTGGACTTGAACTTGAGACTCAGAAGAAAGAATACAGATCTTTTTTGACATATAAAAAGTAAGCATTTGAGAAAAAATACAGAAATGCTGCAATAGTTCAGCCAGTCAAACAACGTATGTGGAAAGAGAAACCAGTTGACTTCTCAGGTCAGTGACTTTTCTTCGGGATCTCTTTTAAGAATCAGTGAGGGCTTGATAGGATAGATTCTAGGAGAATGTTTCCACTTGTGGGCAAATTAAAACTTACAACCTTAAATGGACAATTTAGAGAAATTATAGCTCTAGAATAATTGGCTGTACTTCTAACATGGAAATGGGAAACATTTCTTTCTCCCAGAAAGACACAGAGATCTATGCTCTTCCACCCTGGGAAGCTGTGGAGACTAAATCATTGATTATACGCAAAGCTGAGATATTTATAGTGAACACGAGAAAATCTGCAGATGCTGGTAATTCAAGCAACACACACAAAATGCTGGTGGAACGCAACAGGCCAAGCAGCATCTATAGAAAGAAGTACAGTCGACATTTCGGGCCAAGACCCTTCATCAGGACTTCATAGTGATGTCAGGAGTTACGGATTTCAAGCAGGACATTATATTTGAGGCAACAGCAGATCAACCATGATCCTACTGAATGTAGTTCAGGCTCAAGGGGCAAATGACTTACACCAGCTCTTAACTCTTGTTCCTAGGTGGTTCATAGATATTTTGCAGGTAGAACAGAAGTCATTAACAGTTGAAGTCAGGTTGTTCTTCGGAAATGAATTGTGTGATATCAATGTTTCATTTAACAGTTGTGTCTCTTTTTAACAACCAATAACCACAGCAAGTTAAAGATACTCATTTGGTTTAAGAGGAATAGAAGGTCATTAGGCCCTATGAACCTGTTCTTCCATTCTCTGAAATCAGCTGAATGTTATTTATCTTCAATAAATCCACATCTCTTAATTCATTATAAAGAAATCCATCAGTCTTTGTTTTAAGTTAACTAATGACTCTATTCTCCAGAGCAGAGAATTTCAAAGATTCTGCATGAAGAATATTCCCCTTATCCCTGACCTTTGTGGCCTATCCCATGTTATAAGACTGTGACCCCAGTTCTCATTATCTCAATGAGATCTCATTGTTTCTTCTAAGATTTAGATAATGCAGGTCTTTTCTTATTCCATGCCTCCTCTACAGTAAACATGGAATTTCCTGAAATCAGTCCAATGGATCCTTGCTCATTAGCAAGAATATCCTTAATGAGGTAAAGTGTACAAAATACTCATTGGTGGTCACACCAAAGCCTCATATAATTGCAGTAAGATGACTTCACTCTTGTGTTCCAATCCATTCTTAATACTGCACCTGCATGTTAGCATTCTGTGACTTATGTGCAAGGACCCCTTATTCCTTTTGAGCAAGAACTTTACCCAGTATCCCGCTATTTAAAAACACTTTGTATTTTTTATTTGAGGATCATTTCACATTTTCAAGTTCAAGTTCAAGTCTATTTATTGTTCAACCATATACAGGAACGCAGCCAAATGAAACAGTGTTCTTCTGGGGCAAAGGTGCAAAGCACAGTACCAACAGTCAGACACAGAACGCTGCACGTTTAGCATACTATATATACACTTGACAGCAGAAAAACATACAGTTTCAAAAAAATATATATATATATAAGAAATAATGTAGCCCAAATCCCTGAGTGTCAAAGTCTATAGATTGATGATACACAGATGTTTACTTGGAGCCACGTTTCTGCAAGAACAAGCCGCAGCAGTTCCTCATTTTGTGCAATTATAGCCACAGAAGGGTGCGGTCCAGCTTGTCTTCCCAGGTGCTATCACTGGAGAGAAGCACCCAACCCAGTCCGAAATCCAACAGTACACAACCAGCTCCGGTGCTTTCTGCATCGTTGACTGCAGCACGTGACTCTGTGTAACATCTGAGGCAACATAGTTCCCCAGTTGTCATTCTCACCAGTGAACCAGTGAATTAGATTTGCAGTATTAGAGCATAAAACATAGGAATGGAATTAGGCCATTTGGCCTATCAAGTCTGCTCCACCATTTCATCATGGCTGATCCAATTTCCTCTCAGCCCCAGTCTCCTGCCTTCTCCTCATATCCCTTCATGCCCTGACCAAACAAGGATCTATCAACCTCTGCTTAAATACACATAAAGGCAGCCTCCAGAGCTGCCTGTGACAACAAATTCCATAGGTTCATCACTCTCTTTATCTTTATTCTAAAAGGATGCCCCTATATTCTGAGGTTTTGTCCTTTGGTCTTAGATTCTCCTATCATAAGAAACATGCTTTTCATATCCACTCTATCAAGACCTTCCAACACTAAATTAGTTTCAATGAGGTCTCCCCTCATTGTTCTGAATTCCAATAAATACAGTCCCAGAGCCATCAAATGCTTTTCATATGACAAGCCTACATTATCGATGTCCAACGTCTTCCAAACACAAGAATAAGGTCCAAGCCAATCATTTCCAGCATTTGTTAGATTCTGCAGTGCCTGAGTGGTTGAGGCAAGCTGAAACATGGTGTATGATAAGTTCAACTCCAATGCTATCCAGTAACTCACAAGTGGGATACACTCACTGTACCTGATGCTTTTGCTTTTGATTTTCACATTATACTGGATCTACCATGTCCTTAACCACAGTGTTACCTTTTACATCCCATTAAAGATGTTTTGAATGGTTGAGACCCAAACTATGATCTATGTAACACAGCATTCGTCAAAGCCTGCAAACCCTATTTTTTATTTATTGGGATTCAGTGCAGAATATGCCCTTCTGGCCCTTCGAGTCGTGCCACTGAGCAACCCCCAATTTAAGCTGAGCCTAATTATGGGTCAATTTACAATGGCCAATTAAACTACCGCTGTCTTTGAACTGTGATAGGAATCTGAAGCACCCGGAGGAAACCCATGTGGCCACAGGGAGAACAAACAAACTCTTTACTGACAGTGGGGGGAAATGAACTTGGGTCGCTGGTACTGTAGAGCATTATGCTCACCATTACACTACTATGCCGCCCTAAGAAAAACATGAGAAAAATATGTTTATGTCCTTTTTTTCTGCCTGATAATTATTTCTCAATCATGTCAGGGTATTATACCTAATTCTACACTCAAAACTTGATGACCAATCTCATGTGAGATACACCATATACACTGGTTCATTCTAATCTATTCTACTGGTCAGATCCTCCAAGGATTACGCTAGGTATGTCATACTTGATGATCTTTTCACCAATCTATTTTAATTCTGCTGAATCATAGTATTCATTTCAAGGTTTTCTGTTATTTCCTCCTTCATTATTGACTCCAGTGTTGTCCATAACACTGAGACTCACTCTTTTCTGAAATAAGGAGTTTATATTTGCTATGCTACAATCCACAGGAAGAATGCCAAAAACTTTGGCTGGGAATGTTCAGAGTATTTCAAATCTCTATCTCTTTCAAAACTCTATGGTATTTAAGAGAACTCACAGCCACTGATTAAAAGTAGCCTACTTTGTTGGAATTCAAGTCAATGCCTTACGCATTTAATCCCTCCACCAATAGTGCACCATCGCCGTAGTTTATACCAGTCACAAAATGTACTGCAATTACTTGACCGGTTCAGACAACAGCACCTTCCAAACTATGTGGTATCTTCCACCAAGAAAGTTGAGGGGAAGAGGTGCTCTCAGTTACCAGACAACATCAGTGTGAAAAATATTGTAACTGGATCTAAAATCTGGAGCTAAATGCCCAGCCGTGCTGTGGAAATAAGTTTGCTACAAAACAGCCTCAAGAACATGGCTCACTACTATTCTTAAGGGCAGGAAAGGATGGCCAATAAACAGTGACCTTGCTAGTTAAGACCATCATGATGAAAATTTAAAAAGATATAAAGGACTGATGCATTTTTAAAACCTAACAATCTGGAAGTAGGAAAAAGGAGCAAGCTGTCATGCTGAAAATGCAGTGGGATACAAGCTTGTGACAAATTAAATTGCAGGTGAGATTAACATTCCAGCATTTTTATTGTCAGGGAAAATGTAAATACTCAAAAGAGCAGTTTGCAGCAGATGTTGGCTGAGATGTTTCTGATGAGCTTTATGAATGCTGATAGAAGGAAGACCAGACAGAGGCAGAAGATTAGCTGGATTGAATGCATATTGATTTAAGCATTTAAATCATCAGCACAGATTTTGCTGCCAAAATAACTGTGTGTTTAATAGTGTCAGTGCTACCCATGGACAAATTGTCCAGCAACTTGTGGGGTGGAATTTTGTATTGCCATAAATTGATGAATAATTTGTTCAGTTTCTTAAGTAACCCTGCAAAAATGGCAGTCTGTCTTAAGCTGTCCGTGACTTGAAGGAAATTACTTCATTTGTGTATTATTTCCCAAATCATCTCAGCACAGTGAGTTAGACCTGCTACTTAGCAACATTTGTACCTTTTGAATTGGCTTGCTTTATAGTCCTGCAGTGTCTGTCAATCCCTCTGGGTCAGAAGGAAATAATTTAAATTGAAGTCTCATTCTTATCAGTAATAAATTGCTGGGAAAACTTTTTTTTTATGTTTTAGCATTAAAAATGTACTTATGTAGAACAATGTTTATTTGCATTCTTTCAGAGTCCTGCCAATATCTAATTGCGAACCCTCCATCTGCCCCTCAGCTAGCTCAACTGTTTTTGTCCCCCCATGTAAGCACAAAACCAACCTTGCCCAATGCACTGCAAGTGATCACACAATCTTATCCACAAATATCTGATTGAACCTTCAAAAACCCATTCAAGTCACCTCAGCCCGAAGTTTGACTCTCTAACCCTCCTTCCTCATCCTGTATAGTACGGCCTCCAACCATCTAAGAACTATGATCCATGGCCTAGCTGACTTGGTTTACCATATTGGAGCAAGTGGAATAAAAGTCTGTATGGAAAACTTTGCATCTTGTCCATAAGAGACAGACCCTCCTGTGCAATGGAAATCTGCAGTGGTGTGTTCCAGGTCATATCATCTTCTCCCACCAAGCCAGATCAGATGGGAAATTTCTAAGCCTACATGTTTAATTATTGTTTACTACACTTTTTTATTCTACCTTACATCGTGCTCTTTCCAATCCAGTCTTCCTTTCTTTCTGTTTCTGCAGAAAATTACATTTCTGTTTTGGCTTTTCTGAGAATCACGAAAGTACCAATGCAGACAATGAAGTATTGTAGATCTGAAATGCATCCACTGTTGTAAGCTTTGGTCTCAGAATAGTGTACGGCTCTGATCACCTGTCCTGGCCATGCACCTGCCTTGTTCCCAAATCCTGACACAAGTTGCACACCCCGACCACTAGCACCAGCTGCAAATCCACCCACTATCGGATCTTGGAAGAGCCAGGATGAGCAATGGGATAAGGTATGCACCGAATTCTGGAGCTGGTATCTGGGTGAGAAACCGGTGAGACTGAGCACATACATGTCATGTATATGTGTGTGTGTGTACATGTGAGTGTGCACGTGTCATGCATCATGTCTGCATGTGCCCACTCATGCAACAGACTTGTACAACCATGATTTTGGTCCCCCTTGTTACTGCAACATGACCTTGCTCTGTGAAACCTGTGCTGGTGTGTAACAGCTGATGTACTTAAACAAAACCATGTATGAGTGAACTCCACTACACAAGGCAAAGTTCTGGAACTGAAATGCCAAGACCCTTGTAGATAATAACAACAGCAACAGACTGGTATGGCACTCTGCTCTCAAAGCGTGAAAGTCAAAAACTTTGATCTTGACATTGCCACAGTAACTGGGCCACATCAAGTGTTATGCCCATGCTAGTTTAAGGAATCGATCAATGGGCGTAACTTCTGGAGGAGGAAAGCAAAAGATGAATTTTTTTCTTCACAGAGTGAGGGATATAGAGTCAAGTAGAATCAGCATATAGGTGCCACAACAACCTCTCACTCAATGTCTGAAACACCCAGGAGTTGATTATTGACCAGAGGAGGAGAAAACCAGAGGTCCTTGCACCGGTCCTCATTAGCAGATCAGGGGTGGAGAGGGTCAGCAACTTCAAATTTCTCAGTATTATCATTTCAGAGGATCTGTTCTGGGTCCAGCATGTACAGTAACAAAGGAAGCACTGCAGTGCCTCTACTTTCTTATACATTTCACTGATTCTGCATGTCATCTAAAACTTTGACAGAATGCTGTAGACGAGTGGTGGAAAGTATATTGACTGGTTGCATGATGGTCTGGCATGGGAGCACCACAGCCCTTGAATGGATAAGCATCCAAAAAATAGTGGATACAGCCCAGTCCATCACAGGTAATGCCTTCCCTGCCACTGAGCACATTTACAAGGAGCTCTGTCAGAGGAAATCAATATCCATCATCAAGGGCCATTTCATCCAGGTCATGCTCTCTTCTCGCTGCTGCCATCAGGAAGAAGGTACAAGAGCCACAAGACCCACACCACCAGGTTCAGGAACAGTTATTATCCCTCAAGCAACTGGGCTCTTGAAACAAAGGGGATAACTTCACTCATCTCAACACTGCACTGATCCCACAACATATAGACTCACTGTTAAGGACTCTACAATTCATGTTTCTGTTATTTATTTTTTTCTTTTTTTGTATTTGCACTTTGGTCATTTGTCCACCTGTGTCATTTGTGGATTTTCATTGATTCGACTACATTTCCTTATACTTACTCTGAATGCCTGCAAGAAAATTAATCTCAGGGAAGTAGATGGTGAAATATATGTACTTTGATCATAAATTTACTTTAAACTTTGAGTGTTGACATCAAAGTAAACTACTCCATCCTCTTATGCACTCCCCCTGCAGATTAAGCAAAGACTTTACAACATTTTGGTTCACTCTAATAAGAACCGACATGCAATAGTCATCAATGCAAATATCTCAAACCTGGAAATTTCAGCTGAGACCAATGAGGACCTGCAAGGAATCCATACTGATGCTCCTAGGTAACTGCATTGCCAGGGTGGTTGGTGACAAAGAAGTAGAGAAGACCAGCTCCACTGATTTTCTTCTCATGATAAAGTGCTTGGAACTCACTGTGTTTTATCAAAGGGACAAACATGAGATTTTATTGCAGCAACCCCAGTCTAAGCACTGCCACCTGTTAGATGATGCCATTGTCTAAGGAGGCTACTATGCCTATCACTGATGAATAACCTCTCCCAAAGCTTCTCTCTTATCCCATCAACTTGTTATCAAAGCTTCAGCATTTACAAGAGTGTTGCTGCAAGTAGATCAACGTCAAACTTGGAGACCCCACATAGGCAGCTCCTTCCAAACACTAACTTAAGGTGACCTATCACCTCCAGCCATCAGGAACCACAGAGCTTCTACAGATTATGATGTCCACCAAAACCGGCACATCTTAGGTTTCTTCGCCATGTCCTACCATGACTGGTTTAATTGGAATGACAAGGAGCTGAGAGAGCTAATCAACTTAATGCAAAGTGTCTCTCTTGGAAGTTCACCTGTATTCAAGGGAAAAGAAGCAGCTTTGTAGGTACCTGGAACCCCATGATCTTAAAAAAGGTGGCGAGATGGCAGGAAACAGATCAAAATACCCACAGTCATGACATGCATTGGTTCATCAGCACTGTAGGAGCCATCTACTGCCCAAATATCAAGCTTCATCCCATTCAGAACCAAAAACCGATGTAAACATATTAGGGATAGAGAGGTATTCAAAAACTTTTAGAAGGAACACTTTGAATACTGCTTTAAGACGAAATCTTCCTCAACGATCTCAGCCAAATAACCAAAGATCAGAATGACTTCCATCATTCTCCTTTGCAAAGCAATGGACATCATGGTGTTTTCAAAAATTAAAATCATTAAGCAGTGGGTAATTATGGTCCTCAATCTAATGCTAACTTTCAGAGATTGTCTAATTCAGCTACTAGTACATACAAGAGCAAATTTATGGCAAATAATCCATGGCTCCACATAAAGACATTGCTTGTTGTACCTGAGTGGACCTAATATTTTCTGAGCTACTTTCTTACTTCTAACATATTTATAAAACACCATTATAATTTGAAAAGTTTCCTATTAGTTCTGTAAACTAACTGCTCCTTAACAAGTTTGTTGGAGATGAAACTCAGTGATGCAGTGGTCCAGGAACAATGCTATCTAGTCTTTATGCAGCATCAGTCTTTAATGAGAGTCATCCTGTTGTACACCCACTGATTTGTGTCAAGATGAGGTTGAAGCAAATTTTCCATAGATAGACAAACCTAAGGTGGATTTCTCACAGTCCTTCTTGATTGAAAGGGTCAAAGGCTTTAGTGAGGTTAAAGAAGGCTGTACATAGTGATTGGTTCTGCTCATTGCAGTTTACTTGTAAATATTGTGTAGTTAAGATTGTGTCCATGATGTCTGTCTAGATGGATGGAATTCACTATAGGGAATGTCTGCCCTATTAATTTCCATGGACTCTATACAGATTACAGAGGAGGAGGAGCTTGCTATCTTGAAGTAAATTAGGGTAGATCAATCTCCAGGGCCTGACAAGGAGTTCCCTTGGATCCTGTGGGAGGCAAGTGCAGAAATTTGCAGGGGCCCTACCCTAGCAGAGATATTTAAGCCATCATTAATGACAGGTGAGGTAGCAAAGACTTGGAGGATAGATAATGTTATGTTGCTATTTAAGAAAGGCTCTAAAAATAAATAAGGAAATTACAGGCTGGTAAACCAGACATCAGTAGTGGGAAAGTTATTGGAAGGTATATGAGTATTTGGATAGACAAGAACTGATTAGGGTTAGTCACCATGGCTTTATGCATGGTAGGTCATGTCTAACCAATCTCATAGTTTTTTGAGGAAGTTACCAGGAAAGCTGATGAAGGCAAGGCAATAGATGTTGTCTATATGGATGTTAATAAGGCATTTGACAAGGTCCTGTATGAGATGTTGATCAAGAAGATTCAGTTGCTCAGTGCTCAAGATGAGGTAGTATATTGGATGAGACTTTAGCTTTGTGAGAAAAGCTAGAGAGTGGCTAGCTCTCTGACTGGAGGCCTGTGACTAGTGGAGTGCTATAGGGATTGGTGCTGAGTCCATTGTTGTTTGTCATCTAAATCAATGATCTAGATGATAATGTGGTTACATTTGCAGATGACACCAGGATTGGGGATGTAGTAGACAGCGAGGAAGACTTTCAGAGCTTGCAGCGGGAGCTGGAGCAGCTGGCAAAATAGGCAAAATAATAGCAGATGGAATTTAATGCAGACACGTGCGAGGTGTTGCACATTGGTAGGACCAACCAGGGTAGGTCTTACACAGTGATCGGTAGGGCACTGTAGAACAAAGTGACATGGAAATACAGGTTCATAATTCATTGAAGGTGGCGTCACAGGTAGAAAGGGCCGTGAAGATAGCTTTTGTCACAACTGGCCTTCATATGTCAAAGTATTGAGTAGAGGAGATGGATGTTATGTTGGAGTTGTATAAGATGTTGGTGGGGCCTAATTTGGAGTATTGTGTGCAGCTTTGATCAGACACTACAGGAATGATGTAAATAAGGTTGAAAGAGTAGAGAAAAACTTATAAGGATTTTGCAGGGTCTGAAGGACCTGAGTTATAAGGAAAGATTGAATAGATGGGGACTTTATTCCTAGGAATGTAGACGATTGAGGGGAGATTTGATAGAGGTATACAAAATCATGAGGGGTATAGATAGGATAAATGCAAACAGGCTTTTTCTACAGAGGTTGGGTGGAACTACAACTACGGTCTTGGGTAACGGGTAAAAGGTGAAAAGTTTAAGGGGAACATAAGGGGAAACTTCTTCGCTCAGAGGATCGTCAGAGTGGAATGGGTTGCCGGAACAAGTGGTGCATGCCAGCTCAATTTCAACATTTAAGAAAAATTTGGGTAGGTAATGGACAGTAGGAGTATGGAGGGCTATGGTCCCAGTGCAGGTTGATGGGAGTAGGCAGCTTAAATGGTTCAACATGGTCTAGATGGGCTGAAGGGTTTGTTCCTGTGCAGTACTTTTCTACGACTCTATGACTACATGTTTAACCTGACATAAGCTAAATGTGAGCTAAGGTCACATACTGAAACTAACTTAGCCATCCAGCATTCAGAGGGAATGCAGCCAGAGAATGTGAACAGTAACATGGAGCTTTGAAGTGTGTTTTTTTTTCCCAAATGAAGCTTACTGCTGAGGCTATGAGGTTGCAGGATTTCCAATCAGAATTTTCTTTTTCTAAACGGGAATCTAAGAAACAATTACATTGATAAAGACATCCAACACACGATTAAAGTCTGCAGGGATTAGTACTGGGAGTTGAATTTTGAGTAGTTATCAGGTGGATCTAACAGAAAGTCTTCAGTCTTGGCTCTCTACCATTTTGATGGATCAATACTACCACTGCATCCTTCCCTCCTTCCCTGCGGATGTTTGTATTTCTAACTCAGATGTTATGTTGTTTCCCCTTGAGGACCTGAACATCCACCACAAGTGCATGAGGAAGGCTGAAGAAAATGCTTGCAAGCTTATAGCACACAACTGGTTACGATATTTAAGGGAGAGCCTGGTGTGCAGAAGAGAGAGGATTATGTTGATTGGGTTAGATTAAGAAAGGTAAAAAGAAGCTTTTGGGAATCATAAATATTGGTTTAGAGCAGTTAGGCCAAATAGGCTGCTTCTGGAGTGTACTATAAGTAGCTAGCCTGAAGACTAAATATCTTTAGCACTGAACTGCACTGGAATGGAACTGAAGGCACTGAAATCAGAATTTAATTCTCTTAAAATTACTTTATGAAAGTAAAAATCAATTCAAGCTCAATGCGGCTGACCTTTTTCATCTTAAATCAGAGCAATTCCACATTTGGAGCCACAATAAATAAAAAAGACGGCTAATAAAGACATACCTCTGAGTCTCTGCTCAATTTATCAGAAAAAAATCCCTTCATAATTGTGGGTTCAGGACATGCCAATTTCGGTGTGATATCAGCCAACTTGAGTTTTGCAGGTATGTTGTCCCTTTTTCCAGCACATTCCATGTAATTTAGCTGTATAGATCTGCATTTTACAATTAAAACAAACTTGAGCAGGCGGAGTGGCTCTGGAAAAAAGTGGTAGGTTAGAGACTCTGATGAAACAAATGTAATTAGAATATGCACCAATTAAAAATCCAACTGCCCACAATATGCAAGCGTTTGGCAAGTGAGTAAAGTCCATGTGTAGGCAGAAAGGTATTACAAAGGTTCGACTGAATTTGACAAATAATGTTTGAAAGTCCTGATGAGGAAGGCATCTAAAATTCACAAACAGCTCAAATTACAACACAGAAAATAGGAAACGTACCGCTTGGAAAATTGGAACATTTGTTTGCTTCATTAAAAAAATATGGTTCCTTCAGGTTGCTATAGCTGGAGGTGGTAGTGGAGATAAGTTCCCACTAC
Source organism: Mobula birostris (assembly GCF_030028105.1). Lineage (NCBI taxonomy): Eukaryota > Metazoa > Chordata > Chondrichthyes > Myliobatiformes > Myliobatidae > Mobula > Mobula birostris. Next base: position 87,034,796 of record NC_092379.1, on the reverse strand, counting down.
CTATTAACTGCTCCCAATGATGTGTGTTTCAAATAGAGCTCTGAAAACCAAGCCCAGCTCCTGGCCTTCAGCTTGTTCCCCATATCGTACAGTCCACAGGGAAATGCAATCCAAATATCTTCCACTGAGCGAGCACTGGAGACCGGTACCAATGGGAGAGGCCAGGCCCCAACCCAGCATAGATGCTGCGCCACACCGCTTTCAGTGTCTCCTCTCCTGGGCCAGTGCAATAGGCGACCTTACTGGATGAGGCCTAGTCCGTGGTACAATCAAGTCTACACAGCTCCCTTGCCATCGGCCTCACCAATAAACTAGCAGACAAACTTTTCATATTCTGAATTAGCAATGTCCAACAGGGTCTTGAAGTTACAAGAAAAATGTTCAAGACAAGCAGTCGTGATTAGACTGCACACCGTCATAGTGCACTGACTCTGACATCTTCATGTAGTAGGCAGCAACATGAACTGCACCAAGTCCGACCCCTGCAGCTGCTCTGCTGATGGGATACCCCTGCAGTACTTAAAGTTTTTAACATCCCGCAGTATCTTGCAATTGTAAAAATGACATTTCAAGAGGATGATAACACGCTACAAACAAGAGAAAATCTGCAGATGCCAGAAATCCAAGCAACAGACACAAAATGGTGGATGAACTCAGCAGGCCAGGCAGCATCTATGGAAAAGAATACAGTCAACGTTTTGTGCCGAGACCCTTCGGCAGGACTGGAGAAAAAAAAACTGAGGAGTAGATTTAAAAGGTGGGGGGAGGGGAGAGAGAAACACAAGGTTAAAACCCAGAGGGGGAGGGATGAAGTAAAGAGCTGGGAAGTTAATTAGTGAAAGGGATACAGAGCTGGAGAAGGGGGAGTCCGATAGAAGAGGACAGCAGGCCATGGAAGAAAGAAAAAAGGGGGATGGGTAAGCGAGGCAATGGGCAGGTAAGGAGCTAAGGTGAAAGAGGGAAAAGGGGATGCGGAATGGTGAAGGCGGTGGGGTTATTACCAGAAGTTCGAGAATTGATGTCCAGGCCATCAAGTTGGAGGCTACCCAGAAGGAATATAAGGTGTTGTTCCTCCAACCTACCTGCAGGCTTATCACAATTGTGGAGGAGGCCATGGATAGACATATTAGGATGGGAATGGGAAGTGAAATTAAAATGGGTGGCCATTGTGAAAACCCACGTTTTCTGGCAAAATGTCTCCCAATCTATGTTGGGTCTCACCAATATACAGGAGGCCATGCCAGGAGCACCAGACACAGTAAATGACCCCAACAGACTCACAGATGAAGTGTTGCATCACCTGGAAGAACTGTTTGGGGCCCTGAATGGTAGTGAATGGAGGAGGTGTAGGGATGGGTGTAGCACTTATTCCGCTTGCAGGGATAAGTGCCAGGAGGGAGATCAGTGGGGAGGGATGAATGGACAAGAGAATTGAGTAAGGAGCGATTACTGCAGAAAGCAGAAATTGTGTGGGGGAGGGAAAGATGTGCTTGGTGGTGGGATCCCGTTGGAGATGGCAAAAGTTTCAGAGAATTATGTGCTGGACGTGGAGGCTGATAGGGTGGTAGGTGTGGACAAGAGGAACCTTATCCCTGGTAGGGAGGCAGGAGGATGGGGTGAGAGCAGACATGTGTGAAATGGAAGAGATGCTGTTCAGGGTAGCATGGATGGTGGAGGAAAGGAAGCCCCTTTCTTTGAAGAAGGAGGACATCTCCTTCGTTCTAGAATGAAAAGCCTCATCCTGAGAGCAGAGGAGGAAATGAGAGAAGGGGGTGACGTTTTTACAAGTAACAGGGTGGGAACAGGTTTAGTCCAGGTAGCTGTGAAAGTCATTGCATTTGTGTACGGGGTCTTTCTTTTGTTACATTTAAAATGGCGATTTTGTTATGTTAATCTGGGGAATGCGGCTTTGTTGTGTTTTAACGCTGCAGAGAGTTTGCGCTAACAGTTTGTTTTACTTTAAAATGATGATAACAAGGTTCTATTAGCCAATGGGTGGTTATGTATCGTTTTGTTTTCGGATGCCATGCTGTATGATATGACTGTGGACTGGGTTTTGGCGGGGAGTCGGGAGGAGAGACGAGGAGGACGGCGGACGTGCGGAGAGGCTCCGGTCGATCACTCCGGGTGGTCCCGAGCCGTGAGTTGACGGAATTCGGGTGGTCGTCTGACGTCGAATTGAGCTCCAACGGTAGCGCGCGAAGAACTTGGACTTTGATAAGTGTTGGCGCCTTTTTTTTCCATTACTTTCCTCTCTGTATCAAATGCATATTAATGTCATAGAATTAGTAATATCTATGAAGTGTATTTGTTAAAATTTACTGGGTGTGCTGGCTGATGATTGATGTTTGTGAGTGATTCCGGCGGCGATTGACCCTGAGGGGAGTGTTGAAGCAGGTGCTGGGCGGGATTTCCCCTAGACATAAACGAGCCAATATAACGGAACGTTACATTTGTAATAGGCATCAGCAGATAAGCTGTCTCCAGAGACAGAGACAGAGAGATCAAGAAAGGGGAGGAAGGTGTCAGAAATGGACCGGGTGAATTTGAGAGCAGGGTGAAAGTTGGAGGCAAAGTAGATGAAGTCGATAATTTCAGCATGGGTGCAAGAAGCAGCACAAATGCAGTTGTCAATGTAGCACAGGGGAAGTGCGGGACGGTCACCAGTGTAGGCTTAGAACATAAACTGTTCCACATAGCTGACAAACAGGCAGGCATAGCTGGGGCCTGTGCAAGTGCCCATGGCTGCACCTTTTGTCTGAAGGAAGTGGGAGGAGCCGAAGGAGAAATTATTTAGAGTGAGGACATGTCCGCTAGGTGGAGGAGTGTGGTGGTGGAGGGGAACTGGTTGGGTCTGGTGTCCAGAAAGAAATGCAGAGCTTTGAGGCCTTCCTGTTGAGGGATGGAGGTGTATAGGGACTAGACATCCATAGTAAAAATAAGACGATGGGGGCCAGGGAACCTGAAATCATTGAAAAGAAGCAGAGCGTGAGGTTGGAACCGGGGAGGCCACTGTGTCTGAGTACTCTGCCCTCTTAACACAAGGCAGAAGGCAAAGAGTGGAGCATATTCTGCCTTGAGGTCTGTGACCAGAGGTGTGTGGAAGTGGAAAGGTGGATCAGTAAGTTTGTAAATGGCACAAAGTTTGCTGGTGCTGTTGGTAGTGTGGAAGGTTGTTGTAGGTTACAACAAGACATTGTTGAATGCAGAGCTGGGCTGAGAGGTGGCAGATGGAGTTCAATCCGTTGAAGTATGAAGTAGTATTATAGGGTTTATGGCAGGATTCTTATCAGTGTGGAGGAACAGAAGAATATTGAGCCTCACATCCATAGATCTCTCAAAGTTGCCACACAAGTTGATAAGATGGTTAAGTAGGCATACAATGTGTTGGTTTTCATTAGCCAGGGTATTCAATTCAACAACTGTGTGGTAATGTTCTAGCTCTATAAAACTCGGGTTAGACCACACTTGGAGAACTGTGTTCAGTTCTGGCCACCTCATTATAACAGGGATATGGAAGTGCTAGAGAGGGTGCAGAAGATTTTTACCAGAATGCTGTCTAGATTGGAGAGCATATCTTATGAGGATAGGTTGAGTGAGGTAGAACTTTACTCTAGGAGGGAAGGAAGATGATGCTGACTTGGAATAGAGAAGTACAGATGATAAATGGCCTTGATAGAGTGAACAGCCAGGGACCTTTTGCCCCAGGACAACAATGGATAATGTAAGAGAGTATAATTTTAAGATGATTAGAGGAAAGTATCGAAGGGATATCAGAGGAAGGTTTCTTACACAAAGACTGGTAGAAGCAGATACATTAGGGACTTATATATTAGAGACTGTGAGATACGCACATGGATGAAAGAAAAAATGGAGGGCTCTATTGGAGGGAAGATTAGATTGATATTAGAGTAGTAAGGTTCGTAAAACATCTTGGGTTGAAGGGCCTGTACTGCGTTCTATGTTCTATATTTGATGTTCCAGTTTCCTCCCACATTCCAACGAAGTCTCTTAGTTGACCACTGTATATAGTTTCAAGTGTGTAGATGAATAGTAGAATCTCAAGAAGCTGATGGAAATGTAGAGACAATAATTTGATAATCATGTAGGATTAATGCCAACAGGCAATTGATAATCAGCATGGTCCTATTGGATCAAAGGACCTGATTGCATGCCACATCACACTATGACTCCATTGACCTATGCATTCAGAATGGCAAATGGTAATGTATATGAGCGTTATACATGAAAACTGCGGGCAAATATTAATTTATAACAAATTATGATTACTGCTATTGTTGTGCCTCTGCACAACTACACAAACGAGAGGTGATTGTTAAGTTCGAGGCCTAAGGTAGAAGGAGTCAATTTTAGAAAACCTAGCACATTTATTTTTCAACATAGTCCCCTCCTACATTTGCACACTTAGACCAGCGGTCGCGGAGCATACGGATCTTGGACGTCCAGAAAGTGTCCACAGCAGGGGTGATTGATAAGTTCGTGGCCTAAGGCAGAAGAAGATGAGTTATTAACTTCAAGCTTTCTGCATAGTCACTCAAAGAGTTGAACTGCATGTGCATGTAACGAGAGCCGTATAACTCCTCCTTCTTATCAATCACCCCTGCTGTGGACACTTTCTGGAGGTCCAAGATCCGTATGCTCCATGACCTCTGGACCAAGTGTGTAAATGTAGGAGGGGACTATGTTGAAAAACAAATGTGCTATGTTTTCTAAAATTTATTCCTTCTACCTTAGGCCATGAACCGATCAATCACCCCTCGTAGATTAAGTAAAAGCACACATGTGGGAAATGGCTTTAACTGGTGTATTCATATTTCAGTGAGAGAGAACGATGCACATGCATCAACATGTAGTGCTGGGGGAGGGTGTTATTGCTCTAAAATAAATAGATCCATACATTACACTACCTCCCCCTTTAGATTAATGTAACATAAAACAGTATATGTACAAAACATACAATGTCCCTTTCATAAACCCATATTGCAAATAAACATGCTTTCACAAGTTTAAAAGTAATTCTGCAATTCTAAAGATTCAGTCTTTTGGGTGGCACTCTGTTTCTTTCGGGATAGCACCTCTGGACCTATGACGTGGCATCAGGTTTGGCAGCTGTCTTGTCAACAATAACGTTCTCGGTTTCCAATGTTAGTGACATGATCATCACTGAGAGGTAAGCCCAGTGACATGTAATGTGTCTATCTTGTTGGATGCAATTGATTCAGTGGTGTTCTTTAGTTGAGCAACCAGTATCTGGTCCTCATAATGCCTCCATGACCAATTTCCAACGTCAGTGGTCCAGTTCTTGTAGCTATCCTACTGAGTGTCCACTTGTCTTCTTGGTAATCAAGCACTAGGACTTCCTGTCCAATCTCGAAGCTCTGTGCTGCTTCACTTGGCAACCGATTGAACTGTTTATTCTGTACTTCCCTCCAGAGGTCTGGTTTCTGGAAGTCTATGTGAGATCTCAGATTCCTGCTCGTGAACAGCATTGCAGGTGTTTAATTTGTTGCCGCATGAACAGAGTGCTGATACACAAAAAAACAAGTGCTCCTTATCTATGGCTTTAAAACACTTCTTGAAGGTTTGGATAAACTTTTCAGCCATCCCATTCATTGCTGGGAAGGTAACAGTCTAGGTTGAAGTGGTTGCCTTCATCGGTATAACCTCCAGCCACTTTGAATGATCATCCACAGCAATCAGAAAAGTGGAGTCCATGAAAGGCCCAGCAAATTCAATATGTATTCTCTACCATGGTGAAGATGACCACTCACTCCCACAGGTGTAATGGTGTTTGTGCGGGTGCATTTTGAACTTTTTGGGGGACACATTTTTGCCTGTGTTGGTGTAGAAAACAGTCTGTTGTAGTCAGCCTCTGGAATTATAGACAAAGCTGACCCTGTATCCAGCTCCATTGTCAATTTTACACCAGACACATCGATGGTGATACATCATAAACTGCGATCTGCTTTAGTAATACTATCCAGTTCTTGGCATGGCTGTTCACCTTTGTCAGACTCTATGTTGTCTGGTTCTGTTTTCTATTTGGTAACTTTATACATTTGCCTAGTTTTGTGTTTCTTTCCAATATTTTTATTATTAATTTTACATATAAGAATACAGAGTACAAGGAAAAATATATATCAATACATTATACTAAATCACATATAAAGACTCCTTACCCTATATTCATATAGATTAATTAATTTGTAACAGTGAAATACAGTAATTTTTAATATAAAAAATATCTAACCCACTACCAAGACCGAAGCTGATTAGTAAAGAAAAAAAGGAAAGAAAAATTATTAGTCATCATCTGTGCTTTAACAGCAAATCAAAGGTTTTGAAAATAATTCAAAAAAGGCCCCCACAATATTTGAAAGTCTTGGCTAGATTCAGAGATTGAACATCAGATCTTCTCTAAATTTAAACATGACATCACATCACGTAACCATTGGGCATGAATAGGAGGGGCCGCATCCTTCCATTTAAGCAAGAGCGTCCTTCTGGCTGTAAGAGAAATAAAAGCCAAAATGTGTAAGTCAGATGACTCCAAAATAATATCCTTTCCTCCAACAATACCAAATAAAGTGGTCAAAGGATTAGGCTTAAAGTTTACTTTGTAAAGTACTGAAAAAGTTTGAAATACTTCTTTCCAATATTTTCCAAGACTCGGGTATGACCAAAGCATATGAATGAGTGAAGCTTCTCCATTATCACAATACGGAGATATATCTAAATAAAAACAAGACAACTTATCATTGGTCATATGGGCCCTATGGACCACTTTAAATTGTAGAAGAGAGTGGCGGGCACATAAAGATGAAGTGTTAACCATTTTAAAAATTTGATTCCAAGTTTCCTCAGAAATTGAAGCCTGTAATTTTATTTTAAAGAACACTTCTCATTCCCAACAGCATATTATAAATATTAGATATAGATCCATTATAAAAAAGTTTCAAATTAAAAATTACATCTAATAGATTCTTATCAGGACTTCTAGGAAATGTACTTATTTGATAACGTAAAAAATCTCCTTGTAGTTATCGAAAAAAATGAATTTTGGATAAACTATATTTAGTTGATATTTGTTCAAATGAAAAGAGACTTACCTCTACAAACAAGTCCTGAAACAATTTAATACCTAATCTGTTCCATTCTTTAAAAGCCACATCAGTCATAGAGGGTTTAAAAAACATTAGAAAAAATACTTTATACTTTATTGTCGCCAAACAATTGATACTAGAACGTACAATCATCACAGCGATATTTGATTCTGTGCTTCTCGCTCCCTGGATTACAAATCGATAGTAAATGTTAAAAATTTAAATTATAAATCAAAAAATAGAAAATAGAAAAATAGGAAGTAAGGTAGTGCAAAAAAAAAACCGAGATGCAGGTCCGGATATTTGGAGGGTACAGCCCAGATCTGGGTCAGGATTCATTCAGCAGTCTTATCACAGTTGGAAAGAAGCTGTTCCCAAATCTGGCCGTACGAGTCTTCAAGCTCCTGAGTCTTCTCCCGGAGGGAAGAGGGACAAAATGTGTGTTGGCTGGGTGGGTCGTGTCCTTGATTATCCTGGCATCACAGCTCCGACAGCGTGCAGTGTAAAGTGAGTCCAAGGACGGAAGATTGGTTTGTGTGATGTGCTGCGCTGTGTTCATGATCTTCTGCAGCTTCTTCCGGTCTTGGACAGGACAACTTCCATACCAGGTTGTGATGCACCCTAGAAGAATGCTTTCTACAGTAAAATTAGCGATGGTTTTAGGGGACAGGCCAAATTTCTTTAGTTTTCTCAGGAAGTAAAGGCACTGGGGGCCTTCTTGGCAGTGGACTCTGCTTGGTTGGACCAAGTCAGGTCACTTGTGATATTGACCCTGAGGAACTTAAAGCTTTTGACCTGTTCCACTTGCGCACCACCGATGTAAATGGGGTCGTGCGGTCCGCTATTCCTTCTGAAGTCAACAACCAATTCCTTTGTCTTGCTGATGTTGAGGGATAGGTTATTGTCTTCACACCATGCCACCAGGTTCTTAATTTCCTCTCTGTACTCAAACTCATCATTACCCGAGATATGGCCTACAATTGTTGTGTTATCTGCAAACTTATATATTGAGTTCGATGGAAACTTGGCCACACAATCATGAGTGTACAGTGAGTACAGCAGGGGGCTGAGTACACAGCCTTGTGGGGCACCGGTGCTCTGAGTGATTCTAGAGGAGAGCTTGTCCCCTATTTTTACAGCCTGGGTCCTGTCTGTGAGGAAGTTGAAGATCAGCTGCAGATTTGAGTGCTAAGGCCCTGGTTCCGGAGCTTAGGAATCAGTTTATTTGGAATGATGGTATTAAAGGCAGAGCTGTAGTCAATGAAAATGAGCCTTACATATGTGTCTTTATTCTCCAGGTGTTCTAAGGAGGAATGTAGGGCTAGCGAGATGGCATCTGCCATTGACCTGTTGCTCCGGTAGGCGAATTGCAAAGCATAGAGGTTGACTGGTAGGCTATGGTTGATATGTGCCATAACCAATCGCTGGAAGCACTTCATAGCAATTGATGTCAGAGCCACAGGTCAATAGTTATTCAGGCATGCCATCTTGCTCTTCTTCGACACTGGGATTATCGTTCCTTCTTAAAACACGAGAGGATCTTAGACTGACGCAAGGAGCAGTTGAAGATTTCAGCAAACCCTCCAACTAGCTCGCTTGCACAGGCCCGGAGAACCCATCCCGGGATGCCATCTGGGCTCATTGCCTTCCTTGGATTTATCTTCAGGAAGGTCCTTCTAACGTCCTCCTCAGTGACAATGAATCTCGATGCCACCAGGTCCGGTTCATCTGGAGGGAGTGGGACGCTCCTCTTCTGTTCGAATCTTGCTTAGAATACGTTAACACAAAATAATCTGCAGACGCTGGGGTCAAAGCAACACTTACAACACGCTGAAGGAACTCAGCAGGTCGGACAGCATCCGTGGAAAAGTTTGGTCGACATTTACAACACGCTGGAGGAACTCAGCAGGTTGGGCAGCATCCGTGGAAAAGATCGGTCGATGTTCCGGCCCGAAATGTCGACCGATCTTTTCCACGGATGCTGCCCAACCTGCTGAGTTCCTCCAGCATGTTGTAAATGTCGACCGATCTTTTCCACAGACGCTGCCTGACCTGCTGGTTTCCTCCAGCGTGTTGTGAGTATTGCTTAGAATACGTTAAGTTCGTCAGGAAGAGAAGCGCCACAGTTATTGATATTCCCAGCCTTTTCTTTGCACCCAGTGATCTCATTTAGACCCTGCCATAGTCTACTGGCACCCCTCTGGTTAACCTGGGCTTTCAACTTGGCTCGATATTGCCTCTTTGCCCCTTTAATGGCTTTCTGGAGTTCACGCCTGGATTCCGTGTAGCGACTGGTATCCCCAGACCTAAAAGCCACAGTTCTAGCCTTTAAAAGGGACTTGACCTCAAAATTCATCCAAGGTTTCTGGTTAGGGAATACCCGGATCGTCTTGTGAGACACACAGTCCTCCGTGCATTTCCAAATACAGTCCGTGACAGCTGAGGCATACTCATCGATTTTAGCTGCCGAGTCCTTGAATACTAACCAGTCCACCGATTCAAAGCAGTCACAGAGGACCTCATCTGTTTCCTCCGTCCAACGCGACACTACTATTGACACCGTGACCTCCCGCTTCAGGTGCTGTTTGTAAGCCGGGAGGAGGAGTACGGCCTGATGGTCCGATTTTCTGAAGTGAGGTCGTGGGACAGAACAGTAGGCATCCTTAACTGCTGTGTAGCAGTGGTCAAGTATATTCGGGCCTCTAGTGGGTCTGGAGACATGTTGGTATAACTTTGGCAGCACCTTTCTGAGGTTGGCCTGGTTAAAGTCCCCTGCTGTAATGAGCAAAGCCTCCAGTTACCTGGAGAGAGAATGAACTGGGACGCGAAAGAGAGATTCTCAATAAGCCAAAGTATTTTCGGAATTGTATCCAAATTCTCATAGTGTATTTAACTACCAGATTATCAGTTAACTTACTCAGAGACAAAGGAAGTGAGGATCCAAGAAGAGAAGTAACAGAAAATTTATTAACAGAGTTAGCTTCTGAAAAAAACCACATTGGGCAATCCTCATGATTAATGTAATATAACCAAAATGTAAGATTTCTTTTATTAACTGCCCAATAATACAATCTAAAGTTTGGTAAGGCTAATCCTCCATTCTTTTTATCTTTCTGAAGATGAAGTTTATTTAATCTAGAACGCTTATTCTTCCATATATAAGAAGATATAATGGAGGCAAGAGATTTAAAGAAAGATTTAGGAATAAAAACAGGCAATGCCTGAGAAAGATATATAAATTTAGGTAATATATTCATTTTTATAGAGTTAATTCGGCCAATCAGCAATAACAAAAGAGGCAACCAATCTGATAATTTCCTTTTTATGTGATTCAATAGGCTAAGAACATTTTCTTTAAATAGACGCTTATAATTTTTCGTAATTGTTACACCTAAGTAGGTAAATTCGTTTCTTACGATTTTAAAAGGAAGGTTAGAATTTGTTGGTATCAAATTATTGAAAGGGAAAAGTTCACTTTTATGTAGGTTTAATTTATAACCTGAGAGCTGGCTAAAACAGGACAGTAAGGAAAGTGCATGGGGTAACGAAGTCTCAACATTAGAAATAAATAGCAGAAGATCATCAGTATACAGCAAGACTTTGTGAATAGTGTCTCTCCTTAAAATACCAGTGATATCATTAGATTCTCGAAAGACCATGGCTGAAGATTCTAAGGCCAGATCGAAAAGCAAAGGGCTCAACGGACAGCCTTGTCTAGTGCTACGCTGAAGCTTAAATGGTTTGGAATTATGAGAATTAGTGATAACCCCAGCGGAAGGAGCTAAATAAAGTAATTAAATCCATTGAATGAAACGGGTCCAAAATTGAATTTTTCTAACGTTCTAAATAAATAATTCCATTCAACTCTGTCAAAAGCTTTCTCAGCATCTAGGGATAATACACATTCTGATATCATGCAAGAAGGAGAATAAATAACATTTAATAACCAACAAATATTAAAGTGAGAATATCGATTTTTGATAAATACAGTCTGGTTATCAGAAATGACAGTTGGTAAAATATTTTCAATCCTATGGGCCAAAACTTTAGATAGGATCTTAGTATCAACATTAAGTAAAGAAATTGGTCTATAAGAAGAGCATTCAGTTGGATCCTTATTCTTTTTAAGGATAAGCGAAATGGAAGCCTCAAAAAACGATTGAGGGAGTCTGCCCGACTTGAATGAATCCGAAAAAACTGTACATAAATGAGGTATAAGCAGTGAGGAAAAGATCTTGTAAAACTCTCCAGAAAATCCATCTGGATCCAGAGCTTTTTTCAAATGTAATGAGAACACAGCCTCAACAATTTCCTCAAAAGAAATAGGTTGTTCCAACAACTTTCTATTGTCGGCTAAAATTGTAAGTTTTGTGTTTGAGACTTTTCACTAGGTTGTGCTTTTTATCTGCCAAGCATGCTGTCTCTATGTGACCTTGTCTGTGACACTTGCCGCAGAATTTTCTTTGAACCAACAGTCATTTCTATAATGGGAGGATTTGCCACATTGACAACATTTTTGGCTTTTACATCATTCAGGGACATTCTAACCTTTTCTATAGTTCTGCTGCAGTCCCTGACGATATGACAATGGTCAATGCTCATTCTAAGGTCAGGTTTCTTTCAGACAGTAGCCATTTTTGAATCTTTGACTATGCTTGACACATACAAGTCTGTCCCTTAATGCATCAGATAGTCCATTTCTAAAGTCACAGTACTGGAAAAGTTTGCACAGCTCTGCAATGTATTCAGAAATGCTCTCATCTTTTGACTGGTCCCTTGTGTAAAATCTAAATTCTCAGCTATTGCCAGCAGTTTAGGGTTAAAATAATTTTGTAAAACTGTAACAATTCCTTTGAACATCTTGCTTGCTGGCTTTTCAGAGTTACTAGGTTACATAAGATACTGTACATCCTTGCACCTATTAAGCTAAGAAGTGCAGGGGCTTTCTTTTGCTCCTCCATGTTGTTTGCGTTACAATATAGTTCAACCCTCTTGACATACAGCTCCCAGCCTTCAGAAGCACCATCGAATTCATCAGCTTTCCCACCAGAAGCCATCGCCATGTTATTTTCATTTTAATTTTGCTGTGTCTTTCACGGTAACTCATGGGTCCTTCAGTGTTCTCATGCTGTTCAACTCTTGCTATTTGGTCCCGCAACTGTCAGTGCCGTTTGTGATATTTCCTGACATTCAGGATCCAATTTGTCACCAATTTATTGTGACTGTGCACAACTACATATATATTAAATAAAAGCATGCATGTGGGAGAAGGCTTTAACTGGTGTGTTGACATTACAGCGAGCGAGAGAGAGAACAACCAATTTGCATAGACAACAGAGCAATATGTAGTGCTAAATGTGTGTGTGTGTGTGTGTGGGGGGGTGTTTGCTCTGAAAGAAATCGATCCATACATTACAGCTATGTATCCTTTCATATTTATGGCACTGAATTTGTTGCAAAATATCATCCATTGCATTGCTACACATTTGAGATGAAATTGAGCAAAAATCTTATTATTTAGATTATTAATATATACTCAGCTAATGCTTATTAGAAATATGAATATCATGATACCAATCATGAACACCAATCTGAAGCTAAGTCTCCTACTGTGCCACCAAGCATTTAATTCAACAGGCTCTCCTAACCCTGTAGAGCCAATTGTGTGTTTGGCAGCAAGAATAAACAAGCTGCAAGAATTATTTAAAGATATCATCAATTACTTTGAGGCTAGCTTCTGCCAAATAATTTTTGGGTTTGTTATTATTCCACAGTTGTCGTTTAAGGTTATTAAAGACTCTAGAGAGCGATAGATGGATACACAGAAGATTCTGACTAACGGTGAGGATGAATGAAATAGCTGTATGGAACCTCTGAAATATTCGTACCTAGATAATCAGAATGAGATGAGGAGGCAAGCAGATGTTAAGATACCATCTTATTCCATGTTTCAATCCTACAGCAAGCAATGGCCTTTGCAACTAGCAATCCAGGCTAAAGTCACAGACCCATGCTGTTATCACCACCTGTTTCCTGCTGCTGTTGCTGTTAGTTACATAAAATCTTATCATAGTGACACAAGCGAAAGATTGCAGAAGCTAGAAATATGGATCAATAACACAGAATTGCTGGAGGAACCCTACAGGTCAGGCAGCATCAATGGAGGGAAATGACTGTCGAGATTTCAAAACTGGAAAGGATGAGGAGCAGAAGCCAAAATAAACATGTAGGGAATGAGGAAGGAGCAGGAGCTGGTAAGTGATAGGTGTATCCAGGTGACAGGCAGAAAACAGGAGGGTGAAGGGCAGATGGGGGGTAGATGGGAATGATGATAGAAGCTTGGAACTGCTAGATGGGGAAGGCCAAGTTCTGAAGAAGAAGGAACCTGATAAGAGACAACACTAATCCATGGAATAAAGGGAATGAGGAGAGCAACCAAAGGAAGGAAGTGTGGATGAAGAATAGGTCATAAAGTGTGGGAAAAGAAAGAGAAAAAGTGAGAGGGGAAACAGGGATAAGGGAAATTAAAAGGGGTAGGAGGAAAACAAAATGAAGTAGTTACTGGAATTTAGAGAAATCAATGTTCATGCCATCAGGTTGGAGAATACCAAGAAAGAATATGATGTGCTGCTCCTTCAATATGAGTCTGGTTTCAACATGTCAGTGGAGGAGGCCATGGAGAGGTGTATGAATATGGGAATGGGTAGTGAAATTAAAATAGCTGTCATCTGGGAATCCTGTCAGTTGCAGCAGACAGAGTTAATGTGTTTAATGAAGAGATTCCTCAACTTGCACTGGGTCTCGCCAATGTAGAGGAGGACACACCAGGACCACTGGATACAATAAATGCCACCAATGGATTTGCATGTGAAGCACTACCTCACCTGGAAGGCCTGTTAGGACCTTGAATGATCATTAGGCCCTAAGACATAAGAGCAGAATTAGGCCATCTGGCCCATTGAGTCTGCTCTGCCATTCCATCATGATGGATTCTTTTTTTCCTCCTCCTCAACCCCAGTTCCCGGCTTTCTCCCCGTAACCTTTGATGCCATGTCCAATCAAGAACCTATCAATCTCTGCCTTAAGTACACCTGGCCTCCACAGCTGCATGTGGCAACAAATTCCACAAATTCACCATCCTTTGGCTAAAGAAATTTCTCCGCATCTCAGTTTTGAAAGGACACCCCTCTATTCTGATACTGTGCCCTCTTGTCCTAGACTCTGTCAGCATAGGAAACATCTTTTCCACATCTACTCTGTCTAGGCCTTTCAACATTCAAAAGGTTTCAATGAGATCCCCCTCATCCTTCTGAATTCCAGTGAGTACAGACCTAGAGCCATCAAACATTTCTCTTATGATAACGCTTTCATTCTTGGAATCATCCTTGTTAACCTCCTCTGGACTCTCTCCAAATGCCAGCACGTCATTTCTAAGATCTTTTCTAACTCTTCATAATACTCAAGGTGAGGCCTCACCAGTGCTTTATAAAGCTTCAGCATTACATCTCTGCTTTTGTAATCTAGACCTCTTGAAATGAATACTAACATGGTATTAGCCTTTCTCACTACTGACTCAATCTGCAAGTTAACCTTCAGGGTGTTCTGCACAAGGGCTCCCAAGTCCCTTTGCATCTCAGATTTTTGGATTTTCTCCCCATTTAGAATATAGTCCACACATTTATTTCTACTACCAAAGTGCATGACCATGCATTTTCCAACGTTATATTTCATTTGTCAATTTCTTGCCCATTCTCTTAATCTATCTGAGTCCTTCTGCATCCTACCTGTTTCCTCCAAACTACCTGCCCCTCCACCAATCTCCATATCATCTGCAAACTTGGCAACAAAGCCATCTATTCCATCATCTAAATCATTTATATACAGCATAAAAAGAAGTGGTCCCAACATCAACCCCTGTGGAACACCACTAGCCACTGGCAGCCAACCAGAAAAGGATCCTTTTATTCCCACTCGCTGCCTCCTACCAATCAGCCAATACTCTAACCACGTTAGTAACTTTTCTGTAATACCATGAGCTCTTAACTTGCTAAGCAACCTCATGTGTGGCACCTTGTCAAAGGCCTTCTGAAAGTCCGAATATACAACATCCACTACATCCCCTTTATCTATCCTATTTGTAATCTCCTCAAGGAATTCCAACAGGTTCGTCAGGCAGGATTTTCCCTGAAGGAAACAATGTTGACTTTGTACTATCTTGTCCTGTGTCACCAAGTACTCCATTGTCTCAACCTTAACAATTGACTCTAACATTTTCCCAACCACTGAGGTCAGGCTAGCTGAGCTATGATTTGCTTTCTGCTGCCTTCCTCCTTTGAGGGAGGAGGGGTAGCAGCAAGTCTAACACTTACCATGGTTGCAGGAGCAAGTGCCTGGAAGGAAACTTGTGGGAAGGGGCAGTCAGATAAGAGAGTTGCAGAGACAGTGATCCCTGTGGAAAGTGGAGAGAGGAGGAGAAGATGTTTTTAGTAGTGGGGTCCCAATGAAGGTGATAGAATGTGCAGAGAATAATGTGTTGGATACTATTCTGTACTAAAGAGGGAAAAAATGACAGTGAGTGCATTGCAATTTTTTAGGTGAAGTCCATGACCTTATTTAATAATTAGCTCTGTGTGTTTGTGAGTGTGCGTAAGCTGTGAAATGTTGATTTGAGAGTGTACAATAAAGTATTTGTGTGAGGGTGAGATAATCTTATGAATATCTGGTATAATGCCTGATTAAAGTTCATTGTGGGGTCCACAATGAGACTATAATGCAAGGTGCACTTTCTGAGGCTAGAAGTGTATTCAGTGATCTTGAACATTCACATGAAGTCATTAAAATTTCTTAGATTCTCATTTCAGATCCTGCAGGCTTAACCATTGGTCTTGATTTCCATGGTCACATTACAGAGTCATTAAATGCTTTGTGGCTCTATTTATTTCTTACTCCCTCCCTACATCATGTCTATTATACTCTCAAACATATTCACAGAGCAGGAGATCATTCTGGACTTTAAGATTATTCTGTTTTGTTAACATTAATCCCATCAATTCTCTTTGCCCACACTTGCTCTCTCACATGTACTCACTGGTGTCTCAGATAATCTTATCATGCATTTACACCAGGGATATATTGCTGTAGTTTAGAAACCAGCACATTTGTGAGACATAGAAGGAAACTTGGGAGCACATCAAGGAAGACAAGTGGTCACAAGAAGAACTTGCAAACTCTACACAGGTAGCCAGAATTAGTGTTCTCATATTCCAGATCATTATTCTCAGATTACAGCAAGTACCCTGAAGCTTCTTTGGTCCTAAAGCACTTGTAGGAAAAATACTAAACAGGACAGATAGGTTCTATAATGTTCCACATTATGTTTTGTACAACTGGAGAATTGACTGCAGCTAATATACATCTCCTCTCAAAGTAAAAGTTGATTTTAAGTCATGAGGCTAACTCGCCAAGAGGGATATTGAATTCTTACTGATGCAATGCAGCTAATGTCCTTGCTGCAGGTAGCAATCTTGCAAAGTTATGGACTGCATGAAGATTTCCAATATCAAAAGCATGAGGCAGTGAGCAATTAGAGCGTTCAATATAATTTCAATTTTCAGAGCTTATCTGATTTTAGCTACCAAGAAATTTTACCGCAATTATATACATAGCAAGAAGGCAAGTGGAATATTATATACCAATTCAGTTTTCTTATTTTACAGAAAGTTTAGTTTTAGTGGTAAGGTTTCAGTAAACTGATTTTTGGATTAAAGGGATTATTTTTTGTAAATGAATTGACTACTCCAGCTAGTGTAAAGTAGAATCTTGTTGAATTGCAAATAACACAATGTTGATGCTGAGATTGCTGTTGTGGACTGTCCCACTGTCAATATCCAGGAATGAGATAACAGAATTAGGGATAATGACAGATCAGAAATGTGACTGGACCAGCCATGTTCAGAATAAGGTTCCAAGAATGAATATAAGGCAGGGTAACTTAATTGGACCACCTGCATACATACAATGGACTTTCCCTAAGTAGGCTCAAGCACAAGCTACTTTAAAAAAGCTATCTCATAAGCATTCGACAAATTCCCTCTCTGGCAATTCAACACCAACCTAATTTTCCCAATTCCCTTGCATATTGAAGTCCTTTATTACAATTGTGACATTATCCTTATTATATGCCTTTTTCTGCTCCCTTTGCATTCTCAACCCCACATCTTGTCTACTATTTAGAGGCTTATATATGATTCCCATAATGTTTTTTTTAACCCTTGTAGTTTCTTAATTTTGCCCACAAAGATTCGACATTCTCTGGCCTTATGTCACCTCTTTCTGAAAATGTAACTTCATCTCTTATCGACAGTGCCACATCACCGCCTATGCTTTCCTGCCTGTCCATTTGATACAAAGTTTATCTTTTGATGTTTAGCTCCCAACTATGGCCTTCTTTCACCCACAACTCAGTGATGCCCACAACGTCATACTGACTAATATCTAATTGCGCCAGGAATCTGTCCACCCTATTCTGAATGCTATGCACATTTAAATAAGCACCTTCAGTCTTGCATTCTTCATCCTTTTGAATTTTGCCTCTGTGGTACAATTTAACTCTTTGCTCTGTCTGCATTTGTACCCAATCATTGGCTTGTCTTTCCTTACATTCATGTAACACCTATCATCTACTTGTAAACCTGCTGGCTCATCCTCAGTGCTATACACTGGTTCCCATCTCCCTACCATATTAGTTTAAACCACTCCCAATAGCTCTAGTAAACCTGTCTGCAAGAATATTGGTCCCCCTCTGATTCAAGTGCAACCAGTCCCTTTTGTACAGGTCACACCTTGCCCAGAAAATGCACCAATGTCCAGAAATCTGAATCCCTACCGTTTGTTCCAATTCTCAGCCATGCATTTATCTGCCACCTCATTCTATTCCTACCCTCAATGTCATGTGGCACAGGCAGTAATCCCAAGATTGCCAACCCTGGGATCCTGCTTCCCAGTTTCCTTCCTAACTCCCTTAATTCTGTTTCCAGGACCTCCTCCCTTTTTTTACCTATGTCATTGGTGCCCATATGTACCACAACTTCTGGCTGCTTACCTTCCCTTTTCAGGGTATTGTGGAAGCGTTCAGAAACACCACAGACCAGGCACCTAGAAGGCAAACTACATGTTCCCACAGAATTGCCTATCTGCCTCCCTGATTATAGAGTCTCCTATTACTGCTGCCATCCTCTTCAGTCCTCTACCCTTCCAAGCCACAGGGCTAAACCCAGTGCCAGATGCACAGCCATTGTTGCTATTCCCAGGTAGCTCATCCCTTCCAACAGTACTCAAACTGGAGTACTCATTGTTGAGGGGGACAATCATAGGGGTGCTCTCCACTATCTGATGTTCTCCCTTCCCTCTCCTGACTATCACCCATTTACCTGTCTCCTGTCACCTTGGAGTGACTACCTCCCTGTAGCTCCACTCTATTGCTGCCTCACTTTCCCTAACAAGCCGAAGGTTATCGAGCTGCAGCTCCAGTTCCCTAACACGGTCTCTAAGGAGCAGCATCTCAATGCACCTGGTGCAGATGTAGCCATCGGAGGCTGGTAGTCTCCCAGGAATCCCACATCTGACACGCAGAACAGAACACTGACTCTGTAGACATACCTCCTATTCTCTCAAGAGTTAAAAAAGAAAGAAAAAATAAGAAAAGAGCTTACCTACTTACTCAGGAATACTTCTACTGCGTCTGCGCAGTAAACCTATCAAATCCTGGTAGCCAGCGCTATTTATTGTTCTTGTTTTAAAATGCATCCGTGAGATTACAGTGGTATGATCAAGTCCATTTATTGTTACATTTTAGCCTGGGCTATACAGTTGTTCACATGTGGACCACCCTGATTGTAATTGTGTGTGCAATAATCATCTTCCCCGACCGTAAGTAACTGAGTGGGCAGTGCAAGTAAACAATATGGTGCAGGATCATAACAACATAGAAACATAGAAACATAGAAAATAGGTGCAGGAGTAGGCCATTCGGCCCTTCGAGCCTGCACCGCCATTTATTATGATCATGGCTGATCATTCAACTCAGAACCCCACCCCAGCCTTCCCTCCATACCCCCTGATCCCCATAGCCACAAGGGCCATATCTAACTCCGTCTTAAATATAGCCAATGAACTGGCCTCAACTGTTTCCTGTGGCAGAGAATTCCACAGACTCACCACTCTCTGTGTGAAGAAGTTTTTCCTAATCTCGGTCCTAAAAGGCTTCCCCTTTATCCTCAAACTGTGGCCCCTTGTTCTGGACTTCCCCAACATCGGGAACAATCTTCCTGCATCTAGCCTGTCCAATCCCTTTAGGATTTTATACGTTTCAATCAGATCCCCCCTCAATCTTCTAAATTCCAATGAGTACAAGCCCAGTTCATCCAGTCTTTCTTCATATGAAAGTCATATGAAAAAAAAGCGGTGGGGGCCAGGGAACTTAAACTCTCTTAAACTCACGCTCTTAAACTTTTCGATGATTTTAAGTTCCCTGGCCCCCACTGCTTTATTTTCACCATGGATGTCCAGTCCTTATATACTTCCATCCCCCTCTCTTTTTGGATTCCAGACCTAATCAGTTCCCCTCTACCACCACTCTGCTCCGTCTAGCGGAATTAGTCCTTACTCTTAATGATTTCTCCTTTGGCTCCTCCCACTTCCTCCAAACTAAAGGTGTAGCTATGGGCATCCGTATGGGTCCTAACTATGCCTGCCTTTTTGTTGGGTTTGTGGAACAATCTATGTTCCGTGCCTATTCTGGTATCTGTCCCCCACTTTTCCTTCGCTACATCGATGACTGCATTGGCGCTGCTTCCTGCACGCATGCAGAACTCATTGACTTTATTAACTTTGCCTCCAACTTTCACCCTGCCCTCAAGTTTACCTGGTCCATTTCCGACACCTCCCTCCCCTTTCTAGATCTTTCTGTCTCTGTCTCTGGAGACAGCTTATCCACTGATGTCTACTATAAGCCTACTGACTCTCACAGCTATCTGGACTATTCCTCTTCTCACCCTGTCTCTTGCAAAAACGCCATCCCCTTCTCGCAATTCCTCCGTCTCCACCGCATCTGCTCTCAGGATGAGGCTTTTCATTCTAGGACGAGGGAGATGTCTTCCTTTTTTAAAGAAAGGGGCTTCCCTTCCTCCACTATCAACTCTGCTCTTAAATGCATCTCCCCCATTTCACGTACATCTGCTCTCACTCCATCCTCTCGCCACCCCACTAGGAATAGGGTTCCCCTGGTCCTCACCTACCACCCCACCAGCCTCCGGGTCTAATATATTATTCTCCGTAACTTCCGCCACCTCCAATGGGATCCCACCACTAAGCACATCTTTCCCTCCCCTCCTCTCTCTGCATTCCGCAGGGATCGCTCCCTACACAACTCCCTTGTCCATTCATCCTCCTCATCCCTCCCCACTGATCTCCCTCCTGGCACTTATCCGTGTAAGCGGAACAAGTGCTACACATGCCCTTACACTTCCTCCCTTACCACCATTCAGGGCCCCAACCAGTCCTTCCAAGTGAGGCAACACTTCACCTGTGAGTCGACTGGGGTGATATACTGCATCCAGTGCTCCTGATGTGGCCTTTTATATATTGGCGAGACCCGATGCAGACTGGGAGACCGCTTTGCTGAACATCTACGCTCTGTCCGCCAGAGAAAGCAGGATCTCCCAGTGGCCACATATTTTAATTCCACATCCCATTCCCATTCTGACATGTCTATCCACGGCCTCCTCTACTGTAAAGATGAAGCCACACTCAGGTTGGAGGAACAACACCTTATATTTCGTCTGGGTAGCCTCCAACCTGATGGCATGAACATCGACTTCTCTAACTTCCGCTAGGCCCCACCTCCCCCTCGTTCCCCATCTGTTACTTATTTTTATGCACACATTCTTTCTCTCACTCTCCTTTTTCTCCCTCTGTCCCTCTGAATATACCTCTTGCCCATCCTCTGGGTCCCCCCCCCCTGTCTTTCTTCCCGGACCTCCTATCCCATGATCCTCTCGTATCCCCTTTTGCCTATCACCTGTCCAGCTCTTGGCTCTATCCCTCCCCCTCCTGTCTTCTCCTATCATTTTGGATATCCTCCTCCCCCTCCAACTTTCAAATCCCTTACTCACTCTTCCTTCAGTTAGTCCTGACGAAGGGTCTCGGCCTGAAACGTCGACTGCACCTCTTCCTACAGATGCTGCCTGGCCTGCTGCGTTCACCAGCAACTTTGATGTGTGTTGTCTGCACTGATTTTGTTCATTTACAGTCAATCTAAAGAACAGAACAGTACATACTGGATGAATTCCTCCATCGATAAATATTAGGAATCAATATACAGTTTTATAGTATTGTAGCAGTATTGGAAGTGTTATAATTTCTTCTGGATTTCATTTAACTTCATAATTTGTTACTCAGCTAAACAATGGTTTGTCTTTTTTATACCTTTTTAATCATTTCCATGAAAATTCGGCTAACTGGGGCAACCACTTAATTGAGCCAAAATGTACTGGTCCTGATGTGTCCCAATTAACCTGAATCCACAGTACTTATAGAAATCCTCAGAGCATCCAGAGAATCAGACACAGTTGCAAAGTAGGAGTAATAGAAAAAAAAACTTATCAACAATTATATGTTTAGACAAAACAAATCGTGAATGCAAATCCCTCTTAAGGTGCTATAAATATTGTTTTTCCGCAAATCAGTACATGCTTCTGCACTGGTGAACAGCCAACATTAAAATGCAAACTCTCTGTTATCCATTTCAACTGCAAAGTACCAGCCTGAGGGTTAAAATGACAAATGTATGCATGGTTGGTGTAAATGAAAGTGAAGTGAGAAGTAGTAAGTGTAAATGATCAGCTATACACAGTAATTTTTTTTTAGCGCATTTTCTCCTTCCATGTTGAAAATTGCACCACTCCACATTTGGCCCAGGGGAAAAGTTCCCCATTTGCTTTAGTGCTGAATGTTTACCTCTGTCCTAAAACATGAAAAATGACAGTAGCCAAATGCTCACTTGTCTTTTTTTGACCACATAGGCCACAAAGTGCACTCTCAAACCCGTAGAGGACTTTTTTTTGTGCATCTGAATCATGTTAGTCAATATCTAGTAATACATCAGCTACAGTGAAGGCAATCTAGAAAGTCAGCATCCTTCAATTATTTCAAGGCTGTTAAAGCTAAACAGGACCATTAACTGTCCTTCCCCACACAAAATAAAAATGACAAACGATTTTCCAATTTTCAAAACAAAAATGTACCTTTATAAGATCTTTTCTGTTTGCTGTACATCATTAATCTCCTTGATTGCAGGACAATTACATGCTAATGATGAAAGTACTTTGCCCAAAAGCCAAAGGCAATATAGAGGCTAATAGAGAAAATTCATATTGGTGGTTAACCTTGAAATATAACAAGCTCCATTTAATAATAGAGGTAAATTGAATCACAGAGTAATTACTGTACAGGATAGAAGGAGGGTATTCCTTTCCAGCCCAATCCAGTCTATATGGGTAGCAATGCAAGATTTTTTTTCCTCAAGTGCTTATCAAAATTCCTTTTGATAACCTCTGCTTCAAACACCTTTGTGAGCACTGAGTTCTAGACAATTAATACTCACTGCATAAAAAAAATCCCTCAAATTCTGTCTGTACATTTTCCCCAAAAACTGAATCCTGGAGCCCATGGTCCTTGACCAATAATACATGTAACAGTCTTTCCTTGTCTATATTATCAAACCATCATTATATTTCACACTGTCTTCCATTAGTATCCACCAATCCAAATGAATCACATTTCACTTCTGACAAAAATTTTTATCCTCGGTATCATTCTATTCAGTTTTTCCACCTTTTCACCTAAAATATGGCAGAGTATAGGCACAATAATCTGGTTATAATCCAACAAGAACTTTTCAAAGTATGCTTCAATCTTTTGATGTACATGTGACAAACAACACTAAATGCTTTTTTAATATCTAGCTTCATTTCTGCAGCTTGCAATACCATGTACTTTGCCAAATAGCCTCTCAATATGTCCTGCTACCTTCAACAATCTATGGACATGAAGCCCAAGTTCCCTCATACTCTTTCAGCTATACTACTACGTACATGTTGTCTCTTCCCATCCCTTCCATCGAAACGCATCACCTCATACTTTTGAACAAAAAATTCTGTTAGCCAAGCGTCTGCCTGTCTTACTCGCTTACTAATGCTTTGATGCCATTGAGTAAGTGCAGTTGATTGGTATATCATCTCTGTCTGCCACATATCCAAATTTGCTATCGTCATTAAATTGGAAATCAGTAAATTTTGAAATATTACCTTGTATTCAAATACATAAGTCTTTATCAAAACAAAGCACTGACTTTGGGCAATACACTGATCTACTATTCAAAAGTCACTTTTTCTACAAGAACCTGTGTATAATTCAACTTGTCTCTTTAGGTATTACTTAAAGTGTTTGTGTCTATTGTTAATAATACCAACATAAAATGTCAGCCTTCCTTGAGGAAGTGCGATATTTAATGGAATTGAGCAGTGGCTCAGATAAAAGTGGAGTACAACTCATTTCCTTAAATACCAAACAATTAGCCTTAAACAAGTGCTCTGAATTCAGCTCATGTGATCTTGGAAAATAATTTGCCATCTTAAAAAAGTCATTCCTCAATGTGAGACTTGCATTACACAGTTGGAAATTGGAGCCTGTATGGATTTTAATAGCAAATGACAATTTGTACAGCTTACACCTGAGTCTCTGTCATTATTGGCAAACTTTCCCAATAATGTTATCTATTTTCTTCCCCCTCAAAAGTAATAATATATTTAATGTTTGTATGCCAGACTATCTAGTCTTTTCCCATCATGAAAAAAACTCTATTCCAGGCAACATCCTGGTGAATATCCTCTCTACCCTTTCCAGCTCAATCACATCTTTACTGTGGTGACCAGGCTGCACACAATCTTCCAAGTGGGGCTATTGGGACCTTGAGACTTTTTTTTTACCGTGCCCATGGTCTGTTCTTTATCAAATTACGGTATTGCTTTGCACTGTTGTAACTATATATTATAATTATGTGGTTTTTGTCAGTTTTAGTCTTGGTCTGTCTTGTGTTTCTGTGATATCATACTGGAGGAACATTGTATTATTTCTTAATGCATGCATTACTAAATGACAATAAATGAGGACTGAGTGTCCTCATAATCTAGAAAAAAGTGCAGCCTAACTAGCATTTTGTAAATTGCTAACATACCATCCCAACTATTATATTCCATGTCCTGATCTAAGAAAGTAATTATTCCATCTACCATCCAATCCACCTGTGTTGTCACTTTCAGGAATTATGGACTTGAACTCTTTTGTTTCCTCCGAACATGAACATTACTTCATGCCCAACCATTATTATATACTTTGCTGTATGTTCAGTATTTGTTTGAAAATACATCACCTCACATTTAATGGAGTTAAATTCCACCCGCTTTTGGTCTGCCTAACTTTCCGCAGCCTTAGACCCTGTCCTCACTATTCGTAGCACCACCAGTATTCATAACATCTGCAACTCTGCCGACCATCCCTCATACATCACAATATATATCACAAACAACTAAATTCCAACATCAGGCTCTGTAGTACAGCATTGGATACAATGGCACAAGGATAGAATAACATTCTGACAAAATATTGCTTGTTATTACCTCCATAGTGAGGGCTGTACAAAATAAAATTCCATCAAATACCACGTTTCCGTTGTTTTTTTTAGGGTTTGTGTATGATGTCCTAACTAGTTAGCTTTTTAAAGTATCAGCGCATGTCACTCTTTCATGTCTGAAGTAATTATCAAGCTTGTCTGTTGACAGATTTCAGTGAGACCTCTGAGACTGTTGAACAGAAAATGTCATGACAGATCAATCAAATTGCTTGCTAATTGGTATCATTCAGTAATTCATTTCTTTGTTATACCTGAGAAGCTACAGTAAATGGAATGTCTAAAAAGTCCCCAGTAAGCAACCTTTGAACTTATTTCAAATAGGCTGACGAGAGTAGCTTGAAATATTAGTGAATCTTTTTTTTTTCTTTTTGCATTGCTTACATTGCATTAAATTGACCTAATTTCATTGTTATCAGATGGTTCAAATGCACTTTGCCAACATGAAGTATTGGCTTCACTGAAATAAGCCGTACAATTTGTTAATTTTTTAATAATTGAGATACTGTTTATATGCTGGATTATTGAAGGTGGAAGGCTTTGAGAACTTTGAAAGTTCCTCTTGGGTTCGAGACCTTGGATTGAAGTATAAGTGACAATTAGTGGATTATCATCAGCTAATCACAGTTTATAATGAGTACTTCAGGAGATATTCTAAATTCACATGAAATTATACATCATTTGAAGATAGTCTAATTTGAGCTTCCTATCCTGCATCTAGCTTTGTTCTGCCTTAGGAATGCTGGAAGTTACAGCTGTCCTACCAGAAAGAATGTTAAAACAGTGTACAAAGAGATACTCTTCCATAAAAAGTTAGTTTTTAAATTTCTCCAGTTAAACTTTCTATACTTGATCAATTTTGTTCTCTATGAGAAAGCCTCTGTTACTTCATTGTTTAGCAATCAAACCATTATTTATCATATTACATTATTATTATTACAAGGTCAAGAAAGCTCAGCAATCCGTTACTCCCTCAGGAGGCCAAAGAAATTCAACATGTTTGTGATGATTCTTACTACATGTTATTGTTATTCCATAGAAAGCATTCTGTCCAGATGTGTAATGGCTTGGCATGGCAACTGTTCTGCATGTAACAGCAAGAAACTGCAGAGTTTAACTGCGACTTTATAGTTTACTTGTACTGCATTTTTTTGGAAGCTTATAGACTTTATTCTGCATTGTTATTGTTTTACCTTATTCTAGCTCATTGCACTGTTTAGTGATTTGATCCGTATGAACAGTATGCAAGACAAGATTTTCACAGTATCTTGGCATATGTGTCAATAATAAACCAGTACCAATATCTAGGTTATTTAATGTAATTATGGAATCACAGTACATAAAGAACTTTGACTCATCCAGTCTTTGGAGAGACATCCTGTCAATTCTAAATCCCTTTTCTTTCCGTATAGGCCTAGAAGCTTTCACCCACAAATAGTTATCCAAGCACTTTTGAAAGCAGTAATTGATTTGCACTCACTGCATGTTCAAATGGTGCAAAATACAGCAGATGCTCACAACTAACTACTTTTAAAAAGTTTCACTCTCTTCAGCCATGCATCTTTTACCAACATCTGTGCTCCTTTTTCCTGCTCAGCCTTTCAACATATTTCTCTACAGTGAAGACAGTACAGCAAAGTAACAATCCCTTCAGCTGGCATTATCTGTACCGAACATAATGCCGACTTAAATTGCACATCTGGTCTATATCCATCATCTCCTTATTTGTTGATGGTCCAACTTAAATGTCTCTTAAACATTGCGATCATTTCTGTTTCCAGCATCCCACCCCGCTAACACCCTATCTTCTCTGACTTCTGGTATGGTTGCAATAAACAAATGGATGAGCAATAATTTCCTAAAGCTAAATGAAGATAAAATTGAAATACTTTTGGTTGATCCCAAAACTAAAAGAGATAAACCTCTTGATAAACTTAGGTTATACTGCTCAACCATCGGGCTCTTGAACCAGATAAGATAACCCCTCTGGTCCAAGAGAAGCATGTTAGCATAATGGTTAGCACAAAGCTTTACAGTACCAGCGACCCAAGTTCAATTCCTGCCGCTGTCTTTAAGGAGCTTATATGATCACCCCGTGACTGAGGGGGTTTCCTCTGGGTACTCCGGTTTCCCTGCATAGGCAAAGGTTTACTGCTTGGCAGATTAATTGATCATTGTAAATTTTCCCATGATCAGGCTAGGGTTAAATTAAGGGTTGCTGAGCAGTGCAAGTGTAAGAGCCAGAAGTACCTATTCCATGCTGCATCTCAATAAATACATAAATAAATAAATAATGTCACTCAACTTCACTCACTCTGTGTTCACACAACCTATGGATTCACTTTCAAGAACTCTTCATTTCATGATTTTATGCATATTGCATATTTATTTATTATTATTATTACTATTATTATCATTTTCTCTTTCTTTTAGTATTTGCACAGTTTGTTGTCTTTTGCACATTGGTTGTTTGTCTATCCTGTTGGGTGCATTCTTTCATTGATTCTATTACGATTTTTGTATTTACTGTTAGTACCCGCAAGAAAATCTATCTCAGAGTTGTATATGGTGACATATATGTATTTTGATAGTAAACTTACTCTGAGCATTTGGCCCCTTTGTCAAATCATAAGCAACAAGCCTAGGCGTCGTTCTTGATTCAGATTTGAATTTTAAATGCCACATATAGAAAGTGACCAGAACAGCATTTCTGCACTTAAGGTGTACTGTAAAGGTACTGTACATCCATTTCTGTAAAATAATGATGCTGATAAACTAATGCACACCTTTATATCGATTAGATTAGATTACTGCAATTCTCTTTTTACTGGCCATCCAAAGCAATCTATTGACATTCATTCAGAATGCAGCTGCTAGACTTTTAACTAAAATCAAGATGAGGGAACATTCTCATCCTAGCTACTCTGCACTGGCTTCCTGTATCTTTTAGAATTGATTTTAAAGTTTTCTTAGTTATTTTTAATGAACTCAGTGGTTGGGACTAGAGTACATCACAGAATCACTTTTGGTTTTCATTCCTGCTCAAGCTCTCAGGTCTTCTTCCGCTAGTCTCTTAAATTTAAACTATCTCACTCAAAAGATAAATGGCTGGTCAGTCTTTTTGAACTATGCTCCTAAACTGTGGATTTCAATACCTATGACTACAAGGGATGTAGACTTTATTGACATTTTCAAATGTCTGCTCGAAACATATTTATTTAACCTTGCTTTTAATTAACATCTTTTTATCCTTTATTTTCATGTTTGTACTTTATCCCATTGTAAAGCATTTTGAACTACATTATTTGAATGAAAAGTGCTCTAAAACATTATTATTATTATTACTATTATGGTGCTATAGTCCAGATCGGGGTCCCTTTAAATTTACCTTGTTTATGTTACGATCCGGACCAATGATTCCCTGTTTTCCCGTGTCCCTCAACTTTGGTGATTAGAGGCAATTAACGCTCGGCTGAACCGGTAGTTTATAGTCTCCGGCTTTCAGCCGTTTGGCCCGGAAGCGTCTGCAAAGTCATCTGAGGTACGGTGTGCCGATGTCATCTGGTCAGAGCAAGCCTAGTCTCTGCTGAAGCGAGTGCCGGTAATTCGCCTCTCCTCACCGGAGCAACCCTGTCCAGTTACCTCACCAAAGCGAGCCTGCAAGGTTTCCTCACCGAGGTGGGTCCATCAGTTAACCCGCCAGAGAGAATCAAGAACCGCTGTCTACTGTTCCTGGGCCAAGTCGAGAGCTCACCACTACCCGGAGGCTCCAAGGCAAGTCCTGGCCCTGGCGGCTTCCCAGTTCTGAGTCAAGTCCTGGCCCTGGCGGTCTGTGATTCCTGTCCTACCCCCTTGCCTGAATCCTTTCTCTGCCCCTCTCGCTTCTAGCCCTCGTCTGCAGCCCCTGCCTGCTCTTCGGTCCAGCTCCATCACCGGAGCTAGATAGGTACTGTCTGGTGTTCATTCGTGTTGGTCTTGTCTTGTTTTGTCCTTGCCTCCGTGGGATAAGTCAGGCCATCTTGCCGTTGCCCCGCGGGGAGTCATGTCTTGTCTTGTCTTGTCCTCGCCTCCGTGGGGTAAGTCAGGCCGTCTTGGCGTTGCCCCGCGGGGGGTCATGTTCTGTTTTGTCTTGTCCTCGCCTCCGTGGGGTAAGTCAGGCTGTCTTGTCATTGCCCCGCGGATGGTCATGAGTCCCGGCCCTATGTCCTGTACCCAAGGAGGGGTCCCGGCTCTCTGTTCTGTGTGCGAGTCCCTGCCCTATGTCCTGTACCCAAGGAGGGGTCCCGACTCTGTGTTCTGTGTATGTGTCTATGGTTCCATGTACCTGCTCCCCGAGACCAAGGCTCTGTGTTCCCATGTTCCTCCTCTCCCTAGCCCATGTCATGTCCTTGCCTGCTTCTGGGGTCCGACCCCGAGGCAAGATCCAGTTACTGGGTCCTTGCCCAGTCTCTGGCTTGGAGTCCATACCCTAGCCTCTTCATGTCTCCTCTAGTTCTGGGAGCCGATTCCGAGTCCAAGCCCAGACCCTTGGTCCCAGCCTAGTCATAGTCCTGAGTCCTTGTCCAGTTCACTATTTCCTGCTCCTGCCTTGCTCTCCTGGTATTGAACAATAAACTAAATCTAAGTAACTTCACAAGATGTGTCTTGCATTTGGGTCCACCCTTGCTCCCTATGCCCCGCCACTGTGACATATGGGTCCAAATCAGATTTTTTGAATTTCCTACTTGTTTAAAAGAATAATCTATGCCTTTATTTCTGCAACCAAAGTGCATGACCAAACACTTCCCTACACTATATTCCATCTTCCACTTCTTTGCCAATTCTCCCAATGCGTCCAAGTTCTTCTGCAGACTCCCTGCTTCCTTAGCACTACCTACCCCTCCACCTCTCTTTGTATCATCAGCAAACCTGGCCAGAGCCAGCAATTCTGTTATCCAAATTATTGACGTAGCATGAAAAGATGCAACCTTAACAGCAGTCCCCTTCATTCCCACTCTTCGTTTCCTGCCAATCAGCCAATTGTCTAACAATGCTAATATCTTTTTGTAACACCATAGGCTCTTATCACGTTTAGCAGCTTCATGTGTGTCACCTTGTCAATAGCTTTCTAAAAATCCAAGCAAGCAACGTTCACTGATTCTCCTTTGTATGCCCTGCCTGTTATTTTTTCAAGGAATTCCAACAGATTTGTCAGGCAATATTTCCCTTAAATTCAACTATAGTGACTTTGGCCAATATTTTATCATGTACCTCTAGGTACCCTGAACTTCATCCTTAATAATGGGCTTCAACATTTTACCAACCATTGAAATTAGGCTAACCAGCTTAAATATTCCTGTCTTTTGCTTCTCTCCATTCTTAAAGTGTGGAGTGACATTTGCAATTTTCCAGTCCTCTGGAATCATTCCAGGATCTAGTGTTTCTTGACAGATCATTACCAATACTTCCCCAGTCTCTCTAGCTATCTCTTTCCGAACACTGGGGTGTATCCATCTAGTCCAGATGACTTATTTACCTTCCGACCTTTCAGCTTCCCAACTACCTTCCGTCTAGTAATTGCAACTATGCTCACATCTACCCCTGACATTCTCAAATTTCTGGCATACTGCTGGTGTCTTCTACAGCAAAGTCAGACACAAAATACCTATAGAGTTCATCTGACATTCCTTTGTCCCCCATTACACCACTCCAGTGTCATTTTCCAGTAGCCCAATATCCACTCTCATCTCTCTTTTAACCTTTATATACCTGAAAAAATGGAGGCAAGGAAGTACTCAGTTGGTCTTGCAGTAGGTTAAAAGTTCGATACAGGTGAAGGACCTCTATGGTGCTTTATTGTTCTATGTTCTATATGTTATCAATGAAACTATAAGAAATATCAAACTTTTTGTTTTCCAGCAGGAACATCTTTTATTGATGAAACTATCTAATAAGTTTCAACATAGTGGTGGATTTCCTAAAGGCATTTAAGATATATATTTTGCTTCAGTTTGGTAACAGCTGAGGAAATGTTATTGACAGTTTCAGTTAACTTACACTTGGATATTTGTATCCTCCATCAGTGACTAACGACAGAATACTAAACTTTTTATGAGTATTGCTTTTGAAACTGAATTGATCGATCTTGCCAAAGATAATAAAAAAAGATGAAAGTATTGTAAAATATTGTTATCTAATTATTGTGACTTGGCTTCTTAAACATCTAAAGTTCTTGGAATAAAGAAATAGAGTTCTGGGATCTTTAACCAGCAACGATGAAGGAAAAGCCCTGGGAGTTTCTCTGTACTGCTGACTTTGTCCTCTCAATGACAAAGAGACTTTGATGACTTGCAAAGTGTGATTTACAGATTTCATATATTGCTCCAGTAAGTTAATGTTTTAAGGCAGTGGGCAAAATATTGATTGAACTGATTGCTATTAGCTGAAGCTTGCAAACACTTTTTTGTTTATTGAGGCTGTTTTCACCTAGACAGGAAAAGCTTTTTTCAGTGTGTCCTTAATTGTGTCTGTTAGGTCAAAAATATTGGGCAGTCAGAAGGTGTATCAAAATCAAAGATTATCTAGACACTATATCATATAATTACATATATCTACAAATCTACCTCCGATTAATGATGAAATGTTGCTTATAATGTTGCATATCAATGTAAACTGATTAAACAATTTCTTGCCAGAGACAGTCAGTCTTTGACATAAGCATGGCATAAATATAACCTGACAAATTAGTTCCCATCTGGATATGATCAAGATTTAGCCATATTCGATATAAACTTTATTATTGGATCAATTACAAATGGAAATTGACATTGTGAACTTAAGAAGAAGTTAAACAAAGTGAGAAATCAGGACAGGATACAGTTATATAGCTCTTTCAGCCATTCAGTGATATCATGTTTAATTTGTTCTTAGCCACGCCACACTCCTATTGCTCCATTTGTTCCCCGCCAATGGTACAAAAAGTTGATTCTCTCAGCCTCTTATATATCTATTGATTTTGCCTCAAATATCAATTTCTTCAATTCATGATCCTTTATGTGAAACAAATCCTGCTCTTCTTCATCTTGAATAAGCAGCACTCCCTTTTCCATAACTATACCACCTAGTTCTTGATTGTCTCTCAAAATGACACATCTTCTGAATATTTACTCTGCCAACCATCTCAGAATCCAATACTTGTCAATAAAAGTCCCTTTAATTCTATTAAATTCAAGTAAGTAGAGACACAATCTACTCAATTCTACCTCAAAATAAAACACTTCAGACAAAGAATCATTCTATGTGAATCTTCTCTAAAATGCCTTCAATGAAAATATATTGATTCTTAAATGAGTCCAAGTAACCTATACAGTTTTAGTAAGGCATCCTAAATATTAAATTCCAAAATTCAAAGTAAATGAATTATCAAAGTACGAATATGTCACCAGATCCGATCCTTCATTTCATTTTTCTTGTGGATATTCACAGTAAATAGAAAAAACCACAATAGATAGAATCAATGAAAAACCTCACACTACAGAGATGGACAAACAACCAGTGTGCAAAAGACAAAAACTTTGCCAATAAAAAAAATAAAATGAAACAAAAAGAAAAAAAAATAAATAAAATAAACAAGCAATAATTATCAATGGCATGAGTTGTAGTCTCCTTGAAAATAAGTTCATAGGTGACGGACTCAGTTCATTGTTGAAGTAAGTGAAGATATCCCTTTTGGTTGAAGAGCCTGATGGCTGAGGGATAATAGCTGTTTCTGAAACTCATGGTGTAGGACTTGAGACTCCAGTACCTCCTTCCTGTTGGCATCAGCAAGAAGAGATCATGGCTAGGATGTTGAAGGTCCTTGATAATGGATGCCTCTTTCCTGCAACAAAGCAGCATGTAAATATGCTCAATAGTGGGGAAGTCATTACCTGTGATGGGCTGGGCTGTATCCACCACTTTTTGTAGATTTTTTTTTCCCTTCAAAGCAGTGGTGCTCCCATACCAAGCTGTGATGCAATCGATCAGGATATGTTCCACCATATATCTACAGAATTCTTCATGTCAAATCTATAGAATCTGAGATGTTGAATCTGCGCAAACTTCTAAGAAAATAGAAGCACTGCCGTGCCTTCTTTGTAATGGGATTTACATGCTGGACTCGGGACTTATCTTCTGAAATGATAATGCCAAGAAGTGTAAAGTTTCTGACTCTCTCCACCTCTGATCCCCTAATGAGGTCTGGCTCATGGGCCTCTGGTGTTCTCCTCCTATAGTCAATAATCAGCTCTTTGGTTTTGATGACATTGAGTAAGAGGTTGTTGCCATTGCACCAGTCAGCCAGATTTTCAGTCTCCCTCCTACTTGCAAATTCGTCACCACCTTTGATTTGTCCCACAACAATACTGTCATCAGCAAAATAAAATACGACATTGGATCTGTACTTAGTATCATAGTCATTAGTGTAAAATGCGTGGAACAAGGGGCTCAGCACACAGCCTTGTGGTGCGTTTTTGCTAATGGTAATTGTTGCTAATCCAAACTGACTGGGATCTACAAGAGAGGAAGTTGAAGATGTAGCTGCACAAGGAGGTATGAGGCCTAGGTCTTGGAGTTTTCAGCTCCCTTGCACTAAAAACTACATATCATTCTGCTTCCTTATTTGTTCTACCTAAAAACTAACTTCTTTTGTTCCACAGAAACATTTACATTCCTCTGTACACTGGTGTTTTGTAACAATATTCTGTTTCTTCCTTCTTCCTGCAAAAATAGATACCCTCACCATTCCTCATATTGCAGACCCTGCATCAGATTTTGACAGTTCAGCTAATCTGACCAACTCACAAGATCACAAGACAACGGAGCAGAAGTGGTCCATTCAGCCCATCGAGTCTGCTCCGCCACTCCACCATGAGCTAAACTATTCTCCCATCTAGTTCCAATTTCTGGCTTTTCCCCCATATCCCTTGATACCCTGACTAACTGCCTTTGCTATAAAGACACAAAATGCTGGGAAGATCCAGGAGGTCAGGAGGCATCTGTGAAATAGAAACATTTTTTCATTAGAACCTCTGCAGACTCGTTTTGAATACCCAAAAGTTGCTTTCTTGTTTATCTATAACAGCATATTTTACAACATATTCTATCTCATCATCTGTCATTAATAGAGATTCTAAGTATATGAGATTCCAGCACTGATGCTAGTGCAACCCACTAGTTGAAGATGGCAAAATGAAAAAGATCCATGCATCCCAAGCAATAAACACAAAATGCTGGAGGAGGTCAGCACAACAGGGAGCATCTATAGAAATGAGTAAACAGTCAACAGGGTCTCAGCCCAAAACATTGACTGTTTGCTCTTTTCCATAGATGCTGCCTGGCCTACTGAGTTCCTCCAGCATTTTTGTGCATTTTGCTTTGGATTTCCAGCATTTGCAGATTTTCTTGTGTTTACCATCTATCCCAACACTTCTTTTTGATAGCCAGCCAATTCTCTGTTCATCTTAATAATAACCTTCATCTCCATGAGCTTTGTAATTTTTATGCATTATATTGTCAGAAGTGTTTTTAAAATCCAAATCCATCACAGCATGCCAGCTGTTTACCCTCTATCTACCATGCTTGTTACATCCTGAAATAAGTCCAATAAATCTTCTCTCCCTTTTTTTAATGTAATGACTTCAAATGCCTAGGCAGTGCACTTCAGATAATAATATATATATGGCTGATTGATGGAGATGAATGCTGAATAAAAAGACAAAAAAAAGTTCAGAAGGTTATCAAGGATATGCAGGTAATTTAGCACCAATCAACCTAGGCTTTAGGTAGTTAGCCCCCTGTGAATTAAAATCAACTACATACAGTAATAAGTTGATAATGTAAATTGACCTTTGTCTACCATCAGTTAATTAAAATTAGTTAATTAAATGATCCAGAATTTGGGGAGGGCAATATTTGCAATATAGAACTAACTGTGCATTACCCATGCTGCCTTAGTACAGATGAAGCATTGGCATCCATCCAACTGTGTTAATATACATCCTTTTGCATAAAAACAGGACAGCTTCAGCCTAGCTAATTACCATGCCATCAATCTTCTTTCAATAATCTGCAAATTGATCGGAGGTGTCATTGACAATGATACCAAGCAACAATAACCAGTGTATTAATTCTCAGTTATGGTTTCACCAAGTTCACTCTGCTACTGTGCCCATCACAGGCCTGGTTCAAATATGGACCGCAGTGATGAATTCTAGAGTTGATGACAGAATGAATTCTTTAACAAGACAGATACCTGGTGAATATGGAATCAAAGAGCCCTGGTAAGAATGAATTCGATGAGCACCAATGAGGAAAAAAATCCAGTGACTGGATTTGTAGTTTAGATGAGGGAAGATGGTTGTTGATTTTGGAAGGTAATTATGCCATCTATAGGACATGAGTGCAAGATTTAGAGTTTGGTGGAGGGGTGGAAGGAATTGATGGAAATATAGAAGAATAAAATGGTTTAGTGTATCTTCAAGAACATTGAAACAGTCAAAACTATCATTGTCATCCTCTACCATAAACTCCACCATAAATATTTACATTATTGATGCTGTGGCCAGATTCCGATTGAGCATCATCTATAAATTTGAAGATGATACCACCGTGGTAGGCCATATCCCAAATAATGATGAGTCATAGTATAGAGAGCTCAGTAAAATGATGCTATGACAATAATCCTCTTCAGCATAATCAAAACAAAAAAGCTTGTCATTGACTTTGGTGGGGGGTGGGAGAGGGGTGGGGTTGGTGGCATGTGTATTGTGATGCACATGCTCCATGCTCTTGTCTGCATCGATAATGTTGGAGTTGAGTGGGTTGAGAGCTTCACGTTCATTAATCACTAATGGCCTGTCCAGGTCCAAACGCAGCCAATAAAACTCACAAAAGCTTCTACTTACTCTGGAGCTAAAGGAATATGGCATGCCTCTATTGATCCTTCCCAATTTTTATCATCTTATCAGGTTGCCTAATGGCTTAGTAAGGCAACTACTCAGCACATCATTAAAATCAGCCTCCCCTGCATAGGCCCTTTCTATAGTTTTTACTGCCTCAATGAAACAGCTAGCGTAATCAAAGACCCCATCCATCCTGGACATTCTCTCTTCTGCCCTCTACCATTAAGTAGAAGATACAAAGGTCTGAAAGCATATATTACTAGGCTCAAGGAATAGTTCAAGCTCATTGTTATAAGACTACTGAATATTTGACTTGTACGATAAGATGGTCTCTCGACCTCACAATCTACCCTGTTATGATCTTGCACCTTATTGTTCATCTGCTCTATACTTTCTCTGCAGCAGTTACACTCTATTCTGCATTCTGTTATTGTTTAACTTTGTACCATCTCAATACATCATATAATGTTTTGGTCTGGTCGAATAGTAAGCAATGTAAGTTTTCCACTATACTTTGGTAAATATGACAATAATAAAACCAACTTCTATTCCAATAACCATTCACTCTCTTTATCACTGGCACACAGTGACTGTGGTATGTATTATTTTCAAAGTTCACTGCACTTACTCACCTTGAAAACTCCAATGTAACTTACGTAATTCAGAATCTCTGTCACCAAAAAGAATAAGTGCAGCTGTTGGAAATCCAAAGTAGCACACACAAAATGCTGGAGGAAATCAGCAGGCCAGGCAGCACAGGCAGCATCTATGGAAAAGATTAAACAGCTGATGTTTAGGGCCGAGACCCTTCTTCAGGACTCAAAGATAGCGCCTGACATTCAGTAACGTAGAGGCAAAATACTTTCATTCCTTATTTAACTGTGTTGTGGAAGTACAATTACGAGACAAACTGCAGCAGTTCAACAAGAAAATTAGGACTGAATTGAATTGAATTGACCTTATTACTTAATATGCTTAATATATCCTTCATATGCATGAGGAGTAAAAATCTTTAAGTTACGTCTCCGTTCAATGTGCAATGTACAATTTTAGTAATTTATAATAAATATCATATACAACAGGATAGTCAATATAACATAGAAATACAGTTGCATCAGCATGAATTAATCAGTCTGATGGTCTGGTGGAAGAAGCTGTCCCGGAACCTGTTGGTCCTGGCTTTTATGCTACGGTACCGTTTCCCGGATGGTAGCAGCTGGAACAGTTTGTGGTTGGGGTAACTTGGGTCTCTAATGACCCTTCAGGCCCTTTTTACAGGCCTGTATTTGTAAATGTCCTGAATAGTGGGAAGTTCATATCTACAGATGTGCTGGGCTGCCGCACCACTCTCTGCAGAGACCTGTGATTGAGGGAAGTACGGTTCTCATTTCAGGCAGTGACACAACCAGTCAGGATGCTCACAATCGTGCCCCTATAGAAAGTTCTTAGAATATGGGGGGCCATACTAAACTCTTTAACTGTCTGAGATGAAAGAGGCGCTGTTGTGCCTTTTTCACCGCACAGCCGGTATGTACAAACCACGTGAGATCCTCAGTGATGTTTATGCTGAGGAATTTAAAGCTGTTCACCCTCTCAACCCCAGATCCATCGATGTCTATAGGGGTTAACCTGTCTCCATTCCTCCTGTAGTCCATAACCAACTCCTTTGTTTTTGCAACATTGAGGGAAAGGTTATTTTCTTGACACCACTGTGTCAAGGTGACGACCTCCTCTCTGTACGCTGCCACATTATTATTTGAAATTAGGCCAATCAATGTAGTGTCATCAGCAAATTTAATTAGCTGTTTGAAGCTGTAGGTGACAACCCAGTCATGGGTATACAGAGAGTAAAGGAGAGGGCTTCATACAAAGCCCAGAGGGGCACTTGTGTTGTGGGTCAGAGGGGCAGAAATGAGGGAGCCAATTCTTACCACCTGCCGGCAATCTGACAGGAAGTCCAGGAAGAACAGGAATTCTGCTGATGCTGGAAATTCAAGCAACACACATCAAAGTTGCTGGTGAACGCAGCAGGCCAGGCAGCATCTATAGGAAGAGGTACAGTCGACGTTTCAGGCCGAGACCCTTCGTCAGGACTAACTGAAGGAAGAGTTAGTAAGAGAGTTGAAAGTGGGAGGAGGAGGGGGAGATCCAAAATGATAGGAGAAGACAGGAGGGGGAGGGATGGAGCCAAGAGCTGGACAGGTGATTGGCAAAGGGGATATGAGAGGATCATGGGACAGGAGGTCCGGGGAGAAAGACAAGGTG
The DNA here is from genome assembly GCF_030028105.1 of Mobula birostris. Classification (NCBI taxonomy): domain Eukaryota; kingdom Metazoa; phylum Chordata; class Chondrichthyes; order Myliobatiformes; family Myliobatidae; genus Mobula; species Mobula birostris. The sequence goes on along the minus strand of NC_092379.1, from coordinate 86,996,742 downwards.
GGGGGGAACCCAGAGGATGGGCAAGGGGTATAGTCAGAGGGACAGAGGGAGAAAACGGAGAGTGAGAGAAAGAATGTGTGTATAAAAATAAATAACAGATGGGGTACGAGGGGGAGGTGGGGCATTAGCGGAAGTTAGAGATCCAGCAACACAAGGCAGAGTGAAGGCCGAGGTCTTTCAGCTTCTTGTTGAGCCTGGAAGGAATTATGGTGTTGAATGCTGAACTGTAGTTCAAGAACAGCATTCTCACATAAACATCCCTCTTCTCCAGATGTGTAAGGACGGTGTGTAGAGCTGTGGCTACTGCGTCGTCTGTCGATCAGTTGTGTCGGTAGGCGAATCGTAGGGGGTCCAGTGTGGGTGGTAGAATGCTGCAGATGTGGTACTTGACCGACCTCTCAAAGCATTTGTTTATTATTGAGGTGAGAGCAACAGGACTCCAGTCGTTCAGACATGTTACCTTGGTCTGTTTAGGTACAGGGACAATGGTGGATGTTTTGAAGCAGAAGGGCACTCTACTCTTGGGAAAGGGAGAGATTAAAGATGTCCATCAACACACCTGCCAGTTGTGCTGTGCATATCCTGAGTACTCACCCTGGGATGCCATCCAGTCCCACAGCCTTGCAACTGTCCATCCGTTGGAAGTACCTGCATACGTGGACCGTCGAGATGACCAACCTGCCGGTCACATTATCTGCAGGTCTTCTCAGGGGCTCAGTATTGGCGACATTGAATTGAGCGTAAAAAACATTTAGCTCATCTGGGAGAGAGGCATTGGTGTTGGAAACTCCACTGCGTTTAGCATTGATATCTGCCATGGTGTGCATACCTTGCCATAAGCTGCGTGTGTTGTTGGTGGAAAGTTGAGTCTGAATCTTGTCTCTGTCTTGTTGTTTTGTTGCCTTAATGACTTTGTGCAGATGGTAGCTGTATTTCTTGAGTTCATGTGGTTACCGCCACTGTAAGCTCTGTCTCGCGTGGTAAGTGCTGCTCGCATGGAACTATTGATCCAGGATTTTTGATTCGGGAAGACCCTGACCTATTTCTGGAGCACAACATCCTCGATACACTTCCAGATGAAACTCGTGACCCCATCAATGAACTCGGAGACATCATCATCATGGAAGACATTCCAGTCAACATTATCAAAGCAGTCCTGTAGCATGGAGGCAGATTGGTCGGTCCAACAGTGGACGGTTTTATCTATGGTCGCCTCTTGTTTCAGCTTCTGCCTGTACTTTGACACCAAAAAAACCAGAGTGATCTGATTTTCCAAATGGGGGGCAGAGGAGAGCTTTGTAGGCGTTGTGGAAGGGAAAGTAGTAGTAGTTGAGTATGCTATCTCCCTGTGGGCTCACCTGGATGTGTTGGCAAAACCTTGGAGAGACTTTAGACAGTGATGCTCCATTAAACTCTTCGGTGACGATGAAGGCAGCCTCCGGGTATTCAGTCTTCAGGGTGCTGATGGTCTCGTACAGTTCCTTGAGAGCCAATAAATGGTGGTTTTGCCAATGAGGTTCAGATTCTGAAAAATGAAGAAATGAAAGAGAGAATAGGATGAAAACCAGTCAGCAAGGTGCCTTCTAATTTGCTCATTTTCAGAATGATTGTCTATTTTTCAGACAGTTTGCATCCTACTTACTTAAGAATGTGAGGGAGAAGATAACAACAATGCTTTCAATAATTTTCCAATCTTTCAAAGAGACGAGGACAATTGGAAGGTCATAAATATAAAGGTCATTTTCAAGAAAGGAAATTAGGCATTCTATATAACTACAGTGCCATCAATTTGTTCATCAGTGCTGGCAAAGCTTTGCAAAAGATATCAGGAATAAAATTAACAGGATATAGAGAAATTTATGTTAAATTATACTGCTGGATGTAGACAATTACCACATTGAGCCAAGGTGCATAAAGCTTATTCAACATATTCCAAAGGATATGCTGAGAGTAACTACCAATAATTATACACTTCTACATGTAATATCCTCAAAACAGATGGAACTTCCTAAATCATCACTGCTGAGCTGATTACACCACTTTATATCTTGCAAAACATTAATTAGTAGCATTTATATTTAAATCCATTACATTATGACTAAATCATTCGGAGTGGGTCAAGCCTTCAGACTAACATTAACTGTAATAAAAGGGAATGAAATGTTTAAGATATTGTATCCGCATGAACCATGCTTTAGTAATAGTTGTATTCTATATCATAATGCATCACATAACAAACTCAGGGGAACATAAACTATAGCATATTGTGCATTTTTTATCTTGTGATGGAAGCTGAAATTTAATTGCCATAATTGGTCCCATTGTCATCAATCAGATATGAATTCACTGATGACTACTGATATCCATTGGCAATATCTGTTCTCATTAACTTTAAAAATGTAATTGAGCACTATTGCAAACTACTACTTTCAGGAAATTACTAAAATGTATCAGTAGACCATAAGATGTAGGAGCACAATTAGACTATTCAGGCCATTGAGTCTGTTCCAGCAATCCATAATGGCTGATTTATTGTGCTCCTCAACTGTATTCTCCTTCCTTCTCCACATCTTTTGATGCTGTGATGAACCAGGAGCCTATCAATCTCTGCTTTAAATATGCCCAATAACCTGACCTCTACCAGTGTCTGTGGCAATGAATTCCACAGATTCATGACCATCTGGCTAAAGAAATTCCTCATCTCCATTCTGTGACATCCTTCTAGTCAGATTCTCTGCTCTCTGGTCATAGACATCACCCCTACAGGAAACATCCTCTCCACATACACACAATCTAAACCTTTTAATATTCAATAGGTTTAAATGGGATCCCCCTCCTTCATCATTCTAAACTCCAGCAAGTACAGGCCCAGAGCCATAATACACTCCTTGTATGTTAACCCTTCATTCCCAGAATCATTTCTGTGAAACTCCTTTTGGACCCTCCCCAATGCCAGTGCCTATTTTCTTATTAGATTAGGGGCCCAAAACTGCTCACAATATTCCAAGTGCAATGTGGCAAATGCCTTATAAAGCCTCAGCATTACGTCCTTGCTTTTATATTCTAGTCCTCTTGAAATGAATGCTAACATTGCATATGTCTTCCTTACCTCTGACTCAACCTGCAAGTTAAACTTTAGTGAATGCTGCAGGATAAATTCTTTTGCACCTCTGATTTTATAATTTTCTTCCTGTTTAAAGAATAGTCTATGCGCTTATTTCTTTGAACAAAATGCATAACCATACATTTCCCTGCCTAAACTATATTTCATCAGCCACTTTGCCTATTCTGCCATCTGTCTAAGCCCTTCTGCAGACTTCTTGTTTCCTCAGCACTGTTTATTGAAACATGGAAACATATAGCAAATGACTTCTGCAACTGACTTTCAGCCACCAGTCTTCAGATGCAAATTTGAATTGTGGATTAAATTTAAAATTCTGTTTTGAACAATGGGTTCCTAATAATCATGGACAAAGTTAATTAGAAGACACCACAGTTAATTGGAAGACCAGACAATGCTAATTTAAGTTTGTTATTTGTGCGTATTTGGATGTCTGTAGAATGTGTGTGAAGAGGGAGGTGTGAAGGTGGCACGTAGCTCAAAGGAAGCATTGTAAGTATGGAATCGTCCTGAATTTTTCTTTGGTCTTTGACTCCAGAAGGCTGTCAACCTATTTGTGAGGGGATGTATCAAGTAAAGGGACTATCTTTCATATCTACCAACTGCATCTCTCCGGAGACTTTGTTCACGCAACAACAAACACTACCTGCCCCTACACCTGTCTTTGTATCATCAGCAGGCTTGGCCACAAAGCCATTAATTCCATCATCTAAAATATTGACATACCGTATAATATGAAAGAGAATAGTCCCAACACCAACCACTGCAGAGCATCACTAGTCACCAGCAGCCAATCAGAAAAGGTTCCTTTTTTTCACACTATTTTCCTCCTGCCAAACAACCAATCTTCTACCCATGCTAGTATCTTTCCTATAACATCATGGACTCTTGTTAAGCAGCCTCATGTGCAGCACCTTGTCAAATGCCTTCTGAAAATCCAAGTAAACAACATCCACTGACTCTCCTTTGTCTATCCTGCCTGTTATTTCCTCAGAGAATTCCAACAGACTTGTCAGGCAAGATTTCCCCTTAAGGAAACTATGCTGACTTTGTTTTACTTCATTATGAGCCCTTAAGTACTCTTAAACTTCATCCTTAATAATGCATTCCAATATCTTCCCAACCACTGAAATGAAACTAACCGGCTTATAATTTTAAAAACGCAAACAACAGGAATTCTGCAGATGCTGGAAATTCAAGCAACACACATCAAAGTTGCCGGTGAACGCAGCAGGCCAGGCAGCATCTATAGGAAGAGGTACAGTCGACGTTTCAGGCCGAGACCCTTCGTCAGGACTAACTGAAGGAAGAGTGAGTAAGAGATTTGAAAGTGGGAGGGGGAGGGGGAGATCCAAAATGATAGGAGAAGACAGGAGGGAGAGGGATGGAGCCAAGAGCTGGACAGGTGATTGGCAAAGGGGATATGAGAGGATCATGGGACAGGGAGTCCAGGGAGAAAGACAAGGTGGGGTGGGGGGGGAACCCAGAGGATGGGCAAGGGGTATAGTCAGAGGGACAGAGGGAGAAAAAGGAGAGTGAGAGAAAGAATGTGTGTATAAAATAAATAATGGATGAGGTACGAGAGGGAGGTGGGGTATTAGTAGAAGTTAGAGAAGCCGATGTTCATGCCATCAGGTTGGAGGCTACCCAGACGGAATATAAGGTGTTGTTCCTCCAACCTGAGTGTGGCTTCATCTTTACAGTAGAGGAGGCCGTGGATAGACATGTCAGAATGGGAATGGGATGTGGAATTAAAATGTGTGGCCACTGGGAGATCCTGCTTTCTCTGGCGGACAGAGCATAGGTGTTCAGCAAAGTGGTCTCCCAGTCTGTGTCGGATCTCGCCATTATATAGAAGGCCACATCAGGAGCACCGAGCGCAGTATATCACCCCAGCCGACTCACAGGTGAAGTGTTGCCTCACCTGGAAGGACTGTCTGGGGCTCTGAATGGTGGTAAGTGAGGAAGTGTAAGGGCATGTGTAGCACTTGTTCTGCTTACAAGGATAAGTGCCAGGAGGGAGATCAGTGGGGAGGGATGGGGGGGACGAATGGACAAGGGAGTCGCGTAGGGAGCGATCCCTGTGGAAAGCGGGGGGGGGGGTGGAGGGAAAGATGTGCTTACTGGTGGGATTCTTTTGGAGGTGGCAGAAGTTACGGAAAATAATATGTTGGACCCGAAGGCTGGTGGGGTGGTAGGTGAGGACCAGGGGAACCCTATTCCTAGTGGGGTGGCGGGAGGATGGAGTGAGAGCAGATGTGCATGAAATGGGGGAGATGCGTTTGAGAGCAGAGTTGACTACTGACTCTCACAGCTATCTGGACCTACTGACTCTCACAGCTATCTGGACTATTCCTCTTCTCACCCTGTCCCTTGCAAAAATGCCATCCCCTTCTCGTAATTCCTCCGTCTCCGCCGCATCTGCTCTCAGGATGAGGCTTTTCATTCCAGGACGAGGGAGATGTCCTCCTTTTTTAAAGAAAGGGGCTTCCCTTCCTCCACTATCAACTCTGCTCTCAAACGCATCTCCCCCATTTCACGCACATCTGCTCTCACTCCATCCTCCCGCCATCCCACTAGGAATAGGGTTCCCCTGGTCCTCACCTACCACCCCACCAGCCTCCAGGTCCAACATATTATTCTCTGTAACTTCTGCCACCTCCATCGGGATCCCACAACTAAGCACATCTTTCCCTCCCCCCCCCCCCCCCGCTTTCCGCAGGGATTGCTCCCTACGCGACTCCCTTGTCCATTCATCCCACTGATCTCCCTCCTGGCACTTATCCCTGTAAACGGAACAAGTGCTACACATGCCCTTACACTAGCTCCCTTACCACCATTCAGGGCCCCAGACAGTCCTTCCAGGTGAGGCGACACTTCACCTGTGACTCGACTGGGGTGATATACTGCGTCCGCTGCTCCCGATGTGGCCTTCTATATGTTGGCGAGACCGACGCAGACTGGGAGTCCGCTTTGCTGAACACCTATGCCCTGTCCGCCAGAGAAAGCAGGATCTCCCAGTGGCCACACATTTTAATTCCACATCCCATTCCCATTCTGACATGTCTATCCACGGCCTCCTCTACTGTAAAGATGAAGCCACACTCAGGTTGGAGGAACAACACCTTATATTCCGTCTGGGTAGCTTCCAACCTGATGGCATGAACATCGACCTCTCTAGCTTCCGCTAATGCCCCACCTCCCCCTCGTACCCCATCCGTTATTTATTTTTATACACACATTCTTTCTCTCACTCTCCTTTTTCTCCCTCTGTCCCTCTGACTATACCCCTTGCCCATCCTCTGGGTTTCCCCCCACCACCTTGTCTTTCTCCTTGAACCTCCTGTCCCATGATCCTCTCATATCCCTTTTGCCAATCACCCGTCCAGCTCTTGGCTCCATCCCTCCCCTCCTGTCTTCTCCTATCATTTTGGATCTCCCCCTCCCCTTCCCACTTTCAAATCTCTTACCAACTCTTCCTTCAGTTAGTCCTGACGAAGGGTCTCGGCCTGAAACGTCGACTATACCTCTTCCTAGAGATACTGCCTGGCCTGCTGCGTTCACCAACAACTTTGATGCGTGTTGCTTGGCTTATAATTTCCTTTCTTCTGTTCCCACCCCCCCATTCTTATAGAGTGGAGTGATATTTGTAATTTTCCAGTCCCCCAGAATTGTTCTAGAATGTAGGGATTCTTAAAAAGGTCATTACTAATGCCCCCCAAATCTCTTCAGCTACCCCTTTCTGAACCTTGGAGTGTAGTTAGTCTGAAGGTAGTCTGAACTTCCTTCAGACCTTTCAGCTTCCCAAGCACCTTCTGTGAGTACAAACAACCGTACTTCCTTCCCCACCCCACCCCGACACTTTTGAATTGCTGGCATACTGTTAGTGGTTTCTACTGTGAAAACTGACACAAAATGCTTATTAGGTTTGTCTGCCATTTCTTTGTTCTCATATTATTATATCTCCAGTGTCATTTTCCAGCAGTCCAATATCCACTCTCACCTCTCTTCTATTCTTTATCTTTCATATTTCATCTCTATATTCCTTAAGGCATTTTTAGTTGCCATCTATTGTTTTTCAAAAGCTTCCCAAGCCTCTAATTTCCCTCCAATAGTTATCCAGCTTAGAACTTACACTGGAGAAAAGATAACACCTGTAGGAATGACATTTGTAACAGAGAAATACAACAACAAAACCAACAAGCCACTTTGTATGTGGTAAAAACAGGATGTGGGACATGATTGGCTAAGACAACTACAATTTGAATGGTCGTCTGCCCACAATTGTTGAGGGGAATGGCCACAGTGGTACTCTGCACTGGCTACTTATCCCCTTTACCCCTCCTGACAGTCACCCAGTTACCTGTGTCCTTCACCTTGGGAATAACTACTGGTCCTGTTGATTAACTCCTCAGCCTATCTAATAATGCAGAGTTCATTCAGTTCCAGCTCCAATTCCTTAACATGCTCTGAAAGAAATTGCAGGTGGATGTACATACTTCTTGCAGGTGTAGTCATTGGGGACACGAGAGATCTCCCTATCTTCTCACATTCCATTACCTGTCTGGCATCCTCACTGCTCTAAATGTGCAATAAGAAAAAAAGAAAAAATAAACAAAAAATCTACCTGCTTTCGCCTCTCCTAAGCCTTTATGAGGCCATGCCTGAACTTTACACTCTAACACTGGCCCACTCACATAACGTCCACTCCCACAATGGCCGCTCTATTTAAACCTAACATCTTTTTGTTTGCCATTGCCAAGTGCTTAATTAAGCACAATCTAAGTCCCCTCAGGAACAGTGGAGGACAAAATGTTCCAACTGCTCTCACTCACTTCTTTTGAGCTCTCTCTCCTACTATGCAATTTAACATCTCCTTGGAACTGTAGCAACACTAGTTTCTACAGACAGACATCTTCTTGAAACCTTTGTAGTTTATAAATAAATGTTTATTTGTAAAATGTGTTCCCTCTCATGTTCCCCTTAAACTTTTATCTATCACCAATAACCCATGACCTCTAGTTGTAGCCTCACCCAACCTCAGTGCTTGCATTTACCCTATATAAACTCCTCATAATTTTCTATATTCCTATCAAATCTCCCCTCAATCTTGTACATTCTAGGGAATAAATTATTAACTTAATCAACCTTTCCCTATAACTCAGGTCCTCAAGTTCTGGCAACATCCTTGTAAATTTTCTCTGCACTCTTTCAAACTTATTTACATTTTTCCTCTAGGTAGGTGATTAAAACTGCACACAATACTCCAAATTAGGCCTCACCAATGTCTTATACCATTACGACTTAACCTCCCAGCTCCCGTACTCAATACATTGATGTATGAAAGGCTAGCTACTTGTGACGCCACTTTCAAGGAATTATGGATCTGTATTTCCAAATCTTTCTGTCCTATCACACTCCACAGTGTCCTAACAATCACCATGTCACAGCTACCCTACTTGGTCCTCCCAGAATGCAACACCACACACTTGTCTGCATTAAATTCCATTTTCAGCCCATTTTTCCAGCAGGTCTGGATCCCACTGCAAGCTTTGATAGTCTTCCTCACTATCCACTTCACACTCATTTTCATTGTCATCCACAAATTTGCTGATCTGGTTTTCCACATTATCATCCAAATTCTAGATATAGATGACAAACAACTATGGACCCAGCATCGATCCCTGCGGCACATCTCTAGGCACGAGCATCTTTTCAGAAAGGCAACCATTTACTACAACTTTCTGGCTCCTTTCACAAAGCCAATGTCTAATCAAACTACTTCCTCATCTTTAATGCCAAATGAATGAACCTTTCTGACCAATCTCCCATGCGGAACCTTGTCAAAAGCCTTACCAGAATCCATATAGATGACATCCACTGCGTTGCCTTCATCAAATTTCTTGGTAACTTCCTCAAAATACTCTATAAGATCAGTTAAGACACAATTTACCACACACATAGCTATCTTGACTATCCCTCGTAGTGTCCCTGTCTATCCAAATACTTATATATCTAGTCCCTTAGGTTACCCTCCAGTAATGTTCCCCCCACTGATGTCTGTCTCAATGGCCTATAATTTCCTGGTTTATTCTCAAAGGCTTTCTTAAACACCAGGTCTATTATACCTATCTGCCAATCCTCTGGCACCTCACCTGCGGCTAAGGATGTTTTAAATATTTCTGTGATATAGTTAAAATCCCACTAGCAAACCTTCCTACCAGGATATTAGTCCCCCTCCAGTTCAGGAGAAAAAAAAACATTTTTTCTGTTCAAGTCCCACCTTCCCCCAATGAGCCATCCAAGAATCTGAAGCACCACCCCTCCTGCGCCAACTCCTTAGCTACATGTTAATCTGTATGATCTTTGTACAGCATGTGGTGTGGGTAGAAATGCTGAGATCACAACCTTAGAAGTCCCGACCTTTAACTTAGCACATAACTCCCTGAACTCACTTTTCAGGACTTGTTATCCATCCTACTCATGTCATCGGTACCGATGTGGACTATGAGCTCTGGCTGCTCACCCTCCCGCTTAAGAATTCTGTGCACTCCATCTGAGATGTACCTCTGTCTAGCACCTGGGAAACAAAAAACCACCTCGGAATCTCATTCCCATCAACAGAACCTCCTTTCTGTTTCCCTAACCAACAAATCTCCTATCACTACAGCTTGCCTCTTTCCCCCCTCCCTTCTGAGCCACAGATCCAGACTGCACGTCAGAGACATGCTCGCAGTGGCTCCTCTCTGCTAGGTCAATCCCCTCACCTGTATCTAAACCTGCATGCTTATTACCTTGTAATAAGCATACTTGTGAAATGATGGCATACCGCGGAAGTATTTCTAGTTTCCTGATGCAGGAAAGGTTAAAAATAGTTATTCCAGTAGTTTATTTAAACACTGGAGTAAGATTTTCCAATATAAAGATGTAACTACAGAAAATAAACTTGTAGGCTGTTTTGCGTGACAAGATAAAAATTAATAGCTTCCCATTTTCCAGTCTCAATGATTCATTCCCTTGCTGCAGAACTATGTCAGGCTCAAGATAATTGGTGTTCAATACAGAAGTGCACTAGTGCATAAAGAATTCAGGCCAGCATTTGGTATTAGTTGCCTGTAAATTTACTCTGGTTATATACATCAGGTAAAGCTGCAAAAAAAAAGGAAAAAAATCACTCAATTATTTAGTAGATATTCATTTTATAAAATAACATAGCAACACAGAATGAGATATTAATTCTCACAAAGTGCCTTTCTGAAAGTCACTAAGTTATTTTGTAGAATGTTGCATGTTGCCATGTTCAATATTGCTGGTTTTATTCATCAATGTTTATTAAGGTCAATGTCTACCACTACTTAGATTTATTTATATATTATGCATAATGTGATTGTGCCCTATAAATTGAACACTGCTGATGTTATGCTCATAAAACATCGCATTTTAGAAATTAAAAGATACAAATACCCAAAATTTATACTTCCTTCCACAATCATATGAGTAGGAAATTAAAAAAAAGGTTAATTATATTTCTGTTGGATCTCAAAAGTTTTTTCACAGTGCATCTTAATCAAGACAGCAGCATTTTATAGTTGTTCTAAACAAAGTTGTGAATTCATGTGTAGCAGTTCTTATCAAATCACGTAACAAGGATAATCCATATTACTTATTGTACAAAATAATCCATGCTGAAAGATAAAAATGAGATAAATATCAACTTGTCCAAAAATAGAAGAAAAAAATCTGTGGAACACGATAAATACACTCAGTGGCCACTTTATTAGGTATACTTGTGCACCTGCTCATTAATGCAAAAATCTAATCAGCCAATCATGTGGCAGCAACTCAAGATTAAGGATTGTCTAATGTCATTTCCAGTACACAAGTGGAAAGGAGAAAGAATGCAACACAAATTAAACATAATAAAATAAAGAAAACAATAATAAAAATCACAATAAATAAAGCACTTAAGAAAGCTTATATACATAGTTTGATTGTACATACAGCATAAAAGCATGCAGACAGGGTCAGTAGGTTCAGTTGTTCAAACCAAACATCAGAATGGGGAAGAAATGTGACCATCGAATGATTGTTGGTACAAAATGGGGTTGCTTGAGTAACTCTGAAACTGCTGATCTTCTGGGAGTTTCACATACAACAGTACCTAGTTTGCAGAAAGTAGTGCAAAAAACAAAAATAAAATCCAGTGAGCGGAAGTTATGTGGGCAAAACTGCCTTGTTAATGAGAAAGGTCAGAGGAGAATGGTCAGACTGTCTCAAGCTGACAAGAAAGCGAGAGTAATTCAAATAATGACATGTTACAATATGGGTGTCCAGAAGAGCATCTCTGACTGCACAGCACATTGAACCTATAAGTGAATAGGCTGCTACAGCAGCAGAAAATCGCAAACATACATTCAGTGGCCATCTTTTTAGCTACAGCATTTGCCTAACAAAGTGACCTCTGAATATGGTTGCTTAGAACAGCAATCAAAAAAGTTCAGTTTTATCCATGACAGAGCAGCCATCTGCCAATCTACTGCATCCTCTACCATCAGCACACTGTGGCTGCAGGGTGGACTATCTGCAGTTTCAGTATTTTATTAGGCTACACTGACAACACTTCCCAAATGTAAAACCTCATTCACCAATGGCAAGACCAACAGATTCATGAAGCACCAACCCCCTGAAGATTTTCCATCAAGTCCCAGGTCTTCCCGATATGGAAAAGTATTGCCAGTTCTTCAATGTTGTTGAGTCTCGATCCAGGGATTTTTTTTTTGCCCAATAATATGATAAATGTAGCTTCATAGGAAAATCTGCACAGGAACGAAGCTCATGACTATTTTGTCAAAGGTATTTTGGGATAGCCAGTAAATGTTGTCTTGACAAAACTGCTTATAAAATAAAAATATGTAAAGATTAATCAAGGAGAGTTTGGATTTACTTAAGGGCAAGTTATATCTGCAGTAAATTAATTCATTCATGCAAAAGCAGTTCTGTTGCAGGGTCTTCAGTCTAAAATTGTAACCCTTTTTCTTTTACCATAGGTACTGCTTGTCCTGCTGAGTGTGTTCAGACATTTTCTGTTTATTTTCCAGTCTATAGTAGCATGTGGATGAGGATATAAATTGAAGAACTTTGTGATATCACTTCTAATGACAGCTAATATCAGAACTGCTGGTATTTTGGTGTTGTTTGCAATTATTAAATGAAGTTTAGCTTCAAACTCTCAGCCACTTACTCATTTTACTAAACAGCAATATGGAAAAATGCAGATTTTATACTGTTGATGAATTTGTAATATTGATGTCGATAATGAGGACAGAAATAAGCAGCAAATAAGTGTGAAGGAGAAATTAATGTGGTCTCTTGTTAATTCTCTAGTAGTGATATCAGAAATATCAAGCAGTAAGTTTTCAACAACAGTAAGTGAGTTTAAGATTCAAGTCGTTATGTTGCAGATAAATAAAACTCCGAGCAACCCACACAAAATGCTGAAGGAACTCAGCAGGTCAAGCGGTATCTATAGAAAAGAGTAAACAATCAACCTTTCAGGCCAAGACACTTCATCAGGACTGTAGAGAAAGAAGATCTTTTTCTCATCTTTTTCTCCAGTCCTGATGAAGCATCTTAGCCTGAAATGTCGACTGTTTTACTCTTTTCTATAAATACTGTTTTACTCTTTATATTCTACACTACATTGTGTACAGAAAGGCTTGTTCCTGTGTCTATTGATATGTTTTATACCTTCTATGCACATGGATCAAGGATGAGATTTCCTATTAAGGATATTCTGAACACTTTGATTGGCTATTTTAATCCAGTATTTTCATATATTCACTCATTGTTGTTCCACTGTTGTTGAAACATTCAATATCAGTAGCAGAGAGAAAAAAAAACTATAATTAGTGAATATATCTTCTGTTTAAAGACATTCTTTAAAGATGCAAATTTCAGTATTTTAAGATCAAGTATTGTGGGACCAATAGGTATGGTGGCTGTCAAACGAGAATATTGTAACAAAACTGTTTGGGCACCACCATTAGAAGGATCGTGCAGAACTCCCATGAGAAGAGAAATAGAATAGAAGTATGAGGTACTGTTGATCATCATATAACCTCAAAGTGCAAGTTTGGAGATTGCCCTCAGAACTAATTATGACAAGACCATTTCTTTTTGTGGCCAAATCTTATATATTTATATTATACTATAAATGAATTCAGTGGGAAGATAATAGATCACATGATTGCAAAGACAGGAGACAAGTGTATGAAAAAGGCTTTGCTATGGCTGCTAGAATACCACCTGGCCTCAGAGTGTCTACACTAAAAAACCTGACATCTTAATCGCATTTGGATAGAACATTTTGCAGAGGTGTGTAATTTCCTTCAAGAAGGCCACTACCATGAAGGACAGCAGTGCTTGCTTGATTTGGGTGCAAATGGATGGTGCTGGGGCTGTATATAACAGTTCTGATGGGACATGATCCATGGATTGGAATAAGACAGCAAAAAGGTGAAGTTCAATAGAGTTTATCTAAGGAGCTGGTGGTAGACCTGAGGAGAGCTAAGGCACCGGTGACCCCTGTTTCCATCCAGGGGGTCAGTGTGGGCATGGTGGAGGATTACAAATACCTGGGGATATGAATTGACAATAAACTGGACTGGTCAAAGAACACTGAGGCTGTCTACAAGAAGGGTCAGAGCCATCTCTATTTCCTGAGGAGATTGAGGTCCTTTAACATCTGCCAGACGATGCTGAGGATGTTCTACGAGTCTGTGGTGGCCAATGCTATCATGTTTGCTGTTGTGTGCTGGGGCAGCAGGCTGAGGGTGGCAGACACCAACAGAATCAACAAACTCATTCGTAAGGCCAGTGATGTTGTGGGGATGGAACTGGACTCTCTCACGGTGGTGTCTGAAAAGAGGATGCTGTCTAAGTTGCATGTCATCTTGGTCAATGTCTCCCATCCACTACATAATGTACTGGGTGGGCACAGGAATACATTCAGCCAGAGACTCATCCCACCAGGATGCAGCACTGAGTGTCATAGGAAGTCATTCCTGCCTGTGGCCATCAAACTTTACAACTCCTCCCTTGGAGGGTCAGACATCCTGAGCCAATAGGCTGGTCCTGGATTTAATTCATAATTTACTGGCATAATTTACATATTACTATTTAACTATTTATGGTTCTATTACTATTTATTACTTATGGAGCAACTGCAATGAAAACCAATTTCCCCCGGGATTAATAAAGTATGACTATGACTATGACTATGACAAAATGCCTGCAAAGGAAGTTAATAATAATGCATTAGTGGCCTCCATATTGATTGAAGGCATTATGGTGGGCATTGGCATTCATACAAGCCGATTGGACATGGAGTGATAAAAACAGAAAATGCTTGAAAATCTCAGCAGGTCAGGCAGCATCTGCCAAATGACAAACAGTCAATATTTCAGATCTTCAAACCTTCATCAAAAGTGGGAGAGGAAAGAAGTAGTTCAGGCGAGTAAAGTAGGTGGGCATCACAGAAAGAAAGAGTCTGTGATAGGATGAATTAACATGACTTAATGCAAAAAGTTGTCAGCACATTAAGCTTCCGTGTGCAATCAGTTGTAAATGGTAACATGCCGGGACCACTTCAGCAAGCTATTCCTATGCAAGTAGGATTATAAAGAACTGAACAAGCATAATATAAAAACAGAAAATAGAAGGTGTTGGGAAAACTACGCAGGTCAGGCAACATCGGTGGAAAGGGAACCAGTTAGTTTCAGATTTGATAAAGCACATAGCATCAGGTTCAAGGACAGCCTTCTATCCTGATGTTATAAGGTGATTAAATAGTTGTCTAGTATGATAATTGGACTCTGACCTTACGTTCTATCCTGTTATGATCTTGCTCCTCATTGTTTATCTGCTCTGCACTTTCTCCGTAGTTGCTGCACTTTATTCTGCATTATTATTGTTTTACATTATTCTGTTTTAATGCTCTATGTAAATTATCTGCACTGTATGAACAGTATACAAGACTATTGTTTAACTGTATCTCGGTATATGTGACAACAATAAACCACTACCAATACCCTTGAGAAAGACAAAAATAAGTATACTGGAGTAGCAAGGAAATTGGCTAAAACTAATATAATTTCTATTTTGAAGTGCAGATATGTGGGAGATGGGATAGGGCAATATGGTTGTGTACTATTTGGTGTTTGTATTTCAGACATTTCCAGCAAGCCACACTATACACATTGAGGAAAAGAAAAAAAAAATGCAAGCAAACATGTAGTTAAGGAGAAGGAAAACATTATGTCAAGTTATAGGATTTGATTTGATATTTAATCCAAAATACTGTACTGTTTCCAGATGGAGGATGTAGTGTTAGTCATCAAGCTTGTGGTGGCTCTCCTTACAACTGTCAGGAGGCCATAGACAGAGAGGTCAGGGAGGATGAAACTTAACGCTGTGCACTTGTTTGGAAGAAGTGAATGTGAACCGCTGCTTCATGTGAATATTATGTCTGGGTGGTGGGAAAGAAAGACTTAAGTATAGATGTTGAATCTCCTGTGGTTGTGGCAGTCAGAGATGGAAGAGTGAACAAGGGAGTGGTTCTCAAAGGAATGATGTAAGGGGAGAGGAATGTTATATACAGTATACAAAACTACAGATCAATTTAGGTGAACTTAGAGCACAGTTAGAAATGAGCAAGAATGACAATGTGGGCATCACATAGTCATAGTTGAAAGTAGATCATGCCTGGGAGCTAAACATTGATATGCATCCTATCGAAAAAAAGTAAAAAGTAAATGGGCGGAGGAGTGGAGTGGCTCTGTTGGTAAAAAAGTGATATCAAATTCTCAGCAAGAATTGCAGAGGATCACAAGATGTAGAATCTTTGAGGACAGATTTAAGAAATGCAAGGGTAAAGCATCCTGATGGGAGTTGTATACAGGCCTCCAAAGAGTAGTCAGGATGTGTAGTTCAAATTACAACAGGGGAAAGAAAAGGCACGTAAGAAAGACAATGTTACAGTAGTCATGAGGGATTTCAGCAAGCAGGTAGACTGAGAAAAACAGGTTGAGGCTAGATTTCAATAGAAGTTTTTTGTAGAAGGCATTCAAAATGTATTTTTAGCGCAGCTTTGGTTAAGCCCACTAGGAAAAAAGCCTATACTGGATTTGGTGTTGTGCGATGAAGCAGATTTGATTGGGGATCTAAAAGGAACCTTTAGCAGGCAGTGATAAAACATAAAAGAATCACCTTGTAGTTGAAGAAGGGGAAGATAATACTGGGTGTATTAGTAGTGCAGTTGAATAAAGGTAACTGCAGAGACATAAGAGAGGAACTAGCCAAAGTAAATAGAAGGGGACATGGGCAGGGATGATGCTGGAGCAGCAGTGGCAGGAGTTTCTGGAAGCAATTTAGAAGCCACAGGGTCATTTTATCCCAAAGAAAAGAAGCATTCCAAAGGGAGGCCGAGGCAATTGCAGTTGACAATTGAACTCAAGAAGTGGAGAAGATGGCAGCACGACGGCAGCACACGCAGCCTCTCCGGTGATGAATATCTGTTATCTGTCAAGTAGGGGACCGTGCACAATTCTGATTTGATGGAGACAGACGTGAGTGCATAGCAGAACATCTGGAAAACTTCTGAAATGACTGCTTTGCTACCGCTGCTACTGTGTGGTAACCGGAATCTTTGGAGCTGTAGGCCTTGAAATCGTCGGCTTTGCATGTTTAAGCGGCCGGGGAGAGGTCAAAGGCACTCGGCAGAGGATGGCGCTCGGGAGGCTGTATCGGAGAAGCTGCTCGGAAGCTTGGAGTTTTCGGACGGATGGACTCAGGGTCAGCTGGGGTCGGCTGCTTCCAAGGTATTGGCAAGTTGACGGTGCCTGGAGGTTTATGGCAGGGAGTTTCTCCCTTTTGCCGCTGCTATTGGGGACTGGGGAGTCAATCGACTCGGGGACTTTGAGACTTTTTTTTACTGTGCCTGTGGACTGTTCTTCATCAAATTATGGTATTGCTTGCACTGCTGTAAGTGGTTCTGTCAGTGTTAGTCTTTGGTCTGTCTTGTTTTCTGTGATAGCATGCTGGAGAAACATTGTATCATTTCTTAATGCATGTATGCGTTTCTAAATGGCAATAAAAGAGCTGAGTGTTCTCATAATCTAAAAAGTCAAAGACAGCATAAAAGACAAAGAGAGAGCATGCAACATTCCAAAAGCTAGCAGGAAGCTAAATGTTGGAGAAGCTTTAAAAAAAAGCAAAAAAGGCAACTAATAAAAAAAACAATAAGGAGAGAAAAGATGAAATATGAAGGTAAACTAGCCAATTGTAGATCATTGACTAATAATAAAGAGAAAAACACAAGAATGGACATCGGACAACTGGAGAATGATAGTGGAGAAATAGCAATGGGGAGCAAGCAATGGTAGACTAACTGAATAAATATTTTATGTCAGCCTTCACTGGGAAAAACACCAGCAGCATGCCAGAAACTTGAAAATGTCATGAGCAGTAGTGAGAGTAGTTGCTATTACAAAGGAGAAGGTGCTTGGAAAGCTGAAAGGTCTGAAGGTGGGTAAGTCACATGGACCAGGTTACGAGAAGCTTTTTTAAGTATATAAAGGATAAAGGAGAGTTGAGGGTAGATATAGGACCAATAGAAAATGACGCTGGAGATATTGTAATGATATTGTAACGAGAGACGCAGAGATGGCAGAGGAACTGAATGCGTATTTTGCATCAATCTTCACAGCAGAAGACATCTGCAGTATACCGGACATTCAAGAGAGTCAGGGAAGTGAAGTATGTGCAGTGAAAATTATGACTGAGAAGGTGCTCAGGAAGCTTAATGGTCTGAGTTGGATAAATCTCCTGGATCTGGTGGAATGCACCCCTGGATTCTGAAGGAAGTAGCTGGAGAGTTTGCAGGAGCATTAACAATGATCTTTCAAGAATCGGTAGATTCTGGCATTGTACCAGATGATTGGAACATTGCAAGTGTTACTCTGCTATTTAAGAAGGGTGGGAGGCAGCAGAAAGGAAACTATAGATCTGTCATCCTGACATCAGTGGTTGGGAAGTTGTTGAAATCGATTGTTAGGGATGAGATTGTGGAATATCTGAAAGCACATGACAAGATAGGCCAAAGTCATCATGGTTTCCTGAAAGGAAAATCCTGCCTGACTGACCTACTGCAATTTTTTGAGGAGATTACAAGCAGGGTAGACAAAGGAGATGCAGTAGATGTGGTGTACTTGGATTTTCAGAAGGCCTTTGACGAGGTGCTGCACATGAGGCTATACCTAAGGTGTGCGGTTTTGGGCTCCTCAGTTTAGAAAGGACATACTGACATTGGAGAGGGTTCAGAGAAGATTCACAAGAATGATTCCAAGAATGAAAGGGTTACTGTATGAGGAACGTCTGGCAGCTCTTGGGCTGTATTCCCTGGAGTTCAGGAGAATGAGGGAGGATCTCATTGAAACATTCCAAATGTTAAAAGGCCTGAATAGATTTGATATGGCAAAGTTATTTCCCATGGTAGGGAAGTCTAGGACAAGAAAGCATGAAAATCATTCATTTAGAACAGAGATGCGGAGAAATTTCTTCAGTCAGAGGGTGGTAAATATGTGGAATTTGTTGCCGCAAAAGGCTGTAGGGTGCATTTAAGGCAGAGATAGATAGGTTCTTGATTAGCCAGAGCATCAAAGGGCATTGGAAGAAAGCAGGGAAGTGGGGATGACTGGAAGAATTGGATTGCCAAATGTTCCTCATATGTTAACCCCTTTATTTCTGGAAACATCCTCGTGCATCTCCTCTGAACTCTCTCCAATGACAACATATCCTTTCTGAGATATGGGGCCCAAAACCGTTGATAATATTCCAAATGTGGCTTAACTAGGACTTTATAAATTCTCAGAATTATCTCCTTGCTTTTACATTCTATTCCCCATGAAATAAATGCCAACATTGTATTTGCATTCTTGACCACAGACTCAACTTGTAAGCTAACTTTCTGGGAGTCTTGCATAAGGACTCATAAGTTCCTCTGCACCTCTGATGTTTGAACCACCTCCCTATTTAGATAGTAGCCCGCACTATTGTTCCTTTTACCAAAATGCTTTATCATAATTTTCCAGCACTGTATTCCATCTGCCACTTTTTTGCCCATTCTTCCACTTTGTCTCAGTATTGCTGCAATTGTATTGCGTCCTCAGCATTACCTACCCCCTTGCCTGTCTTTGTATCATCTGCAAACTTTGCCACAAAGCCATCAATTCCATTATCCAAATGTCATGGTCCAGATCGGGGTCCCTTTAAATTTAGCTTGTTTATGTTACGATCCAGACTGTTGATTCCCTGTTTTCCCATGTCCCTCGACTTTGGTGATTAGAGGCAATTAACACTCGGCTGAACCGGTAATTTATAGTCTCCGGTTTTCAGCCGTTCGGTGCGGGATCGTCTGCAAAGTCACGGCATGCTAATGTCATCTGGCCGGAGCAAGCCTTGTCTTTGCCCGAAGCGAGTGCCAGTAATTCGCCTTTCCTCACTGGAGCAACCCTGTCCAGTTACCTCGCTGAAGCGAGCCTGCAAAGATTCCTCATCAAGGTGGGTCCGTCAGTTAACCCGCCGGAGAGAATCAAGAGCCGCTGTCTACTGTTCCCGGGCCGAGTCGAGAGCTCGGCACTACCCGGAGGTCCCAAGCACCACATCCTGGCTCCGGTGGCATCCTAGTACCACGTCCAAATCCTGGACCTGGTGGCATTCAAGTACCACATCCAAGTCCTGGCCCTAGCGGCATCCAAGTACCACGTCCACGTCCTGGCTCCGGCGGCGTTCAAGTACCATGTCAAGTCCTGGCCCCGGCGGCTTCCCAGTTCCGAGTCAAGTCCTGGCCCTGGCAGTCAGTGATTCCTGTCCTACCCCCTTGTTTGAATCCCTTCTCTGCCCCTCTCGCCTCTAGCCCTCGTCTGCAGCCCCTGCCTGCACTTCGGTCTAGTTCCATCACCGGAGCTAGATAGGTACTGTCTGGTGTTCATTCGTGTTGGTCTTGTCTTGTCTTGTCCTCGCCTCCGTGAGGTAAGTCTAGCCGTCTTGCCATTGCCCCGCGGGGGGTCATGTCTTGTCGTGTCTTGTCCTCGCCTCCGTGGGGTAAGTCAGGCTGTCTTGCCGTTGCCCCGCGGAGGGTCATGAGTCCCGGCCCTATGTCCTGTACCCAAGAAGGGGTCCCGACTCTGTGTTCTGTGTATGTGTCTATGGTTCCATGTACCTGCTCTTCCGAGACCAAGGCTCTGTTTTCCATGTTCCTCCTCTCCCTAGCCCATGTCATGGCCGTGCCTGGTTCTGGGGTCTGAGCCCGAGGCAAGACCCAGGTACTGGGTCCTTGCCCAGTCTCGGGCTCAGGGTCCATACCCTAGCCACTTCATGTCTCCTCTAGTTCTGGGATCCAATTCCAAGTCCTAGTCCAGACCACGGGTTCCAGCCTAGTAGTAGTCCTGAGTCCTTATCCTGTTCACTATTCCTGCTTCTGTCTTGCTCTCCTGGTATCGTACAATAAACTGAATCTAAGTAACCTCACAAGATGTGTCTTGCATTTGGGTCCACCCTTGCTCCCAATGCCCCACCATTGTGACAACAAATCCTTGATAAACAATGTGAAATGTAGCAGTCCCAATGCTGACCCCTAAGGAACACAAGTCACCATCAACCAACCAGAAAAGGCCCCTTTTATTCACACTCACTGGCTCCTGCCTGTCAGCTATTCCTCTATCCATGCCAGTATCTTTCCTGTAATGCCATGGGATTTTATCTTGTTAAGCAGCCTATAAAATAAGGGGAAAAGAAGAAAAATCTGCCAGCCTCTGTCCAAGGTAAAAAGCATGCTTGCGACAGTTAGGAATTTTCCTAAAGAATGTCTTGTTTAAGAAGAATAGAATTCAAAATATCAGATTATTAACAGATCATCCCATTGTTGTGTAATGAAGTAGGGTAAAAAATATACTATAATGTTGACAATTTTAAATCGTTTTAGTTCTCAATGGAGAATCTATGTATTAATCTTCAAAGGAAAAATTGGTTTAAATATATCAATGATTTTAAATTGGAACACTGTCCAGTAGTGCTCCTGAATAGAGTTCAGCTATGTTTATAATTGCTTACTTGAGACTTTCTCAACATAATTTTACTTCTACACAATTGTAGCTTGCAAAGCAAACAATCATGGCTGAATGACAGCACATTGTGACAAAGGCCGGAATGCTGGAAGAGCTCTGTGAATTTGGAAGCACAAATAAACTTAATGCCATACTGGATCTCTGCCAAGTTGCATCAGCTCTTTGTAAAATTCCAAGACTGCCTTCTTCTGAATGCTTTGAGACTTGACTTGCTCTGTATATTCCCATTATTAACACAAGATTGAACTGCTAAGTGTTACAGGATGCTCAATACCATTTCCTCTTCCTCATTTTGTGACTACTGTATGAAAATGGTGAGGAGAGAGTCACTTCCTCTGCTCAATAGTCACCATGCAGAATGGTTTATGTAGAAACACAAATCCTGCTTATTATGAGGAATGCTAAGGACTAAATGCTAAATAGTGCTAAGGCAATAATTACTTTATTCAATTTTGCTTTTGTCTGTGAATAAATAACACACATCTATGGTCCATATGGCTGTTGGTATAGGAAAAACATTAATTTTCACACTTCCCCAATCAGTTCACATATATTGTCAAAGGTTAAAAGATAAGACTTTAATGATAGAGGGGAAACTCATTGACATGAAAGTTCACTGTATTGAATCAAGTCAAGGTAGGGTAAAATGTAAAACACTCTTCTCTACGTAATTAGATGTCAAAACATCTAATTTTTATCAATTGCTTCTGATGGCTAACAACTTCCCTCTTTGCATCTTCTAACACTTCTGAAAAATAATCTTTCAACAAAATGTAATTTGGGACAGCATCGTTGTATAGTGGTTAGCGCCAGCACCAGTGATCAGCAATCAGATTTCAATTCTCACTGCGATCTGTAAATAGTTTGCATGTTTCCTCCTGATGTTTTGGTCTCTACCCAAGATTCAAGATTGTTTATGTTATTTCCAGCACACAAGTGTAAAGGACAACAAAATAACTGTTACTCCAGATCTGATGCAGCACAAAAAAACACATTAATAAAAAGAAACACAATAAATGTAAATACATAAGTTAGCTTATATACAGTACTTAGATTGATTGTACATCCATAAAGTGATGGTAGGCACAAGAATGCCTGTACATAAGATGACTCTAAAGGGAATCGATAAAGTAGTGATGTTGGGGATGTGGATGGAGGTGTTGACCAGCCTCACTGCTTGGGGAAAGTAACTGGTTTTGGGTCTGGTGGTTCTGGAGTGGATGCTATGTAATCTCCCTAATGAGAGTGGGAGAAACAGTCCATGAGCAAGCTTGGTGGTATTCTACATGATGTTACTGGCAAATGTCAAATTACATAGGAGTTAGGGTTAGGCTTAGTAAGTTGTGGGCGTACTACGCTGGCATTGAAAGCATGGTAATGCTTGTGAGTTTCCCCGAGCAGAACATCGGACTGTGTTGGTCATAAACGTAAATGATGCGTTTCACTTTATGTTTTGCTTTTTCAATGTATATGTGAGAAATAAAGCTAATCCTTAAATCTTCAAAAGAGAGGATGCAAACCTGCAGAAGGCCAAATCAAGATTAAGTTCAAGTTTAGTTGTCATTCAACCATACATGAACACCAATGAATCCAGCCAAACGGAACAGAGCGTTACTCCGAGGCCAAGGTGCAAAACACAGTATCACGGCATAGGGCACACATAGCAGACATAAGCTGTAAAATAGAATCACATTTAAAAAATAGTCTAAGTCCCTGCATCCATAAATATTGCAACAGTCTGCAGCCAAACACAATACATTTTGTCTTCTAAGCAAACACAGGAAAGTAGCACTGACTCCAGCATGAACGCTGCACCACACCACCTCCGGCACTCTGGTGGAGTACACAAACTCCGTTCCCTCTCTCTTGGGAAACATTTGGGGCCTAGTTCTCACAACAAATGAAACCACACAGCTCACCCTCCATTAGCCAATAAAACAGTGATTCAAACTTGCACCATTCTACATTACCAATATCTACCAGGATCTTGTGATCATGAGAAAAGTGATTAAGATGATCACTTGCTGTTAGGCCACACACCGCTTTCGATCACTGACCCCTCTGTCACAGACAGCAGCACAGTCTGCAACTCCAGCTTCTTCAGTTTCTCCACCAATGAGCACTCACTGATGTGGTACACCTTCAGTACTTTAAGTTTTTAATGTCCATCAGGTCCTTGAGATCATAAAAAATATATTTAAAATAGACAATAACACCTTTGGTTGGCCCCGTAGAAGACATTGTGCTCAAGTGCGCCGCCATCTTACCAGAAGGTGTCAGGTACAGAGCTCATAATCCACTAAAAGGTCACAAATAATTGAAAAAGAAATATTCTAAAGCATCTTTGATTTTATATAGATGCATTATGGAAGAGAATTGCCCAATATTCCATGTGGCAGCAAGTCAAAGATGCACAGGTT
This sequence comes from Mobula birostris, assembly GCF_030028105.1. Taxonomy (NCBI): domain Eukaryota; kingdom Metazoa; phylum Chordata; class Chondrichthyes; order Myliobatiformes; family Myliobatidae; genus Mobula; species Mobula birostris. The sequence goes on along the minus strand of NC_092379.1, from coordinate 86,973,019 downwards.
AATTAGCACTGAGTGTAACTTGCAAAGGACATTCGGGGAGTTGGGGGTTTTGTTCTTGCTAAATGATTGCCTTGGAAAAGATGCCATACTGTGAATAAGTCATACAAAATCAATCACCGTTACTCCCAACAAACGCTGAAGATAAACAAGCTGCTTTTCTCAAATCCTGTCAACCTGTAACTTTCTTTAAAGTGCTTTAAAAAAAAACTAAACCATCAGAAATAATTTGTAGGTCCTGGTAAACGGTTAAAAATGCATAAATATCAGGTCAAATGTACAGCTTCAAAAGTACTACATCATGAAGGAGTTGAAAACACCAAACTCAGTTCAAATACTCCTGCTGAAGAAACAAATGTCAGCACAGAGAAAAAAAATACAGATTGCTTTACCCAAAGGTATAAAATTGTATTGCTTGGAAAATGTTTGATTCATAAAATGCTTTATTTCCACAGAGCTTGTACAATTTGTCTCATCATTCACTATATCCACTGTATTTAAGCTCTATTATACTACCAATCTGATATAGAGTGGCAAACATGTAGTATCAAATTGGATTTATAACTCTCAGATTCTGTTCCTCATAAATGAATGCCTCTGCTATGTTTATTGCTAGATTTTAAAAAATTCAAATTATTGTATTCATCTTGCGTGAGAGCAGTGTAACAAAGTCAATGTAATGTGAATCAATTTTAGTCAATTTGTTGGCGGCTACAAGTTTCAGTTTTACTCCTTGGGACTGAGCATTCAAGTTTAAAAAATATGTTTTGCTGAGTGAGGCAAGCTTTATTCAGTAAATACGAAAACAAATGATAAGTAATTGAAATACGGCGGCTGTATATTAAACAATTAATATTCATTAAGATCAGCTTACACACTCAAAAGTTCTGTTAATTTATTGAAAAAGTTCAATAAAAATAATAAAATTATTAAACAAGAGGACCTATTCAGAATTAAGGTCACAAACAGTGATATACAGACATCCAGTAAATGTAGCATTAAAGTAACTAAAAAATAAGTGCAATTTGATTGAATAATTGAATACTTAATGTTTAAGAAGTGAGAAAGACAGACATAGGGACAGATTAAGATCACTTACCCAAATAAAAGTTTTATAAAATAATCAATAGTGTACAAAACAGTACATTTGATTTGGTTTAAGCTGCATACAAAGATCACTATCATCTTCTGCAACCATCCAGTGTTAACTTTATAGCCTCTTTACGAAGGAGAAGTGCCCTGATTCTCCTTGAGAAACACTTTCTTTTCAGTTTTCCCTCAGTGTATGTGCTGAGTGGTGTGTGACTTCCTGTTCTTCCCTCAGGCTGTGGATTGTGTTAAAGAGTAGCAGGTCATCGTCAGAGGATACACTGATTTATGGAAGAACTAGCATTGAACCAACTTCCAAATGTAATTTAGAAGCAGTAATTGAATTTGAAATTACAGTTGTATAAACACACGCTGCTTTCTGTTGAAAAGGCATGCTGCAGGCTCACAATTGGAAGCTACTTATGAAATATACTTCGGAAATTGACAAAAAAAATGCTAGATTATGACCATGAGACATTTATCATGAACAAATGTAAAAGTTTTTATTTAAGAAGAAAGAACCTATAATTCAGCTTATTGAAACTTCAAGCCATGGGAAGATTGACATGCATTGATATGGGGATAAAAGAACTGGAGATAAAAAGTGAGACATTGAGTTAAAATTTCGTACCTTTGAAACACAGATAGGGGAGTGTAAAAGATATAAAAGGACCTCTGTGGAATGAAATATTGGAAGATTCCAGAGTAGGTGTTTTCTCGCCTAGAACATCAAATACAGTAATTGTCATACTTACTTTGCCAAACAAAATCTGGGGTGTCTGTGTGTATAAAGAGCCACCCCTCAAAATGATACGGTTAAAAAAAAGATTGTCTTTCATGGCTGGGTATTGTCTCCAGAAGCATTTAGAATATTGATTTGAACCATCTTCTCTCCCATTATAAATTTTTCATTTTATGGAATCATTTATATATCGTAAAACTCCAACGATCTGGCATCCCATTTTTCAGACATCCTGATGGTCTAACAACTGACCCACTGAACAGCCAGGACTATGAACAAAAGATTCAGAGGTCCTGCAGGATGTGTGTCCAGGAGCAGGATTGGAGCCTGAATGCTACAAATCAGGAATGTGAGTAGGTGTCTGAATGGAGCTTGGGCACCAGAGTACAGCTGAATTAAGGCTCCTCACTGTGAGTCATGTGTGTGGCCAAAACCAGTGTTGGGGTCCTGAATGTTAAAGATGTATCTCTGTCACTTAATTTACAGCTCGGGACATGTCTGTTAGGTCAATTATATGCCAACTGCTTGTATATCTAGGGAGTTATTCCTCAACATTGTAACAAACAACATCACGTTTTGTGCTCAGAATACTTCAGACCAGTGTCCAGTACCTGAACATTAGAAGAGGCTCTGCCAGTTAATACGTACTCTATTGGCAAATATGTATTTCTGCAAAATTATCTGTCCATACTCAGGATGTTAGAGATAAGTAGACAACATTAAAAGTCTTTAAAAAGTATAAATCATCATTCCAGAAGACCAGCTGTGATGAAGAAATGACCCACCAGGCCTTACCTGTGTCATATTCAAAGGGAGAATCTCTAACAGCTGAGTACCATGCAGGGAAATAATTGCCCATGTGCAGTACAGAGGAGTGAACATTAGTATAATTAGCTTAGGCCAAGGGAAGGCATTTGACAGAATACTTATGACAGCATTGCTCTCTGAGATCTATTTTTTTTTAAATGATTGAGCGATTCAGTGTGGAAAAGACCCTTCCAGCCCAATGAGCTGTGCCACCCAACAACCCCCTTCCTACTTAACACTAGCCTAATCACAGGACAATTTACAATAAACAACTAACCTACTAATATGTACATATAACCATATAACAATTACAGCATGGAAACAGGCCATCTCGGCCCTTCTAGTCCGTGCCGAACTCTTACTCTCACCTAGTCCCACCGACCTGCACTCAGCCCTACATCTTTGAACTGTGGGTGGAAATCAGCACACCTGGAGGAGATCCACGTGGTCATGGCGAGAACATGCATATTCCTTACTGACAGCATTGGATTTGAACTCCAAATGTCAAACCCCAATGCGATAATACCATTGCGTTATCTGCTATGCTTCTAAAATGGGATTTCAGGCCAGGGTTTGTGACTGGATACAACTATTCTAAATAGACTCGAGTAGCACTATCCAAAATAACAGACAGGATTCTCAAATTTCCCCGATCCAATATGGAGCAAGACAGAGCTGCCTTCTTTCCTCCGACTTCTCTATGTGCCTCTTACCAAATTCTTTGGACAGAACATAAGCATAAGAGAGATGACAGTCCCCAGCAGAGGTTCACTCAGGACAAAGCCTCCCTTGCACATGGACAACATTGCCATCTTCAGCTTGGGCCCACTGTCAGTCTGTAGATTAATGAATAATTGTAACAGGATTAGACCAACTCCAAGGATCAGAGTCAGCTGCTGAAATAGTAAGGCCAGGTTCTTTGGCAATGGGATAAACTAAACCTTGCTTCCATTCCCTCTGTAGTCTGATCTTCTCTATGCATGTTCTGTGAATACTTTTTGGAGGAAATGTGGCATGCAACAGGAAATACATAGAACATATGACCAAGGTGAAACAGAAGCAGGGAAGGTGAAAACAGTTTTCCCTCTTAAACAGGAAAGAATGTGGCCATCAGGTGCTGAGGTGCACCTGAGTGTTTACAGGTGCTCCCATATCTGTTCTTGCAATGGCAGTCAATTGCACCCGCTCCCATTTCATCTGAAGCTTCAAAATAAATTGTATCCACTGGACAAGATGTGCAATTCTCCAAAAAAAGGATGGGGAATGTAACCAACATTACTGTCACACCATGCAAATTCCAAAGTGTGAATAGACCCTGGCTAAACAAGCACCAGCTGTCATTTATACTGAGTTTCTACCCGCCCTCAGTGTTGCAAAGAATCAGATTGATCACGTTGGCATTTCTTTGAATTCGACTATGTTGCACAACTTTCCCCCTTCAGAAAATGTTTTTAGACACACAAAAATCAGACTTAGGAGACACATGAAACTGATGATCGTGAAATCTGAGGCAACAATAAGGTGCTGGAAAATCTCAGGAGGTCATGCAACATTTATGGAGGGAAATGGACAGTCAATGTTTCTGGTTGAAACCCTTTATCTGGTCTCAAGATAAAGTCAGACTACTGCATGGTACCCTGGGTTCCTCCAACGGTTTACCTTCACAGAATGTCCTTCAGGTCCCAGAGGATAAGGAGATGGTGGAATTCGTCAGCTGGTTTTCTGAGAAATAATGATATACTTGGTAGAATGAATGATGATGGGTATTTTTAGAAACAAAACCAGCCAGTGTAAACCACCACTGACCCAATTTTGAGAATGATTATTACCAGTTGAAGCTTGCTGCTCATTATAATTCAGAGAAGCTTCTAAACTATTTGTTAACCAGTGAACAGAGGCAGCTATCAATATAACAGAATTTTTGCATTCTCTTCTGTCACAGTCATAACAACATTTCTGAATTTCCCTAGAAGGTCATCACACATCAGCCATCATCACAAACCTTGGCAGTCCCTGTGGTGCAGGAGTCCCAAGAGTGAAGGGAATTCAAGGACTTTGATGTAGCAACAATGAATGAATTGTGTTACCAATTCAGGGTGGAGAAAAAACTTGCTGGTAAAGCCTCCGGGATACAGTTTCTGTGTCAGAAACTACTGAATGACTTTTCTTCTTTGGTTGTTTGTGAATGCATTTTCAAAATTCTATCTTCCTCAACTACACCAATCACATCAAGCACTGCCTAATGTTACACACTCCTGTCACTAACATCTCCAGTTTGGGTGTTGCCAGCTATTAAACATGGAAGGCACAGTGCCCACTAAACCAGAAAATGGAGATCTGAAAATACCTTTGGAAAGAGAAACGACTAACATTTTGCATCAATGACCTTTCATTAGTACTGGTAAAAGTAAGAGATAAGTTTTGAGTGCAGAGAAATGGGTGAGGAGTGGAGAAAACAAAAGGGAAAGTTAGTAATTGGGTAGAGAACAGACTGGGAGAGTATTGTGAACATATGCTTGTAAGGGGTATTAATAAGAAGAGGCAAATGAAAACTGAATTACCAGAAGAGGAGAAGTAAAATAACTGAAAGGAAAGCCTGAAATGTGAGATTAGAAAAAATGAGCAATGCACATAAAATGCTGGAGGAATTCAGCAGGCCAGGCAGCATCTATGGAAAAGAGGACACAGTCAACATAGAAACATAGAAACATAGAAAATAGGTGCAGGAGTAGGCCATTTGGCCCTTCGGGCCTGCACCACCATTTATTATGATCATGGCTGATCATCCAACTCAGAACCCCGCCCCAGTCTTCCCTCCATACCCCCTGATCCCCGTAGCCGCAAGGGCCATATCTAACTCCCTCTTAAATATAGCCAATGAACTGGCCTCAACTGTTTCCTGTGGCAGAGAATTCCACAGATTCACCACTTTCTGTGTGAAGAAGTTTTTCCTAATCTCGGTCCTAAAAGGCTTCCCCTTTATCCTCAAACTGTGGCCCCTTGTTCTGGACTTCCCCAACATCGGGAACAATCTTCCTGCATCTAGCCTGTCCAATCCCTTTAGGATTTTATACTTTTCAATCAGATCCCCCCTCAATCTTCTAAATTCCAACGAGAACAAGCCCAATTCATCCAGTCTTTCTTCATATGAAAGTCCTGCCATCCCAGGAATCAATCTGGTGAACCTTCTTTGTACTCCCTCTATGGCAAGGATGTCTTTCCTCAGATTAGGGGACCAAAACTGCACACAATACTCCAGGTGTGGTCTCACCAAGGCCTTGTACAACTGCAGTAGTACCTCCCTGCTCCTGTACTCGAATCCTCTCGCTATAAATGCCAGCATACCATTCGCCTTTTACACCGCCTGCTGAACCTGCATGCCCACTTTCAATGACTGGTGTATAATGACACCCAGGTCTCGTTGCACCTCCCCTTTTCCTAATCGGCCACCATTCAGATAATAATCTGTTTTCCTATTTTTGCCACCAAGTGGATGACTTCGCATTTATCCACATTAAATTGCATCTGCCATGAATTTGCCCACTCACCCAACCTATCCAAGTCACTCTGCATCCTCTTAGCATCCTCCTCACAGCTAACACTGCCACCCAGCTTCATGTCATCCGCAAACTTGGAGATGCTGCATTTAATTCCCTCATCCAAGTGATTAATATATATTGTAAACAAATGGGGTCCCAGCACTGAGCCTTGCGGTACCCCACTAGTCACCGCCTGCCATTCTGAAAAGGTCCCGTTTATTCCCACTCTTTGCTTCCTGTCTGCTAACCAATTCTCCATCCACATCAATACCTTACCCCCAATACCGTGTGCTTTAAGTTTGCACACTAATCTCCTGTGTGGGACCTTGTCAAAAGCCTTTTGAAAATCCAAATATACCACATCCACTGGTTCTCCCCTATCCACTCTACTAGTTACATCCTCAAAAAATTCTATGAGATTCGTCAGACATGATTTTCCCTTCACAAATCCATGCTGACTTTGTCCGATGATTTCACTGCTTTCCAAACGTGCTGTTATCACATCTTTGATAACTGACTCCAGCAGTTTCCCCACCACCGACGTTAGGCTAACCGATCTATAATTCCCCGGTTTCTCTCTCCCTCCTTTTTTAAAAAGTGGGGTTACATTAGCCATCCTCCAATCCTCAGGAACTAGTCCAGAATCTAACGAGTTTTGAAAAATTATCACTAATGCATCCACTATTTCTTGGGCTACTTCCTTAAGCACTCTAGGATGCAGACCATCTGGCCCTGGGGATTTATCTGCCTTCAATCCCTTCAATTTACCTAACACCACTTCCCTACTAACATGTATTTTGCTCAGTTCCTCCATCTCACTGGACCCTCTGTCCCCTACTATTTCTGGAAGATTATTTATATCCTCCTTAGTGAAGACAGAACCAAAGTAATTATTCAATTGGTCTGCCATGTCCTTGCTCCCCATAATCAATTCACCTGTATCTGTCTGTAGGGGACCTACCTTTGTCTTTACCAGTCTTTTCCTTTTTACATATCTATAAAAGCTTTTATAGTCAGTTTTTATGTTCCCTGCCAGTTTTCTCTCATAATCTTTTTTCCCCTTCCTAATTAAGCCCTTTGTCCTCCTCTGCTGAACTCTGAATTTCTCCCAGTCCTCAGGTGAGCCACTTTCTCTGGCTAATTTGTATGCTTCTTCTTTGCAATTGATACTATCCCTAATTTCTCTTGTCAGCCACAGGTGCACTACCTTCCTTGATTTATTCTTTTGCCAAACTGGGATGAACAATTGTTGTAGTTCATCCATGCAACCTTTAAATGCTTGCCATTGCATATCCACCATCAATCCTTTAAGTGCCATTTGCCAGTCTATCTTAGCTAATTCACGTCTCATACCTTCAAAGTTACCCCTCTTTAAGTTCAGAACCTTCGTTTCTGAATTAACTATGTCACTCTCCATCCTAATGAAGAATTCCACCATATTATGGTCACTCTTACCCAAGGGGCCTCTCACGACAAGATTGCTAATTAATCCTTCCTCATTGCTCAAAACCCAGTCCAGAATAGCCTGCTCTCTAGTTGGTTCCTCGACATGCTGGTTCAAAAAACCATCCCGCATACATTCCAAGAAATCCTCTTCCTCAGCACCTTTACCAATTTGGTTCACCCAATCTACATGTAGATTGAAGTCACCCATTATAACTGCTGTTCCTTTATTGCACACATTTCTAATTTCCTGTTTAATACCACCTCCAACCTCACTACTACTGTTAGGTGGCCTGTACACAACTCCCACCAGTGTCTTCTGCCCCTTAGTGTTACGCAGCTCTACCCATATCGATTCCACATCTTCCCGGCTTATGTCCTTCCTTTCTATTGCGTTAATCTCTTCTTTAACCAGCAACGCCACCCCACCTCCCCTTCCTTCATGTCTATCCCTCCTGAATATTGAATATCCCTGAACGTTGAGCTCCCATCCTTGGTCACCCTGGAGCCATGTCTCTGTGATCTCAACTATATCACAATCATTAATAACAATCTGCACTTTCAATTCATCCACCTTATTACGAACGCTCCTTGCCAAGTCTCAGGCCGAGTCGTTTCAGGGCTGACAAGGAAGGGGAGAAATCAGAGTAAGAAGCTGGGGGGGGGTTGCGGGGGAAGAAGTACAAGGTGGCAGGTGATAGGTGAAACTGGGAAACGGGGAGGGGATGAAGGAAAGAGCTGGAAAGTTGATTGGTGAAGGGGATAAATGGCAGGAGGAGGGGGAATCTGATAGGAGAGGGTGGAAGACCATGAAAGAAAGGGAAGGAAGAGGAGAACCAGACGGAGGTCATGGGCAGGTAAGGCGATAACTGGTGATAGGGAAACTGGAATGGGGAATGGTGAAGGGGGAGGTCAATTATCAGAAATTCAAGAAATTGATGTTCATGCCATTAGGTTGGAGACTCCCCAGACAGAATATAAGGTGTTGCTCCTCCAGTCTGTATGTGGCTTCATCACATCAGTAGAGAAGGCCATGGACTGACGTGTAGGAATGGTAATGGGAAGTGGAATTGAAATGGGTGGTTACAGGGTTATACCACTTTTTCTGGTGGATCAAGCATAAGAACTCGGCGAAGCAGTCTCCCAATCTATGTTGGACCCCCTCCTTTTCCTTCACCATTCCCCATTCCTGTTTCCCTCTCTCATCTTATTTCCTTACTTGCCATCACCTTCCTCTGGTGCTCCTCCCCCTTCCCTTTCTTTCATGGTCTTCTACCCTCTCCCTCCTCCAGCCATTTGACCCTTTCACCAGTCAACTTCCCAGCTCTTTACTTTCCTCCCTCCTCCTCTCCCGGTTTCTCCTATCACCCGCCACCATGTACTTCTTCCTCCCCTACCTCCTCCTTCTTACTCTGACTTCTCCCCTTCCTGTTCAGTCCTGAAGTAGGGTCTCGTCCTGAAACGTCAACTGTTTGCTCTTTCACATAGATGCTTCCCGGCCTGCTGAGTTCCTCCAACATTTTGTGTGTGTTGCTTTGGATCTCCAGCATCTGCAGATTTTCTTGCGTTTTAGAAAAATGAGAATGGTCTAGGAACTTACATTTTGTTTTCTTTCACATGCACTTTAAAGGAAATTGTCCAGTTCCTCTTGTGGATATTTTCCTAATATGGGAAATAGGATTAGTACAGAAGATTGAAGAGGTCACATGGTGAGCCAAACAGTTTGTTTCTGTACAGTATAACTTCAATGCACCATCCTTTGGTAACATTAGTTTTCAAAACAGGAAATGTAATGATGCTCACAGCATTCCAACATTTAGAAATGTGTCTGTGTTATGATTACTGTGTTATGTTTACAGTGTTAAAATTATGTTAGCAATTTTCCTAATATTATTTTTAAACTCTAAAAGATATGAGATTTATTTACACAAGAAGCAGTGGGCATAGGGGTTCAAGCTTACTGCATTTGTACCATCTTTTCTTACTCTCAAACCACAGGAGGCAGCCCTTAACCCTTACATACTGTTCGGGTCAATTTTGACCCTTTTTGACCTTTGACCGTGGTGAAAACTCCCTAAACACTATTTTTTCCAGCCGAAATTTTATGACTTTTGCTAAAGTGACTCAAAATGCTCAAGAGTAAGAAGATTAAAAAATATATACTTTTGTACATTTGCTACAATTTTTGCAACTCTGAAGCTGTTCTGGGTCAAATTTTACCCATACCGATTGCAAGCCAGGAAAATATGAGATAAAGGTATGGGCAGCCTGTGATGCGTGTTCTAGTAATGCTTGGAATATGCAAGTGTATACTGGGAATCCAGCTGTGGGAGACCCGGAGAGAAAGCAAGGCATGCGCCTCGTGTTGGACATGACAGAAGGGCTGAAAGGACACAACGTGACCTGTGACAACTTCTTCACGTCTCATGAGCTTGGTCAGTCGCTCCTGAAGAAGAACATCACAATGGTGGGTACTTGAGCTGGAATAAGCGGGAGCTGCCACCTGCTCTGACTGAAAGAAGGGGGAGAGACGTCTTGTCTTCTAAGTTTGCGTTCACCCATGACGCCACGGTTGTGTCGTATATGGCAAAGAAGAACAAGAATGTGACCCTCATGAGCACTTTACATAAGGCTGCAGAGGTAAGCGATCAGGGGGACAGAAAACCAGCCAACATCCTGGACTACAATGCCAACAAAGGGGGGGGAGGGAGTTGACAACCTTGACAGAGTCATAGGCACATACAGCTGCAGGAGGAGAACAGCCCACTGGCCTCTCGCTATATTTAATAACATCATTGACATTTCCACATACAATGCCTTTGTCATCTGGAGTGACCTGAGCCCTACCTGGAGGGCAAGCAAGAGGAACTGGAGGAGGTTCCTTTTGGAGGAGCTTGGAAAGGACCTTGTGACTCCTTCCATGCAAAGGCAAGAACACCTTCCCTGCGCAGCATTCTCAGCAGCAGTGGTAAGGACAGTACAGCAATCTGAACCTGGCCCTGCTCAACAAGTCCCACAGGAGGCCAACACAGGGGGACAAAAGAAAAGGAGATGCAACTTCTGCCCTGCAAAAAACGACTGCAAAACATCGACTACTTGCAGCAAATGTGGTAGACCCATATGCAAGGCCCACACACGCAAGGTTTCCCACTACTGCTTTGAATGCAAAGACTAGTTTGCAAATAGCAACTACTTTTTTGTTTAGTTTGTTGGTTAAATGTTACTTAATGTTGAATTAATAGTTAATAGTTATAATTAGATAGTAGTTAGTAGGATTCTTTTAATAATAAAGCAGTGAGGACCGTGTTTGCTGGTTGTAATGGTTACAAATGGTTATATAATAAACCTCACAGTTCCAGGATATTCTTGCCATTTTCAGTTTCTATAAAATATATTTAATTCTTTATGGCTGCTATGTTTTCGTGTCTTAGGTAAAATAGGACATTATATTGTGTGACAGTGTATGATTTTCCCCAATGACGAGTGGTGTAAAACCTAAAAAATATACTGTCCCTCATCTCTGATACATTAATTAATAATTAATCACACTTTTATTAATGTCAGATAGGCTATTTTGACATTGTAAATAGATTGGTGGCTCAAAATTTGGTATAGACACTTGTTATAGGGGGATTCTTGGGCCAGGGTCAAATTGACCCTGACCATATTGGGAAGGTATAAAACATCTGCAGCCCACTCAACTACCTCTTTAAGATGTAAGTGCATAAGATGCATTCATCAAAACCTGGAGTTTCCCCACTTTGCCGGAGAGCTTTCTTGACTTCTGCAACGCAGCAGTGTACAGCAGAATGTTATACATCACTGATTCTTGAGACTTCGGTGAAAACATGTCCCACGAAGAAAAATGTTAATTCCATTGAAAATGAATAACATTTTCTTATTTAAAATAATCAGGGTTGATCATCTGAGGGTCTTTTGCACAAATGCAACACTTTTTCATATGTTTGTTTTTAATTTTATAAATTATATGATTATATGATAGCCCAGTACCCACAAAATCAGTTGTCCTTAGACAAGAGATTATCATTTCAATATGATAAAAAAGTGTGAAAATAAAATTTAAAATGTATAATATATCTGCTAGATGAAAGAGTAGAGTGAAAAAAACTCTTTAAAAATAAAAGCAGTGAATTTTCAACAATATTTACTCTTATTTTATGGTTGCTCAAAATGTGTCCCAGGTTTTTTTCAACACCGTCAGATATTTATAAAAAGCAATAAAATCAGGCAACCACATGGTCAACTATATTTCTGAGGACCCCCTTTCCACCTTCCACATTAGCTAAATGCAACAAGGTCAAACAAGCTCCTGTAAGTTTGCTATTCTTTCAATAATTTTTACATATTTATTGATGTTGCTACTGTCACAACCATGATGTGTCAATACAGTCTCTTTTGTAGAGAAAGAATTATTTTAAATTATTACATAAGTCTATGCATTTTAAGTAGAGGCCAGAGGCAGCTAGCAACAGAGGGACAACAAGATGACTCTTGTATACAACTCATGCATGTCATGTAAAAAAAAGTGTGTTTTTGTCACCACCGTCAGACATCAACACCGCCAGGCTTTCTGTCTGACAGTGGTGACACATAGTTTGATGGTGTTGACAAAAACATCCAAATCTTCCTCAATGGAGGCAAATATAATTTATGATCACAATAAATAGTAATATGGCTTGTAATAGTTCATTAACCTCCTTATTTTTAATATACATAATTTCCCCTTTATTTCTTCCAAACACAGCAGAGACATTTTGCAAGGAATTCAAGGCAAGGTGTCTGAGAGTGATGATAATTCTGACTTCCATCCAGTTGAGTGCAGCCTCTTGTGTTCATTTGACAGATAAATTCATGGAATGATGCAACGAATTATCCAATAAATTAGCCACAATTGTTGTAAAGTAAAACCAGAATTCAATAGTGGGAAACATTCAAAGGAGAATTTTGCTTAACATAAAATCAGCATCTATCCTTTTACAGGATGACTTCTTATGAAATTCTTATGTAACAAAGTGTGTTGGCAGAAAACAAATGGCAAAGCGTAAAGCAAACCCAGTGGATATAAAGACACGATAAGGAAGACAAACTAGGTTTTTAAAAAGGTTATAATAAAGAATATAAGAAAGGTACATGCAAGGGATAACTGCCTGGAAATTCATCAAAGGCTGTTAATACTAAACACTCCATACAGCACTGTCAGCATATTGTACACTGCCTCCAAAATTCATTTCCTTGACTTCAATGGAACTGATTTTCAAAGGCACATTACAAACTGATGGTATTACATAACACGGTTAGCAGCACTTAGAATCACAGAAAATACAGCACAAAATCATGCCCTTCAGCCTTGTCTGTCTACATTGTCATTCTCCCCATATTCTACCATTCCCCGAAGACAATTTACAGTGGGCAAATTTCATGCCTTTTGGATGTAGGATGAAGAAATCCATATAGTCATAGGAAAAATGTGAAAAATCCATGGAGACAATATGTTGGGTAAGATTAAACCCAGGTGTCTAGTGTTGTGACACAGTGGATCCATTACCGGCACCATTTCTGATATCTGGGCATTCAAGATTAAAGCAAAGTATTCAAGGATGAAAGGACATAGTGTATATTGTAGGCCCTTTAAAATTGATGGATTATTATTCCAATTGAAAATATGGAAATGAAAACTGGAACAATAAAATCATACAATGAAAATCTAAAACAAAGATTTTGAAAATACTCAGGCATTCAGCTAGCATCGTAGAGAAAGAAATGCGGAGTAAAATTATCCAGATGACAAAAAATATTGTTAGTGGCAATTAAGAGAGGGTGGTGAATACTTAATAATCATAACAGAGCTGTCTAGAAGAGTAAGGAGAAGGAGATGAATAATGACAGCAGAGATAAAAAAGAAAATTGCTGTAAGTGGAAGGTGTAGAAAGCAACAGTTGCTGAAAACCTGAAATAAAAGAGAATTCTGGACATACCCAATATATCAAATATCTGGAAAGAAAAAACAATGGAATTATACAGGTTAATGTTCCAAAATCAGAAGAAAGCAGATCTGACTCAAGCTGCTATCTGAATTTATTGAATCAGTATAGAGTCCCAAAGGCTGCAAGTGCTGAGAAGCAGGGTAAAAAATGCTGTGCCTCTAGCTTACTCTAGGCTTCATTGGAACAGTGTAGGAGGTCAAAAACAAAGGGGAGGAGGAATGGAGAATTAAAGTGATGTCCAAGCTTAGAGTCACTTCTGCAGACTGAATGATGATGTTCTACAAAGTGATGACCCAGTCTGTGCTTCGTTTCTTTAACACAGAACCCATTAATTCTTAGGGCACCTACAGTATTCATGTCACCTGTACAATCTTAGTATCAAATTTATCACAGATTATCAATTTGCTCTCTACATTACTCCACCACCACCCCCACCACAACTTAAAATGCACCTACTTTCTCACTCTTCTAGTACCAATGATGAGTTACGAACATAATAGTTTATCTTTTTTTTGGATATTTTGGCATTTTTTGTTTCAATTCTTATTTAACATGCCTCTGCAACACGGGTGTGTTTAAATTAAGTAGTGAGGGGGAGGGGACGAATTGGAAACATAAGGATGGAGATAAAGGGAAAATGAGAATAAGAAAAGTTAAGAAAGACAGCAGAATCAACAGAGCAGAAAGCTCAAGAAGGGATCGTACAGTGTGGCCAAGTGAAATAGGATTTCATATGGGAGGTGAGGTGAGTAATGAATTAAAAGTATTGTATATGAATGCACGGAGTATAAGAAATAAAGTAGATGAGCCTGAGGCACAGTTGGAAATTGGTAAGTATGATGTTGTGGGAATAACAGAGACATGGCGTCAAGTGGACAGGGCCTGGGAAATGAATATTCAAGGGTATACGTCCTATCGAAAGGACAGACTGATGGGCAGAGGGGGTGGGGTGGCTCTGTTGGTGAGGAATGATATTCAGTCCCTTGAGAGGGGGAACATAGAATCAGGGGACGTAGAGTCAGTATGGATAGAACTGAAAAATTCTAAGGGTAGAAACACCCTAATGGGAGTTATCTACAGCCCCCAAACAGTAGTCTGGATGTAGGGTGTAAGTTGAATCAAGACTTAAAATTGGCATGTCGCAAAGCTAATGCTACAGTTGTTATGAGGGACCTCAACATGCAGGTAGACTGGAGGAATCAGACTGGACCCCAAGAAAGGGAGTTTGTGGAGTCCCTCCGAGATGGATTCTTAGAACAGCTTGTACTGGAGCCTACCAGAGAGAATGCAATTCTAGATTTAGTGTTGTTCAATGAGCCGGATTTGATCAGGGACCTCGAGGTAAAGGAGCCATTAGGAGGTAGTGACCATAATATGATAAGTTTTAATCTACAACTTGAGAGGGAGAACGGAAACTCATAAGTGTGAGTATTACAGTTGAACAAAGGGAACTATGGTGCTATGAGGGAGGAGCTGGCCAAAGTTCAATGGAACAATACCCTAGCAGGGATGACAGTGGAACAGCAATGGTAAGTGTTTCTGGGAATAATGCGGAGGGTGCAGGATCAGTTCATTCCAAAGAGGAAGAAAGAGCCTTAGGGGAGTAATGGGAGGCCGTGACTGACAAGGGAAGTAATGGATAGTATAAAAATAAAAGAGAAGAAGTATAATATAGCAAAGACGAATGGGAGGCCGGAGGATTGGGAAACTTTTAAAGAGCAACAGAAGGTAACTAAAAAGGCAATACGCAGAGAAAAAATGAGGTACGAAGGTAAACTAGCCAAGAATATAAAGGAGGATAGTAAAAGCTTCTTTAGGTATGTGAAAAGGAAAAAAATAGTTAAGACAAAAATTGGGCCCTTGAAGACAGAAGCAGGTGAATTTATTATGGGGAACAAGGAAATGGCAGACAAGTTGAATAGGTACTTTGGATTTGTCTTCACTAGGGGAAGACACAAACAATCTCCCAGATGTAATAGTGGCCAAAGTAATAGGGTAATGGATGAATTGAAGGAAATTTATATTAGGCAGGAAATGGTGTTGGATAGGCTGTTGGGTCTGAAGCTGATAAGTCCCCGGGACCTGATGGTCTGCATCCCAGGGTACTTAAGGAGGTGGCTTTAGAAATCGTGGACGCATTGGTACTCATTTTCCAATTTTCTATAGATTCAGGATCAGTTCCTGTGGATTGGAGGGTAGCTAATGTTGTCCCTCTCTTCGAGAAGGGAGGAAGAGAGAAAACAGGGAATTATAGACCGGTTAGCCTGACGTCGGTGGTGGGAAAGATGCTGGAGTCAATTATAAAAGATGAAATTACAACACATCTGGATAGTAGTAACAGGATTGGTCCAAGTCAGCATGGACTTATGAAGGGGAAATCGTGCTTGACTGATCTTCTGGAATTTTTTGAGGATGTAACTATGAAAATGGACAAGGGAGAGCCAGTGGATGTAGTGTACCTGGACTTTCAGAAAGCCTTTGATAAAGTCCCACATAGGAGATTAGTGGGCAAAATTAGAGCACATGGTATTGGGGGCAGAGTACTGACATGGATTGAAAATTGGCTGGCTGACAGAAAGCAAAGAGTAGCGATTAACGGGTCCCTTTCGGAATGGCAGGCGGTGACCAGTGGGGTACCGCAGGGTTCAGTGCAATATATATTAATGATTTAGATGAGGGATTTAAAAGTAACATTAGCAATTTTGCCGATGTCACAAAGCTGGGTGGCAATGTGAAATGTGAGGAGGATGTTATGAGAATGCAGGGTGACTTGGACAGGCTGGGTGAGTGGGCAGATGTATGGCAGATGCAGTTCAATGTGGATATATGTGAGGTTATCCACTTTGGTGGTAAGAACGGGAAGGCAGATTATTATCTTAATGAAGTCAAGTTAGGAAAAGGGGAAGCACAATGAGATCTGGGTGTTCTTGTACATCAGTCACTGAAAGCAAGCATGCAAGTACAGCAGACAGTGAAGAAAGCTAATGGCATGCTGGCCTTCATAACAAGGTGAATTGAGTATAAGAGCAAAGAGGTCCTCTTGCAGCTGTACAGGGCCCTGGTGAGACCACACCTGGAGTATTGTGTGCAGTTTTGGTCTCCAAATTTGAGGAAGGACATTCTTGCTATTAAGGGAGTGCAGCATAGGTTCACAAGGTTAATTCCGGGGTTGGCGGGACTGTCATATGTCGAAAGATTGGAGCGACTGGGCTTGTATACTCTGGACTTTGGAAGGCTGAGAGGGGATCTTATTGAAACATATAAGATTATCAAGGGATTGGACACGCTGGAGGCAGGAAGCATGTTCCCGCTGATGGGTGAGTCCAGAACCAGAGGCCACAGTTTAAGAATTAGGGGTAGGCCATTTAGAACGGAATTGAGGAAAATCTTTTTCACCCAGAGAGTGGTGGATATATGGAATGCTCTGCCCCAGAAGGCTGTGGAGGCCAAGTCTCTGGATGCTTTCAGAAAAGAGATGGATAGAGCTCTTAAAGATCATGGAATCAAAGGTTATGGGGATAAGGCAGGAACTGGAAACTGATTGTGGATGATCAGCCATGATCACAGTGAATGGCGGTGCTGGCTCAAAGGGCTGAACGGCCTACTCCTGCACCTATTGTCTATTGTCTATTAACAATTATCTTTTGTCCAACTACACAACAAGGAAGAGGATATTCCATTAAAAAAGTGTTAATAAATCAATCAGAAGTCACAGGAGTGACTAAATAAGAAAACAGCTTTCAGAAATGAAATAACCCAAAAAAAGACAAAGTCTGGGATCTGATAGTTTCAACTACATGGTTTGAAAGAAATTTTGTGAGGATATTAAAGATACCTTAGCCAAACTCATCTGAATTTCTTTCAGTTTAGGAGGTGACCTTTTAAATTGACGAATTGGAAATGCAATTCCATTATTTAAGGAAAGTGACAGAGAGAAACCAGGAAATCATAGACCTATTAGTGGAACATGGTGAAGTTATAGGAACCTGTAATTAAAGACAGAATTACTGAGCATTTAGAGAAATTTGAGCTGATTAAAGATAGCCAACATAGATCTGAATTGAGAAGGTCATATCTAATGAACCTAATTGAATGTTTGAGGAAGCAGTTAAAGTAGTAAGCAAAAGGTTGAGATAGCATGTTTGAACAAAAGATATAGCAGTTATGTTCTTGCAGAGTGAATTTTATAAAATTTCACTTTAGAGAGATTTTACTAAAATTTAAACTCATTGATTTATTCTGCAAAAATCTGTGATAATTACAACTACAATAAAGAACCATATATCCAAGATACCAGTGACAAAGACTGGAGCTAAAGTAGCGTATATGATAACATAACATTATAAATCAGGTTTTAGCTCACATTGATTAAGTGGATGAGCTAACTTGTGGCAGCTGGATCTTAAGACAGATAAGTGAGATCGTCTAAGTTTGAACAAGTTAAAAAAAAACACAAGATCTGATTTTTTTAAAGGTGAAAAGCAAGGAAAAAGAAGTAAGGTGATTTCTATGTACATAGAAAACTAAAATGTACTGATTTTAAAGAAATCAAAAGGACTAAATGGATGCCTTCCTTGAAAAATAATGGGCTAGAATTTAAAATGAGAAATAAATATAGAATTTTAACAATAGCAAATTTAACTGAAGGTATACAAACCTGGGGGCATTGTTTATGATTAGCTGCAGCCATACAGAACTCTGAAGCATTCTGCATGATTAACTGAAGCTATGCAAAAGCCTGGAACCATATTTTAGGATGTGTCTGCTTATTAAGCAGTCCCCCAGGATAGAACAATTTACTTCCAATCCAATTCTGTGCATTTAGAGGTGGTTGATAATGTCAATACAGGACCAGTAGACCTTACTTTCTTAGAATGGAGGTAAAAGGAGACAAAATTCCTGCAAGCAACCAAATTTGATAAGGATACTTCACAGAACTCTCTATAGTCCTGTATCACTGTACAGTTAGCTTCAGACACAAACACTAAAACTGCCATCTAGGGAAGATATATTTAGTTTGGAAGAATTGTAGCATTAATTCACTAAATTGTTATGTATATTGAAAAATATGACAGATTGTTAGACTTAAAAGCTATCAAGAGGTGCAGAGAGACAACGGAAATAAGCCACGATTATATTGAATGGCAGACTCGGCTCAAAAGAATTAACAGCCTGCTTTAAGTCTTTTTCATATATCTAATATTTCTAAGTTATCCAGATCTTGAAAAACCTTTGTTTTTATTTATGGAATGAGGTTATTGAACTGAATGGATTACCAAGCTGAGGGCAGTTAAACCACATTGCTGTGTCTCCATGGTCAAAGCCACAGTGGATTGGGCAAGGGCATTAGTTTTCCCTCCCTGAGGGAATTAATTAATGAGATAGCTTGTCACAAATATTTTGGTAGTTAAATGCAGACTATTGCAAATGCATACCAATAAATTAGACTGAGTAACATTACCATATTGTGAACCAAGTGAGCTAATTTTGATGTAACATAATCACAAAATTGCCATTCCAAATAGATACTGAAGATAGATGAAATTAACTAGGTTTGTATTTCCAGGAATTTAGTAGGTTATGAATATATTTGTTTTTTTATCTTTTTATTTGGAATTGATGAGGAACATTTTTTTCCAAAAATGTGGGTAAGGATCCAATTCAAGGATTATGAAATCAGAACCAGGTCTTTATTTTTTTGGAAGGCAATCTTCAGGCGGAGAATATTAGATGTTGATCATACAGGAAGAAAAAGATTTTAGTTCAACTAAAATGTCCAAATCTGAGCTCATACTGGGACTTTTGTAAGACCAGTGTAATTGAATAGTTCAAGGAGCTGGATAGCGTACTTCATAAAAGGCTCTGCAGAATTTACTCCTCACCTGAGATTAAACAGTGTGAATTTCTACAAATGTTTGTAGCTGTAAAATCCACGTTTTTCTCTTTGACGTACATGTAAATAAGTATTAGGAGAAAGAGAGAGTCATGATTGATTTGATGTAAGTCTCATCTTCTCATTCCTGCCTACCACAACAACCCTTTCCTGAGCTATTATTTATCTACCTTATCTTGAAAAATACAGTGGATTCCAGTTAATTGGGCCATCAGTTAATCAATGCAGCCTCGCATTTGGGACAACTCCTGAAGAACAAAGACTAAAAGAGAGAATAGCTGGAATTCCCTTCATTTATTTGGGATACTGTGCCATTTAATTGGGACTGGGAACTGTTGCCAAACAGTTTCTAACTCGTATCAGTTGCGTGCAATTACGTGACCATTAGGCACTACATTATGCTTAGAGCAAACTGTTTTGAAATAGCATCAGATGCATGTGTTTGTGTTCAAAAAGCTGTAATTTTTGTCACTGATAGATGGTTTGAAATAAGCAGTAAGACAATTCAGAACTACTTTGCTCACTGCATTTTCAAGCATTCAGGCTTGGAGATGGCAGAAACAGCAAGGAGTAAAAATGAAATGATTTCACTAATTCAATAAGTTAAGACAACAAAGAATTTGAAGTTATTGACTTATTGGTTTATTGATTGGATCAGTGGATTTCCAGAACACAGCCTGATAGCTAAGGTACTTCATCCTATGGTAAGTTCCTTTGGATGTTACAAGTTCAAGTTCTAGTGTATTATAATTCAACCATAAACCTGTATATTGCCAAATAAAACAATATTCCTCCGGACCAAGGTGCACAATACTGTACCTATAACCCATACACAACACATCAAGTAAATATGGCTTCCAAAAGTATATTTCACACTACAATCACCTTCAAGATGTCATTAGGTCATTTGATCATTAACTCCCTACTGTTCAGAAGAATTCATCATAACCTGCTATATGTAATTTTTGAAAGAGAATGGAGCACTACTAATTAAAAGTCGGACATTTTCAATTGATTGTATTATATTGTTTGCAGAAATTATGCAACATCTGGTAGAAGAAATAAAGGAGTGGACTATTTTTTAAATGGGGAGAAATTTCAAAAATCTGAGATGCAAAGAGACTTGAGAGTCCTTATATAGGATTCCTGAAGGCTAATTTGTGGGTTGAATCTGTGGTAAGGATGGCAAATGCAATGTTAGCATTCATTTCAAGAGGATTAGAAAAAAAAGCAGGGATGTAATATTGCGACTTTATAAAGCTCTGGTGAGACCTCACTTGGAGTATTGTGAGCAGTTTGGGCCCTTTATCTTAGAAAGGATGTGCTGACACCTGAGAGGGTTCAAAGGGGCTTCACGAAAATGATTCCAGGATTGAATGGTTTGTCATTTGAAGAGCATTTGATGGTTGGCTCTGAGCCTTTATTCACTAGAGTTCAAAAGAAATGAGGGGTGACCTCATTAAAACCAATCAAATGGTGAAAGGTCATGATAGAGCAGAAGTAGAGAGGATGTTTCCTATGGTGGAAGAGTCTAGGACCAGTAGAAAAGGCCTCAGAATAGAGGGACATCCTTTTAGAATGAAGATGATGAGGAATTTCATTAGCCAGAGATAGTGAATATGTGGAATGTGTTGCCAAAGGCAACTGCAGAGACCAAGTCTTTATGGATATTTAAGGTGGAGGTTGATAGATTCTTAGCTGGTCGAGGCATGAAGGGAAATGGAAAGAAGGCAGGAGAATAGGGCTGAGAGAAGTAATGGATCAGCCATGATGAAATGGTGAAACAGACTCAATTGGCCAAATGAACTCTTATGGTCTAAGTGTAAACTATTTCCTTGTATGACAAAATGATACATCATTACTACTGTAGTTGTGTTTCAACTAAAATTAGCTGAAGCCTAAACTGAATGAAAAAGTTGTAAGCAACTTTAACTTAAATTTGAATCTATTAATTTAAATCCAGTCAGGGATTCCATATTTTCATCAATGCTGGGCACAAAATAAAACTAAATCATTGTATCACATTTTGCTGCCTCCAGAATAGGATTACCTGTGGCTAAAAATATTCAAATACTGTTGTCTGTACTTGACAACACAGACAAAAAGGAACTTGCTTGATCACAATTCTTTCTGTGACAATGACACAAATATCATGTACAGCCACTAAAAAAGAGGATTAAGGTTTCACTACCTTGTTTAATGCAAGGAATTATTGGTATATAAATCACTCCAATTATTGGAATCCAATATTAATCAATTGTAATTTTGTATTCTAGACTAAGCTGAAACTTAATCAGTGGACACCAAGCTATTCTTTGTTACATTTATTGTAGGACTGTGACTTGCTGTTATCCCAGAACAAATATTACCATGGTCTCAACGGACATTGCACTGTTATGGAGCAATCAACATTGTGCATAAAATAACCACACTTTCTCTATGATGAAATGGTATCTAATTGGTTAGACCATCTGCAATATAACTTCCTCTCAAATGATACTTGTGAATGTAAAATGCATCTATTAAACATTCGTTATTCAGAGGAAAGTACTTCTGATAATATTTAATGAGTTTGCAAGGTATTCAATTGTTTATTGATTATCTGAGGTATTAGTTTAATTTGAACCCTTAAGATTAAAGTCAGAGAGATGTCTTTTAAATATGTGAAGTAATCATGGGCTAATATTCTACTTTGAGGAACAATATGTTGTGCTTCGTCTGAGCAGCCTCCAACCCGGTGGCATGAACTTCTGATAACTGCTGCCTCTTTGCACTTTTCCACCCATTGTTGTCTTTTCTCTCTCCTCCTGAAATAACTGCTTCCCATGACTTTATTTCTTTCCGCTCCTCTATCCTCTACACCTGCCGGTCATCTGCATATTTCTCCCTCCGGTTCCCCCCTCCCCACCCCCCCACCAACTCTACGCACACATACTTTCTTGCCTTTATTCCATGCTCCACTAACCTTTCCTATCAGATTCCATCATCTTCAGCCCTTGTAACTTCCACCTAATCACCTATAGCCTTCTGACATACAGTATTCCCAGTCTCACACTCACTTCTTCTGTCTTTCATGGCCCTCACCTCAATCCACCTGTCACCTGTCAGCCTTGATTCATTCTTTCCTTTATCATTTAATACTGGTTATTTCCCTTCTTTCTTTTCAGTCCAGATAAAATATTGCAACCCGAAACGTTAACTGTCCATTCCCTCCCATTGATGCTGCCTGACCAAGTGAGTTTCTCCAGTGTGTTGTTTCAGATTCAGCATTTGCAGTGCTCTGCACTTCCAAAAATAGATACATTCCCATTTGGTGTTCAAAACTGACCCAGCAGAATAAGTTGTATTGTAGATTTATAAATAAAAATTAAATTAAAACGAAGTTTATTTCAATACCATCCCAGATCAATAAATTTAACTGGGAAATTCCTCACCTCTTAAATAGAAGTATTAGTTAATCAAAATTTGTAGGTGAGCTCCCAATAACATAGGGCAGGTCAATAGTGGACTGGGAGTGGTTACTTGTAGGTAGGTCTACATCTAATAAATGATAGATATTAAAAACTGGGATAATACGAATTCAGTGCTGCATGGCGGGAGTGGGTTAAACTCAAGTTGTTGGGGGATGGGAACCAGAGTGCCAGAACATATAGTGGAGAGGTTGTGCAGACAGATGTTCTCTAAGACCTCAGACAACGTCAGGAATCAAAAGGTTGAGTATGGTGCAATATACTGAGATTGGTATATCAAAGCACGAAGTATTTTAGGAAAGGCAGATGAGCTTTGGGCATGAATCAACACATAGATATACAATATCATATTTATTAGTGAGACAGTTGCAGGAGGGGCAGGACTGGCTGCTCAATATTCAGAGATTCTGTTGTTTTATATGTGACAGAGTGGGGGGCTTAAAGGAGGAGGGGTGGTGTTACTAGTCAGGGAAAATGACACAGGAGTATCAGGGCAGACTGGACAATTTAATCTAATGAGTCATAATGGGTGGAACCGTGGAACAAGAAAAGTATGTCCACGTTAATTGGACCTATATTATAGGCCACCCAACTATCTGAGGGATTTAGAGGAACAAATTTGTAGAGAGATTTCTGACTGTTGCAAGAAATGTAAGATTGTTACAGTAGGTGATTTTAACTTTCCATATGTTGACTGGGATTTCTAGTTTGTAAAAGGACTAGATGGGATAGGGCTTGTCAAATGTGTTCAGGAAAGCTTCCTTAATCAGTTTGTAGAAGTCCCACCAAAGGAGTGTGCGATACTTGATCTGCTGTTAAGGAATGAGACAGGTCAGGTGACACAAGGTTGTTTCGGGCAGGGATGTCAACCTGGGTCCATGGAACCCTTGCTAAATGATATTCTTCCATGGCATGAAGAAGGTTGGGAACCCCTGGTGTCTGGGAATACCAATGCCATGAGTTTCAAAGTAAATATGGAAAAAGGTAGGCCTGGTCTGCGGGTTGAGTTTCTAAACTGGAGAAAGGCCAATTTTAATGGTATCAGAAAGGATCTGGCAAGTGTGATTAGGACAGGCTGTTTTCTGGCAAAGTCATAATTAGTAAGTAGGAGGCCTTCAAAAGTGAAATTTTGAAAATACAAAGCTTGTATGTGCCTGTCAGAATAAAAGGTAAAAATAACAGGTTTAGGGAACCTTGGTTTCAAGCAATATTTAGGCACTGGTTAAGGGGAAAAAAATGGTGTATAGCAAGCATAGGCAGGTAAGAACAAATGAGGTCCTAATGGAATATAAGAAATACAAGAGAACACTTGAGAAAGAAATCAGGATGGGAGAAAGAAATCAGGATGGCTGAAAGAAGGCATGTCTTAGCAGTCAAGGTGAAGGAGAATCCGACAGATTATACAGATCTGTCAAGAGCAAAAGGATTGTAAGGGGCAAAATTGGGAGATCAGAATGGCAATCCATGTGTGGAGCTAAAAGAAATGGGAGAGACCTTAAATGAATTTTTGAATCTATATTTACTCACGAGACAGACACAGAATCTATAAAAGTGAGGCAAATCAGCATTAACTTCATGGAGGCTATACAAATCACAGAGGAGGATTTGCTGTCTTAAGGCAAATTAGAGGTAGAAAACTCCCCAGGGCCAGACAAGGAGTTTCCTTGGACCCTCTGGGAGGTAAGCACAGAAATTGCAGGGGCCCTAACAGAGATGTTTAAATCAGCAGAGGTACCTGAGGACTGGAGTATAGCTAATGTTGTTCTACTGTTTAAGCCAGGTTCTAACAATAAACCAGCAAATTACAGGCTGGTGTGACTGACATCAGTAGTGGGAAAGTTAATAGAAGGTATTCTAAAGGACTCAATATATGAAGATTTGGATAGACATGAACTGATTAGGTATAGTCAGCATGTTTTTTCTGTATGATAGGTAATGTCTAACCAATCTTATAGAGTTTTATGAGGAAATTACCAGAAAAGTTGATGAAGGCAAAGCAGTGGATGTTGTCTACATGGACTTTAGACAATGTCCTGCATAGAAGGTTGGTCAAGAAGATCAGTCACTCATAATTCAAGATGAGGTAGTAAATTCAGTTAGACATTGGCTTTGTGGGAGAAGCCAGAAAATAGAGGATGATTGCTACTCTGACTGGAGGCCTGTGACTAGAGGAGTGCCACAGAAATCAGTGCTGTGTCCTTTGTTGTTTGTCATCTATATCAATGATAACGTAGTTAACTGGATCAACAAATTTGTGGATGACACCAAGATTGGGAGTGTAGTGGACAGTGAGAAAGACTATCAGAGCTTGCAGCAGGATCTAGAACAGCTGGATTTAATGCAGACAATTGCGAGGAGTTGCACTTTGGTAGGACCAACCAAATCTTGAACAGTGAAAGGTGGGTGCTGAGGAGTACTCTCAGACAGAGGAACCTGGGATATGGGTCCATAATTCATTGAAAGTGGTATCAGATATCAATAAGAATATATAAAAGCTTTTGGCACATATTTGGAGGCCTAAGTCATAAGGAAAGATTGAATAGGCTAGTATTTTATTCCTTGAAACATAGAAGATTGAGGGAATATTTGATATCAGTGTACAAAATTATGAGGGATATAGGTAGGGTAAATAGAAGCAGGCTTTTTCCACTGAGGTTGAGTGGGACTACAACTAGAGATCATGAGTTAAGGGTGAAATCTGAAATGTTTAAGGGGAACATGTGGGGAAACTTCACTCAGAGGGTTGTAACAGTATGGAACTAGCTACCAGCACAAGCAGTGCATGCAAGTTCGATTTCAAGTTTAAGAGAAGTTTTGATAGATAAATGGATAATCGAGGTATGAGAAATGGCTGTTTAAATAGTAAGACATGGACTAGAGGGGCTAAAGGGCCTGTTTCTGTGCTGTACTTTTCTATGACTCTATGACCAATGTTTTACCATGAGGGAGGTAGGCACTTCGAAGGAACTGTGGATATTAAAGGATAATCAGAACTGGATAAATTGAAACAAAAGGGTTTGAGAACTAAAAGTAAAGGAGGCTGTGGAAGTGATGTGGAAATGTAGGGGTTTCTTAAAATAGAAATTAGGAGGGTGAAGAGGGTTCACAATGATTAACAGCCAAGATTAAAGAAAATGCCAAAGTATTGTACAGTATAAGAATATTAAAGGCAGGACAGAATGAACAACACTTTTTAATGTCCAAATAACAATCTGTGCATGAGGCCATAAGATATAGGTGAGGACTGAAATGAATACTTCTTATCAGCACTCTCTATCGAGAAGGACACTGTTGTCCATGAATTCAGAGCAGAATGACAGCGAAATTCTAAAATGTTATCATTCGGGTATATTTGATATATTAGCTGTAATAGATGCTTTAGTGAATGTAAGGTTGAACACATCTCAGGCCTGATGAACTGTGTCCTAGGTTTCTACAGAAAGCAAAGAAGAAGATGTCTACTGGCCATGACAGATAGTTTCAAATCTTTGCTAATCTCAGGAGGATAATAAGATGCAAACACGGGGAGATCTTCAGATGCTGGAATTTCAAGCAACACACATAAAAACTGCTGGTGAACGCAGCAGGCCAGGCAACATCTATAGGAAGAGGTACAGTTGAAGTTTCAGGCCGAGACCCTTTGTCAGGACTAACTGAAAGAAGAGATAGTAAGAGATTTGAAAGTGGGAGGGGGAGAGGGAGATCCGAAATAATAAGACCTTTATTAAAAGGGGGCAACAAAGATAATCTGGATAATCACAGAATTGAAAACTCATGCTGGGGAAGAGCATAAATGTTCATTGAGAATAATAAGCCGAGAAAGAACCTAAAGAAGAATTTCTTCACCCAGTGGATGGTGTCAGAAAACATAGAGGAGGCTTGACCCAGAAGTAGAGCAGTCGAGATGATTTGGCGGCAAACAATATTTTACAAATTAAACTGCAAAATAACTAGCTAGTAGATGCCACAACACAAGAGAGATCAGATACTTGACGCAACAAGGCAAGAAGGTTGAGTCTGGCTAGGTTTGATGACTGAACATAGGACTGTAGATGAGTCTTGGGTTTAAACAGACTGCAGATGATGAGTCGAAAATAAGTGACTCCTGTTGGCTGGATGGAGACGAGGATTTGCCTGCCTATGCAGGCCTGACAGAAACCCTATCCTCTGCAATGGCCAGCATCTGACAGCTCAGGGCAATTGAAATGGTGGAACTTCTCAATGAGCAATGGATCCAAGATGAAACTGAACATCACCCAAAACCTCTTGTCCAAGCTGTATCCATCCTAGTCAACCAGCTACTAGCCACTCTGTCCACAACAACATGAACTCATCAACCAGCAAACTGCGTACTGTAGATCACCTTCAACCATTCTTGATTCTGGGGTTGCAGACTCAATTGGGTTGAGTGGCCTATGGACAATTGGCTTGAGGTAGGATACATGGAAGATAGGTGTGAACCTGAGGGAATGTGGCA
The DNA here is from genome assembly GCF_030028105.1 of Mobula birostris. Taxonomy (NCBI): domain Eukaryota; kingdom Metazoa; phylum Chordata; class Chondrichthyes; order Myliobatiformes; family Myliobatidae; genus Mobula; species Mobula birostris. The sequence continues at coordinate 86,945,557 of NC_092379.1, read as the reverse complement.
GCTGATACAGTTTATAACTGAGTTGATGCAATGAAGTAACCAATGGACCAGGGTGAGAGCTTCTGAATGAAGTAGCCAATGGACCAGGGTGAGAGCTTCTGAATGTGACACTAATATCACAAGTAACAGGATAAACAACAAGATTGGTGAATGTCAGCCAGTAAAGTGAGGAGTCAGACAGGGTTGTGTTCTATCACCAGACCTGTTCTCCCGGTACAGTGAAAACATCACGAGAACCATACAGGACCTACCTGGATAAGTATAGGAGGATACAATATCAACAACCTCTGCTATGTGGATGATACAGTACAGGTAGCAAATAGTGAAGTAAATTTACATAAACTAGTATCTACTATCGACACAGAGAGCAAGAGACTTGGTCTAACCTTAAACGAAAAGAAAACTGAGGTAATGGTAATATCAAAGAAACCTGATATCCCAAACTGTAGGATCGTATTAGGAAATGAAATCCTGAAACAAGTTCACAACTTCAAGTACTTTGGATCATGTGTAACATCTGATGGCAAATGCGAACCAGACATAAAAGCAAGAATAGCAATGGCAAGAACAGCATTTACAGAAATGAGAAATATCCTAACGAATGCTTCCATAAAGTTAATGAATTTCACGACATATTCCAGTGATATTAAACCTGATTCTCAGTCAGATTCTTTGATGCTCAGGGTGAAGTGTGAATTAATGCTCTTTCTGATATCTGCAATTTATATTCCTGTTAAATATATGCAAAATATTCACTAATACATATGGCAATCCACACACAGGGCCGTTTGTTCTATATATCAGAATCATTTGTTCTATATATCCACTATGGTATCACATTATTTTTATTAGGCTGTGAAATGTATGTTTAATACTTTTTTGTGTAACATATTTTTCTATTATCAGAATCAGAATCAGGTTTATCATCACCGGAATGTGACGTGAATTTTTTTTAACTTAGCAGCAGCAGTTCAATGCTAAACACAATATAGAAGAAGAAAAAATAATAATAGTAAATCAATTACAGTACACATATATTGAATAGATTAAAATTGTGCAAAAAACAGCAATAATATATTATTTTTAAAAAGTGGTGTCCAAGAGTTCAATGTCCATTTAGGAATTGGATAGCAGAGGGGAAGAAGCGGTTCCTGAATTGCTGAGTGTGACCTTCAAGCTCCTGTACTGCCTATCTGATGGCAACAGTGAGAAAAGGGCATGTCCTGGGTGCTGGAGGTCCTTAATAATGGAGGCTTCCTTTCTCAGACACTGCTCCTTGAGACACTTTGTAGGCTAGTACATAAGATGGAGCTGGCTAAATTTACAACCCTCTGCAGCTTTTTTCATTCAGTAGCTCCACCGCCACCCCCCCCCCCCCCCATACCAGACAGTGATGCAGCCTGTTACAATGCTTTCCACGGTACATCTATAGAAGTTCTTGAGTGTATTTGTTAACATGTCAAATCTCTGCAAACTCCTGATGAAATATAGCCACTGCCTTGCCTTTATAACTGCATCAATATTTTGTGACCAGGTTAGATCCTCAGAGATCTTGACACCCAGGAACTTGAAACTGCTCACTCTTTCCACTTCTGATCGCTCTATGAGGATTGGTATGTGTTCTTTTGTCTTAACCTTCCTGAAGTCCACAATCAGCTCTTTCGTCTTACTGACGTTGACTGCCAGGTTGTTGCAGTGACACCACTCCACTAATTGGCATATATCACTCCTGTATGCCCTCTCGTCACCACCTGAAATTCTTCCAACAATAGTTGTATCATCAGCAATTTTATAGATGGTATTTGAGCTATTTCTAGCCACACAGCCATGGGTATATAGAAAGTAGAGCAGTGGGCTAAGCACACACCCCTGAGTTGCACCAGTCTTGATTATCATGAGGTGGAGATGTTATCACCAACCCATACAGGTTGTGGTCTTCCATTAAGGAAATCAAGGATCCAATTGCAGAGGCAGGTACAGAGGCCCAGGTTCTGCAACTTCTCAGTCAGGATTGTGGGAATGATGGCATTAAATGCTGAGCTATAGTCGATGAACAGCATCCTGACATAGGTGTTTGTGTTGTCCAGAAGGTCTAAAGCCATGTGGAGAGACACTGAGATTGCATCTGCTGTTGACCTATTGTGGTTATAGGCAAATTAAAATGGGTCCAGGTCGTTGCTGAGGCAGGAATTCAGTCTAGTCATGATCAATCTCTCAAAGCATTTCATCACTGTAGAAGTGAGAGCTACCAGGTGATAGTCATTAAGGCAGCTCACGTGATTCTTCTTAGGCACTGGTATAATTGTTGCCTTTTTGAAGCAAGTGGGAACTTCTGCCCATAGCAGTGAGAGGCTGAAAATGTCCTTGAATACTCCTGCCAGTTGGTTGGCACAGGTTTTTTGAGCATTACCAGGTGCTCCATTGGGACGTTCCACCCTGTAAGGGTTCACTCTCTTTAAATTATTGTAATGGTCCTTAAATTCGCAATTATTCTTCTTGTAATATATTCACATTATCATTAAATTGAACAATAAAGACCAAGTCATCTTATATACTTAGGGAAGCATTAAAGACTAGATAATTTATTTATTTATGTTATAATTCACTGACAAATCATGGGTCCATTGGCATTCTGATTGCATTTAATAAATGATGACATGAAGAAGAAAGGAAGGAAATAACAAGACGTAAAATATAGACGTTACGATGAAATTGAACTGTCTCTTTGGACTTGGTATCAAGAGGAAATGCGGTTAAAGTATATTGCATTTGACCTAAGCAAAGCTTCACCGGACAAGCAGCTGCCACAACCCTCAACTTAGCTTCTCGTACATACCTTCCAAATGTCATCGAGGACTTATTATACAATATTGATAACAGTAGGTAATTCGCTGTCATATAGGCATGTGATCCATACTTCACCAATGCATTCTCAATAGCAATATTTTGGGACCTCTCAAAGTCCTGCAGGAACACCTGGAATTATCGATGACACACATGCAACAATCACCAAGATGCATGAGATCAGAGACCATTAGCACATATTGGCCAATACTGACACCTCACGAAACAATAGGATGGTTTCTTTGAAGGTACTGGGATTTGAAGCTGCAGAATACCTTTCAGAGAATGAATGGGGCTTCAGTGTTCAAATATACAATTTCCTGAAACTGTGCATATAGATAAACAGATTTACAAATAAGAATAGTGTGAGATTTCAGAAATTAAGACAAAATAAATAACAATTGTATAGTTACATTTTGGCTGGGGTTCTGATTAAAAAGGCAATAAATGGGCTACACGACTTTCTCTTTTTATTAGGAGATACATGAAATACACTTTCCAGTGAAGTTAAGTGGAAGTTCATTAAGGTTCTGACTATTGTTAACGATTTTGAGAGGATTAACGTTAAATTACTTTTTATTCAGGCTTGGGAGTCAGTGGTTTGTGTCAAAACAGCACTGCTCATGCCCATACTGTATTCTTATGCTATCGTTTGGTGTATTTCCAGTAAAGAACATGATAATTCGCTGTGATAAGTATTGTTTTACCACCGATATAATAGTTTTGCTTTAATGCTACTAAACTAGTAATCCAAAAATCTGAACTAATACTCTTTTGACATGAGCTCAAATCTCACCACAGCGGTTGGAGGATTTAAATCCACTTTAATTAAATCATCCAGAATAAAATATTGGCATTAGTAACGGTGACCATGAAATATTTAGCTAATGTAGTCTTCTGGGCATCTGACAAATTAAGGGGTCGTCTATAATTGGCTTTTCTTCAATGAAAGCAATGCTCATTGAGTCTTGGGGACAGTCAGAAGGAATATTGGAATTGGAATGTTCCTACCCATAAATCACTATTAATTCAAGGCTAATTTTATTCAAAATTCAAAACTGTATTCATCAATGTTTCAAACAGTATACACTGTTATCAACTGGACAGTTATGTATAAATCGACTGCAAAGCAATGTGAAAGCTGAGTCCACAAAATAATTCAGTTGTTTCTTTCAAGTTACTCATTCCTATTCAGGCAGGCAAAATCAATATGCATAAATATAAATAAAAGTGCCTGCACAGTATGATCTTGATGTTACATTAAATAAATTGAGGAAAAACTACTTTTAAATTGTCTTCAAAGTTGCCTCATAGCAAGAATTTTCATTTATATGCAGACTTCTACAATTTCAATGAATATTGACCTATTTATCCACCAGAAATATTTTCTTTATGTTACAAAAAATGGAGTCAATACTTATTTCCTGAGCGTATCTATTTTGGGCAGATGGGGCTCATCAGCCATGGTTGGTAGTTTATCTAAGAGAAGGAAAACTCTTATCTCAAACCTCCGCTGCCTTGTGTCTATACTCATGGGGAAGGCTTTGGGAGTAAATCCCACGGAAAATTCTGAAACTTGGGTCCCTAAAGCAGACCTGCATTGAGTTCAAAGTTGACGGGCAACTCCTGCTACGCTGCTGGTGCTGAACTGTATGGGTCTCTGCTGTTCCTTTGGATTCATCAGCTGCATGGGGAGGTGGAGCCTGCTGCATGGGCAAAAGCTTGCTCTCTATATTGTACTGTCCTGGCTTGCATACTAACTATGTAGATGGCTAGAACACAATATTCATGGTTGACACCAACCAATGAAGGCCACAAAGTATCTAAGAAGACATAAACTCAATATTGTCCTAATTAGTGGTGCATTGTTTCACGAATTGACTGATAGTTTAGATTCAGAAATGATCACAATGCCATCTAATCGCACCATCAGGTAACTGAATGAGTTTACACATTGTTCATGAAATTTAAAATGATCTCTTGTACTAGTAGTCAATAAATGGCTATTAAAACTTAAAAGGTTTGTGTCATCGGAAAATTCTAATTCATGATGCTATCAGTGTGATGATATCACTGCCTAATGAACAGTTCCTTTGATAGTTTTAACAACAGCAGTGGATAGATTGACCTCATTATAATATTGATCATTAAACATTGTTTTTGACAGAAGGAAGGTCATCTATTTCTGAAATGCAAATTCTCCACATTTTATGAAACTGATCTGTTATCTTCCCTGTGTTGTGATTAGCCAATGCTGTCTGTAGCTTGGAAGTATAGATTACAGAAATCTTGATTAGCAGGTATTCTTTTTCTTATATTTAATCTCCCACGCTGTAAGGCTGCCAATTTACTGGTATTAAATCAATTTAGTTAAAGGATTTGGAAGCTCTAACACACTAAGATATTACATTCTCAACCAGAGGTCTCCAGCTATCACAGTGGGTTTAAAACACAAACAAATAAAACCTTAATTAAATCAGTAACACAAAAAGAAAAAAAATCTTAAATCACATTATGTTTTAGACCCCTGAGAGAGCCTTGAGAATTTGTTGGATTAAAAAGGAGCCAGATAAGTTGCTTTTGAAAGAAACACAAAAATATCAGTAGTAAGCTTGAATCTGTTCCAGCATCTGTTTACATAACTTCTACACAAATACTGCATAGGAGGCCTTAACAAGACAAACTATGTAAATGACTAAACATTGTGGCTATAAATATGAAGACCTTCAAGGAGCAATGCTTTGGAAGTTCGACAAGTCCATAAAACACTCTCACAATACTGTGAATTAAAGCCATATTGGAAAAAAAATTCTGGTGAAGTCTGAGTTTATATTGAGATGGACAGCTGGGTAGTTCAAAAGGTGATGCATTCTTCCACCAATTACAAACTGGATTTTCAAGTTCTCCAGATGAATGAATTTGAGATTTTCAATGTATTCTGAATTCTGCTTCTCCACTTTGAGTAGTCATAGTTCATAGATTCCCAGAAGATATTTCTGAAATTTTGAGAACACACCTGGACTTAAATCATCTATTTGGTAATCTGTATAAATAACAAAGTTTGGAAAAGTGTAATCTGTTTCAGGATTCATGTACTGAACATGTATAAATATATATATATTTTTAAAACTACTTGAGTAGGAAATCCAAAATAAAAATATAAACTGCTGGAAAATCCCTGCAAATCAAGTAGCATCTATAGAAAGATAAACAGAGAGAATGTTTCAGATCAAGGAACTCTAATTGGTATGTAAATGTGAGAAGAAATTTAGTTTTGAATGTTAAAAAGATCTCTGCCTTATTTCTTCACATTCCCAATTCTGCAGAAAGGTCATCAGCTTGAAACATTGACTCCGTTTCTCCTTCCAGTTTCTGTCGTTCTATTTTTCAGTTGGTTTGCTCAGTAAAGTCACTTACTGGGAGTGTTATTGGTACCCTAGTGCTGTGGATGTTGGCCAATCAAAGGCTTAATCTGCTGATCACTTATCCTATCAGTGGGTTTGAGTAATGTTGCAGAGGCAGTGTCGGTGGTAACTGTCCAGTTGTTTGACATGAATGGTAAAGATAGTCTAGGTGAGCACTGGTATCTTGTAGACCACGAGTTTTGTTCCAGGTTTAAGATCGCCTTTTCCCCCTGAAAATCACAGGCGGCATTGGTGCATAGAAGGTGATGATGAATTTTATCACTTATATCTTCCTCTGCTGAGAGGTGACTCCTTCGAGAGATGGGGAAGTTTCTAGAGTCTTGTCAGAAATCTACAGTATTAGGTGGAAGAGATTGTTCTGTGGATGTAGAAGCTAAGGCCCATCTTCTTATGTGTTTCAGCAAGCAAGCTGATGATAAGTTGAAGCTTGATCCACAAATATGATCTGCGTTGTGGAGCTCAACGAATGCATTTGTATCCTTAATATTTTTTTTCTATTTGATCAAACAGCAATATTGTTTGCTCAGAATAAGTCTACCGTTTCCACTAAATCCCTGCCATAAGAAATTCTTCAAAATGTCATAATAAACCATAATACATAGCAGCAGACATGACCGCAACAGTTGTCTGTGGTATTGAACTCCATAGGTTCACCACCCTCTGACTGAAGAAATTCCTTCTCATCACAGGTCCAAATGAAGTCCTTCTGTTCTGAGGCTGTGTCCTGTTGACCTTGTCTCATGCATCATTTGAAATATCTTTTCCACATCCACCTCTCTAGGCCTTTCAATATTTGATAGGTTTCATTGAGATCCCCTGTCATTCTTATAAACTCCAGTCACTACAGGCATATAAACATCAAATATTCTTCATTCATTAAACATTTCCTACCTGGGATCATTCTCATAAAAACTCCGCTGGATGCTCATTAATACCAGCTTGTCATTTCATAGATATGGGGTCCAAAACTGGCGGTAGTACTGAAAATGTGGTCTGATCAATTACTGAAAAGTCCTCAACATTAGATCCAGCTAGTCCTCTGGAAGGGAATGCATTTTTCTTCCTTACTACCAAAACAAGCTGCAAATTATCCTTTAGAGAATCCTGCACTAGAGCTTTCAATCCCTTTGCACTTCCACTTTTTGAATTTGCTCCATATTTAGAATATAGTCTATGCCTTTATTCCCTTGACCAAAGTGCGTGACTAAACACCTTACTTCATTGTATTCTATCTGCTACTTCTTTGACTATTCTCCTAACCTGCCAAAGTTCTTCTGCAGACACCCTGCTTCCTCAACACTGCCTGCCCCTCCACCTATCTTTGTATGGTCCACAAACTTGGCCACAAAGCCATCAAGTCTGTCAAGCAGATCATTAAAATATAATGCGTAAGCATCGATCACAACAAGAGAAGCTGGAAATCCAAACAAAACACAAAATGTTGGAGAAACTCAGCAGGCCAGGCAGAAATCTATGGAAAAGTTTACAGTCAATGTTTTGGGCTGAAACCCTTCGTCAGGACTGGAAAAAATGATCAGGAGTCAGAGTAAGAAAGTGGGGGGAAGGGAGGAAGAACTACAAGGTGATAGGTGAAACTGGGAGGGGTGAAGTAAAGGGCTGGTAAGTTGATTAGTGAAAGAGATACAGAGCTGGAGAAGAGGGGATCTGATAGCAGAGGACAGAAGGTCATGGAAGAAAGAAAAGTGAGCTGAGCACCAGAGGGAGTTGATAGGCTGGTAAGAAGAAAAGGTGAGAGAGGGAATGGGAATGGGGAATGGTGAAGGGGGGCATTTACAGAAGTTCAAGAAATTTATGTTCATGCCATTAGGTTGGAGGCTGCCCAGGCGAAATATAAGGTGTTGTTCCTCCAACCTGAGTGTGGTGTCATTGTGACAGTAGGAGAGGCCATAGACTAACAAAGCACTGACTGCTGCAGGATACCACTAGTTATTGGCCCTCTTTATTCCCACTCTTTTCCTTCAGCTAGTGAGCCAACCTTCTGTCCATTCTGATATCTTTCCTGTAATACCATAGAGTTTTATCTTTTTACCAGCCTCAGGTATGGTATCTTGTCAAAGGTTTTCTGAAAATCCAAGTAAATAACACACTAACACTTATGATCCTGTGCTTTGTTTTAAATCATTCAATCACCTTTCAATGTACTTGTTTGAGTGATCACAAACCATTTAGAATGCTAATAAGCTTGAAATCACTACAATCAAGATACCTTAAACATGATAATACAAATTTATTGAATAGGATGAATACATTTCCTTGAGATACCCTTAGAGTATCACGATCAATCATCATCTTCATAATGACGATAATCATCATCAATTTCATCACCTCACCTGTGACATCAATCGAAAGATATCATTCATGAGGTGTATGAGATTCATAAATTCAAAGAAACTTGAAGACCAGCAACTAAGGGAAAGCAATATAAGAATTATAACTGCAGAGTCTTGAATTTTGTAATTCACAGACACTTGTGATCAAAGCATCTTATCTGAATGCCCATAGTATTCGAAACAAGGTCAGTAAATTTGTGGCACAAATTGCTACAAAGGGGCACAATTTAATGGCTATTACTGAAATGTGATTGCAGGGTAGAGATGATTGAGAATTACAGTACTGTGCAAAACTCTCAGGCAAATATATATAGCTATCGTGCTCAAGACTTTGGCACAGTACTGTAGTAATTTTATGTATTGCACTGTACTGTTGCTACAAAAAAACAAATTTCGTGATATATGTGAGTGATGATAAACCTGATTCTGATATGGGTCACAATTGAGTGGGAAAGAGAGCAGGAAGAGGGGAACCAGGGTTTGGAATAGGAGAAAGGATTGTGGAGAAAGCCGGAAGCACCAGAAAGACATTCTGCATGATCTATCAACCAGTTGTTGAGAATCAAATGACCTTGCCTGGTGTCTCAGGGTTGGGTGAGTCTACATCTGCGCCACCCTCCCCATCCCTGGCATTCCTTCTCCGCCACATGTCCCACAGCACTCTACCCTCGCTATTCACAATATCCTTTGCTCCCACCAGATTTATAAACTTACTGTCCGCTTCAAGTTGTGCTTTATTAAGCATTCTAGCTACATATATATGTCTGAGACTTTTGCACAGTACTTTAAATAAAGAAGGACATCAAATAATATGAAAGGATTGGCAGGAAAATATATGAGGTGTGGCAGCACTTTTAATTAACGATGATATCATGGCTATAGTGAGAGATGATGTAAGATCTAAGGAGCAGAATATTAAATCCATCTGGATAGAGATTAGGAATAGTAAAGAGCAAAAAAATCACTGATGTAAGTTGTCCAGAGGCCATTACACTGGCAAAGGCAATAGACCAAGAAATATAGTATCTGATGCATGTGATAATGGAACAGCAGTTGTCATGAGGAAATTTAACACCGACAGATTGGGCATATCAAGTTGGTCGAGGTAAAATTGAGAAGGACTTCATAGAATGCATCTGTAATAGCTTTCCTGAATAGCATGTTGGTAAACCTACAAGGAAAATGTTACCTTAGAGTTTGTCCTGTGCTATGAGACCAGTAAAATTAACCATCTTATAGTTAGGGATCCTTGTAGGCAGAAGGACCATAATATGAATGAATTTTTCATATACTCTGGGATACTTTCTATCAGGACCAGGGGACTCATCTAACTTGAGGCACACTAGTGCAGATGCATTCTATGGATAGCCTACTTCTCTCCTAATTCCTATGTTCTTATGAAAAGATATGAAATTGACACCTGAGATGAAGTGCTAAATGAGGAAAAGTGAGGTTATGCCTACGCAATCTAAAATAAGCATTAAAACATTAAAACATCTAAAACTTCTTATAGAAATTAACAAGGTCTGTGGATGGATAATGTTTCCCCTGGCTGCGTGTCCAGAACCAGAGGTTGTGGACTCAACAGCCATTCAACATAGAGATGGATAATTAGGCAGTTTTCCAAGGAAGGTGGGACCTGTTCCGGCGGGACGGTTTACATCTGAACTGGAGGGGGACAAATTTTCTTGCAGGTAGGTTTGCTAGAGAGGCTCCAGTGGATTTAAACTAGATACGGGGGGGGGGGGGGGGGAGGGAAAACAGAGTTTAGGAACAGATGTAGGGGAGAAGGAAGATAAAGAAAATAGTAAAGTTGTTTGCACTGTTAGTGATAAACAGAGAGTAAGAGGTGGAAAATTTCTTAAATACATTTATTTTAATACTAGGAGCATTATAAGAAAGGTGGATGAACTTAAAGCATGGATTGATACCTGGAAGTATGATGTGGTAGCTATTAGTGAAACATGGTTACGGGCGGGGTGTGATTGGCAACTAAATATTCCTGGATTAAACTGCTTCAGTTGTGATAGAATCGGAGGGACAAGAGGGGGAGGTGTTGCATTGCTTGTCAGAGAAAATATTACAGCGGTGCTCTGGTAGGATAGATTAGCGGGCTCGTCTAGAGAGGCTATTTGGGTGGAATTGAGGAATGGGAAAGGTGTAGTCACACTTATGGGGGTGTATTATAGCCCACCAAATGGGGAGTGAGAATTGGAGGAAAAAAATTTGTAAGGAGTTAGCAGATATTTGTAATATGCACAAGGTTGTGATTGTGGGAGATTTTTATTTTCCACACATACACTGGAAAGCCCATACTGTAAAAGGGCTGGATGATTTGGAGTTTGTAAAGTGTGTGCAGGATTGTTTTTGGAGCAATACATAGAGGTACCAACTAGAGAAGGGGCAGTTTTGGATCTCTTGTTAGGGAATGAGATAGGTCAGGTGACGGAGGTTTGTGTTGGGGAGCACTTTGGGTTCAGTGATCACAATGCTATTAGTTTCAATATAATTATGGAGAAGGATAGGTCTGAACCTAGGGTTGAGATTTTTGATTGGAGAAAGGCTAAATTTGAGGAGATGTGAAAGGATTTAGAAGGAGTGGATTGGGATAATTTGTTTTATGGGAAGAATGTAATAGAGAAATGGGGGTCATTTAAAGTTGAAATTTTGAGGGTACAAAATCCTTATTTTCCTGTTAGGTTTAAAGGAAAGATTAAAAGATTGAGAGAGTCATGGTTTACAAGGGATGTTGGAAACTTGGTTCGGAAAAAGAGAGATATCTACAATAAATATAGAAAGTATGGAGTAATTGAGGTGCTTGAGAAATATAAAGAATGTAAAAAGGATCTTAAGGAAGAAATTAGAAAAGCTAAAAGAAGATATGAGCTTTGGCAAGTAAGGTGAAAATAAATCCCAAGGGATTCTACAGTTGTATTAATAGCAAAAGGACAGTGAGGGATAAAATTTGTCCCTTAGAGAATCAGAGTGGACAGATATGTGTGGAGCCAAAAGAGATGGGGGAGATTCTGAACTATTTCTTTTCTTCGATATTCACTAAGGAGAAGGATATTGAATTGTGTAAGATAAGGGAAACAGGTAGGGAAGTTACGGAAACTATGATGATTAAAGAAGAGGAAGTGCTGGCGCTTTTAAGGAGTATAAAAGTGGATAAGTCTCCAGGTTCTGATAGGATATTCCCTAGGACCTTGAGGGAAGTTAGTGTGGAAATAGTAGTGTAGAAATATTTCATATGTCATTAGAAACAGGGATGGTGCCGGAGGATTGGTGATTTGCTCATGTTGTTCCTTTGTTTAAAAAGGGTTCTAAGAGTAAACCTAGCAATTATTGGCCTGTGAGTTTGACGTCAATGGTGGGTAAATTGATGGAAAGTATACTTAGAGATGGTATATATAATTATCTGGATAGACAAGGTCTGATTAGGAACAGTTAACATGGATTTGTGTGTGGAAGGTCATATTTGACAAATCTTATTGAATTTTTTGAAGAGGTTACTAGGAAAGTTGATGAGGGTAAAACGGTCGATGTTGTCTATATGGACTTCAGTAAAGCCTTTGACAAGTTTCCACACGGAAGGCTAGTTGGAAAGGTTCAATCATTATGTATTAATATTGAAGTAGTAAAATGGATTCAGCTGTGGCTGGATGGGTAATGCCAGAGAGTAGTGGTGGATAACTATTTGTCAGATTGGAGGCCGGTGACTAGCGGTGTGCCTCAGGGATCTGTACTGGGTCCAATGTTGTTTGTCATATACATTAATGATCTGGATGATGGAGTGGTAAATTGGATGAGTAAGTATGCAGATGATACTAAGATAGGTGGAGTTGTGGATAATGAAGTAGGTTTTCAAAGCTTGCAGAGAGATTTAGGCCAGTTAGAAGAGTGGGCTGACAGATGGCAGATGGAGTTTAAAGCTGATAAATGTGAGGTGTTACATTTTGGTAGGACTAATCAAAATAGGACATACATGGTAAATGGTAGGGCATTGAAGAATGCAGTAGAACAGAGGGATCTAGGAATAATGTTGCATAGTTCCCTGAAGGTGGATAGAGTGGTGAAGAAAGCTTTTGGTATGCTGGCCAGTATAAATCAGAGCATTGAGTATAGAAGTTGGGATGTAATGTTGAAATTGTACAAGGCATTGGTGAGGCCAAATTTGGAGTATTGTGTACAGTTCTGGTCACCGAATTATAGGAAAGATGTCAAAAAATAGAGAGAGTTCAGAGAAGATTTACTAGAATGTTAACTGGGTTTCATCACCTAAGTTACAGAGAAAGGTTGAACAAGTTAGGTCTTTAATCTTTGGAACGTAGAAGGTTGACTTGATAGAGGTATTTACATTTGTAAAATTATGAGGGGGGTAGATAGAGTTGACGTGGATAGGCTTTTTCCATTGAGAGTGGGGGAGATTCAAACAAGACGGCATGAGTGGAGAGTTAAAGGGCAAAAGTTTAGGGGTAACATGAGGGGGACTTCTTTACTCAGAGAGTGGTAGCTGTGTGGAACGAGCTTCCAGCAGAAGTGACTGAGGCAGGTTCTGTCATTTAAAGTTAAATGAGACAGCTATATGGACAGGAAAAGAATGGAGAGTTATGGGCTGAGTGCAGGTCGGTGGGACTAGGTGAGAGTAAGAGTTTGGCAAGGACTAGAAGGGCCAAGATGGCCTGTTTCCGTGCTGTAATTGTTATATGGTTATATGGTTATGTGGGAAGACATTTCTTCACCTACTGGATGGTGAATGTTTGAATTCTCTACACAAAAGAGTTGTGGAAAGTCAGTGTCTAAATACATACAAATTGAAATTGCCGATTTCTGGACATTAATATATACTGTAATATTAACTAACTATTTTGTTTTAATGTTTGAAAGTTCATCAATTCTTTGTAATTAATAATGTCTGATGCCCATCTTTAAGAAAGTAACACACATTTCAAATATATGACCACATTCAATCATAATTATCGAACATGGTTTGTGCAAGTGATAAAAAATCATCCAATTCTGAATGAAGTTTTGTGCTTATATTTTCCAAACAAAAATCACAATAAATTAAATGGCTTAATGTCACAATTAAACATTGCAGAAATGAATATGACCCAAGGCCATTGGACATGATTCCAGACCTGATATGAAGAATAGCTGAGATAATTTGCAACACCAAAACATTTGCATTTTGTTCCATGATGCTGAGAGTAAGCGAAGTTTAGGTTAAGAATTGTGCATGAAAGCGTTGCAAAATGCATGTAGCTATAATGGTTATCGATGGAGTTTGTTCTTATCTTACTTAAAGGACATTATAAAGAATCCCTGAGGTTGCTTCAATGAATAACATCAAATGCACAATGGTGAATGAATACTCTGAAATTACAATTGCTAGCAATACTAGAAATTACCTTACTTGGCCTAAATCTTTTGCTGATGTAGCAGTTCTTAATGCCAGAAAATGTTAAAAAACCTATAGCAATATATCAATTTTGCACTCAGTAAAGCACAATTTTCAAAGCTTTTTCATTCAATCAGCTTGGTCATCTGAAAGAAATATTGAGAGTGAGGAATGTGATAAAAGGCTTTACATTTTCAGCTTAAGAAACATGACTCTGTTGTGATATGACGACAAAGATTCTGACAGGCTTGCTACCTTGGCAATCTGTAACTTGTTGAATTCTAGAGAAACTGACTAAAGAGGTCTTAAAATTTTGCCCTTAATTGGCTCCTGGAAGTACTTATGATCAGAGTAATCCAGATTTCTCAGTGAAAGTCTAGATTCTGAACTCCCAGCTTGATTATCTCAAAGTTTTGATGCGCACATTTTTAAACAAAGAAGGAAACTCACTTGGAAGCATGAAAAAAGAATATATTATTTTGCAGTTCAGATCATTCTCCAGTTACCAAATGCTCTGTCAGTTGATCATGGCCATCAAGAGTTTTGTCACTGTAAAAGCCAAAATTGAAATGAAAATGTCAAATTATAGCAAATTGTTTGAATAAAGTCTTCTGTAACTAAACACATGCTTAAAATTAGGAAATCTTTTCAGCAACTAGAACTTGAGGGTATTTTAGAACATGTAAAACCCATAACACTCTGGGTAATTGTCTACTCATCAATTGTTATTGATGTGTGGAGTGAGCCCCTTGAAGAGGTGGTGGAGGCAGGAACAGGAATAACATTTACGAGGCATTTATCTAGAGAGAGCAGATAAATGCATGGCTGAGGAGCTGGTGCAGGGGGCAGGGCTTCAGGTTCTTGGATCATTGGGATCCTTTCTGGGGAAGGTATGACCTGTACAAAAGGGACGGGTTGCACTTGAACCTGAGTGGAACCAATATTCTCGTGGGCAGGTTTGTTAGAACTGTACAGGAGGGTTTAAACTAATTTGGCAGTGGGGTGGCAACCAGAAAGAAGGGACTCAGGATAGGATGGATGGTAAAAAAGCCAAGATAGTGTGCAGTCAGACTGTCAGGAAGGGCAGGCAGATAATAGGATAAAATTGCAGCCAGAAGGGTGAGTATCAGTTTATTAGGGATGCAAAATCAAAAAGGGTTGCAAATGCAGCACTTAGAGTGATATATCTCAATGCATGGAGTATTAGGAATAATCTGGATAATCTTTGTTCCATGATTACAGATTGTCAGGCATGATGTTGTGGCCATCACTGAAGCATGGCTGAAGGATGGTTGTAATTGGGAGCTGAATGTCCACGGTTACACATTGTATTGGAGGGTTAGGAAGGTAGGCAGAGGGGTGGCATGATTCTGCTGGTAAAGAATGGCATCAAATCGGTAGAAAAATATGACATAGGATCAGAAAATGTTGAATCCTTGTGGGTTGAGTAAGAAACTGCAAGGAAAAAGGACCCTGATGGCAATAATATACCGGCCTCCCAAAAGAAGCTGGGATGTGGTCCACAGATTCCAACAGGAAATAGAAAAGGCATGTCAAAAGGGCAAGTCATGGGAGATTTTAACATGCTGGTCGATTGGGAAAATCAGATTGGTAATGGATCTTAAGAGAGTGAATTTCTTGAATGCCTACCAGATGACTTTTTAGAGCAGTTTGTCATTGAGCCTACGAGGGGATCAGCTATTCTAGATTAGGTGTTATGAAATGAAACCGGAGGTGATTAGGGAGCTAAAGGTAAAAGAGCCCTTAGGAGCCAGTGATCACAATCTGATTGAGTTCAACTTGAAATTTAATGTGGAAAGGATGTTTCCTACAGTGGGGGGAGTCTAGAACAAGAGGGCACAGCTTCAGGATAGAGGGGCATCCATTTATAACAGAGAAGCGGAGAAATGTCTTTAGCCAGAGGGTGGTGAGTTTGTGGAATTTGTTTCCACAGGCCGCTGTGGAGGCCAGTTTCATTGGGTGTATTTAATTGATGGTGTAACAGATTGATAGGTACTTGATTGGACTCGGCATCAAAGGTTATGGGGACAAAGCCAGTGGATGGTGTTAAGGAAGGGATAAAAGGATCAGCCATGATGGAATGGTGTACCAGATTTGATGGGTCAAATGGCCGAATTTTGATCCTATGTCTCATGCTCTTATGGCCAGTACTTGGAGAAATATGCACTTTTCAATTTAAATAGTGTGTATAACCAACACATTTTATTAGCTCAACCCTCAAACTTCTGCTAAGGACCTGATTTGGTGTGTGCATCACTATGACTCAATAAAAGTACAGTCAATATTAATGGCATTTTGCCAAGTTCTGAAACAACCTCCATTCCTTTGCTTTGAACATCAAATTTCCTATTTTCAGATAACCCACTCCCACCAGTCTATCCAGGCTCTCTCTCCCCTTGTTGGGTTTTCCATTCTTTCCTTACTAGTGCAACTCCCCCCACCACCATTCCCAACACTCGTCACCCTCCCTCATTTGGCTTCATCTGCCCATCACCCACATATCTACCTACTGAGAGTCACCTTTCCTTCCCCGCCCACTGGTTGAATTTTCACATTATCCCTCCCTTAACTGGTACAAGTTATCATCTACAACCAACTGTCTCTACTCTTCCCCTTCCTCCTGCATCCAGCCCCATCTGCCTGTTCTTTTTCTTATCTGTTTCTGTCACATACCATCTGTCTCACTGTTCCCTTTCACTTCTAAGTACTGGCTATCAGCCCCTTACATTCTCGGTCCCGATGCAGGGTTTCAACCCAAAACGTTGACTACTATTTTGTCACCAGATAATAAGTTTGAACAGCTTATTTCCTCCAGCAATTTTAATCACTATTTTCCACTCAATATTTGAAATCTCTCACTCAGATCACTGTAACCTTTTATCTGATGTGAAGAGCTTGCATTTCTCCAATATGACATCATAATTCATCTCGTTATAAGTACTGGGCTAGAATTTGCTAGGTAATCCCAATGCATTCTTTCTGAAAAGCTGCCATTTATCTACATAGATATCGCTGAGTTTCAAATTTTCTGCAAATAGTTAACGTCCAATATCATTGCTCTGCAGATTGAAACTGCACCAGATTAAAGTGTCAGAAATGTTCAGCAACATTTAATGCCTTTAATAAATTTGGCTACTAGCAAAGCCTAGGTCCAAGTCTTAGCAAGCTATCACATATTGGTACAGACAGTTTTTGGGTAAGAATTGTTCTGTCCCACCTTGTTTAGATTAATACAAGCAAGGCTCTGCCATTGCACAAGGCATCAAACTTTTGTGTTGGGCAATTCTGGGAAAGATCAACACAGGCTGATCGGAAAAAGACAAGTCTGTAATTACTACATAACAATCACATACATTCTTCTCCTCTTTCCCCTTTTTTTGTACTAAATATCTGCACAGAATTCAAACTGCAAACTTAATACAATCTGAAGACTCAACATAACTTATTTTTTGTTGTTTTCACTATATATACCCAAAAGTTCAATTGCTTTTTAAGCACTACTTGATATTGAAAGAAATGACTCTTTCTAGCTCATTTTTAAGTCTCCCTGTGCTATTTCAATCCTTCTTTACACTGTAAAGCTCATGGCATTAAGTTGTAATGATCCAGTGCCTCATAGTAATTGATCCCAATGCTCCGTTGTCATAAAATGCTCCATCTCAGTGCATTAATTCAAAAATATGTCAGAATGTTCTTGTTTTATCAATGTAGTTAACTACTATGCTTTTGTTTTTCATCAAGATGCTGCTATTTGTACCTTCACAACCTTAATTTATTATATTTCTCAATTAACAGCCAGTCACTAATAGTCTATAAATCTAAATGTTCTCAGCAATCATAGTCAATCAATGAGTCTACCAAATCTTGGTGTTGTGCTAATGCAACCTTTAAAATAAGACTCAAATTTAAAGCTATAATATCGCTTATGGTCTTAAACTTGCCTTATATCACTTATTCAGAATCATTTTGACAGCGTATCAAGCTTAAAATTAAGACAAATCATATTCATTTTATTTTATACCATTTGCAATCACTAAGCTATCATTTCCTCACCAATTAGTAAGCCTGCTGGAAGTTTCTTCTTCACAGAGAGGAACATTTCCATGTAAGCTTTTGGCACCATGGATTCCATCCTACATCATTGATGTATCTTGGTAGATAAGCAGGTTCAGCTACTAAGAATGAAGTGGAGAAAAAAAAAGTATTCCATATGGCTCTTGCTTGGATTTGATGCTGTTCTACAACTACTGGTTTAAATTTTCTGGTTTCTAGGAACTAAAAATTTTACTCTGCTACATTGTGAGGACAGGGTCATGCTATGTTTTGTTTTCAAGTCTGAATACTTTTCAGAGGGTACTGTAACCAACAGAGAAGGTAATTGTAAATATCGGATATATAATAAATATACATGAGTAAGATAATTGAATGTGGAATCCCTAGCAAGGGTGATTAAGTTTATGCTTTCAATATTATGGTTGAATTTGAATCTTAAAAACAAACCGTAATGAAAGGTTCAAACAAGAGAAGAGGAAAATGTGTTGAAGAAAGAATGAAAGGTATTGTTCGCTTAAGAATCACAGACATATTTAGTAGCCGGCCTGTCATGGTTATTGAGGAAGACAACATGAATGGTTTCCCAAATTATTTTCTTCCATTGAATGAATTTGTGATATCAGACAAGAACATGTCAGAGTTGAATATTAGATTAGATTATTAGATTATGAGGACACTCAGTCCTCGTTTATTGTCATTTAGAAATGCATGCATGCATTAAGAAATGATACAATGTTCCTCCAGAGTGATATCACACAAAAACAGGGCAAACCAATGACTAACACTGACAAAACCACATAATTATTACATACATTTGCAGCAGTGCAAAACAATACCATAATTTGATAAAGAACAGACCATGGGCATCGTAAAAAAAAAGTCTCAAGTCCCGGTTGACTCCTATAGCCCCTGATAGCAGGAGGCAAAAAGGGAGAAACTTCCCTGCCATAAACCTCCAGGCACCGACAACTGACAACTGCCGATGCATTGGAAGCACCCAACCACAGCCGACTGAGTCCATCCGAAAACTTCGCGCCTCCGACCAGCCCCTCTGATACAGCCTCCCGAGTGCCATTCTCTGCCGAGCACCTTCGACCTCGTCCTGGCCGCCAAAACAAGCAAAGCCGAGGACTCAGAGGACTACTCCGGAGATTCTAGATCACACAGTAGCAGCAGCAGTGAAGCGGGCATTTCAGAAGTTTCTCCAGATGTTCCTCCATGCTCTCACATCTGTCTCCATCAAATCAGAATTGTGCACGGTACCCTACTTAACAAATTCAGATATCATTCTGGAGTGGCCACGCGCACTGCATCGCGCCAGCATCTTCTTCTCTTCCTTGAATTCTTGTGTCCTTTCTAATAGTTATTCTGTAAAAAGAAAATTCTTCCTGGGCAATTAATATACCTTTTCTGATTTTAATGCTTCCTGAAAGATGCACTACAATAATGCAGATGAGTTGAGTCACTAGCTATTAGTCATTGGCCCATTGCCAAAGAATTCAGTTGCCTCTACCACTGAATATCAAGGCTTTGCTTGTAAAAGAATGTATAAGCCACACACAAAAAATCTATGCATTTGTGTTAAGAAAGTATCCTGACCCCAGTAAACTACCTACAGTATTCTGATATGACTTGACACAAACCTAAGTGGTTTTTCAAAACATATTCTATCACGAACATATGCCTACATCTTACTGAGCTGATTTCCAGTAGCCAGGCTCTACTCAGGGGCAGTATTGAAGACCTTATGGAAAATCAAATGCACCGCTCTTGTACCATGAAAATTAGACGATGTAATCAGAAATTGTAACAATTTATATGCACTTTTCATCATTATTGATTAAAAAGTTGTTGTGGGAACTCTGACTCAAGTGGGAATGAAATTGGAGTTTGTGCCTAGCATTAAAAGCTTTGGAAAATATGTTAATACAGTATGTAGCTATTTGATGAATCATCATTTTAGTGCAAAGCTTACTTCCCGCAAATGCCCCTCTGTTGTCAGTCCAGACATGATCCATATTTTATGGAAGTGCAGGTGGAAGAAGGTGCAAAAAACTAGATTAGCACCAGTTGCTAGTTACAGTTCAATGCAGTGAGTGGGCAATTCTAAGTGTTTGATTCATATAAAGGGGAGCATTTCTACAGTGTTAATGAAACTATTAAAGATGTACAGTAGTTACTCTCTATGTTGCAGGATTAATATGCAGAAATACCAAGGACCACAACTCCTATCAAATTGGACTAGCCCCATTCATTTGTCTGACTGTATATAATCTGGAGAGTTAGTGGTTTATGACAGTGAGCATACTTGAAAACAATGGCACATAAAGTAAAATTCATCACCAAAAACTGTCAATTAGAATGGAATAACATTTTCAGAGGATTTCTGAATTCCACTGAGCTGCAAGCAAAAACATGTGGAAGTACTCATTTGAAGCAAAGAAAGTACGCATTCACACACTGCAAAGTTACTTCTTAATATTTAAAAATAAGTTCTGTTTAGAGAATTTATTGATGTTAATTGAGTTTCAGTGTTTGGGTTTGCCTTCTGCTTTATAAATTTAAGAAAACAAGTTTAATATTACTTAATTTTTAACAATATTATATGTTTCCAGCCATCTTGAATATAACTCAATATTTGTGAATGATATGATGCCAACAGCTTCGATGCCTCAGCAGCTAGGCTTGAGGTCCTCACCAGCAATCAGAGCTATTTTGTGAGTACAGGCAAATGTCCATCTGAAAAAGTTTCTAAAGCACTGGCCCACAGTGAAGTAATGGGTGTTGGGATCCCTGGAAAGACTATACAGAAGAAGTAATGATTTATCTTTAATTATGATCAGAGTTGAGATTTTCTTCATAAAAAGAATTCAGGAAGATGAGCAGTTTTACACACATGCCTGAGTTTACCACTTCACACAACATTGGTCTATGGAACAAATAGGATAAAGCAAACTTACTACTGTACATTGCTACAGTATTTATTTAGTTGGGTCATAGATTTCTTTCAAGGAGACCATGCTCGAGCAAGCAATGAGAAACAGAGGCAGGTGGGCAGCTCTTCTCATAGCAATGCAAAATCTATTCCAAAATTAATTGTGACATATCATGCTCAAGACTGACTGTGCCTCTGATCCACAGCTGTAATTACCGTTTGCTGCTCCACAGCTCTTAATAATATTGGGCGGAGAGGATAACGTTTCTCCAGAACTAATTTAATTTTGGTCAAAAGATATTTTACAATTTGCTGAAGAGACAGTTTTTTCCTCCCTGAATCTATATAATTATTGCAAGTATATAATCCCAAGGAACCATGGCAGTGTTTTACAATGTAATATTTGGTTAAAAGGAGATAAATAATTTCATCCAGTTAGCCTTTAAATCTCAATTATAGACAGTTAGTGAGCTCATTTAATAGCAGTTAGCATTCCTTTCTTTCAGGATTTTATAAGTTCACATGAAATTCATTGCACAAATACATTTGGAAATACTTTTTTATACAATTACTCGTGTTTAAAGGGTTATCACCCTAAATTGCAATCACTGTTGAGGATATCAATAGCCAACAAATCCACTTAATCTTTATCCAAGACTATTCAGCTTTCCATGAAGCATGTTTTCAAATCAGATGGGAACATATTCCTCTCTGATCAAAGCTTAGTTATTAAGCAGCTTTGAGGAGGTTTGAAAAAAAAATGATTTTGTGCATTTCAAATAAGCTTTCATGAACATCATAAACAGACAAAGTGGCTTGCTGATAAATTTTCATCCCATGTGACAGACCAATTATAAAAAATAACAGACTGAAAAGATTTTTCACCATGCAGTGATATAAATTGGAGAAAATTCATTAGTTGAACGGAGAGGTTTGTCAAAATGAAGTCACTTTTACTTGCATCAGTTTATAGTTCCGTGTTTTAATGTCAAAGGACAAACATTGATCACAAATTTAGAAGGTACATTCAGTTGTCAGGAGGTCATGTTTCAGGTACATATATGAAGCAGTCTAAATTCAATTTTACACACAGTATCTCGGGAATAGTATTCTGGCATTTGAAACATTACAGTGCAGAATGATGTTGGGAATTAAATGGCTAAATTATAAGGTAAATATTGCATAAATATGGCATGTCTTCCATTGCAATAGAAGGCTGAGGATTGCTAACAAACCGCTTAGAATATTGTGATAGAAGTTAACCTGTGCCTCTTTTCTACACATGTTACCCTACAACTTTCATTGAACTCAAGGTCCTTTCTCTATGACCATCCCATAAAATGGCATTATATGGTCAACAACTGGGCCTCGGTTGGTGGAATTTGAGATACATCTCCAGAACACCCTCTCAGGGTTCTGATAACTCATGCTGTCAAAGGCATTGTAATTTTTCCTAGTCATCTGTAAAGTTCAGAGATATTTTAAAACAGTTAAATTATATTAACCAATATTTGAAAAGTAGTTTACAATAGTAAAAGATATGTAGATAATATAAATGATCATAAATTAACTGAAATATAATATAAAGCAAAACCAAAGAAAACACACATCCTAGAATTTTTCAGGCAATGTCAGCAACTCCATTCAATTGTTGCACTTGATACAGTACAAAATGTTTCACGTCATTTAGCACAGTGCAATGTGGAACGACTGCTGGGTGCAGTTAGGACTAGGGATACAGCAGGAGATCAGAATTGCCAGAGATCTAGATATGAAGAATCTTTATTTGATTGAAGTAAATGTGCAGGGTTAAATTTTGAAGAAAATCTCCTCCAAAATTACACTGTATACACAAAAGAGTGATAAACCACTTTGAAATCCTGGGAACCAGGACCATTAGCAAGATAAGCATGAAGGATAGTGGGTAGACTGACTGTACGTAGATGATGATGGGTAACCCAACAAAACTCTACATGAACATGAGGAAATTCATTAGTTGAACAGAGATGCCTGTAAAAATTAAGTTGTTTTTACTTGCATCTGGCATCTGGTACTATCTTGGGGGAGTTCAACCAGGTCAGCTTGAAGAAGTTTCTGATCAACTAGCACCAACATGTCACCTGTGGAATCAGAGGAGCAAACACACTTGACTATTGTTAAACTACCATCAAGACTACTTCCTGTGACCACACTTTAGCCAGTCCAAATGCCTGGCTGGGTCTCAACTCCAGTCATACAGGCAGAGTTTGAGGACTGCAACACCAGAGGTGAGGACCGTGAAGGTATAGTCAAGGGAGTCAGGGAGCATCTACAGGACTGTTTTGAATTGATTGACTGGATTATTCTCACAGATTCATCGTTGGATCTGAATGAATATGACACAGCTGTCACTGACTTCATCAAGACCTGTGTGGATGAGTGCATGCACTTGAAAACCTACTGGGCATACCCAAACCAGAAGCTGTCGATGAACCGAAAATTTCACTGTCTGCTAAGGGCTAGATCTGTGACTTTCAAGACCAGTAATCCAAACCTCTACAAGAAGTCCAGGTATGATTCTTAAGAGTAAAAAAGCAATTATGGCTGAAGTCAGAGATGGCACGTCAGCTATGATAGGATTTGCAGGCTATTACTCCAGACAAGGCTAAACCTAACATCATCAATGGCTGTAATGTATCACTCCCCAATGAGCTGAATGACTTTTATGCATGCTTTGAAAGGGAGATTAAGACTATTCCTTTGTGAATCTCTCCAGCATTTGGTGACCCTGTGATATTTGTCTTAGAGGGCAAAGTCAGAACATCTTTCAAGAATGTGAACGTATGCAAGGTGTACCTGTAGGTCACTAAAAACCTGTGCCAGCCAACTGGTGGACGTGTTCAAGGACATGTTCAGTCTCTCACTGCTGCAGTTTGAGGTTCTCATTTGCTTTCAAAAGGACACCAATCATACTGGTGCCTAAGAATAGCAGGATGAGCTGCCTCAATGATTATTACCTAGTAGCATTCATATCTACTGTGATGAAGTGTTTTGAGAATTTGGTCAAGGCTAGAATTAACTCCTGCCTAAGCAAGGATCTGGACCCTCAGGAATTTGCCTATCACCACAATAGACCTACAGCCAATGCCATCTCACTGGCTGTCCAGCTGGTCCTGGACCACCTGGACAACAGAAAATCTACATCAGACTACAGTTTATTGATTAGAGCTCAGCATTCAACACTATCATCCCCTGAGTACTAATCAAGAATCTTCAAACTTCGGGCCTCTGTTCCTCCCTCTGCAATTGAATATTTGAATTCCTCATCAGGAGACCACAATCACTGCGATCAGAAATAACACCTGTTCCTTGACAATCAACGCAGGTGCACTTCAGGGATGTGTGCTTAGCTTGCAGCTCTATTCACTCTATACTCATGACCATGTGAGCTGGCATAGGTCAAACACCATCTATAAATTTACCAATGACTTAACTATTGTTAGCAGAACTTCAGATGGAGATGAGGTGGCATACAGAAGTGAGATAGATCAGCTGGTTGAGTTGTGTGCCAACAACAAACTGGCACTGAATGTCAGTAATACCAAGGAATGGATTGTGGACTTCAGGAAGAGGAAGTAAAGGGAACACACATCAGTCCTCATTGAGGCATCAGCAGTTGAAAAAGTGAGAAGTTTCAGATTCCTTGGTATCAACATCTGTGAAGATCTATGGGCCCAACAGATTGTAGCAATTATGAAGAAGGCATAATATTCTGTATATTTCACCAGGAGTTTCAGAAGATTTGGTATGTCACCAAAGACTCCAGTAAATATCTACAAATGTTCCATGGAGCGTATTCTGATAGGCTGCATCACCATCCAGCACGGAGACACAAATGTGCAGGGTCGGGAAAAACTACAAAGGATGTAAACTTGGCCAGCTCCCTCATGATCACTAGTCTCCCCAACATCAAGGACATCTTCAAAAGGTGATTCCTTTAAAAAGTGGCATCTACCATTAAGAACTTCACCATCCAGGGAATGCCCTCTTCTCATTACTATGATCAAGCAGGTGGTATAAGACCCAAAGACACACACTCATCATTTTAAAGCAACAGAACTCTGAATTGGAATTGGAAATTATAATGGAGATAATTTTATATCTAGGAGTGTTTTTGGGGGATAGATCTGTGCTAAATCTTTCTGCCTGTAACTGGAAACTACAAAGAGAATCCCTGGCATTTGAACTGAAGTTTTGACTACACAGTGGCTCAGAACTTGGCTGTGGCTTTGGAGAACCAGAGACATTTGCTTCAATCCTGATCTCAGGTGCTGACTCTGAAGTTTGCACACTTGCTTCGCCACTATATGGGCTTCATTTGGTTCTTTACTTTCCTGTTACGTCCCAAGCTCTTATGAGCTCGTAAATTAATTGGCCATTGTAAGTTGTCCCCAGTGTAAGTGAGTAGTAAGATCTGAAGGCAGTTTATGAGAATTTGGGGACAAAAAAAGTAGAATTATTGAAGAGTTAGTGTAAAATGCTGGCTGGCTGATTGGTGCAGACCTAGAGGGCTGAACAGCCTGATTTCCATATGATCATAATACATAGGAGCAGCATTAGGCCATTCGGCCCATCAACTGCTCCACAATTACATTATGACTGATTTATTAACCCTCTCAATCCCATTCTCCTGTCTTCTCCTCATTGCCATTGACACCATTACTAATAAACAACCTAACAACCTCTGCTTTAAATATACCCAATGACTTGGGCTCCACAGCCATCTGTGGCAATGAATCCCACAGATTCACCATTCTCTGGCTAATGAAACTCCTCCTCCTCTCTATTCTAAAAGAATGTCCTTGCATTCTGAGGCAGCACCCTCTTGTCCTAGACTCCTCAAATATAGGAAACAACTTCTCCATATTCACTCTACCTAGGATTTTCAATATTCAGTAGGTTTAAATGAGATTTCCCCCCACTCCCCATTTTTCTAAATTCTTTTCATGAATTAACCCTTTCATACCAGTGATTATTCTCATGAACCTCCTCTGGACTCTTTTCAATGCAACAAATTTTTTGTTAGATAAGGGACCAAAACCTATTCACAATGCTCCGAGTTCAGTCTGGTCACTGCTTTATAAAGCCTTAGCACTATATCCTCTCAAAATGAATGCTAATGATATTGCTCATGCTGATACAAAATGTCAGTTTGCCTTTCTATCTCATTCCATACAGAGTCTTACAGCAAAATCCAATCTTACTGAGTTTCTCAAAAGTTCTCTGGGGAAATCACCTCTCAGAAATTTGTCATTCAATCCTGGCACAGGAAACAATTGCCAAATCGCTTCAATAGGGATTTGAAGACTTCGGATGAAGAGTCTAGTGAGAAAGCCAGTCGGCTTCTGAAAAAGTTTTGTGGTATTCTGGGAACAAAGACTCTTGTGACTCTGTCTAGTCAATTTCCAGACCTCACTGCTTGAATCAAAAAGGTGAGAGGGCCAATGTGATGAGCCTTTTGTATCCATTCTAAGTTAGCGGTGACATGAATGCTGATTCCAATCAGATAAACAGATCTAGCAAGGCCTGGCCTAATTTGATTTACTACATGTAAAGAATTGTTTTCCCTGTGTTAGGTTTCATTATTCACAGTTTGGGATCATTAGGACTATAACATTTGTGGTGGAAATAGTCATCATGTGGTATGTAGATCATGTAGTTTTAAACAGGTTGGATAGAGGAAACCATATTAGTAGTATACAAGCCATCATCAAAGGAAATATATATTCATGTTGATCATCAGCCTTTCATTCAGGCTGCTGATGCAACTGTTTTTTACAGTCTTTATCCCATGATACACAACAAGCTTGTTTTAAAAATTAAAGAGAAGAAGAAAGGTAAATATTTATTCACATATAAATGTCTATCCACTGAGCAGTCATAAAAAGTTAATTCTCCTTTCTTATGGGACACTTCATATTCCAGCTACAACACTATAATAATATTTCTGGTAAACAAACTGCTTTGGGAAAACGTGGCATTACAGAACTGTAAATCACAGATAATAAGTTGTCCCAACTGTAGTGGTAGTTAATAGTGTTATCCCTTAGTTAGCCAGCCTCACATGGGAGGAGTTTGCATACAGAGTTCAATAAATTTCACTTGTGTATCCTGCTTGCTGGCATCCTGGTGTGGTCTGTGATATCCCTCAATAACATGGTATCAAGAGTGGTTGATCTTCAATCAATTAGTGCTACAGACCATGTGAGATCCCCAACAAGAAAGAATTTACAGTGATACTTTTCTTGTTTGAGCCTATCTATGAAAAAGTATCCAGAAATTTATCAATCTGCAGATCATATTCGTAGATGACACTATTTTGATCAGCTTTATTTCTAGCGGCCTACAGAGGAGAGGTTGACACCCTGACACAGTGATGTCAGGATAACTACCTTTCCCTCAACGTCCAAAAAACAAAAGAGCTGATTGTGGATTACAGGAGGAACGGAGACAGGCTCGGCCCGATCAACATCAATGGATCTGCAATTGAGAGGGTGAGTAGTTTCAGGTTCCTCAGTATACACATCACCAATGATTTTACCTGGACTGTACACACCAGCTTTGTGGCAAAAAAAGCACAACAGTACCTCTTCCACCTCAGGTGATTGAAGAAATTCAGCATGGGCCCCCAGATCCTCAAGACCTTCTACAAGGGCACCATTGAGAGCATATTGACTGGCTGCATCACTGCTTGGTATGGAAACTGCCCCAACCTTGATCACTGGGCACTGCAGAGAGTGGGACAGCAGCCCAACGCATCTGTGGATGTGAACTTCCCTCCATTGAGAACATTTATAGTAGCAGGTGCGTAAAGAAGGCCTGGAAGATCATCGGGGACATCAGTCACCCCAACCATAAACTCTTTCAGCTGCTTCCATCTAGCAAACGGTACTGTAGCATTGAAGCCAGGACCAACAGCTTCTTGCTACAAGCCATTAGACTTCTAAATTCTCAAGTCTGTACATTGCAATGGAGTCATAACACTAAGATTTTTATTCCCTTGTGTTGTGGGATGGATGTAAGATTTAAGTAGGTGTGGGAACATCGACTCAGACCATCAGAGGCCCACGTCAGGCATTGTCATGCCTTACGAGGCGCAGATTGGAAGTCTATGTGGGGCGCCACTCTTCACACAGACTAGAGCAATGTGTGATTAAGTGCCTTGCTCAGGGGCACAAGCACGCCATCACAGCTGAGGCTCGAACTAGTGACCTTGAGATAACTAGATGAACGCCTTAACCACTTGGCCATGTGCCAACGCAAGATTTAAATAAATTCAATTCAATGTCTCAACCTTAACTGCCTATGCTAGTTTGGTAACTGTATGTCGCATGAAGCATGAGCTGACAAAGGCCAGGGTTGCTAAACAATGCCTTCATTGTAGTGGATGTATTGTAGTGATCTGTGGGCCAGTAGCCTGGGGAAGTTCGCAGAGACACAGACACAACAGAGAAGTCAGAGAAGTCAGTCAAGCTCTCAGGGGGAGGAAAGAAGGATTTGGTAGTCCAAATAAATAATATAAGAAATAAACAAATAGGAAAATGGAGCACGTATCTGCAGTACCTACATCTACTTACCTAACGAAGCACCCCTCCCCCACAGAGACATTTGATTTCTCTAAACCAATGGACCTTAGGAGATGGTTCAGATGCTTTGTGAGATTTAGGTTTGCAAGCAATCTCATGCAGACTTTTGAAGAGCATCCAGTACTACACTGATATCCTGCATGGGTGATGAATCAGATGACATTGTGGCTGGATTAGGACTCACCAGATGCTCAGAAAAAGGGGTACAAAACCCTGCAGGACAAATTCAAAGAGTATTTCACAGGAAAGTGAAATGTGATACATGAAAGGGCAAAGTTCAACTCCAAAAAACAGGAAGCAGATGAAAGTGATAATGACTTCATCACACCATTTTATGCCCTGTCAGACAACTGTGCGTATGGAAATCTAAGGGTTGAGATCATTAGAGACAGGATTGTTGTTGGACTAGTAGACACCAAATTGTCAGAGAGACTTCAGTTGTAGACAAATCTCATATTAGAGAAAGCTATCACTACAGTCAGGGAGAATGAGAATGTCCATCAGCAACAAGCAGAACTCGGGCACAAAATTAATACTGAGGTAAAGTATGAGGTGTAGCAAGTCTTCATTCCATGTCAAAGAGCGCTGTTCTACAAAAGAGGTGAAATGTCACCAATGCAATATAGTTGGCTATTATAAATGCCAGTGTCACTCACAAACAGTTCTTCAGGGGGTCAAAAAAGACCATGATTCAGATGAAGAGAGAGCTTTCCTTAGGCTCTAGATTCAAAGAAACAAGGCTGATGTATTACTGTTCTGTTGCAAAATGAGACCGTGAAGTTCAAAATGGACACTGGGGCAGTCGTCACAGCCATCACCAAATGCCTATTCACGAAACTAGTGAAGAAAAGAGGGATTACACTAAATTCAACAAAGAAATTGTTATGGGTGTGGTAAACCATATATATATATTGTAACTGGGTTACCTGTCTGGACACGCCCCTCTGCTAACTGCTCCTGTGGCTCCTCCCACAGACCCCTGAATAAAGGCAACTGTGCCGCTGCTCCTCCTCTCAGTCCAGGCCAGATACTCAGCATGGACGAGGTCCCATTTTACTGTTAATAAAAACCTTTCAGTATTTACTCTACTTCCAGTCTTTTGGAGTAATTGATAGTGCATCAATGGGGCTAAGGAAACATAAGTTCAGTGTGAAAGGAATGTTTACTACTGCTGTTCATAAAAATGAGGAACAGTTAAAAGAAGATCTCTATGCTGTTCAGAATCTCTTCTCACCAGTATTGTAATGATATGCCATCAAGAAGCTGAACCTCATTGCAAGGTTGGATTCACTAAACAATGTTCAGTGGCAGATGAAGTAGCCAGAGTTGCTCACAGGCCCAGGGGTACTGAAAGATGAGTACCTTATCCAACTGAGGCCAGGATTAGTGCCCTACTCTTGAGCACAGCAAGGTGTATACCAGTCTTATTGATGAACAAACTCAAAGTTGAACTTGAAAGAATGGAGGCACTTGACATCATAACTCGAGTGAATGGACGTACTGACTGGAGTGCAGGCATTGTTCCAGATTCCAAGCCAGATGACATAGTGAGGATTTGTTTTGATCTAACAAAATGGAATAATGCAGTGAGGTAGGAAAAATTTATTCTGCCCTCTGTTGAGCATACATTGGTTATGCCGGGTGGAGCAAAGTTCCTCACCGAATTAATGCAAACTCAGGGTTCTGGCAGACCGATTTAGCTCCTGAGTCACAGAGTCTCACAAACTTAATCACACCATGTGGAGACTATGCCTTCAAGAAACTGCCTTTTGGCATCTCATCAGCTCCTGAACGCTCTCAAATAAGGATGAACCAAATTTTGGAGGGACTGGAAGAAGTAGTCTGCCAGTTGGATGATATAATCATCTTTGGAGGCTCAAGTGAGGAACGTGACAAAAGAGCGGAAGCTGTCTTAGAGAAACTAAAACAGATTTGAATCACCCTGAACAAAATGAAATGTGAATTTGTGAAGTTGGAGGTGACGTTCTTAGGCCACCAACTGTCCTCAGAGGGTGTGCAACCAGATTCAGACAAACCGACAGCAGTTTGAAACATGAAGCAACTGACAAACATATCAGAGATCTGCAGTCTCCTTGGCATGGTAAACCATTTGGGAAAGCTCATTCCAGACTTGGCAGGGAAAACAAAGCCTTTACATGACCTCCTCTCTCAGAGAAATGTTTGGACCTGGGATGCACCACAGGGGAAGTCATTCTTATCACTTAAATCAGATCTCATCTCTCCACCAACATTGGTTTTCTTTGATCTGAAGAAAGCAACCAAGATCTCAGCAGGTGCCTATTTCTTTAGCCTAAGAGGAGTGCTCACGCAATACTGCAATGGTGTATGGTAACAAGTGGTATACGCAGCAAAGAGCATTGACTCCTACTGAACAGTCTTACGTCTAAATCAAAAAGGAGATGTTGGCTCTCATGAGGGTTTGTGAACACTTCCGCTGCTACTTGTTAGGCATTAAATTCCTTCTTGAAACAGACCACAAGCCACCTCAGCTCGAAACACTTGGATGAATTATCTCCATATTGGCAAGGATTCAGAATGAGGCTTATGCGATACTGTTATGACATTAAACGTGTAGCCGGCAAATCTCTCACAACATCAGAGACTCTGTTGAAGGCAATGCAAAAGTGAGTGGACAGAAGCTGACTCCACCCTCATGGAAGATACCAACATCCACTTAGCTCCGATGCATGGAAGATTTCCTGCAGCACAGAGTAAACTGGACAAAATTCATGCTGAGTTAGAAAAGGACCAAATCTGCAGAAAGGTCATGCAATATTGTGAGCATGGATGGACAGCTGTTCCATAAGGAGCTCACAAACTCAGACCTTACTGGCTTGAAAGACACACACTCACAATTCCGGACGTTTTGCTGCCAAAGGGCTCCAGACTCACCATTTCTGCTTCTCAGCATGCCTAAGTCATCAGACTAATTCACCAAAAATATCAAGGCATCATAAAAAGTCACCTAAGAGCAAAGAAATCTGTGTGGTGGCCTGCTCTGAGTACACAGTTGGGAGATTATGTAAAGCAATGTGAAGAATGTAGAAAGCTGCACAAAAATTACCCTGAACCTCTTTGTCCCATGAATTCCTAGACTTCCCAAGGCAAGTCTCAAGTACGGACATTTTTGAGCTGAAAAGAAAGAAATATCTTCTCACTGTGGAATACAACTCATGGAATATTGAGGTCCCCAACTGTCCTCTACATCAGTGGTTCCCAATCACCGGGCCGCGAGCATGTGCTACCGGGCCATGAGGAAACGATATGATTTGGTGATATGAAATGATATGAGTCAGCTGCACCTTTCCTCATTCCCTGTCACGCACTGTTGAACTTGAACTCCCCCCACCCCCCATCGGCCGGTCCGCAAGAATATTGTCAATATTAAACCGGTCCGAGGTGCGCAAAAGGTGGGGACCCCTGCTCTACGTCCTCCGCAATAGTTATATAGCACTTGAAAGGTATATTCGCTCACTATGGAATACCCAAGACACTTGTGTCAGAAAACAGTCCACAGTTCAGCTGCTCAGAATTCAAAGCTTTTGCTGGGGATTCTGAGTTCAAACACCAGACAAGCAGTCCACAGTACCCACAGGCAAATGGTGAAGCATGGAGAGTAGAGCAAACTGTTGAGGATTTCCTACTGAAATAAAAAAAACATATAAATCACTGTTCGCTTATCGCTGCACACCTCTTCTGAATGGCTACAGTTCATCAGAGCTGTCAGTAGGCCAGAGACTGAGGACAAGCCTGCCCGCTCTTCCTTCCCTTCTCCAACCTCACTTTCCGGACTTGGACAAAGTGAGAAATTCTGAGACGAAACAGCATGAGAAAATGAAGAGCATGCATGATCTCGGACACAGAGTAAAATCTTTGTTGCTGCTCAGGAGTGGTGTAGTTGTTTGGGTTTCAGACCAAGTCACCAAATGAACAATAGTCTGGTAGCATGCAGCATGATTGTTTGTGATCAGAAAATCACAATGTGAAATCTGGCGGAACAGGCGTGTGCTCGTGCACCTTCAAAGTCGGTAATAGGGTGGCCTGATCTTTATGATGAGGACCACTTACCTGAGGGGAGCGCACGTGTTCTAGAAATTCCATCTGCTCCAACACTTCCAGGAATTTATACCAGATCAGGTTATTTATCAGCCCCACTACAGCGATATACTCCATAGTCTAGTAGCTTAGTACAAATGACTAAAGAGGCAGGATAATCCTTTCACTTTGCTGGAGTGTTCAGGCCATCTACTTGAACCACCTTTAGATTTAGTGTTTTTTAAAATGACTTCCAATATTGGAAATATTTCACCAAATGTTGTTAAAAAGGAAATGGTGAACAAAGGAGAAAAGCAAAGAGAAAGATACTTATAATGTTGGCAATTCTTGTTTATGTTTATATAAGGAGGATAAGTTCATTGCTATGGTAAGGAATGAAGGAAGGAACGTTGACTCAGACCATGAGAGGCTTGCGTCGGGCATCTTCATGCCTTACAAGGTGCAGATTGGAAGTCTGTGTGGGGCGTCACTCCTTGCACAGACACTAGAGCAATGTGTGATTAAGTGCCTTGCTCAAGGGCACAAACATGCTGCCACAGCTGAGGCTCAAAATAGTGATCTTGAGATAACTAGAAGAACGCCTTAACCACTTGGCCACGAGCCCGACATGTGCTAAAACTGAATCGTTCAATACTAGTGACTATAATGCAATTCTATGGACAGGAAGTACATATCTCGTGTTTCTTTTTTTCAAGAAGAGGAGATGTAGTGGTAGTTAATAGTGTTATTCCATTAGCCACCCCCACATGGGAGGAGTTCACATACTGTACAGGCAGGGTTGTCAATAAACTTCAGAGGAGTATCCTGCATGCTGCGATCCTGATGTTCTCTGCACTATCCCTCAATAACAAATACAACACTAACTACGATTTTTTTTCCTTTAGAGTTTGCCATTTTTTTGCATTTCATTCAAACAAACACTATACATTCCTCAGTACCTACAAGCCATGTCTGGGAAAGTGAAGAGATAGTGGTGAGTCTAAATTGGGCAGCTGCATGCTACAACAGCAACCTCTTTCACGTAGAGATTAGAAGGAATAGAACTGGCAGAATGAAGCCATACAACATTTTGGCTGTCCTCCCACAGATGCCACTCATTCCCCAGCAGGTTGTTGCTCCAGAGCCCAGCACCTGCGGTCTCTCTTAACTTCACGGAATATGTTTTCTGTAGAGTTGGAATCACGAATCACTTAATAGGAATTCCGATTATATTGAGGGTATTGCGCTTGTGATATATTCTATGTGAACATGTGTCCCAATAATAACAGGATTATTAGATTTCTAATGTCAGTCGTCAACTGCCTTAAAACATAAAAACTTTTGGGAAAAAAGTACATACATTTGGGCACGCCTTGGTCTATCTAGTACTAACCTCACTGCATTCTTAATGTGGGTTGATACCCATGAACTGTGTGGTTTTGTACTTGATAAAGTCCAATTAATGGTGAGGATCATTATGAAACATGTCATCAGCATCTTGATTATATTTAATTCAAAAGGCTTTACTCTGCAAGAACAACTGGACTAAAGTGGTGTCAAAGAAAAAAAGCTTTCAATTTTGTAGTTTGTCTCAGCTCTGAACAATTATTCTAGTCATCAAACCACACAACAAATGTGGAGATACTGGAAAGCATGCAGAGAAGATTTATCAGTATATTGTATTTCAGCTGTGAGATGAGTTTGGATAGGTTGGTTTTGTTTTCCTTAGAACAGAGAAGTGTCAACAAGGACACATTTGAAGTATATGTAACAGTGGGTGTTCAGGCTTTCATTTTGAAATATAGCCCTGCTGACTTTTATTTTGAAATACAGTTCGACCTAATCAACGGGGCAGTCATTCCATTTTTTCAGCAGAGGTTTTCAGTCAGACTGAAGTGCCTATACACAATCCTTTGCTACCTTTCTTTCACTTGTGCCATCTAAATCATCATTTGTAAGTGTTGTTTCAGTTCAGGAAGGGTAAGATGAAAGAATACATACAAATCCTCATAGAGGGATCAGAAGTGGAAAGAGTGAGCAGTCTCAAGTTCCTGGATGTCAAGATCTCTGAGGACCTAACTTGGTCCCAACATATGGATGCAATTATAAAGAAGGCAAGACAGCGACCATACGTCATTAGGAGTTTGAAGGAATTTAGTATGTCAACAAATACACTTAAAAACTTTTATAGATATACCATGGAGAACATTCTGACAGGCTATATCACTGTTTGGTATGGGGGTGGGGGTGGCGTGGCTACTGCACAGGACTGAAAGAAGCTGCAAAGAGTTGGTAATCTAGTCGGCTCCATCCTGGGTACTAACCTACAAAGTACCCAGGACATCTTCAAGCTGCAGTGTCTCAGAAAGGCAACGTCCATTATTGAGGATCTCGAGCACCCAGGGCAAGCCCTTTTCTCACTGTTACCATCAGGTAGGAGGTACAGAAGCCTGAAGGTACACACTCAGCGATTCAGGAACAGCTTCTTCCTCTTTGCCATCCGATTCCTGAATGGATATTGAACCCATGAACACTACCTCACGTTTTAAAAAAATAGTATTGCTTTTTTTTGCATGATTTTTATTCTACTCTATATACATATACTGTCATTTATTTATTTATTATTATTTTTTTCCTCTTCTGTATTATGTATTGCATTGAACTGCTGCTGCTTAGTTAACAAATTTCACGGCACATGCTGGTGATAATAAACCTGATTCTGATTCTAAAGGAGAGTGCTATCTGAGTAATATCTTATGTTAATATTATGTAAAAGATTTGCCCTGATTATTGGTATAATATTTGACCAGCCTTGGTATTTTAAGGAATACGGTATATACATATTAGTATTCTCACATGCTTTAAAACTGCATTTACTTA
Organism: Mobula birostris; assembly: GCF_030028105.1. NCBI lineage: Eukaryota > Metazoa > Chordata > Chondrichthyes > Myliobatiformes > Myliobatidae > Mobula > Mobula birostris. The sequence goes on along the minus strand of NC_092379.1, from coordinate 86,909,966 downwards.
TATTATATATAACTTTTGGATATTTTACTTGTAAGTCCAGCTTCATATAGTCCTAATTTCTTGTGAATGTGTGACTTAATTGTCATAAGTTTAAAGGAGAGCTTCGCTGGCATTTGGTGTCATTCTGGATGCCCAATCACTAGCAGGAGCGACACACAGTGAAGAGGTTTCTTGCATGTCAGAGGGAGTAGTGCAAAGAAGAGTAAATAAAAGTACAGAATGGACAAGCAGAGCGGCCATTGTTGGGACTGGGCTAGTAGTGAGAGTGGGAGTGCCAGGCTTTGGCTTGGAAGGGGCGTTAGCTCTGGAAAGTTGTCCAGCTAAGTTTTTGTTAAGTTTCCCTTTTTTCTTACTGTGTCAAGGGCACTTGGTGCAGTTTAAGGGAACTACATCTGCGTGCAGTACATCTAGCTGCAGCTCCTTGAAGTCCATATTAGAGACCTACGGGAGAGAGAGGAGATCATTGATTGGAGTTACAGCAAAGTAGTCACCCCTAAGTTGCAGGAGGCAGGTAGCTGGATGACTGTTAGGAGAAGAAATGGGAAGGTGAATAGGCAGTTAGTGCAAAGCACCCCTGCAGCCATCCCCCTCAATAATGAGTATACTGTTTTGGATATTGTTGTGGGGGATGCCCTCCCAGGGGAATGCCACGGAGACCAGGTTACTAGCACTGAGTATGGGTCTGTGGTGCAGAAGGGAAAGAGGAAGAGAGGGGAGTGATAGTGATAGGGCACTCAAGAGTTAGAGGAACAGACAGAAGATTCTGTGGATGTAAACGGGACACCCAGAAGGTTTGTTGACTCGCAGGTGCTCGGGTCAGGGACATCTCGGAACGTGTCCACAGCATTTTGGAGGGGGAGCGGGAGCAGCCAGATGTCTTGGTACATACTGGTACCAATGACACAGGAAGGAAAAACAAAGCGGTCCTGAAAAGAGAATTTACAGAGCTAGGCAGAAAGCTGAGAAGCAGGACCTCCAGTCATTGCTGTCTATGTCACACGCCAGTAAGGGTAGAAACAGGATGATTTGGCAGGTTAATGTGTGGCTTAGAAGCTAGAGTGGGGAGAGGGCTTCAGGTTCTTGGATCATTGGGATCTCTTCTGGGGGAGGTATGGCATGTTCAAAAGGGATGGGTTGCACCTGAACCGGAAGGGGACCAATATTCTTGCAGCAGGATTCTTAGAGTTGTTGGGGACGGTTTAAACCAATTTGGCAGGGGGATGGAAACCAGAGTGAAGGGACTCAGGATAGGACAGATTGTAATAAAAAAACAAAGATAGTGTGCAGTCAGAATGTAAGGAAGGGCAAGCAGATGACTGGAGAATATTGCAGCCAGCAGGATGTGTATCTGTGCATTAGGGATGCAGAATCAAAAAGCGTAGAAAATACAGTTTTCAAAGTGTTATATCCCAATGTACGGAGTATAAGAAATAAGGTGGATGATCTTGTTGCACTTTTACAGATGGTTGGGTATGATGTTATGGCCATCACTAAATCATGGGTGAAGGATGCTTGTAGTTGGGAGCAGAATGTCCAAGGATACGTGTTGTATCAGAGGGATAGGAAGGTAGGCAGAGGGGGTGGCATAGATCTGCTGGTAAAGAATGGCATCAAATCATTTGAAAGATATGGCACAGGATTGGAAAACGTTGTATCCTTGTGGGTTGACTAAGAAACTGTAAAGCTAAAAGGACCTAAATGGCAATTATATACAGTCCTCCAAACAGTAGCTGGGGGACTACAGATTACAATGGGAAATAGAAAAGGCATAATTAAAGGGCAATAATATGATAGTATGGGAGATTTCAATATGCAGGTCAATTGAGAAAACAAGGTTTGGTGATGAATCCCAAGACATTGAATTTGTTGAATGCCTACGAGGTGGCTTTTGAGAGCAGTTTGTTGCTAAGCCTACTAGGGGATCGCTATACTGAACTGGGTATTAAGTAATGAACCAGAGAGGATTAGGGAGCTTAAAGTAAAAGAGCCTTTAGGAGCCAATGATCAGTATATGATTGAATTCAGCTTGAAATTTGATAGGGAGAAAGTAAAGTCTGACGTAGCAGTGTTTCAGTGGAGTAAAAGAAATTACAGTGGTATGAGAGAGCATTTAGCCAAAGTAAATTGGAAGGAGCTTTGGCAAGGATGACAGCAGAGCAGCAATGGTGTGAGTTTCTGGGAAAAATTAGGAAGGTGTAGGATAGATATATTCTAAAAACAAAGAAACACTCAAATGGCAAAATAGTACAACCATGGCCGACAGGGAAAGTCAAAGTTAATGTAAAAGCAAAAGAGAGGGCATACAACAAAGCAAAAATTAGTGGGAAGCTAGAGGATTGGGAAGCATTTAAAACCTGTAGAAAGCAACTAAAAGAATCATTAGAAAGGAAAAGATGAAATATGAAAGCAAGCTGGCAAACAATTTCAAGGTGGATAGAAAAAGCTTTTTTAAGTATATAAAAGATAAAAGAGAAATGAGAGTGGATATATGACCCCTAGAAAATGAAGTCAGAGAAATAATAATGGGGGAATGGACTAAATGAGTAATTTGTGTCAGATGAACTAAATGAGTAATTTGCGTCAGTTTTCACTGTAAAAGTCACTAGCAGTGTGCCAGGTGTTGAAGGGTGTTAAGGAAAAGAAGTGAGGGCAATTACTATTACAGGGGAGAAGGTGTTAAAAAGCTGAAAAACCTAAAGGTACATAAGTCACTCGGAGCAGATGAACTGCACCTAGGGTTCTGAAAGGGATAGTGTTACAGATTGTGGCGGCATTAGTAATGATCTTTCAAGAATCATTAGACTCTGACATGGTTTTGGAGGACTGGACAATTGCAAATGTCACGCCACTCTTTAAGAAAGGAGGGAGGTAGCAGAAAGGAAATTATAGACCAGTTAGCCTGACCTCAGTGGTTGTGAAGATATTGGAGTCAATTGTTATGGATGAGGTAATGGAGTACTTGGTGACACAAGACAAGTTAGGGCAGAGTCAGCATAGGACAAAGGTTTTCTCAAGGGAAAATCTTGCCTGATGAACTTGTTGGAATTCTTGGAGGAGATATATAAGTAGATACTTTATTGATCCCAAAGGAAATTAGAGTAACATTACAAGTGCACAAATGTACAAATATAGAAACTTTAGAACAGAAGTAAGAAAGGATAAAAAATAAGTTACCTCAGTCTAAAAGATCAATCACTTCCCCGGCTATATGTTGACTCATTATAGAGCCTAATGGCCGAAGGTAAGAAGGACCTCGTGTAGTGCTGTTTGGTAGCTGCGCAGTTGTCTTAGTCTATTACTAGAAGTGCTCTTCTGTTCAGCCAAGATGGCATGCAGAGGATGAAAAACATTGTCCAGAATTACCAGCATTTTCCATAAGGTCCTTTGTTCTATCACAAACTCCAGTGTGTCCAGTTTGACTTCTATAACAGAGCCAAACTTTCTAATCAGTTTACTGAGGCTGTTAGCATCACCCCTGTTGATGCCATTACCTCAGCACACCATGACATCATAGATTGTACTAGTGATAACAGACTGGTAGAGCATGTGAAGGAGAGACCTGCATATTCCAAAGAACCTCAGTCTCCTCAGAAAGTAGAGGCAATTCTGGCCCTGCTTGTACACAACCTCTGTGTTGGTGTTCCATTCAAGTCTGTCATCCAGTGGCATCCCGAGGTACTTGTAGGTCCTCACCACATCCATGTCCTCATCATCAACTGTAACAGAGAACAGTAGTCTTCCTGAAGTCTATCACCATCTCCTTTATCTTACAGATGTTTAGCTGCAGATGATTCAGCTTACATCATTTGACAAAGTCCTCCACCAAAGCCCTGTATATGTCCTCCATTCCACTCTTTATACACTGAACTATTGCTAAGGCATCAGAGAATTTCTGCAGATGATATGACTCAGTGTTGTATCTGAAGTCTGAGGTATACAGGGTAAACAGAAAGGGAGCCAATACCGTACCCTGTGGGAACCCAGTGCTGCTTGCAGCCATGTCTGACACACATCTCTGAAGCTGCACATACTGTGGTCTGCCAGACAGGTAGCCTATTATCCAAGATACAAGGTAAGTGCCAACCTGCATTGCATGGAGCATTTTCCCCAGCAGTAAGGGCCGTATGGTATTGAAGGCACTTGAGAAATCAAAAAAAAACGTGATCGTCACAGTGCTGCCCTGCTTGTCCAAATGGGAGTAGGCTCTTCAGCAGGTAAATGACAGCATCGTCGACCTCAATGTGTTCATGATAGAAAAACTGCAGGGGATCGAGGGCTGATCTGACCAGCGGTTGGAGTTCAGCCAGGACCAGCTTCTCTAGGGTCTTCATGTTGTGTGAGGTCAGGGCCACTGGATGGTAGTCATTCAAGACTCTTGGTTGCCTCTTCTTGTGCACTGGAACCAAACATGATGTTTCCCACACAGTCAGGACCATTTCCAGGCTGAGACTTAGATTGAAAATGTGTTGGAGAACTTCACACAGCTGCTCAGCACACTCTCTCAGGACCTTGAGGTTCACACCATCTGGTCCCAATGCTTTGCCATTGTCCCCGGAGCCCTTCTCACCTGCTTAGTAGTGAAGGGGAGTCCATCCCCTCCTTGTCCTGCTTGAGAGACCGGGGAGTTGGTGGAAGGTGGGAGCTGGGGGAAATGAAGATTGGGACGATAGCAGTCAGATTGTTGAGGTGTTGATGGTAGGTGCAGGGCATGGAAGGGATGTAGACAGTAGTAGCCTGTGTAGGTTACAACTGGGATAGATAAAAGGGATGCTGAGGATGTTGTATATTTTGATTCTCAGAAGGCCTCTGACAAGGTACCACACATGAAGCTGCACACCATGTTAAGAGCCCATGATATTACTGGAAAGTTAGAGCATTGGCTGATTGGTAGGAGGCAGTGAAAGGGAATAAAAGGATCCTTTTCTGATTGGCTGCCAGTGACTAGTGGTGTTCCGCAAGGGTCGGTGTTGGGACCACTTCTCTTTATGCTGTATATCAAGGATTTAAATGATGCAATACATGGTTTTGTTTCTAAGTTTGCAGATATTGGTGGAAGTGCTGGTGGTGTTGAGGAAACAGGTAGACTACAGAAGGAATTAGACGTATTAGGGAGAATGGGCAAGAAAGTGCAAATGAAATACAATGTTGGAAAATGCATGTTGGCATTCACTTCAAGAGGTCTAGAATATAAAAGCAAGGATGTAATGCTAAAGCTTTATTAGATATTGATGAAACCTCACCTTGAATATTGTGGACAGTGTTGGGCTCCTTATCTAAGAAAAGATGTGCTGGCATTGGAGAGAGTTCAGAGGAGGTTCACAGGGATGATTCTGGGAATGATAGGCTTATCATATGAGGAACATTGAATGGCTCTGTGCCAGTACTCACTGGAATTTAGAAGGATGGGGGGGGTTGGTTCTTATTGGAACCTTTCAAATGTTGAAAGGCCTAGACAGAGTAGATGCGGAAAGGATGTTTCCCATAGTGGGTGAGTCTAGGACAAGAGAGCACAGCCTCAGGATAGAAGGGTGTCCATTTAAAACAGAGATGCGGAGAAATTTCTTTAGCCAGAGTGTGGTAAATTTGTGGAATTTATTACCACAGGCAGCTGTGGAGGCCAGATTGTTGGGGGTATTTAACATAGAAACATAGAAAACCTACAGCACAGTACAGACCCTTCGGCCCACAATGCTGTGCTGAACATGTGCTTACTTTAGAAGGCGGCAATTGATAGGTTCTTGATTGGCCATGGCATCAAAGTTACGGGGAGAAGGCCGGGGAGTGGGACTGAGGAGCGAAAAAAAAAGGATCAGCCATGATTGAATGACATAGCAAACTTGATGGGCCAAATGGCCTAATTCTGCTCCTATGCCTTATGATATTATGGTTTAAGTTTGCTGCATAAAGTACGTATGGTATGTTTTTAGTCCTCTCTCAGTTTTACTCTAATTCAATTATATATATGAGTGCTGCCAAATAAAGCACCTGGAGCCTAGATGCTATATATGACTCTCATGTTCATTTGAGTGTAGATTGGCTTCCTTTTTCACACACAAGGAAAGCAGTGTGGTGGGAGGCAATGAGAAAAGTTTCCCCAAAGCAGAATCAGAATTGGTTTAAGTAAATGATGAAAGATTTAAAGGAGATTGACAAAGAATTTATTTTTTACCCAGACAGTGGTTGAAATTTGAAATGCATAAACTGAGGGACTGGTAGAGGTAGATAACTGATATTTAGATGAGCACTTCAAACACCAAAGCACAGAGGGCTACAGACTGAGTGCTCTACAACATAACTAATATACTGTAGCTAAGTATTTGATGGCTAGCGTAGAAGTGGTAAGTTGAATGGTCTTATAATTTCATGATCCCATAAATTACACTTCATCTATAATTAATTCAGCTTCACATTTTTAGCAGATGAAATAAATTAAAAGGCAACATGAAGTCAAATCTCATAAGGTCTATAACTGTCTAAGCTCCCTACAATTTGGCACTGTTTTTGGCTCTTGCTCAAGTTCTTCACTGCTATTAGATTTTCCTCAGCTTCAAAGGTTTGACTTGGGTGCAAACACCTTCCCTAGTGCTGATTTTGATGAATAAATATATCATGATTCCCCCTTGACCACTGGACTATTGCAAACCTGAAATTTCATCGGGACCTTTGATTGAGGATGATGGATTGAGGCTTCACTGCTGCTCACTGAAGGTAAACAAGGGCATGGTATCATGTGTATTGCAGAGTTGAAATCTGGCTCTTAAAAATAGCAGTAGTGGAACCAAATTTATTCACTGTTGTTGGATTAAAGTTAGCAAGTTTCTTTTTCTCAAAATGAAATCCAGCCCCAATGGCTCCACTACAATTTGCAATGCAAAGAGGCCTTTCTATATGTGCACTTACCACTACCACTTGGAGATCATTGTGATAGGTTTTAATGAGGAGGAATAGGGTTGGAGTCACGAATCCCATAACTTGAACTCCCATTGCACAAGGGTAATTTAGAACTTAATAAACGAGGAGAATCACTTGCCAATATTGGCTGATCCTATTGGATGTGTTTTACTTCAGCGTCTAAAGCCTGAGGAAATTTTCAGGAGGTTGTTGAAGCTACAGAAAAGCTTTAAACTAATGTGTTTCTCTGTTTTGTTTCTGAATTAAGCTAGATTTAACTTTGAATGCCTATTGAATTTTGAAACTACTGAGAAAATTTTGCCTGTTCCTCATTCTTAATAATGTTAGGCAGTGATTGTCTACATTAGCTCAATCTGAAATTTTAATCGATGAAAAAAAGAGGAGGAGAACGGAACAGGATGGAAGAAATCAATGACAACAGACAAGGAGGCAGCCAGCAGTCAAATGCAGTCTATGAAAACCCTGCAAAGATATTAGCTGATGATAATCCATGAGGATACCAGGGAGACATTCATAGGATTAGGTCATCAACTTCTGGAGAGTCTGAAGCAAAGTTCACCAAGTCTAACTTTGCTTGTGTTCATGAAGTTAAACATCAGATTTAATATTTATAGCATAACTGTATGTGATTTACTACAGGCTATCTAAACAAGTCTACAAGTTTTCTTTCAGGCATGCACTTGGCAGATTTTTTGTAGAAAATGATCACGGCAGCAAGGTTACAGATATGACTGAGTTTAATCACATTTGAAACAGATATTGCTGGAGATACTCAGTAAGTCAGATAGCATGAGAAAGAAACAGAGTTTCAGGTCAATGATCTCCCATCAGAATTGGAAAAAGTTTAAAAATAAGTGTTTTTAAATTACAGGGAAGGGGGTCAGGGGGAATGCCAGGGATAGGGTGGAGATAAGGAATCCCAGGTGATACAAATGTTGTTGATACCCACCTAAGATGGGATGATGAATACTTAATAATCACAAATGATCTCTTAGGAGAAGCGTAAATAGAGGAAGATAAATGAGAACATTAGAGAGAGGAAACAACAATCCTGAACAAGGAAATCTAAGTTAAAGAGAACACCGGAAATCCTCATAAGATTTAGTAGCTTTACATAGAGAGGAAGAAGTTAAATTAATGTTACAGGCATACGGTTTCTCATTAAAGATAACTAGATCGTACACAAACAGGAAAGGTTGGTTATCTGACATTAATGAACACAATGTTTAGTCCCAAACTTTGCAATGCGTCAAGTCAAAAGAAGACATGTTCTTCACTGAACATTTGAACAAATGTAAGAAGCCAGCATCATTAGGATGGACGTGGAATAGATAATTAAATTGAAAGGCAACTTAAAAGTCATGTCTTCCCTTGAGACTGAATAGAAGTGTTTTTAAAAGTAGTCACCAATCTCCTTTTGGTTTCTTCAATGTACAAAAGACAACATTGTGAGTACTGAATGCTAATGCAAAGTAGAAATGCAAGTGAATTACTGCTTCGTTTGCAGATATGTCTGGGTGTCTGCATAGTGGAAAGGAAAGAAAGAAAAGGGCAAGTGCTGCAGAGTAACGTACTGTTAGAAGGGACCTCAAGAGACTGCAGAGGCTGCAGTATGGAGCAAGAAAAAAGATGCTGGAGGAACTCAGCATTTCAGACAACATCTGTGGAATGAAATGGAACAGTTGTTCTCTCCTCAGACACTTTCCACTGTAACTATAGAAGATATAACACCTGTTACTACAACTTCTTGTCTGAAGTCCGGAAGTCCAGGCCCATTACTACTACTACTACATCGACTCAGGCCTGGGGGGCCGGCATCAGGCACGATGACGGACTCTCCACTTCTCCCTCTCCCTCATCAGTGTGTTCAGTTCATCTACATTAGCAGCACCACTGTCTTCTAGGAGCGTGTTGGGAGCGTGCCCAGGGTTCATCCTCCCATGCTTAGGCTCCCATATGATGACTAGACTGGCAGGTAGCTTGGGGTGGCATAGACAGTGCCCGCTAGTTGCAGTCTTCTCGCCTCGATTTTAGTGGTGAGCGTCGGTAGGTCGTCATAGATCTCGACGTTCATCATGTGCTGTTGCCAACTCACGTCAACAGCCATCTGGAGCATTTGTGTATAGCAACCATCTAGAGACTTTCGCATAGTCTTGTTGAGTGTCCACATCTCGCATCCATACATGAGAATAGACTTTATGACTGCTATGAAGATCCTCTTTTTAAGCCCTTTGGTCAGGTTTGACTTGCAGATTTCCTTCATGTCGTTCATAGCCCTCCACGCCAGCGCCTTCTGTATCTTTATGTCCTTCTCCGAACTCATCATTCTTGAACCGAGGTACTTGTAGTCAAAGACTTTCTTAATGGTATCATTCTTTACGGTCTTGAGAGTACCTTCGTCACAGTTAAGCGCCATGTACTCTGTCTTTTTAGCGTTTAGGTGAAGTACAACTTTATTGCTCTCAATTTCCTGTTTTGGCAGTAGCTGCTGTGCTTCCTCCATCTGGTCAGAGAGCAGGACTATATCATCAGCAAAACTGAGATCTGTGAGCATAACTGGTCTGACCCTTTTGGTTGGTCCTGCTTTTATGGTAAAACCAAGCTTGTCATGAACGTTGGTAGCTTGACGTAGAGCGTAATCAAGGACGATTATAAGGATGTAGGGTGCCAGAGTGTCTCCTTGCAGCACACCAGCTAGGAGCTCGAACACTGCTGATTCTTCATCTGGTGATACAACTTTCACCATGGTTTTGGTATAGCTGGACTCTATTGCTCTCAGTAGACAGTCTGGCACTCAGTCTTTTAGGATCTTCAGCATTTTACCTCGGTGAATGGAGTCAAAATCTTTGTGAAAATCGATGTAAGTAAGCACAGCTGGTAGGCTGTTCTTCTTGACTTCCTCGATGATTCCAGGCCCATGAATCTTTGCAAATCTTCCACTGGGGAAGTTGAAGTCCAGTGTCTGCAAATCTGAGTCCACTAGAGGCCTGGTGTGGGATTGAAGGTCTTGGTATGTGGGGATGAAGGAAGGGGGCTTGTTTTAGTACTGTTGCTTCTTGTGTTCTGTGTTGTTCTGCCGAGCATCATAGGCATACTATGCTGTCGCTAAAATATGTAGTGACACTTGCGGGATGCCCTAGCCTTGGGTGTATTTGGTTGTTAATATAAATGATGCATTTCACTGTATATTTTGATATGCATGTGAAAAATAAACGAATCTTGATTTAAGAGGGTCAGTAGTTTCAAATTCCTTGGTGTTAACATATCTGCGTATCAGCACGTAAGTGTCATCACAAAAAAGTTATAACAGTACCTCTACTTTCTTAGGAGTTTGCATAGATTTGACATGTCAACAAAAACTTTGATTAACTTCTATAAATGCAGAGTGTAGAGTACCTATAGTGGTTGCGTCACTGCCTGGTGTGGAAATGCCATGCCCAGAACAGAAAAGCCTACAGAGTGGTGGACACAGCCTAGCAGATTGCTGGCAAAATGCTTCCCACCATTGAATACATTTATTTAAAGCACTGCTATAAGAAGGTAACATCCATCATCAAAGACTTTCACTACCTAGGCCATGCTCTCTTCACCACTACCATTGGGTAGAGGGTACAGAAGCTTTAGGTCCACCAGTCTCAGGAACAGTTATTACCCTACAACTGATTCTACTCACTTTCAGCAACTCTTTGCAGCATGTTCTCGGTATTATAACTTTATTTGCAGTTTTTTTACGCAGAGCGGTGAGTGTGTGGAATGGGCTGCCGGCAATGGTGGTGGAGGCTGAAATGACAGGGTCTTTTAAGAGACTCCTGGATAGGTACATGGAGCTTAAAAATAGAGGGCTATGGGTAACCCGAGGTAATTTCTAAGGTAAGGACATGTTTGGCACAGCATTGTCGGCCAAAGGGCCTGTATTGTGCTGTAGATTTTCTATGTTTCTATGTTTCTCCCTCACCACCATCCAAGCTTTGAAAATGAACTTCCAGGTGAGGCAGACCTGTTCATTGGCCTTGTTTATTGCATCCATTGCTTCTAATGTGTCTTTATCTGCTTCAGTGAGAATAAGCTCAAAGTCGATGACTGCTTTGTATGTGGAGCATCCAGTGCCCACCCATTTTAATTCTGCACCACAATGTCTGTCTGCAGCCCCCTCCACTGCCAGATTGAGGCCAAACATAATCTAGAGGAAGAACATGTCATATCATATTCTGTCCAGGTTGTCTACAACCCAAAGCATAGACATAGACATACTTTATTGATCCCAAAGGAAACTGAGTTTCGTTACAGCTGCACCAACCAAGAATAGAGCATAAATACAGAAATACAAAAACCACAAACAATCAAACAACAATATGCAAACTATGCCAGATGGAGATAAGTCCAGGACCAGCCTATTGGCTCAGGGTATCTGACCCTCCACGGGAGGAGCTGCAAAGTTCGATGGCCACAGGCAGAACAACCTCCCCTGACACCCAGTGTTGTATCTCGGTGGAATATGGCCAGAGTCCAACAGCAAAAAGTTCAATATCCGGGCTACAAACACGTTCCTCGATCGTAATATGACCAGGATTGCACCATCCGTTGTTAACCAGAACAGCAAGCCCCCAACTCCTTTATGCTTACCACTCTCAGTGCACTTCCGGTCAGCCCAAACGGTCTGGAAGCCCTCCATGGAAAAGTTTTGGTCGGGTATGTCCACGTGCAGTCCAAGTGGAGAACCTAAGCTTCCAGCTGTGATTAACAAGCAGGGAATGTGATCCTGATCCAGAAACTTGCACTGAATTGTTGACAATTCTTTCATCCTACAGTCCTACAGATGCTACTTGACCTGTTGATTCTTTCCAGCAAATTGTTGCTTTTGGTATCAATCATTCTTTCTGCACTTGGTTTCTATGATTCCAGTTCTGACGGACTGCCATTGACCAAAAATAAGAGCAAATGAGGGAAAATGCACTTGTTCTCATTTTTCCTGCCATAGATGCTGCAGATACTGACAATGATCTCCGGCACCCTCTGTTTTTCTTCCTGATTTCCAGTATCTACAAGTTTTTTTTTCACTTTTCAAATAAAGCTTAACTGTCATGCTCAGTGGAAAAAGTAGAGTTCAGTATAATATGTGCCTTTTATGATCCCAACATGATAAAAACCTATATATATTTTAACACATTTCTTGAGCTTACAGCTAATAAACTATGTTTGAGGTATGATACCTTTATAATTCAAGCTAACTGGACAACCAAGTCAGGTGACATAAACATAAATAACTCAATAACAAAATTACAAATGTATGTAATGAGCGCAATGGATAGCCTGTGGATAATTAAAACACTTTGGTAGAAAGAGCACACTAAGTCCTCTAAATTTGACATCACCCATTTTTGGAGCACTAAACATATTATTTCGAGTGCCAATCACAAAAACAAATCTCAATATCAAGAGATCTTTGCCTCAAGAAAAGATTATTGTGACACACTCCCTTTAACAAATACTCTACAAATGGTGTTTCTGCATAAACCCAAATAATGAGAGTTGAAGCTATTAGAGTGATATTAGAGATTACCATGTGAATGAGCTCAAACTGGGAAGAGGAGAGGGGGTAATCTTGCTGAAGATGAAGTTGAAATGTAGGAATGGAGATGGTCATGGTAATGGTACATGGTTCACATGAGGTACATCACCCCTGAAAATGGGATAATTAAATTTTGCCCCAGGCCAACGATCACTTCACAGCTACTACAATCTGCTCGAGGACTGCCAGCAAAACCGTTTAGTATTCAAGATGATTTTCAACACACAGAAATAACATTTCAGGCAAAATATTCAATCATGCAGGGTTTACTTTCAATTTAACGGCCCCTTTGTTGAACTCCGATTTAACTATGCTGGTTGTAGATCATTATCATTTCTACTAGGGTGTATGGTACACATAAGAATATTAATAATATCATTACGCATGCAAAATATAACAAATAATATTGCTGTTAGGTAAAGTATGTCCAAATTCTCAGTCCAATTTCTCAATGGAAGGGACATCACAAGACTATCTGAGGCAAGAATGCAACATTCTCCCAAAAAAAAAAGCATCTTCTGTAACATAGGCATAAATGAATTTTCTGCAAACTAATTTCCAAGTTTATTGGTTGTACTGATAGCAACCGACGGTCATTACAGGACATGCATCTACTGCATTTACTGAGAAAACCATTTGGGCCCTAAAGAAATATTTCCTATGCCTTAGGTTTGGGGAGGATTCTGCTGTAATTGATCATAGAGCAGAATTATGTTCCCCAGACTCCTATGTGACTTCAGACATCAAGAATTCTATTCTGCTCAGATTTAATTTTATTTCTGAATAAACCCTTGCTTCTTCTAATCTGGTTGAGACAACGATCAATACTGTGATAAGAATCTCCTGCTATTTGTATAAAATGTGGATATGATGACTCCAATGCTCGAGTAGGATTTGCTTGGATGGTACAAATTGCAGAGGTGGTGTTGTTCCCTATTTATTACTGATATTGTATTCTATATGTAATGTCCTGATCCACATCTTTATTGTTATGCTGTAGGTATTTCATTTAGCAGCTCTGTAAGAGCTGCTGTTCTGCTTTCAGCCTATTTGGGTTATTGTTGAAGATAAGGGATGATGTGGAATGTATGCCATCCGATTAGCGGGAGATTTTCTTGGTGAGTGACCATAAGGTTGGGCTTGAGGTTTTTTTTTGTTCAAGAGGAGATGAAGAGAGAAGATGCTGGAGAGAACCGGTTGTAGCATACAATTGGTGGGAGACCCATTTGTTCGAGATGGATTGTGAGCGACGTTTAGAAGGTGGTGTGTGCTTTCACGTTGACCGAGGGCCCAGTGAGTGACAGAGAAGCTCAAGATGAGCTCCAACCTGTGCAGATTTGACTGTTTAATTAGAATAAGCCCTTTTCTTTTTTGTTATTCTTGACTAACCCTTCAGTTATGATTTATAAATATAACTCCTTTAATCGTATGCCGTCTACTGTCTGTTATTTTGTGGTATTAATTTGTAACAGGGTAGTAAATGACACAGCATCCACACAAATAAAATCATAAAATATTGGCAACAATCAGGACAGGATGCATCTGTAGAAAGAGAAGCAGAGTTAATGTTTCAGCTCAGAGACCCTCTGACTCTCTGTCTCTTTTTCACAGATGCTGCCTGACCTGCTGGGTGCTTCCAGTATTTTTTCCCCAGATTTCCAGATTTCCAGTGTTTAATTTAATTTACAAGTTCTACCCATTTGTTCCTCACATTGGAGTTCACATGTTGTGTAATAATGGCAGTGATAGAGACTTAAAAATAAACCTTAATATTACAGAGTATTATATGTAATTATTTCCCTTATTAGACTAGAATTCAGACTCAATTCTAATTTATACCATATTTGCAGACCAAAGTTTTGCTTGTTGTGGATTACTTCTAACATTGAAATTGTTTTATTGATTGCCAAAGCACAGGCTTTTGAGCAGTGGTTCAACTTTGCTATAAATGTACTTCCCCCAAGATTATTTTCATAATGGAGAAAACCTGACAATGTAGCAACTAACTTTGTGTAATTGCTATTTGCACACCAACTAAGTTCCACTATAATGAACCCATTGACTGATAGCTGTTTCAGCAATATAGAACATGTGAGTAGCATCCTCTCTTGCACAGCTCCCCACAGAATAAAGCCATTAGATTGTCTCCATCTTCAAGCAAATCACGTAAAAAGCATTCAAAGCATTAATGTTGGTGGATTTACAGGAAAATAAACCTCAACACATCAGAATTTGTATTGCTCATTCACTTATATAGATGAATCTTTTCTAGGGAAACAATTAAATCTTGTCATATATACTGTACATTTAAATTTCTCATTCAGAGAAAAAGGTTTAGAACATAGACCTAGATTTTGCTGGTAAATGCATAAACATATTAAACTATATTTGGAAGTGGACCCTGTTGAATTTCCATCATTTATGTTGGGCAATCGGCTCAAAGATACCTTCTCAGTGTCAGTCTATGAAACCAGTGATGTTAAAAATAATACTGGATAGCTACAAAGACATTAGGAGAGGGCAATTGAAAAGTGGAAGACCGCAGATGCTGGGAATCTGAAATTAGAGCAGGAAGTGCTGGAGGTACTCGGCAGATTAAGCAGCATCTATGGAGAGAGAAATGTAATTAATACATTTCTATGAAAGGTTTTTCTGCTAATACCAACAATTCTGTTTTAAGTAGACAATTTTCTTTATCTAAATAATTGTGATTCATTTCAATTATGTAAATATTAATCATGGCTAATCTTAATTAAACTTGGGTGTTTTTTTTTGTTTTTTATATGGTTATTTTTACATTTTTAATCACTTATTGCACATCTAATACTTTACATGTTCCTGAACATCAGAAATATTCAAAAATCCTCACAGCTTTGACATCTGGCAAACTGGGCATTTTCCTTACCTTTGGCCAGGATAAGCCCTCCACAATGGTTCAGCCAAGCGTGGGAGAGCAACACAGAGTCGAGAAGACGTATAGGACAGAAACAGGTCCTTCAGCATATCTAACACCCAAACCAACAGAAAGCATACATCACCTATTTACATTTATCCTATCTTAATTATGTTTCATCCTCCCCACGTCTTCCACCATTCATTTGCACATTAGCAAAACTTACACTAACCAGTTAATCTACTAACCTCTTTGGGATGTTGCAGAAAAACAGAGCAACTGGAGAGATGCACCCTGGTTGCAAATAGAACATGCAAACCTCACACAAACAGCGCCAATGGTGTGAGGCAGCAACTCTGCCAACTAGTCACTGTGCTACCAACAATTCCTCATTATGGGAACATGCAAGTAAATGAAACTTTTTTTTTACAGCTAATTGATATTCATATCAGCTCTGCTAGATTCTGCCATGGGCCCAACTGTAGTGTAGCAGTTATCTTGGGGTGTCGGACTTCGGAGTTTAAATCTGACGTCATCTGTAAGGAGTCTGTATGTCCTCTCTGTGGAATGCGTGGATTTTCCCTGGGTGCTCCGCCTTCCTCCCACTATTCCAAAGATGTACCAGTTAGCAGGTTAGTTGGTCACTCTAAATTGTCCCGTGATTAAGCTAGGGTTAAATCGAGGGTTACTGAGTGGCACTGCTTGAAGGGCCAAAAGGGCCGATTCCACACTGAATCCCAATAAATAATAAATATTCTAGCTTGGAAAGTCCTTGGCTTTGTTAAATCCATGGCAATTTGATCCTACTCAGATTGTTTCAACAGTTTAGATTTTCGCTTTCTGAAAAGATTTTCAAAGTGCTTCTTTTAGAAATTCCCACTAAGTACAGCACCATTACTAGTGCTGAATCTTTCCATTGTTTAGAGCCATAGTGCAACACACCATAACGCAACCCATCTACACTGACCAGATATTTCCAATTTTCCATGTTCAGCACATTCCTATGCACCTATCCAAGTATTTCTTAGATGATACCATTCTACCTGCCACAGCCACTTCCTCCGGCAGCTCGTTCCATAAACTCACTATGCTATGTGTGCAAAACTTTTAAATCTTTCCCCTCATGCTAAATCTACAATTCCTAGCTTTGGACTACAGAAATGTTGGACTTACCCTCGGGGAAAATAAACACTGTTGCCTCACTTATCTCTGCCTCCCATAATTTTAAACATTTATATAAGTTCAAAGTACATTTATTAACAAAGTATGTATACTAAATGTTTGACATGTTCTGAAGTTATGGTATATAACAATTTCAACAACAATTAGTCTTCAGTCCTGAACGTGGATTGTAGATTGTATTTAAAATGAACCCAGAACAATGGTGTTCTTGGAGCTGTAGACTGGGATCTATTGCAAACAAAGAAACACTCCATTTGACCTCAGATGCCTGCATATGCATGAATGTGGCCCAGAGTCTGTGGGGATTAACATTTATTTTGAGGGTCTGGAGTGTTGGTGTGAAGATGGAGGTGCTTGAAATTATATGTAGCACAAAGGAAGCATTGTGGGTACTTTGTAACTATAGAATTGTCCTGCTGTTACCATTGATCTTTAGCATATAAAAATGTCATGTAACATTGGGTCAGGCAGGCCTCTTCAAAAAATCCACTGCTGAAATCCATCCTTATCTCCAGATTCAACCCTGTCCCATCTTCCTCTTTATAGGGTTGGATTTGTTCAAAACCTTCCCACTGACATAATAACCCCACACTAGATCTTGCTCATTCAATAGACCTTGGTTGTCTATAATAGAAGTGACTACTGATCTACTATCTATTGAATTTACAATTGCTCAAACTTCACACCTCATCACCTATCACACACCTATCTCATACTCCATCATCATATCTTCAAGCATCATGTCTATCCAACAGCCCTATGTCCCTCCTAATTCTGCCTTGAATTATCTACACTCTCTTTCCTGCATCGTCCAGCTGTCTAAAATCTGCCTATTGCAGTATCTTCCCTATATTTCCCTATCTCTATTATTTGTATAAGGCTTGACACCAATCTGAGCACAGAGGGTATTATGATGTACATTCAACGAATAACAAATGAATATCAATGTGGTGAGGACCTACAAGTACCTGGAGGTGCACCTGGACGACAGACTTGAGTGAAGTACCAACACAGAGGCTGTGTACAAGAAGAGTCAGAGTCACCTCTACATCCTGAGGAGACTGAGGTCCTTTGCAATATGCAAACCTCTCCTTCACATATCCTACCAGTCTGTTGTCACCAGTGCAATCTTTGATGCCGTGTTGTCCTGGGGCAATAGCATCAACATGGATGATGCCAGCAGACTCAATAAACTGGTTAGAAAGGCTGGCTCTGTTACAGGAGTCAAACTGAACACACTGAAGGCCTTGGTAGACCCTACAGAAATTCCTGGCAATTCTGGACAATGTTTCCCACCCTTTGCATGCCACCTTGGCTGAACAGAGGAGTACTTTTAGTAATAGACTAAGACAACTGTGCTGCTCCAAAGAGCGATATATGAGGTCACTCTTACCCTCAGCCATTAGGCTCTAAAATGTAGCAACCTTCAGCCGGGGAAGTGATTATCCCCTCCTGTTAGACTGTTTGTGGTAACTTATTTTTGTTTTATCTTCTTCTCTTCCAAAATTTATATTTGTTCGCTTGCAGTGCTACTGTGACACTGTAAATTCCTTTGGGATCAATAAAGTATCTATCTACCTATCTAACACTACAGACAGAATTACCCATATTCTTAACATTGGATCAATTTGTGAATAACTCCCTCAATGTAGACTAAGAACTAGCATGCAAAGCATGAATAAACTTCCTCCAATTCAACAAACACACATTGTAAACTCTCAACCTCCACACAATCCACAACTCTCATCAGTTCCACATCAGTCGCTTCATCACACCACAAGTGTCACAAGTAACAGCCTTAACCTTATGCTGACAACCCTCCACACCCTTAGATTACAAAAGAAAATGTTTGCTTTGAATTATACTGGGCACTTCTTTGTGATTTATTATTTATAAACATTATTGTAAGTCAGAAAACGGATCATTCAGCAGCTGAGCTCTCTTCTATATTGGCTTAAATTCCTAGCAAACTAATCTTGAGCCGCATTTGATCTGTCAATGAAAGTATCTTTCAAAATCCATCCTCAGATATTGTTTGCAACAGTGATTGGGATATGGACTGGCATCAAAGAAGAGCAAAAGAGAATTGAATCCCTGTCCATTCACATACATCAGCAGCTACTCAGTTGACACAGTGAGAAATCCAGGGCCTGAGTGCACTCTGTCAGCTGCCAGCACCCATAGGGAGGGATGCCAAAGTAGATGAATTATACTGTTGTTTGAAACAGGGTGTCTGCTATTTGTGCCACGTGTTCATTCTTATGGATTTCTTATTGTAGTATGCTGATGCTGCAAAAAGCTAATTTTCATGACATTTACAGTGCCTTTAAAAAATATTCATACCCCCCTGAATGTTTTCATGTTCTATTGTTTTGCAACATTGAATCATAGTGGATTCAATTTGGTTATTTATTTACACTGATCAACAAAAAACGATATTTCCGTGTCAAAGTGAAAACAGACCTCTACTAAGTGATCTAAATTAATTACTGATATAAAACACAAAGTAATTGATTGCAGAAGTATTGACCCCTTCATCAGTATTTCGTAGAACATAGAACATAGAATAGTACAGCACAGTACAGGCCCTTCGGCCCACAATGTTGTGCCGAACTTCAAACCCTGCCTCCCATATAAGCCCCCACTTTAAATTCCTCCATTTACCTGTCCAGTAGTCTCTTTAACTTCACTAGTGTATCTGCCTCCACCACTGAGTCAGGCAGTGCATGCCACACACCAACCACTCTCTGAGTAAAAAACCTTCCTCTAATATCCCCCTTGAACTTCCCACCCCTTACTTTAAAGCCATGTCCTCTTGTATTGAGCAGTGGTGCCCTGGTGAAGAGGCGCTGGCTATCTACTCTATCTATTCCTCTTATTATCTTGTAGACCTCTATCATGTCTCCACTCATCCTCCTTCTCTCCAAAGAATAAAGCCCTAGCTCCCTTACTTTCTGATCATAATGCATACTCTCTAAACCAGGCAGCATCCTGATAAATCTCCTCTGTACCCTTTCCAATTCTTCCACATCCTTCCTATAGTGAGGCGACCAGAACTGGACACAGTACTCCAAGTGTGGCCTAACCAGAGTTTTATAGAGCTGCATCATTACATCGCAACTCTTAAACTCTATCCCTCGACTTATGAAAGCTAACACCACATATGCTTTCTTAACTACCCTATCCACCTGTGAGGCAACTTTCAGGGATCTGTGGACATATACCCCCAGATCCCTCTACTCCTCCACACTACCAAGTATCCTGCCAAGTAGATGTACCTTTAGCCTGTATGGATAGGTCTCTATCTGCTTTGTACATCTGGACGTTACAATTTTTTCCCCATTCTTCTTTACAAAACTGTTCAAGCTCTGTCAGATTGCTTGGGGATCATTAGTAGCCCTTTTCAAATCCAGACACAAATTCTCAATTGGATTGAGGTTTGGGCTTTGACTCGTCCACTCTAGGACATTAACTTTGTTGTTTTAAGCCATTCTTGTGTATATTTGGCTTCATGCTTGGAGTCATCATTTTGCTTGAAAACAAGTCTTCTCCCAAGATGCAGTTCTCTTGCAGGCTGCATTAGGTTTTCCTCGAGGATTTCCCTGTATTTTGCTGCATTCATTTTATCCTCTAACTTCAAAAGCCTTACAGGGCCTGCTGCAGTGAAGCATCCCCACAGCATGATGCAGCCACCACCATGCTTCATGGTAGGGATGGTGTGTTTTTGATGATGTGCACTGTTTGACTTACACCAAATATAGTGTTTAGTCTGATGGCCAAAAAGATCAGTTTTAGTTTAATCAGACCATAGAACCTTCTTTCAGCTGACTTCAGAGTCTCCCACATGCCTTCTGGCAAACTCTATCTGAGATTTCATGTGATTTTTATTTCAACAGTGGCTTTCTCTTTGCCACTCTCCCATAAAGCTGTGACTGGTGAAGCACCCAAGCAACATTTGTTGTATGCACAGTCTCTCCCATCTAGCCCACTGAAGCTTGTAATTCCTACAGAGTTGTCATAGGTCTCTTGGTGGCCTCCCTCACTAGTCCTCTTCTTGTGTGGTCAGTCACTATTTGAGCATGGCTTGCTCTAGGCAGATTTACAGCTGTGCTATATTCTTTCCATTTCTTCATGATTGACTTAATTGTACTCCAAGGGATATTCAGTACCTTGGAAATTCTCTTGTATCCATCTCCTGACGTGTGCTTCCAATAACCTTTCTGTGGAGTTGTTTGGAGTGTTCTTTTGTCTTCATGGTGTAGTCATTGCCAGGATACTGACTCACCGGCAGCTGGATCAAGATACCGGTGTATTTTACCACAATCATTGAAACACCTTGACTGCATATGGTGATCTCCATTTAACTAATTATGTGACTTCTAAAACCAACCAGTTGCACCAGTGATGATTTGGTGTGTAATATTAAAAGAGGTGAGTACTTATGTAATCAATTATTTTGTGTTTTATATTTGTAATTCATTTAGGTCACTCTGTAGAGATTTGTTTTCACTTTGACACGAAAGATTCTTTATTTTGTTGATCAGTGTCAAAAAAAAGTCAAATTAAATCCATTGTGATTCAATGTCGTAAAACAATAAAACATGGAAACTTCCGGGGGGGGGGGGGGATATTCTTTCTAGGCAGTGTATACCTTAGCAATGTATACCTATGAGAATAAACTTGACCTTGAACTTGAATGTTATATAGAAGTCCTATGTCTGAGTTTAGGGCTCAAGACCTCATAGACTGTTGTCACCTTAAATATATTGCACAGGTTGGCTGTGAAAGTGGAGTAATTTTTGTGAAGTAATTGGCAGAATTGCCCAGCTGATGCCCTTGGAAGGGTCGATTCAGGTCTTGTACTACACCATGGAGGATCCCTTTAGGGAGGGTACAGTCTGTAGGCTGGGGAGGTACAAATGGATATGCATCCTTCAATAAACTTCTGCTTAATTTGATATTTCAAGATTCAGTCAAATCTGACAGGAAACAGTTTCTTCAGAATCACAGTGGCATTGTGGTCTTTTTTAATTTATTCATTTCTGTTTCTGATCAGGATGTAATGAACATGTATTGCTTTTGAGGAGGTTGTGGTGAACCAGTGCAGCCCTGATGATGGCATTTTCATGTTGCTAGGGAATATATTCTCGGTTTTAAGGCTCAGGCCTCATGCACTCAGTCTCATGCTCCTTGCACACCTAGAGCGCCATATATTGAACCCTTGATTTCTTGATCCTCTGACTGCCAGTGGCTCAGTTCTCTGATGGACCAATGATGGCCTTGATCTCTAACTTCCATCTATCTACCAATTTGCTGCTTCCAAACGTCTCCCTGATCTCGAACTTTTGCCCAAATCTTCAGTCATGTTACCTTTTCCATAAACCATTGACAAAATGTGTAGAAATAATGTATTTACTTATCCCCTCCTGCCACATAAAACATTCAGATTCTATAACCTCTTTTTACTCAGTCCAATGTCTGCCACAGCACAAAACCCAGTCACCATTATTTTTCCTTGGCTGCAGCTTACCTTCCAATCAAACCTGTGACAATTGCGTGTTGCAGATAGTTAAACCAACCAGGTGTGATACCATCATCCTGAAGATGTTCAACATCTGTTCAGTTGGGCCATTCTCATTCTGTGCAACAAATATGGCTGTATCTGTATCCTTTTCTCTACCATTCAACCCCTCATGAACTTCTTTGCACTCACTGGACATAATAGTTCCTAAAAATCTTGGTACCATTTATGATCCCATTGCTTTTCTTGATTTAAACAGAATTATAGCACATTTAAATTCCAGCCCCTTGGTATGAACATAGAATTCTCCAACTTCTGGTAATTCCCTCCCCCTCCTTCCCCTATCCCTATGTCACTCTGCCCCCTCCCCCAGCTGCCTATCACCTCCCTCATGGTTCTGCCTCCTTTCACTATCCATTGTATTTTCCCCTATTCTTTCTTCACCTTTCCTGCCTATCACCTCCCTGCTTCCCCTCCCCCACCCCTTTATCTTTCCCCTTACTGGTTTTTCACCTGGAACCTACCAGCCTTCTCCTTCCCACCCTCCCCCACCTTCTTTATAGGGCCTCTGCCCCTTCCCTCTACAGTCCTGACGAAGGGTTCCGGCCCGAAACGTCGACCGATCTTTTCCACAGATGTTGCCCGACCTGCTGAGTTCCTCCGGTGTGTTGTGAGTGTTGTTTTGACCCCAGCATCTGCAGATTATTTTGTGTTTACATTTAAAATTGTTGCACTGATATTATCTATGACAGGAAGAATTATCTTGCTGAAAAAAAAGAGTTATCTGGTACAGCAGTTGTTCTTTGGTAATTAGACCTTCACTTATTTTGACAACTCTGTTTATGATTTATTTAGACTTTTAACAGATTTATTTGAAATTGAAAACACACAACAATTGCACCCAGAATTATCACAGTATTTTAAGTATGGTAGATTTATTGATCATTCTTATGTTACAAAGTATACGGCAGGTTCATCTTGTAGTTGACACCCTGCAGCCTTCTCATCTCCTTGTATCAAAGAAGCTTCATCAACTGAATGGTAAATGAACCGATGATGGGTGCTCAACATATAAGTACTTGTGTCACATTCAGTCAATCATTGAGATGATCTCAGGCTTATTACCGATCATAATTCAGTTTCAGCTGTGTACATACATCTATTGATGCTTCTGGACACATCTTCAGTGATGTTCCTGGAATCATCGAGTGTTTTGGGTCTTTCAACATCATACAGCCTCCTCCAGGTGACCCATCCGGGGCTGATCAGACCCCAGCTTGTGTCCAGATGGCTAGCTACTTATGACTCCATGGCTCCCCTCTTTTGAGCCACAGCCATCTTGAGCCATCCTCTCTGAGGATGGTTCTCCTCTTCCTCTCTCCCTTGATGCCCAAAATGCTGAAGGCTCTAACTAAAGAACAGGCTACGAATCCCCTACAACCAACCTCCACTGGGAGACACCTCGCTCCCCATCCAGCCTGCTGACAGTTGCTGACCAGTCCTGCGTACTTGGAGAGCTTCCTTTCAAAGGCCTCCTCCAAGCTATCTTCCCATGGGACTGTCAGCTCCAGCAGCACCACTTGCTTAGTAGACTCAGACACTAGGACAATGTCTGGTCGCAGGGTGGTGGCTGCGATATGGTTGGGGAACTTCAGCTGCCCTTCGAGGTCCACCAACAGCTGCCAGTCCCTTGCAGAGGTCAGAATGCCTGCAGATGTTCTTTTGGCAGGTATTGGCTGCTCCCCAGCTCTGACAAAGGCAATGGTCTGCATGGAGGGTCTCAAAATGGAAATGGTTTTTTGGGATGTTTGGGTTTTTTGGCGAATAATTGTTCTGCTTAGTTAGCCTTGTAAGCCTTGTTAGCCTTGGGACAAGTGGTACACAATTTGACAGGATTTCACACCTTCAAAATCATGCAGGACTGGTGGGTAAAGATTGTCCCAGAGGAACAATAATCCTGTTGGTGCCCTGACATTTACAGTAACTGCTCTAGATGAGAGAGAATTAGAATATTTAATGGTACTCTTAATCCCTCTGGAAACCATTTGAATTGCACAAGGAGAAGCAAATTATCTTCAAGAAAATTTTGTCAAGAAGAGATTCCTTCTGAGTTTTCCTACAACACAGATTGGCATGAAAAAGACTTCCCTCTGTCATAAGCATAGAAACAACTATTGCTAAATTGGTTTATAAAAATATTTTTTACCATACAGTATATGAAAGAAATCATAATATAATTGGACAGTAACCAAGTGTGTTTACTTACACAGCTACAAGTGAGCTTAGTAATCGGTAATTAATAATTAGATTATTATTGTCGCATGCACCAAAACATGGTGAAAAACTTTGCATGTCATCGGAACAGATTATTACATATCAACACAGTACAAAAGGAAAAGCAATAACAGAATACAAATTATGGTGTTACAGGTACAGAGAAGGTGCAGTGCAAGTAGATAAAGAAAATGCAAGGATAATGATGAAGTAGATTGGGTGATGAAGAGGCGAGCTGAAGTGATAGATGATTCATTGCTCAGGGGAACAGAAAAGAGGTTATGTGGACAAGAACAAGATTCCCAGATACCAGGGTCAAGGACATCTCAAATTCAGTCCATAGCATTCTTAAGTGGCAGAGTGAACAGCCAGAGGCCTTACTCCACATTGGTACCAATGGCATGAGTAGAAGGGGGTGATGAGGTCCTGAAATGTGAGCCCAGGGAATTAGGTGCTAGGTTAAAGTTCAGGATCTCCAGCATTGTGATCTCAGGATCTCTACCCATGACACATGGTAGTGAGGCCAGAAACAAGAAGATCAAACAGTATAACACATAGCTAAGGAGGGAGACTTCATATCTTGGGATCATTGGGCTCTCTTTGAGGCCTGTACAGAAGGGACAGTGTGCACCTGAGCTGGAGGAGGACTAATATTCCAGCAGGAATGTTTGCTGGTGCTCTATGAGAGGTAGATTTACACTAGAGCTTCAGGGGGATGGGAACCAGAGTGCAAGAACAGATAGTGGAATGACTATGGGGAAGATGTTGTTATACCTATGTACAAGGTCCGGAATCAAAAGCTTGAGCATGGTGTGACTGATTTGAGCCGCATACATTTCAATGCAAGGAGTAGGGTAGG
Organism: Mobula birostris; assembly: GCF_030028105.1. NCBI lineage: Eukaryota > Metazoa > Chordata > Chondrichthyes > Myliobatiformes > Myliobatidae > Mobula > Mobula birostris. The sequence goes on along the minus strand of NC_092379.1, from coordinate 86,884,756 downwards.
AAAGATGGATGAGCTTAGAGCAGGGATCAGCATATGGAATTATGATATTGTAACAAAGAGTGAGACTTGGGTGCAGGAGGGGCAGGACTGGCAGATCAATATTTTGGGGTTTTGTTGTCTTAAACGTAAGAGAGCAGGAGAGATTAAAGGGAGAGGGGTGATATTACTAAGCGCTAGTGCGGTCAGAAATAGGAAAATCATACAGTTTAAGAGGTGGCTAAGAAGGTGGTGCAGGAGGGAAGGATTCAGGTTTTTGGATCATTGGTGGAAGCTGTATAAAAGAGATGGGTCTCACCTGAACTGGAGGAGGACTAATGTCCTAGTGGGAAGGTTTGCTAGCACTGCACTAGAGTTGCAAGGGGATGGGAACCACAGTGCCAAAACAGATGGTGGAGTGGTTGTGGAGAAAGATGTTTTTAAGCTGACATACAAAGTCAGGAATCAAAAGGTCGAGCATGGTGGAATTAATGTTCTGAGCTGCATATAGTTCATTGCAAGGAGTATTGCAGGAAAGATGGATGAGCTTAGGGCATGGAACAGCATGTGGAATTATGATATTTTAGCCATTAGTGAGGCTTGGTTGCAGGAGGGGCAGGGTTGGCAGCTCAATGTTCCTGGGTTCCATTCTTTTAGACGTGACAGAGCAGGAGCAATTCAAGTATGAGGATATCATTTCTAACAAGGAAAATGTCACGATAGTCCTCAGACAGGACAGACTAGAAGAACTCATCTAGTGAGGCTTTTTGGGTAGAACTGAGGAATAAGAAAGCTATAGCTATGTTATTGGGGTTATATTATAGACCACCTGACAGTCCAAGGAATTTAGAAGAGTAAAATTTGTAGAGGCTGCTGCAAGAAACATAAGGTGGTGATAGTAAATGATTTTAACTTTCCACGTATTTACTGGAACTTCCATACTGTAAAAGGGCTGGATGGGAAAGAATTTGTCAGGTGTGCTCATGAAAGTTTTCTTGATCAGTGCAGAGATATCCCAACTAGAGAGGGTGTGATACTGGATCTTCTATTAGGGAATGAGACAGTGCAGATGACAAAATCTTTTGTAGGAGAACACCTTGCATCTAACCGTCATGATGCCATTAGTTTCAAGGCAATTATGGAAAAGGACAGTTCTAATCCACAGGTTGAGATTTTAAAATGGAGAAAAAACAGTTTTCATGCTATCAGAAAAATTCTGGCAAGTATGGATTGAGGCAGGGTGTTTTCTGGCAAAGGTGTACTTGTTAAGTAGGAGGCCTTCAAATGTGTGATTTTGAGAATACAATGTGTATGTTCCTGCAGATAAAAAGGCAAGGATAACAGATTTAGGGAACCATGATTTTCAGGAGATGGTAAGGCTCTAGTTAAGAAAAAGGAGGTGCGTAGCAGGTGTAGGTAGATAGGAACAAATGAGGTACTTGAGGAGTATAAGAAATGCAAGAGAATACTTAAGAAGGAAATCAAGATGGCTGAAAGAAGGCATGAGGTTGCTCCAGCAGACAAGGTGAAGGAGAATCCAAGGGGATTCTACAGATATATTGAGAGCAAAAGGATTACAAAGGACAAAGCTGGTCCTCAGGAAGATCAGAATGTAATCTATGAGTGGAGTCAAAAGAGATGGAGGAGATCTTAATTGGAATTTTTGCACCTGTATTTACTTGTGAGATGGATGCACAGTCTATAGAAGTAAGGCAAACAGCAGGAAGGTCATGAACATTAGACAGATTATGGAGGATGAGGTGTTTTCTGTTTTGAGTCAAATTAGGGTGGATAAATTCAAAGGGCCTGACAAGATGTTCCCTTGGACCCTGTGGAGGCAATTGGATAAATTGCATGGGCCCAATCAGAGATATAACATCCTTATCTACAGGAGAGTTGCCAGATGATTGGAGGATGGCTAATGTTGCCCATTGTATAAGAAAAGCTCTAAGAATAACACCTTAAATCAGGAAATTATAAGCCGGTGAGCTGACATCAGTGGGAAAGTTATTGGAAGATACTCTAAGTGACTGGATCAATAATTATTTGGATAGGCAGGGGTTGATTTAGGATAGTCAGCATGAGAATGTGTGTGGTAGGTCATGTCTAACCAAATTTATAAATTTTTTTGAGGAAGTTACCAGGAAAGTTGATGAAGGCAATACAATGTATGTTATCTATATGGACATTAGCAGAGCCTTTGACAGGGTTTCACGTGGCAAGTTGGTCAAGAAGGTGCAGTCGCTTGGCATTCAAGATGAGGTTAGACATTGGCTTTGCAGGAAGAAGCAGATAGTGGTAGTAGATGATTGTCTCTCTGACTTAAGCCAGTGATTAGCGGTGTGCCACAAGGATCCATGCCGTGTCCATTGTTGTTTGTCAGTGATCTGAATGATAACATAGAAAACTGGATCAGCAAATGATGGACGACACCATGATTGGGGATATAGTGGACAGTGAGGAGGACTATCAAAGTTTGCTACAAGATCTGGATCAGGTGGTGAATGGGCTGAAAAATGGCAGATGGAATTTGATGCAGACAAGTGTGAAGTATTACATTTTGTGGCGACCAACTAGGGTAGGTTTTACACAGTGAGCAGTAGGGTACTAAGGAGCATGGAAGAACAGAGGGATCTAGAAATACAGATTCATAATTTATTGGAAGTGGTAAATAAGTGGTAAATGTGGGACTTTCGAGAGACTTTGAATTTTTTACCGTGCTAACGGCCTGTTCTTCATCAAGTTATGGTATTGCTTGCACTGTTGTAACTATATGTTATAATTATGTGGTTTTTGTCAGTTTTTTTAGTCTTGGTCTGTCTTGTGTTTCTGTGGTATCACACCTGAGGAATATTGTATCATTTCTTAATGAATGCATTACCAAATGACAGTAAAAGAGGACTGTGTGCCCTCATAATCTAAAAATCTAATCTTAAAAAAAAAGCTTTTGGTGCCTTAGCCTTCATGTATTGAGTACAGGTGTTGTGATGTTATTTTGAAATTGTATAAGATGCTTGTGAGGCCTAATTTGGATTATTTGTGAAATTTTGGTCACTTACCTACAGGAAAGATGTAAGAAAGATTGGAAAGATACAGACAAAATTTACAAGGATGTTGCTGGGACTTGAGGATCTGTGTTACGGGGAAAAATTGAATAAGTTGGGACATTTTTCCCCAGAAGATAAATGATTGAGAAGAGATTTGATAGAGGTATACAAAATTATGAAGGGTATATGTTGGGTAAATGCAAGCAGGATTTTTCCACTGAGGTTGGGCAAGACTACAGCTAGAGGTCATGGGTCAAGGGTGAAAGTTTAATAGTGAGGACTGTTCAGATAGTGGTGAGAATAAGGAACCAGCTGCCAGTGCAATTGATGGATGCAGGTTCAATTTCAACACTTAAAGAGAAATTTTAATAGGTACATAGATGGGAGGCACATGATGGCCTATAGCCCGCATGCAGTTTGATGAGACTAGGCACATTAATGGTTCAGCATGCGCAAGATGGGCCGTAGCTCTTGTTTCTATACTCCAGTGTCGTATGATTCCATCACTCTTTGAGCTGATTTTTTACTGTAGGAGAGCAGGGTAGAAGCTTTTCTTTAATCTTGCAGTATGTGTTTTTAAGTTTTATATTCTCTGACTAATGGAAGCTGGGAGAAGAGAGTATGGCTTTGTTGGGAGGAGTCTTTGATTATGCTGGCTGTTTTCCCGAGGCAGCAGGAAGCATAAACAGAGTCAATGGGTGGTTGGCTAGTTTGCCTGATAGATTGGGCTGTGTTCACCACACACTGCTATTTCATGTGGTCTCGGGCAAACCTGTGATGCATCTGGATAGAATGCTTCTATGGGGCTTATGAAGAAAATGCTGAGGGTCATTGTGGACATGATGAATTTCCTCAGGTTTCTGAGGAAGTAAAGGTACTGGTGTGCTTCCTTGGCTGGACCAGATCAGATTATTAGAGGCATTAATATCTTCGAACTTGAAGCACTCAAGCATCTCCACCTCAGTACCATTGGTGCACGTAAAAGTGTGTACTCTCCCTCATTTTGTGTTCTCAATAAGTACTTTGTGAGTTATAACTAAATGAAAATTATTTTTTATAAACTGTACTCAAGCAGTTTATACTGAACACTAGACAGTATTTAAAAACTACGTGGGCATCCTAGTCCAAAATAACATCAGACAATGCAAATACTCTCCAAAGGCTTTAAACTATTACAAACTTTAATCTAAAAATCGGTGCGTGGAACACATTTTAATGAGGGGTGGACAAAGGGTTATTATTTCAGAAAGTCCCATACTCCAATACTTTCAACTCAATCAAGCACAGGATATCTTGCAGAGAAGAACAGGATATTGAAATAACAAAGCACAGAACGAACTTCTATATGTGAAACCTGAGGACTATGGAGACTAGATATTATGTGGACATTATTTGGTGAAAATCACCGAAAGTAAAAAGGAATAAAACAGTGTGAAAAATTTTAGAATAATGATGGAGTTGAGAGAGGGAACATATTTGTGGAGCTGGGTATTGGAGAGGTAGTCAGTGGTGGTGCAGAAAGTGTTCAAGGGAGAGAGAGTTAAGGAAGAGATAATGTCTAAAGAGAAAGAGTTTGAGAAAGCTATTTGGGTTGCAATCAGAGGTCTGAGGAGAACTCTGAATATCAGAAGTTTGCGAATGAAGTAAGGAAGATTTCTGAGATGGGTCATAGCTAACTATAAGAATTAGGTGGCTTTCAGAAAAAAAGTGGTGCAGTCTCTATCGAGTTACATTATTCATATCTCATACAAGAATGATTTTTAATGAGGCATAGTGCACGCATGGTCTTTATTGACATCAGGGCTGTCCATGACATGGTAAACTAGTTTATCTTTCCAAATTCCTTCTGTAATGAAGTATAATTAGATTCTCAAAAGTAAATGCTCAACCCTGAAAGGTTAGACGATATGCCTGAATATTCGAAGACTATTAAGCATTACTAAGGGCTCAAATATAAATTGTATTCCATGATGCAACTTCACAGGTTATGCATCCTCTTCATGAAAATGATTACTAACAAGTCTTTCAAAGATATTGAGTCAAAGAGAGAGAAACAAAGCATGAAGAATAAAGATAGAGGTCTTGAAATGTAACCTAGTCTTGTTACATTAAATGGATACTACAGAAAACATTGCCATTGCATTGAACATCAAAGTTTGCTGGTGAAGGAAGCAGGCCAGGCAGCATCTCTAGGAGGAGCCACAGTCAACATTTCGGGCTGAGACCCTTCGTCAGTAGCCCTGACGAAGAGTCTCGGCCTGAAACATCGACTGTACCTCTTCCTAGAGATGCTGCCTGGCCTGCTGCGTTCACCAGCAATTTTGATGTGTGTTGCTTGAATTTCCAGCATCTGCAGAATTCCTGTTGTTTGCGCCATTTCATTGAATCTTGCTTCAGAAATGCATTCAGTTATACTCTGTGGTTACCAATTTACCTCAATTAACAATTAATTTAACATGTATCATTCCAGATTTATTCCATTATGAGATACAAATAGGTTGCCAGCAGAATTTCCTGAATGGGTTAATGATATGCCTGATTATTTGCAGACAGCAAGTATTTCCCAGTGCAAGAAAATTACTTATTTGAACACCATAGGTAAGGAAGTGTTGAACTTTGATTAGGAAAGTGTTGAATGGTTTGTTTGTGTATGCAAAGTGGCTGTGGACCTTTAGGGTGTACTTTGATTTATTTGCCATGTAGACCCAAGTAATATTCAATGATGCACTTTGTTCACAAGGATGAAGTGCAGCAGAGAGTAAGTTATTTTCAACAATTCTTTTGCCTTCACTGGCTTCAGTTGTACAGATTTCAGGAGCCTAATGATAAAGCAAAATATCAGATAGCTGAATGAAGATGCTATATTCATTCCTGGCAGATGTTACATTTGTAGGACAGATGTGCATGTTGTTCCCTATTGTTAATGTTCGTGATATTAATGTATTTCTAATTAGTGGTGACATGCTTGATTATTCTATGTCAACCTTTACTGCACATCACAGTAGGGCATCAGACACTTGCCAAAGTCTTTCTCTTAAATCAGTTAATGGTAGACACTGCAATACTACTTGCAAACAAAACAGGCAAATGTAGCTGCAGTCTGATCATATATATACAGTAATGTCCCATGGTCTTCACCTGAACAATTAAGACAACAACATTGTTGGCATTTTGGAAACACAAGGAACTACAGATGCTGGAATTTGGACCAAAAACGAACTACTGAAGGAACACTAGGGTAGTTACTGGAGTTAATTGGTATTTGTGGGGAAAGAGGGTTTCATGATAGCTTGAGTTGAGATGCTGCATCAGGATATAGTTGAAAATGGACAGTTCCTTCCTAATAAAACTAATTTATCCTTAACCTTAAAAATGCATCAAGGATTTGGATACATTGTTAAGAGAGCCAGGCTGTACTGAGACTTAATTTCAGCATTGTCTGCTAATTCAGAAGGATGTAAGTAAAATTTCACAGTAACAATTTGGTTGGGAATACAAGCTCTGAGGATATTGCCACAGAATAAAGTGATGGATTTTACTTGTAATGACAGGTAATCGTCTATTATAAAACCTTGTTGTATTGTTCATTTCTATTAATGGTGTTACTGATTACAATATATAAAGCCTTAAGCCTCTTGGCCTTTGCTCAGAAAACCCAAGAGAGGTTTGTCTCTTTAGGTCTCAATGAGTGTTCCATAGGATATCAAGGTTTCCCTGAACAATTCTGTTATTCCACTGAAAGCAGAGGTTGATCTTTTTTCATGGTTTTCTTGGATTTTTTTAAATTTTGTTTAACCCTCTGCTATGAAATGGGAATGTTTCAATTTGTTTTAGGTGTTGGGGATTTGAAATGGTGAGGCTCAGTAGAAAGTATTGACATAGCTATTTGAATTTAGATTGTGTTCATGAATCCATTTTAATATCTGCAATCCAATTTACCTAATTGCTGGGAATGCTTTTGCTTATTTGCAGTCTAAGTGGGAAAAATAAACAAAGAATCAATATTAAATCTGACCACTTTATAAAGGGTGCAAATAATTCATTTAACTGTAAATTCTAATAACAGGTACAGTTTAATAGCAACTACTTAGCTTTTATGATGTTGAGTAAAAGGCATTCGAATTAACAAACATCCATTTTATTAAAAAAATGCTCACAGTCATTCGCAAATAACGTATGCTAAATTCAGATGTAATCTGGGCTTCATTTAAAATGCACAAGTTTCCAAAGTAGCTTTTACTCCTATAAATGTCAAAGTTTAAAGTAAATTTATGATCAAGGTACATATATATCACAATATACAATCCTGAGATGCATTTTCTTGCAGGCATTCACAGTAAATACAAAGAAACACAATAGAATCAATGAAAAACAAGATGGAAAAAAAAACAATCTGCAAAATGCAACAAAAATGCAATACAAAAATAAAATTATTATGATAATAAATAAGCAATAAATATCAAGAACATGAGATGAAGAGTCCTTGAAAATAGGTTGCAGGAACTATTAAGATTTGGGGTGAATGAAGTTGAGTGAACTCATCCCCTCTAGTTCAAGAGCATAATGGCTGAGGGCCAAAACTGTTCCTGAACCTGTTGGTGTGGGTCCTGAGGCTCCTATACATTCTTCAATGTACCAGACCAGGATGCAACCAGTCAATATACTCTCCACCACACAACTATAGATGTTCATCAACGTTTTAGATGACAGGTCAAGTCTTTTCAAACTTCTAAAAAAGTAGAAGCACTGCCATGTTTTCTACATGATGGCACTTACTTGCAGGAACCAGGACAGGTTCTCTGAAATGATAGTACCAAAGAATTTAAAGTTGCTAACGCTCTCCACCTCTGATAACCCGACGATGACAGGCTAATGGACTTTCGGTTTCCTCCTCCTGAAGTCAATAATCAGTTCCTTGGTCTTGCTGACATTGAGTGAGAGGTTGTTATTGTGGCACCAGTCAACCAGTTTTCAATCTCCTGTTTGCTGAGTCATCGCAATCTTTGATTGGCCAATGACACTGGTGTCATCAGCAAACTTAAATATGGCATTTGTGCTGTGCTAAGCCTCACAGTCATAAACATAAAGTGAGTACCACAGGGGCTAAGCACACATCCTTGTGGTACAGCTGTGCTGATGGGGCCTCTAGAGGAGATGTTCCCCTAACCAATAACTCCCTTATCACTATAGCTCACCTCTTCTCCCCGCTTTCATTCTGAGCCACAGAGTCAAACTTAGCACAAGAGACAGAATTATTAATGAAACAGTCTACCTATTGCATAGCCTTTCCTAGTCAAAGTCTCAACTCCCCACCCCAACAGTGGTCCACTCACACCATGGTTGCTCTGCTTAAACCTAATTGATTTAAACTGGTCCTTGCCAAGTGCCTAATTATGCATAATTCAATGTCTCCTTGGGATTGTGGCATGCAAAATGTGCTGCTTGATCCGCTGACTTCTTTTAATCTCTCTCCCCCTCCAAGCCATCTGAGGAGTCTGTGGCATCCAAACTGTGCTGCCTAATCTTTCCCCACTCACTTCTTTGAAAGTCACTTTACCTCCAAGCAATCTGGTGTCCCCTCGGGACTGTGGCACTATGTAAGCTGCTGTCGGGATCATGGAGAAGAACTCTCTTGATAAGTAAAATGTTTGACACTTAATCGGCAGATCAGAGTTCCCAATCTTGTTCATGCCATGCACCTCTACCATCATCCTGCGGACCCCAAATTGGGAACCACTGCGTTAAATGAGCCAGGTCGCGGTAACAGAACTGTAACAAAATTGCTACATCCAAGCACTACAGAGAGTTTATCATGAAACACAACCCCCCCACCTTTTGCCTTCTCTGAATCATCTAATGTATCAGCCATCTCTTGGATCTTACCAACATATCTTGCATCTTGAGGTCAGCCATGTTTCTGTGAAACACAGAATGCAGCAATCCAGCAACTCACTGCCCTCCAATACAGCAATCTTGCCCTTAGGTCCTCAGTCTTGTTCTACAGTGACAATATATGGGTGACATTTTTACCATTGAAGGTGATGCATTGTAATGTGCAACAGCTGTTATTTATTCTGTGTCTGTTCTGTTTACACAGACTCTCCCCACCCACAAAAGTCAGCCTAAATTATTTGGTCTTCATGAATTTCTTTGTCAATAATTAACAATTACAAAGGGCAAAATACAGATTTACTTTAAATATTAAAATTATATATATTTAACTTTACTTATTGATTTTCCTTTAATGTCTTTTAATGCTTTCATTAAAGTTTATATTTGAGATCTCCAGTTTCCCACTGGAATTGGAGTTGATATTTTTGCCTAGAGCTGTTACTTTGTGAGCTGAATTTTGAATGTGTTGCTGAAATTACTTCATAGGTTGCTTTAGTACCGTTGGTAGTATCCAGGTTACAAGACAGCAATAATTACCACAGCAAAGTTCTGGATGAAGTACAGATTGGTTCACAGGAGGAGAAGACTGCATACACTTTTAATTTCAATATTATAAAATACAAAATGCTGCAGTAATAAACTACCAAATCACAGTGGTGAATCTGAACCTCAATTATGCATGAACCTAATAGAAAGAAGCTGATTTAAGCAATTACGCTCTGTGGAGCACCATGCCTATTTTTACAAGGGTGAAGTGAATGCTTGGGGCAAGACTCAGGCAAATATTTCGAAATGCCAGGTGAGTGTTAATGTGATTGTTCAATGGAAAACTACTCTGCATGTGCCAGTGGTATTGCATCTCCTTTCATACCAAAAATGTCACTGACAAACTGCACCTTGCTGTCACTTGTATGATTTTTAGAAAGAATTTACATTTTTGTATATATAACACATTTCATTGCCTCAAGTTAAACGAAGTACTTCATAAAAACTGGAGTACATTCAAAATGTGGTCATGCAGGATACACGATAATTGGTTTGGACTCAGCAAGGTCTCATGAACAGACGTTATGTAATGCGTGTATATTGTATTAGTGTTATTGGCTGAGAGATCTGTATTGCCTTGTGCTATGTTTTGTAACTTCAAAATATTAAACCAACTTAAAGGAAAGCAAAAGAGCCAAGAGATGCGTAAGTTTGTTCTGTAAGCAAGGCACACGCTTATCATGAGGTAACATCGTGACGTACGCTTTTTATGTATAACATGTAATGAATTATTTAAATGAACAAGAAAGCTTAATCAAACAATGTACTTAGAATATTACTCAAATATTACTGAAATATTAAATACACAACAGTTTGAACAATCACAAGAACAGCTTATTCTTCAAATTAGGGTAAGATATCATTTCCATCCAACCAGAATCATTGATTAGGCTTTGTGTTAATATCGAATTCGAATGACAGCACATCTGTCAATGAAGCTCCCTTTGAGTAACATGATGTGCTGGATTATGATTGATCGAGTCTGGACCTTCAGTTGCAAATCCAAACTGTAACAGCCAGGTATGACTTACCTTTGACAACCACCAAGCTCAATGAATCTCCAAATTTGAAATGACCAGTCTCAAATAGAATATGATCTAATTGCATATATTCATAGATTTTCCTCAGATTATGACAAGATTTTTAGATTAGATTATGAAGACACGCAGTCCTCTTTTATTGTCATTTAGTAATGCATGCATTAAGAAATGATACAATATTTCCTCCGGTGTGATATCACAAAACACAGGACAGACCAAGACCGAAAAAACTGACAAAACCACATAATTATAACATATAGTTACAACAGTGCACCGATACCATAACTTGATGAAGAAGTCCATGAGCACAGTAAAGTCCAAAGTCTCTCAAATGTCCCACATCTCACGCAGATGGGAGAAGGAAGAAAAACTCTCCCTGCCATGCCCAACCACAATGTCTCTGAGTCATCCGAAAAGTTCGAGCTCTGATCAGCTCTCCGACACTGAGTACTGAGCGCCATATCTGTCTGAACGATTCAACCTCAATCTCGGTTGCCAACAGCAGGCAAAGCCGGGGATTTTGAGGCCTACCCTCCGAAAGATTCCTGACCATGCAGTAACGACAGCAGCGAATGAGCGTTTCAGAAATTTCTCCAGATGTTCCTCTGTGCTTTCACGTCCCTCTCCATCAAATCAGAATTGTCCACGGCCCCTATTTAACAGATATGATATCAATTTTCACCATAGGGCTGCGCACGTGCAGTGCGCTGCTCTCTCTCCTCCCGCCAAACTACAGACATAAAACATGTCCTTCTTGTGGTGTTTAAATTCTTTATTTTTGTTATATATTCTCTCATATCCGCTCTTTTTTTGTGAATGGTGTGAACTATATAGAAAATTGGAAAGCTAAATTCTTAAATATGGTGTATGATTAGCAGTCAAATAAGTTGAAACTTGCATTTCACACTTACAATGAGTAATAATGGGATTTGGATTGAGATTTTACATGAGCTCCAATAACTGAGCCACTTTAAGTTTGAGCATATTCTAATGAGATTCTATTGATACCATGGCATAGCTCAAAATTGGCAAAGTAGGTCTGAGATGATACAAAAAGATTGGTTTTCTTTTCTTTGTTACACCAATGGAAGAAATTCAGTAGGAGGTGAAAATTGCAGCTTCTTTCAGACATTAGTCAGAGATCAACAAATGGAAGAGGCATATCTGTGTTCAATAGCCACTTGGAAGGTATATTCTTGGTTCAGCTGACTGGAGATTGAAGTGTGTATCTTCAATCACATTTGGTTAAATGGGGATCTGCACCCATATTCATTCTTTGCCCCATTATCCCAGTATAGTACTACTTTACCTGATCCTGCACTCAATTACGTAAACATGAGGAATTCTGCAGATGCTGGAAATTCAAGCAACACACATCAGAGCTGCTGGTGAATGCAGCAGGCCAGGCAGCATCCCTAGGAAGAAGTACAGTCGACGTTTTGGACCAAGACCCTTCGTCAAGACTAACTTGAAGGAAGACCTAGTAAGAGATTTGAAAGTGGGAGGGGGAGGGGGAGGGGGAGATCCAAAATGACAGGAGAAGATAGGTGGGGGAGGGATGGATCCAAGAGCTGGACAGGTGTTTGGCAAAAGGGATATAAGAGGATCATGAGACAGAAGGAAAGGGGGGAGGGGGGGAAAAACCCAGAGGATGGGCAAGGGGAATAGTCAGAGGGGCAGAGGGAGAAAAAGGAGAGAGAGAGAAAGAATGTGTGTATATAAATAAATGACGGATGGGGTACAGGTTGGAGGCTACCCGATGCAGACTGAGAGATCATTTTGCTGAACACCTACGCTCTGTCCGCCAGAGAAAGCAGGATCTCCCAGTGGCCACACATTTTAATTCCACATCGCATTCCCATTCTGATATGTTTATACACGGCCTCCTCTACTGTAAAAATGAAGCCCTCCGGTGGAGGAACAACACCTTATATTCCGTCTGGGTAGCCTCCAACCTGATGGCATGAACATTGACTTCTCAAACTTCCGCTAATGCCCCACCTCCCCCTCGTACCTCATCCGTTATTTATTTATATACACACATTCTTTCTCTCTCTCTCCTTTTTCTCCCTCTGTCCCTCTGACTATATCCCTTGCCCATCCTCTGGGTTTTCCCCCCTCCCCCCTTTCCTTCTCCCTGGGCCTCCTGTCCCATTATCCTCTCATATCCCTTTTGCCAATCAACTGTCCTCCTCTTGGCTCCATCCCTCCCCCTCCTGTCTTCTCCTATCATTTTGGATCTCCCCCTCCCCCTCCCACTTTCAAATCTCTTACTAGCTCTTCCTTCAGTTAGTCCTGACGAAGGGTCTCGGCCCAAAATATCGACTGTAACTCTTCCTAGAGATGCTGCCTGCACTCAATTATCCTGGTCTTGAGCTCACAAACCTTAAACAACCTAACGAGGTGACATAAAGGCCAGAATAGATCCTTTCAAAACATGCTCTGAAAATCCATGAAAAATCAATAGAACCCACGTCTAGCTATCCTCTAGTAAAGCTGCCATTGTTTTTTTCTCTTTGTTTTGGAATGTCCTTGACATCACGAATATTTAAAACCAATTAAGACCATAAGATTTAGGAGCAGAAGTCGACCATTCAGCTCATCGAGTGTGCTCCGCAATTCAATCATAGACTGATACAGTTCTTCCAGTCATCCCAACTCCTTTGCCTTTTCCCCACACCCTTTGATGCCCTGGCTAAACAAGAACATATCGACCTCTGCCTTAAATGCATACACTGATATGGCCTCCACAGCTACTAGTGGCAACAAATTCAACAGATTTACCACCCTCCAACTAAAGTAATTTCTCTGCATCTCTGTTCTAAATGGACATCCTTCAATCCTGAAGTTGTGTCCTCTTGTCTTAGACTCCCCTACCATGGAAATAACTTTGCCATGTCTAATCTGTTCAGGCTTTTTAACATTTGGAAGATTTCTATGAGATTCCCCCTCATTCTCCTGAACTCCAGGGAATACAGCCCAAGAGCTGCCAAACATTCCTCATACCTCATACCCTTTCATTCCTGAAATCATTCCCGTGAATCTTCTCTGAACCCTCACCAATGTCAGTATATCCTTTCTAAAATAAGGAGCCCAAAACTGCACACAATACTCCAAGTGTGGTCTCATGAGTGCCTTACAGAGCCTCAACATTTATATTCCTATATTTTATACCTCTAGAAATGAATGCCAACACTGCATTCGCCTTCTTCACCACTGACTCAACCTGGAAGTTAACCTTTAGGGTATCCTGCACAAGGACTCCCAAGTCCCTTTGCATCTCTGCATTTTGAATTATCTCCCCATCTAAGTAATAGTCTGCCAGTTTATTTCTTCCACCAAAGTGCATGACCATACACTTTCCAACATTGTATTTCATTTGCCACTTTGCTCATTCCCCAAAAGTATCTAAGTCTCTCTGCTGGCTTTCTGTTTCCTCAACACTACCCGCTCCTCCACCTATCTTTGTAGCTTTAACAAACTTAGCTACAAATCCATTAATCCCATAGTCCAAATCATTGACATACATCGTAAAAAGCTGCGGTCCCAGCACCAACCCCTGAGGAACTCCACTGATAACCGGCAGCCAGCCAGAATAGGATCCCTTTATTCCCACTCTCTGTTTTCTGTCGATCAGCCAATGCTCCATCCATGCTAGTAACTCCCCTGTAATTCCATGAGCTCTTATCTTGCTAAGCAGCCTCATGTGTGGCACTTCGTCAAAGGCCCTCTGAAAGTCCAAGTACACCACATCTATTGCATCTCCTTGTCTATCTTGCTTGTAATTTCCTCAAAATATTGCAGTAGGTTAGTCAGGCAGGATTTTCCTTTCAGGAAACCATGCTGGCTTTGACCTATCTTGTCATGTGTCTTCAGGTACTCCATAATCTCATCCCCAACAATCAATTCCAACAAATTCCCAACCACTGATGTCAGGCCAACAGATCTATAGCTTCCTTTCTGCTGCCTCCGATCCTTCTTAAATAGCAGAATAATATTTGCAATTTTCCAGTCATCTGGTACAATGCCAGAATTTATCAGTTCTTGAAAGATCTTTGTTAATGCCTCTGCAATCTCTCCAGCTACTTCCTTCAAAACCCAAGTGTACAATCCATCAGGTCCAGATTTATCCACCCTCAGACCATTAACCTTCCTGAGCACCTTCGCAGTTGTAATTTTCACTTCACATACTTCATTTCCCTGACACTCTTGAATGTCCCATATGCTGCAGATGTTCCACTGTGAAGACTGATGCAAAATACGGATTAAATTTAATATTGAACATATTAACATATGCAAAAAGATCTAGTGCTTTCTCTGTGTATGTGATGAATGAACTTTCCTCCAGCCAAGTACAGGTGTCAATTTTAAGCAATGTTTCAATGACAAACTCTGCCATGTTCATGAGGGATGATGCCTAGGCATATCCAGTCCAGTGGTATTTATACCCCCCATTGTCCATCCTTCTGATTGGTTAGTCCTCATCTAATCAGATTTTTACTGCCCAGCCTTATTTACAATCAAATTTATAGGAACACCTGGTGAAGGAAGCCATTGATATAAAATTGGAGGGAAAGAATTTTAACAAAGAGGAAGGTCTCACTCCAAGTAAGAACTAGAATTCAATTATAAATAATATAGAACAGCAGAAACCTGATTGGATGAGGACTAACCAATCAGGAGGGAAAGATGCCAGGTGTATAATTACCACTGCAGTAGACATACCTAGGCATGATCCCTGTTGAAGATGGCAGAACTTGTCATCTGAACATCAATTAAAATTGTTAATTGTACCCGGCTGGAAGCCCAAGAAGAATTTATTTGTCATATTAACATATGCTTTACATTTTATTAGAACTAAAATCAATTGAAACTTTACAACCAATTAAAACACAAAACCAAAACTCAATTTAAAAAATACGACTAAATGTCTTCCTCATTGCAATGCAAATTGCCATTGCTCTGACCTTACACATACATTATGTTGGAGGAACTCAACAAGTCAGGCACTATATATAGAGGAAAATGAATAGTCAACATTTTCGATTGAGGCTCTTCATTGGGAGTGGAAAGGAAGCAGGCAAAGCTGGAATAAAAGGACAGGAGTGGTGGAGGAGTACTAGCTTGGAAGTGATAGTTGGATCCAGGTGAGGAG
The DNA here is from genome assembly GCF_030028105.1 of Mobula birostris. Classification (NCBI taxonomy): domain Eukaryota; kingdom Metazoa; phylum Chordata; class Chondrichthyes; order Myliobatiformes; family Myliobatidae; genus Mobula; species Mobula birostris. Next base: position 86,869,100 of record NC_092379.1, on the reverse strand, counting down.
GGAAAGGCAGGAGATTGTAGGAGATCAAAAAGGGAATTATATGCAAAGCTGTGAGATGATAGGTAGAAGAAGCAAAGAGCATTAGAGGCTATGTGGTCAAGGAAAAAGTAGGGTGAGGAGAACTGGGAGACGTTGTTACCACAAGTTAGAGAAATTGATGTTGATGCCAAAAGGTTGGAGAGTACCAAAACTGAATATGAGGTCTTACTCCACAAATCTGCACGTGGCCTCAATGTGGTAATGGAGGAGGGCGTGGACATAGATGTCAGTGTGGAAATGGGAAGTGGAATTAAAATAGTTGGCAACCCAGAGATTTATAGCATATATACATTTTTATAGAGTTCCTGGCTTTGCTGTAGATGAGCGAAGGTGCTCGATGAAGTTATCTCCCAACCTGCATCAGATCTCACTGATTTAGATGAGGACACACCAGGAGCTCCAAATGTTCAGAATTACACTGGCAGATTCACAGGTGAAGAGGTGCCTCAATTGGAAGGAATGTTTACAGCCCTGAATTATGGTGAGAGCGGAGGTGCTGAAGCAAGTTTTGCACATAACATGGTTATAGGAATAAGCACTTGGAGGGAGATCAGTGGGGAAGTATGAGTGGAAAAATGAGTCACAGTGAGCATAATCCCTACAGAAAGCAGGAATTGGAAAGATGTGCCTGGTGGTGGAAATTCACAGGAAATGATGGAAGTTTCAGAGAAGGATGTGTTGAATGCAGAAACTCTTGCGATGGTAGTTGAGGTAGAGGAAACCCAGCCTTGGTGGGACAGGGGAAGAGAATAGGGTGAAGGCAAAAATATGAGAAATGGAGATGATATGGGTGAGTTATCAGTGAGGTACCAGGTTGATAGCAGTGGAGAAATGCATATTTCTTGGGGAAAGACAAGAGGATACCTCGGATGTGCTGGCTGGAAAACTTCAGCATGAGAACAGATGCAGTGGGAAATGGAGGATCTGAAAAGAGGAAAAAGCATTCCTGTATGTGATGGGGTGAGAAGAGGTATAGCCATGGTAACTGTCAATGGGTTTGTATAGATGTCAGTGGGTAATCTGCCTCCAGAAGTAGAGACAGATCCAGAAAGCGGAAGGAAGTCTCAGAGATAAATTGCAACTAGACTGGAAGTTAGAAACAAATTTAATGAAATTGATGAGCTCCTCATGAACGCAGGAAGCAGCACCATTACAGTCATCAGTGTTGTGGAAAAGGAGTTGGGAAGCACTGCTAGTATAGGCTTAGAGCAGTTTCTATTTAGCTGATGGAAAGGCAGGCATAGCTGGAGAACATGGGTGTGCCCATGGCTGCATATTGAGCCTGGAGGAGCTAAAAGAGAAGTTGTTAATGGTGAGTACCAGTTCTGCGAGTTAAAACAAGGTGGTGGTAGAGGAGAACTCAATGGGGCTGTTCTCAGCAAAGAAGTCGGAAGCTCTGAGGTCTTCCTGATGGGGGAAATGAAATGTTTGTTGTGAAAATGAGGTGGTCACAGGTGGGGAACTGGAAGTTAGAAACATAGAAACATAGAGAGTCTACAGCACAATACAAGCCCTTTGGCCCACAATGCTGTGCTGAACATCTACTTACTTTAGAAATTACCCAGGGTTACCCATAGCCCTCTATTTTTCTAAGCTCCATGTACCTATCCAGGAGTTTCTTAAAAGACCCTATCGTATCCGCTTCCCCCACTGTCGCCAGCAGTCCATTCCACACACTCACCACCCTCTGCGTAAAAAACTTACCCTTGATATCTCCTCTGTACCTGCTTCCAAGCACCTTAAAACTGTGCCCTCTTGTGTTAGCCATTTCAGCCCTGGGGAAAAGGGTGTGATTATCAACACGATCAATGCCTCTCATCATCTTATACAACTGTATCAGGTCACCTCTTATCCTCCATCACTCCAAGGAGAAAAGGCCAACAACAACAGGAATTCTGCAGATGCTGGAAATTCAAGCAACACACATCAAAGTTGCTGGTGAACGCAGCAGGCCAGGCAGCATCTGTAGGAAGAGGTGCAGTCGACGTTTCAGGCCGAGACCCTTCGTCAGGACTAACTGAAGGAAGAGTGAGTAAGGGATTTGAAAGTTGGAGGGGGAGGGGGAGATCCAAAATGATAGGAGAAGACAGAAGGGGGAGGGATAGAGCCAAGAGCTGGACAGGTGATAGGCAAAAGGGGATACGAGAGGATCATGGGACAGGAGGTCCGGGAAGAAAGACAGGTGGGGGGGGCGGGGACCCAGAGGATGGGCAAGAGGTATATTCAGAGGGACAGAGGGAGAAAAAGGTGAGAGAAAGAATGTGTGCATAAAAATAAGTAACAGATGGGGTACGAGGGGGAGGTGGGGCATTAGTGGAAGTTAGAGAAGTCGATGTTCATGCCATCAGGTTGGAGGCTACCCAGACGGAGTATAAGGTGTTGTTCCTCCAACCTGAGTGTGAGGCTACCCAGACGGAATATAAGGTGTTGGCCAAATTCACTCAACCTATTCTCATAAGGCATGCTCCCCAATCCAGGCAACATCCTTGTAAATCTCCTCTGCACTCTTTCCATAGCTTCCACATCCTTCCTGTAGTAGGGTGAGCAGAACTGAGCACAGTACTCCAAGTGGGGTCTGACCAGGGTTCTATATAGCTGTAACATTACGTTTTGGCTCTTGAACTCAATCCCACAGTTGATGTATGCCTTCTTAACCACAGAATCAGCATGCGCAGCCGCTTTGAGTGTCCTATGGATTCGGACCCCAAGGTCTCTCTGATCTTCCACACTGCCATGAGTCTTACCATTAGTACTGTATTCCGCCATCATATTTGACCTACTAAAATGAACCACCTCACACTTATCTGGGTTGACCTCCATCTGCCACTTCTCAGCCCAGTTTTGCATCCTATCGATGTCCTGTTGTAATCTCTGACAGCTCTCCACGCTATCCACAACACCCTAACCTTTGTGTCATCAGCAAATTTACTAACCTATACCTCCACTTCCTCATCCAGATAATTTATAAAAATCATGAAGAGAAGGGGTCCCAGAACAGATCCCTAAGGTACACCGCTGTCACTGACCTCCATGTAGAATATGACCCATCTACAACCATCCTTTACTTTCTGTGGGCAAGTCATTTCTGGATCCACAAAGCAAGGTTCCTTGGATCCCATGCTTCCTTACTTTCTCAATAAGCCTTGCATGGGGTACCTTATCAAATGTCTTGCCGAAATCCATATGCACTACATCTACTGCTCTACCTTCATCAATGTGTTTAGTCACATCCTCAAAAAATTCATTCAGGCTCGTAAGGCATGACCTGCCTTTGACAAAGCCATGCTGACTATTCCTATGCTTATCCAAATGTTCATAAATCCTGCCTCTCAGGACCTTCTCCATCAACTTACCGATTAATAGTTGTTGAAGAGGTGGAGAGCGGGCATAGTTGGGAAGGGACTGAACCAAAGTGGACAGAATGGAGTTGAGATATGAGGACATGAGTTCAGTTTGGCAGAAGCAGATGGAAAAACTGAACTCACTGAAGCAGTTAGGCTTCTGGATCTTGGGTAGGAGATTGAAACAGGCAGTGAAGGGCAGGGGAAAAATAAGCTGGGGCTGTAAATGTGAGACCTCAGGGGGGTGATGAAACTATTGATGGTGCAGAAAACAGTGGCCTAATGCTTCTGAACAGGATCCTGGTTCAGGGGCAAGTAAGAGGAGATGTCCGAAAACTGCTTCTTCGTCTCAGACTTACCGTTTTTTTCTGGTTTCCAGTTTTGATGCAAGATCTCAACCCAAGCTGTTGACTGCCTGAGTTGCTGAGTCCCTCCAGCACTCTGTGTGTGTAAAGGTCAGGGCAATGGCAATTTCAATATCATTGAATGCAAGCAAGATGTCAATACAATCCAAATCGTACTTATTAGGATGTATATATTTATCTGCATTAACAATCTCTATGATTTTTTTAACCTCAGTATCTGTCTGCAGTAATGTATTTTCAATATTTTTTGTTCTACTGAGTGCATGTGTCAATGCTAGTGTTTCCAAGCTGTATTTCTGAACTAAATTGCTGTTGGCCCTCGCCTGCACTGAGTGGCCATTTTATTAGGCAATTTATGAACTTAATAAAATGTGCACTGAGTATATGTTCGTAGTCTTCTGCTGCAGTAGCCCATCCATTTCAAGGTTTAATATGTTGAGTGTTCAGGAATGCTCTTCTGCACACCACTGTTCTTTGAGTTACTGTCACCTTCCTGTCAGTTTGAACCGGCTGCGTGGCAAAAAAAATGCACAACGGCATCTCTTCCACCTCAGGCAACTGAAGAAGTCTGGCAAATGGTACTGCAGCATGAAAGCCAGATCCAACAGGCTACAGGACAGCTTCTTTCTACAAGCCACTAGACTTATAAATTCACATGTCTGTACATTGCGAAGATTTTTACTCCCTCACATTGTGGGATGGATGTAAGATTTAAATAAATACAAAATATAGCTTTAGATTCAAAAGAAGTGATCACTGAGCAAATATCCTATCAAGTCTAAACCACTCTTATCCATGCAATTGTTCTCTCTTCTGCATCTTATACCACTGCTCTTGTTATCTACATGTACTGAATTTTTTTTAAAAAGGTAAATACAGCACTTGGTATAAGTCAATTCCAGATCTCTTTCATCTTGAACAGTACCTGTTAATTCGAACCAACCTTATAGCAGTGCTAGTGCATTTCCTCTTGCACTGTGCTCATGAATTTTTGAAACAAGTCTTCTGAGACACTTCATTGAACTTTTCCTGAAAATCCATAGATGCCTCATTCATGTCATTCCCCTTAGATATTTCCAAGTGGCCAGTGCTCAATGAAAAACTCTATTGATTTTCTCGATGGATTTTCCTTTAACAAATCTACACTGGCACCAAGGATGAAATATTCCTATTGTATGACACATTAATTGAGCAGGACAATTGTGAAAGAGTATAAATGAGTCCACGGGTGACTCAAAATCTATTAAAGTCATCTGTTTCCACACAGAAAAGAATGGTCATGTTTGAAGGTGTCACTGACATATTCCTGGCAACAACTCTAGAATAATTGATAGCCAGTTGTAATGTAATAGATCATTGTCCATTTTTAGACTGCTTTATTATTAGTATACACACAGTCACACATTCAAGTTCTTCTGCAGAAATGGACAATTATGATACAAAAAGCCATTCACGTCAGGAACAGAACTATTCAAACTATTCCTGGATCTCAGCTTATAAGTTGTAGCTTGCCATCCTTCTTAATCATTTGGGACTGTGGACAGGACCCAAATTGGTCAGAATTCCATATGCATGAATAATGCACGTCATGAATGTTTATTCCTGTGCAACTTTACATCATGGAAAATGTGTAGTGAATCAAGGCAAAGCCTCTCTAGGGGAACAACCCCAATGCAATATTGCAAATACAGCTGAACAAAATGAAAATGTTGCTGAAAATGGAAAAACAAATATGAAAAAATCAAATACAAGAAATTATCTTACATAACATTTCTCACATGAGGTGCAACCATTTTATTAGAAGGAATTAAATGTGAAACAAATCAATAAACATGAAGTGCTCACTTCCTCCAATTCAGTTTGCATCTTGTATGCATTGGAGATGAATAGTATATCAAGCAGCAAGACACACACATTTGACAAAACTTCCACATTTCCCTGTCCATAGGCTACATAGTCCTTGTAAACTGCATCATCTCTGAATTGGAGGATTGAGCCCTGTACCAATATTAAGGGGCCGAGATCAAACTTCACGAAAATACAATATAGGTTTTTTTGAAATCATCAGCTCAGCCCTCTCCTTAACCTATTCTACCCAAGTCCACACTTCATCTTCTCCAATTTTCCACCCACACCACCCGTTAACCATCTTGTTCACACAACATGATCTTTCATCCTCGCATTCTCCTCAATTTCAAGGCATCATTGAGAATAAGGACCTCAGAGCTTGATTATGTTGTACAGGATATCTTATTCCTATGAATGAGATTTCAGAGGAGGACCAACAACAAACCGTTATGGTATCTTGACAACGTATGAAAACAGAAGTTCAAGAGATTCTAACCCCACACTTCTGATACAATTCAGAGAAAAGTAATATTGTTTACAAAAAAGCCAATGACTCACAAGGTCAGAACAAATCAAGATGATGACCTGTAACCTGCAAAGCCAATAGTGTCAGGAAATGTAGAGGAGGCCTGACCTTGAAGCAGAACAGCAGAGACAGTTCAGTAGTAAACAATATTTTACTAATAAACTGCAAAATAACAAGCCACAAGGGAACACACAGTAAGAGAGAACATATACTTTACACGACAAGGTAACAAGGAAACTGATGGTTAAGAACAACTGGGCAAGGTTGGTAAGTATGAGTGAACAAGGATTGTATACAAGAGCTGGGCTTAAGAAGGCTGCAGGTGATTTGGAAATAAGTGGCAGGTGACTCCTGTTAGCTGGATGGAGACTGGGAGATGCCTGCCAGTGTTGTCCTGAGAGGACCACTGCCCCCCATTCCACCCATGGCTAGCACTCGACAGCCCAAAGTGATCTGGATGGGTACTATGGAATTCTTTGATGAGCCATGGATCCAAGATGAAACTGGACAGCACCCAGGATCTTCCCTCTGGTATGCACCCTTCCTGATCAAACAGTACTGCACACCCAATCCAAAACAACGTGAATCGATCAACCAGCAAACTGTGTACACTGGACCACATTTCACCATCCTTGGTGACAGAGGTGTAGGCTCAAGTGGGATGAGTAGTCGATTGACAATGGGCAGGACACATGGAAGAAGAGCGTGATCCTGAGGTACGGTGGCAGCTGGAGATGGTAAATGACTGGGTTGATGCGATGGTAATCTTGAAGGGACCAATGAACCAGGGTGAGATCTTGTCACAGTCAATGCACAGGGAAAGATCTCAAGTGGACAGTCAGACACAGTCCTCAGGCCAGAGTAGTCTGGCTGGGAGCCTTTGTCGGTTAACCTGATGACAATGGGCATGATTGGCACCAGGCCATCCATTCCTTCTTCCAAGCTTCTAGAATTGGCTAACCAGGGCCCTAGCTGATAGGAACTCCACCATTGGCTCCTCTGCAAAGAACAATGGGGGTTGGCAGCCATGAAGCACTTCAAAGGATGACAAGATGTGGGAGGAGAAGATGGCAGCGCGCTGCGCGCACGCAGCTCTCCAGTGAAAAATGATATTGTATCTGTTAAATAGGGGCCGTGGACAATTCTGATTTGATGAAGACAGATGTGAGAAGCAGAGGAACATCTGGAGAAATTTCTGGAATGCCTGGTCCGCTGCTGTTGTTACTGTGCGATCAAGAATCTCTGAAGGGTTGGCCCCAAAATCCTCAGCTTTGCCTGCTGCTGGCAACTGAGGCTGAGGTCGAAACATTCAGCAGAGATGGTGTTCGGTACTCGGTGTCGGAGGGCTGATCAGAGCTCGAAGTTTTCAGACGACTCAGAGTCAGACTGTGGTCGGGCATGGCAGGGAGAGTTTTCTTCCTTCTCCCGTCTGCGTGAGATGTGGGACTTTCGAAGAACTTTGAACTTTTTTACTGTGCCATGTCCTGTTCTTCATCAAGTTATGGTATTGTTGCACTGTTGTAACTATATGTTATAATTATGTGGTTTTGTTAGTTTTTCAGTCTTGGTCTGTCCTGTGTTACTGTGATATCACACCTGAGGAATATTGTATCATTTCTTAATGCATGCATTACTAAATGACAATAAAAGAGGACTGCGTGTCCTCATAATCTGATCTAATCTAAATAATAAGTCCAGTGGCAGAGCTAGTGTGTAGGTTATGGACACAGTTTGGCCCAGAGCAACTACTTCTTCCACGTGGAAGGGTTAGAGGTGGTGAAGCATCACAGAAACCTCATCACTTTTGGATTGGCCCTCTTTAAAACATAGAAACATAAAAAATAGGTGCAGGAGTAGGCCATTCGGCCCTTCGAGCCTGCACCGCCATTCAGTATGATCATGGATGATCATCCAACTCAGAACCCTGTACCTGCCTTCTCTCCATACCCCCTGACCCCTTTAGCCACAAGGGCCATATCTAACTCCCTCTTAAATATAGCCAATGAACTGACCTCAACAGTTTCCTGTGGCAGAGAATTCCGCAGATTCACCACTCTCTGTGTGAAGAAGTTTTTCCTCATCTCTGTCCTAAAAGGCTTCCCCTTTATCCTAAGACTGTGACCCCTCGTTCTGGACTTCCCCAACATCAGGAACAATCTTCCTACATCTAGCCTGTCCAATCTCTTTAGAATTTTATACAATTCAATAAGATCCCCTCTCAATCTTCTAAATTCCAGAGAGTATAAGCCTAGTCGATCCAGTCTTTCTTCATATGAAAGTCCTGCCATCCCAGGAATCAATCTGGTGAACCTTCTTTGTACTCCCTCTATGGCAAGAATGTCTCTCCTCAGATTAGGGGACCAAAACTGCACACAGTACTCCAGGTGTGGTCTCACCAAGGCCTTGTACAACTGCAGTAGTACCTCCCTGCTCCTATACTCGAATCCCCTTGCTATGAATGCCAGCATACCATTCGCCTTTTTCACCGCCTGCTGTACCTGCATGCCCACTTTCAATGACTGGTGTATAATGACACCCGGGTCTCATTCCACCTCCCCTTTTCCTAATCGGCCACCATTCAGATAATAATCTGTTTTCCTGTTCTTGCCACCAAAGTGGATAACCTCACATTTATCCACATTAAATTGCATCTGCCATGAATTTGCCCACTCACCTAACCTATCCAAGTCACCCTGCATCCTCTTAGCATCCTCCTCACAGCTAACACTGCCGCCCAGCTTCGTGTCATCCGCAAACTTGGAGAAGCTGCATTTAATTCCCTCATCTAAGTCATTAATATATATCGTAAACAACTGGGGTCTCAGCACTGAGCCTTGCAGTACCCCACTAGTCACTGCCTGCCATTCTGAAAAGGTCCCGTTTATTCCCACTCTTTGCTTCCTGTCTGCCAACCAATTCTCTATCCACATCAATACCATACCCCCAATACCGTGTGCTTTAAGTTTGCACACTAATCTCCTGTGTGGGACCTTGTCAAAAGCCTTTTGAAAATCCAAATATACCACATCCACTGGTTCTCCTCTCTACTAGTTACATCCTCAAAAAATTCTATAAGATTCGTCAGACGTGATTTTCCTTTCACAAATCCATGCTGACTTTGTCCGATGATTTCACCACTTACCAAATGTGCTGTTATGACATCTTTGATAACTGACTCCAGCATTTTCCCCACCACCGATGTCAGGCTTACCGGTCTATAATTTCCTGGTTTCTTTCTTCCTCCTTTTTTAAAAAGCGGGGTTACGTTCGCCACCCTCCAATCCTCAGGAACTAATCCAGAATCTAAGGAGATTTGAAAAATTATCACTAATGCATCCACTATTTCTTGGGCTACTTCCTTAAGCAGTCTGGGATGCAGACCATCTGGCCCTAGGGATTTGTCTGCCTTTAATCTCTTCAATTTACCTAACACCACTTCCCTACTAACATGTATTTTCCTCAGTTCCTCCATCTCACTAGACCCTCGATCCCCTATTATTTCCGGAAGATTATTTATGTCCTCCTTAGTGAAGACAGAACCAAAGTAGTTATTCAATTGGTCTGCCATGTCTTTGTTCCCCATGATCAATTCACCTGTTTCTGACTGTAAAGGACCTACATTTGTCTTAACCAATCTTTTTCTTTTTCACTTAGCTATAAAAGCTTTTACAGTCAGTTTTTATGTTCCCTGCCAGCTTTCTCTCATAATCTTTTTTCCCTTTCCTAATTAAGCCCTTTGTGCTCCTCTGCTGGCCTCCAAATTTCTCCCAGTCCTCAGGTGTGCCACTTTTTTTCTGACTAATTTGTATGTTTCTTCTTTGGAATTGATACTATCCCTAATTTCCCTTGTCAGCCACGGGTGCACTACCTTCTCTGGTTTATTCTTTTGCCAAACTGGGATGAACAATTATTGTAGTTCATCCATGCGATCTTTAAATGCTTGCCATTGCATATCCACGGTCAACCCTTTAAGTATCATTTGCCAGTCTATCTTAGCTAATTCACGTCTCATACCTTCAAAGTTACCCTTCTTTAAGTTCAGAACCTTTGTTACTGAATTAACTACATCACTCTCCATCTTAATGAAGAATTCCACCATATTATGGTCACTCTTACCCAAGAGGCCTAGCACGACAAGATTGTTAACTAACCCTTCCTCATTGCTCAATACAAAGTCTAGAATGGTCTGTTCTCTAGTTGGTTGCTTGACATGTTGGTTCAGAAAACTATCCCGCATATATTCCAAGAAATCCTCTTCCTCAGCACCCTTACCAATTTGGTTCACCCAACCTATATGTAAATTGAAGTCACCCATTATAACTGCTGTTCCTTTATTGCATGCATTTCTAATTTCCTGTTTAATGCCATCCGCAACCTCACTACTACTGTTAGGTGGCCTGTACACAACTCCCACCAGTGTTTTCTGCCCCTTAGTGTTATGCAGCTCTACCCATATTGATTCCACATCCTCCCGGCTAATGTCCTTCCTTTCTATTGTGTTAATCTCCTCTCTAATCAGCAATGCTACCCCACCTCCTTTTCTTTCATGTCTATCCCTCCTGAATATTGAATATCCCTGAATGTTGAGATCCCATCCTTGGTCACCCTGGAGCCATGTCTCTGTGATCCCAATTATATAATATTCATTAATAACTATCTGCACATTCAATTCATCCACCTTGTTACGAATGTTCCTTGCATTGACACACAAAGCCTTCAGGCTTGCTTTTACAACACTCTTAGCCCTTATACAATTATGTTGAAAAGTGGCCCTTTTTGATTCTTGCCCTGGATTTGCCGGCCTGCCACTTTTACTTTTCACCTTACTATTTTTTGCTTCTACCCTCATCTTACACCCCTCTGTCTCTCTGCACTTGTTCCCACCCCCCTGCCACATTAGTTTAAATCCTCCTGAACAACAGTAGCAAACGCTCCCCCCTAGGACATTGGTTCCAGTCCAGCCCAGGTGCAGACTGTCCTGTTTGACTGTCTATTGGTCTATGAATGATAGCTAGAGGACAATCTCACAGAGATTTTTGAGAGGAGGGAGCACAAATCTCAGCAGAAGTGGAAAATGAATTGGGGGACCCATCCGACACAATGTCCTGGGGAAGCTGCAGAGGTGAATGATATGTCAAAGAACCAGGTCTGCTGTTACAATGGCTGACAGTAGATCTAGATGAGCAATGAAGTGGTCCACCTTGGAGAACAAGTCCACCACTGTCATTATCACCATAGCCCCATTGGAAGCTGGCAAACCTATGATGAAATCCATGGTGATTGAGGGTCTGGCAGGGGGTGCTTATTGGAGGAATTGGACTGGGCACATTGAGGGCAGGAGAGTGATGAACTGAACCCAGGACATCTACGATCATGGTAGCCCACCAGATCTGGCACTGCAGAAAATCCAAGGTCTACTTAGTGCCTGGATGGCTCGATAAGGGTGATGAGTGGGCCCACTGGAGTGCCTCAAAGTGCATGGCCACTGGTATGCGCATGCAGTTGTCAGGTATGTCTGCCAGAGCAGGCTTCTGCTGTAGGGCCTGGCAGATCTGGTCCTGAAGGTCCCAGACAATTGGAACGAGGACATGGGAGGACGGTATGATGTGTTCAGGGTCAATCTCCATTTCCACAGGGTTGAACTGTTGTGACCTTTATGTTCTTGGAGTCGGGTGGGTTGGAGATGAAATTGTATTGCTCGAAGATGGTCCAGCGAGCCTAATATTGGTTGAGTTGGAAGATCTGTTGCATGAATAGGAGGTAATGGTGGTCAGTCCAGATCAGGAAGGGCGCAGTGCTTTCCATTGGCCAATGTCTCCATTTCTACAAGGCCCTTCTGATGGCGAGTAGCTCCCTGTCTCATACTCCATAACCGCTCTGTGTAAAGTTGAACTTGCGTGCGAAGGAGGTGTGAGGCTGTTTTCCTGTCTGGTCATTGCTAAAAGGATATGCCCCTAGCACTCACATCAGATTCATCCACCTCTACCACGAGAGGTCCAGAGGGGTTGGATGATGGAGAATAGGGAAGGGGGGGGGGGTGTAAGTGAAGCACCAGACTGCCTCAAATGTGTGGTTTGTAGCAGCTGACTACGTTATTCATGAAGTAGATAATTTGGTGAGGGAGGTGAGAGGAGTGATTTGGCTGTAGTTCTGGATGAAACAGAGGTGGAAGTTGGGGAAGCTGAAGAAGCACTGTAGCTATTTGAGGGAGTATGATTGGGCCCATTCAATGATGGTGTGCCTTTCCCTGGGTGTATGATTGATAGGACATAACCCAGGAAGGAATTAACTGAGCGGCTAGGAACATCTTGCTGATTCATATGAGTGAACAAGGATTCTGATGAGAGTTGGGTTTAAACGGGCTGCAAGTGGTGATTTGGAGATAAATGATAGGCGAGTCCAGTTAGCTGGGTGGAGACAGGGAGGTGCCTGCCTGTGTAGACCTGACAAACAGTTTTCTCTTAGTACTTTTTCAGATTTATTTCTCTCATTACATTGCTGCAGTCATTATTCTTTAAAATTCAATTATAATCCTTAAGTGCTAAAATAAGTGATTTAATTTAAAGAGGCTAATTTTAGCTAAATCCATTTAATAAATTTTGATAGGTGGTTAAGATAAAATGTTCAACATTATAACAAATATTAAACATGGAAAAACTTCTGCTAATTAGATTAAACTACAATCATGTTAATGTGAATAAACTGTTACTAAAAGAAGTTCTTGAATGCAATTTGTAGGCTTCCCTTTGTCATGAACGAAAGCAATTTTAACCAGCATTTGAAGGTATATCCGAATAGTATTTCGTCATTTATAAGGCAATTTTTTGGAACATTACAACATAATAATTTGCAAAAGTTTGGCTCCGTTCTTTCATTAGTTCAAGGTCTGCAATGATTCTGAAGTTAAACAAGGTTGTGATGCTCTTTAATTGACATTTTTATCAAAAAATATAACTTGCTCCTTTTTGCCTTTTGTTTACATTTGTTTCAAAGCCAATATATGCAAAGTACAGACCAAGTGCTAGTAAAAGGGATTAGATAGATAGGTACTTGATGGTCAGTATGGACATGATGGCCCCAAGGGTCTGTTTCTGTGCTGTATGTGGCTCTGTGGTGGGATTAATTGATAGAGGTGGGAATAATTAGTCTGGATTTGTGTGCTTTCTTTTCTGCTCAATAAGTTGTTCATTTGTTTGCTTGAAGAGTGCCCGATTCGAGTTACCTTTCACCCTGATTTTGATAATGTGCTTAAAACACTGTCAATTCCAGTGTACCTGGGTATTTTGCTGACAGTTCTTCAGATCATTCCCTGTTATGCTCAGTTCATTTTTCCACAGTGTATTTTTCTCCTTTTGTTCAGGTGGTAACATTCTTCAGTTCTGAATTTTCAGTAGCATAGACTGGCAGATGCTCTGCTTTTTAAATGACTGTCCTGCCTCTCCATATATGAATAATTTATTAGACTAATTGGCTGTGAGTCAGCAAATAAATTATCTCCAAGGCCATTGTCTGGTGGGGAAATTGAGCTGGTGTGCCACATTTGCACCTCTGGGACCCACTTGATAGATATTTCATTAAACAGCATTGTTTGAGCAGCAACTTGTCTAACCACATAAATGACTTATAGTGGTGGTGAATGCAGGTTTAGAGACATATTACCAGTTGCACACAGTGCTTTACTCTAGATCTAAAGAGATGCTTTAATTATATTGGCATATTCCAGGCAATGGATAATGCATCTTTTGCACCCTTCTGTATCTTTGAGTATAATGATCTGACATGAGTTACTGAAAACATCATTGCTACAAAGCTAAGCACTCTTATTGAACTAATGCTCTCTGTGGAAAACAATAATGCGTAGAACCTCATGGATAAATTACTGTTACTGCAAACTTGTTGCATGATATGTTCCAACTAATCAAATAATTTGAAGAAAAACGACTTGTCAATTACAAGTGAATATACAATAATTTTGGAAGTTTAAAAAACAACACAATTTCAATAACTTGTAGCATCAATAATAATGCAGCAAAAGGGAACTTATATCACCTGCCAACAATTTAATTCATCAATATCTGCTTTTATACACAATATTAATCATGTTTATGGTGAAATGTGTAACTTTACATTCTCTAATTTTATGTTATTTTTCTTTGAAAGATGCAATTATATTTGTTCTCTAGTCCGTGCTCTCTACTCCTGGTGTCATATGCTGTATATTCAGCCTAAATATCATTAAGAACTTCGCAACATTATTATATCAAGTATTGCATTCAGTTGGGTGCTGTAGGTCATCAGCTAGGATATTTGATTTCAAGCTCAGTCCTGTTTATAAACCTTACTAGAGAGTAATTTAGAGAATTATTTATGAGCAACAGGTATGGAACATTGCTGTTGAGGAAATGGCACAGAAGTGAAAAAGCACAAAGGAAAAACATTTTCAGATAGAAAGTGGTGGTGTCAGGCTGCGAAAGAAATGAATCATTTGGTCAACAGCAGAAGTACGAGGTGTTGCAACTGTTTGCCTTCCTTGTGGAAAGGGATGTAGGGTTCCCTGAACACAAATGATAACTAGCATGTTCATGGAAGAAGGCAGAAAACATTGACCGTATTACTCTCTCCACAGGATCTGTGTGACCTGCTGAGTGTTCTCCAAGGTTTTCTGTTTTTGCCATGTGTTAATTTAATCACAGTAATTGTATTCATTCTCACCAAAGAAGCAATTACTTTATAAAAGAAGTTTATTTCCTTTCACCAATGAAAACTTTTGGTGAGGTCTCAACAAAGTGATATAATGCAGCTGATTCTTGCATTGGTAAGTTATTTTATTGTTGTCACATATACTGAGGTAAAATGAAAAACTTGTTTTGCATACCAATCATACAGATTAATTCATTAAAACACTCCATTGAGGTAGTGCAATAACAGTGTAGAATATAGTATAACTCCTAAGGAGAAAGTGTTGTATAGACAGACAAAAAGGTAGAAGGTCATAATAAGATATACTATGAGGTTAAGAATCCATCTTGTCATTGTATATCCCAATATATCACTGGGCAGTAGGACAGCATCTCTCCCACCATTATAAGAGAACAGTAGTTCAGTAGTCTTACAATACTGTCTTTATGCAATCCATATTTTCTTGAAACATAGAAGGAATGATTCCACCCATCAAGTCTATGCTAGCTTACAGAGAAATCTGATTTGATGATTGAAAATTTGGAAACACTAACCCCCAACCATCTATTGTTTCTGAAGACTTCACCATCCTTACCACCAGGAGAGCTCCAAAATGGAAATATTTATGCTTGGCTCCCCAGTCCCCAATAGGACAGACGAGGATACTGACTACTATACTAACAAGGAGCATAAGTGTCTTCCTTTTGTTACTCTCCTGGTGGTGAGGTCTTCAGAAGCAATAGATGGTTGAGTGTTAATGATTCCAAATCATCGGGATCAGTGGATGCCTTAGTAATTGGAAGCAGCCCCTACTTCACAAAGGACTGTATGGAGACCCTCCTTTTCAAGATTCTGTACCTTCATGATGGAATTGAAGACCTTTCGCACAGACATGATCACTCTCTCCTATGTTCCTCCTGATGTAGAATCCATGTATCTATTTTGTGTCTGTCTGTATTGTACTTTGTGTTGTGCATTTTTATTATGGATTACAATAATTTGTCAGGTGGGTCGTGGTGTGGTAGAAGCAAATGATTATAGTCACTTTGTGTCATTAGTTTTAGTTCAGTTAGAGACAGCCAAAGAATGGATATTTTTAGCTGAATGCTAATATGGTTATGCAAACTGTGCTTATTTAAGACCATAAGACTACAAGATATAGGAGCAGATGTAGGCTGTTCAGCCCTTCGAGTCTGCTCCGCCATTCAATTATGGCTGATCCAATTCTTCCAGTCATCCCAACTCTCCTATCTTCTCCCATACAATTTGATGCCCTGGCCATCTTTCTCTGCCTTAAATGCACCCAATGACTTGGCCTCCACAGCCGCTCATGATAACAAATTCCACAGATTTATCACCCTCTGACTAATGTAACCTCTCCGCATCTCTGTTCTAAATAGACCTCCTTCAATCCTGAAGTCATGCCTTCTTGTCCTAATCTCCCCTACCATGGGAAATAACTTTGCAGTATCTAATCTGTTTAGGCCTTTTAACATTTGGAATGTTTCCATGAGATCCCCGTCATTCTCCTGAACTCTGGGGAATACAGCCCAAGGGCTGCCAAGCCTTCCTCATCCTGTAACCCTTTCATACCTATTTCATGTGTTTCACTTCTTTCACTGTTGCTGCACTAATTTTGTTAGTTTTTTTTTATTGCTACAGTATATAAGACAGTTCACCTTTTGTGGTTTCATAATAAAAGATCAAACATACATTTTTTGACTTGGAACTCAGTTATTTGGAAGCGTGTTATACGGTGTCAAGTCACTCACTCAGTCTCAGCAGGTTTGGTTTGTTTTTCAAGTATTGCCTACAGCAATCATCAATCCATGTGTCTTTAGGAGGTAGGAGGCAACTGGAATGCCTGTAGGAAACCCATGCAGTAAAAGAGGGAACATGCAAACTCCACAGAGAAAGCACTACAGGTTAAGATTTGACCATGGTCCCTGGGGTTGTGAAGCATCACTTCTAGTGTGTTATGCTGCCCATTGAGCTAATATTATAATTGCAAAAGCCTGAACTCTCCTGCTTCCAACACCTTTGGGATGACACATATCTCCAGGGTACTGATCCATAAGGACAGGCTCCCCTCTTCAAGCCCAAAGAAAACTGCATCCCTGATGGCAGCAGCATATGATTTGCTTAAACATTCGTCATGTAGCCTCCAGGTAAGACTTTGCACTGTGAAGAGCTACTGTACACTGAAACTACAACAAGCAGGCTTTTTATTCCCCCAGCATTTGATCTGCACTCCCATCAAAATGATAATATTAACTTAAGTGTTCAAAACTGTAAGCTTAAAAGCATCAATTTTTATAAACACCTCTAAGGAAAAATGACATTTGATTGTATTTGTTGGTCATAAAAATGCAAGTCAGTATGTGAAAAACAGGAATTCTGCAGATGCTGGAAATTCAAGCAACACACATAAAAGTTGCTGGTGAACGCAGCAGGCCAGGCAGCATCTCTAGGAAGAGGTGCAGTTGACGTTTCAGGCTGAGACCCTTCGTCAGGACTAACTGAAGGAAGAGTGAGTAAGAGATTTGAAAGGGGGAGGGGGAAGATCCAAAATGATAGGAGAAGACAGGAGGGGGAGGGATGGAGCCAAGAGCTGGACAGGTGATTGGCAAAAGGGATACGAGAGGATCATGGGACAGGAGGTCCGGGAAGAAAGACAAGGGGGGGGGGGTGGGACCCAGAGGATGGGCAAGGGGTATATTCAGAGGGACAGAGGGAGAAAAAGGAGAGTGAGAGAAAGAATGTGTGTATAAAAATAAGTAACAGATGGGGTACGAGGGGGAGGTGGGGCATTAGCAGAAGTTAGAGAAGTCGATGTTCATGCCATCAGGTTGGAGTATGTGAATGTGTGTACATGAATTTATATCTGGCTGGAAAGAGAACTGGATATCTAGCTTGTAAATTGTACTCCAGGTCAAGTTCTGAAAGAGGGGTTTCTTGGCATTATCAAGGATACATCTCACCCTAACCATAGACTTTTTTTTCTCATTCAATTTTGCAGTTAAATTAAGTTTTCAATATTTTCATTTTTCATTCTCATTTTTAAATCTTTTTTATTAATTATTATTGAAAATCAACAAAAAATACATTAAAGTAATCAAGTCAACATGTCAATATGTACAATAAGAATTAAATTATCAAATAACTGATTAGCAAAGCTAAACAATATATCAATAATAAGAAGATAAAATAGACTTTTTACTCTCCTCCCATCCAGTAGGCGCTACAGGAGCCTCCACTCCCGCACCAGCAGGCACAGGAAGAGCTTCTTCCCTGAGGCTGTGACCCTGCTGAATCTCACATCACAGCACTAAGCAGTATTGCACCCATATTGTACTGTCTCAGTACTTTATATTTGAGTGCTGTAGCACTTACTTTTTATTCGCAGTTATTTTGTAAATAACACTATTCTTTGCATTTCTGGTCAGATGCTAAATGCATTTTATTGGCTTTGTATCTGTACTCGGCACAATGACAATAAAGTTGAATCTAATCTAATCTAATATGATAAGTTTTGTACTCATTACAGCTGCTCATGGAAAGGATTTCTTAAATGTGTAAATGGAAAGGCTAAAAAAAAAACAGCTGTCAGCGTAAGGCTAGATTTTCCTGGATTGCTAAGGTGGTTTCTTCAGATCAATGCTAAGTGACACAGTTGTGGTGATATCACATGTCACGTGTAAGAACGTGATTGGACAGAGTTCAGAGCATGTGCAGAAATGACAGAATTATCTAGAAACTTGTAGGGTGAAAACGTGGTTGCTGTTTGCTGTTGTAAATAGAAGTTCCAGGTTTAATTCTTCCAGAATATGTTTTTTTCTTAGTAACCCATGGTACGTATAAAGAACACAACAACAGTCATTTCTGTGAACCACACATCTCACTGGTTAGGCACACTGTCTTTCTGGTCTATAGATGGCAGATTGACTTTGGGCAAACAGAGCAAAGAATTTAGTCAAACTAACCACATGTGTAATCAAACCCGTATATCGCAGAGATAATTTGAAAGTTCCAAGATATCAACAGTAAGGTTGATTAAAGTATGAAAGACAGAGATAGAAAAAATGTTCCTTTCAGTCCAACTTACACCGTGTGGAGCTTACCAAGTTACTTTTCTATATACGTGTACTTTCACAAAAATGCTGGCAATAATTCTGTCAATAATTGTGCAAAATCAGCAATATTGTATTGTGAAATGCCAATCAAAAATTGCAGACATTGGAAATAAATCAAAAGAATGTTGTAAACTTTCAACAGGTCAGGCAGAATTAATATTTCAGGTCAAAGACTGAAAAATGAGAAAACAAATTAGTTTAAGGATGTTGAGAAGTGGAAGATAGATGGATAGGACAAGGAAATATCTCAAAGGGTGAGGTCAGGCTTGCTATGGTAATAAGCTTCTGGTGAACGCATCTGGTAGATAGGTTAATGAGGATAGTAACAGAGAGGATTACAAAGAAAGGAACATGAGATTTAAGGCCGTGGGAAATGCCCAGCAAATCAAAAGAGAGGAAAATTAAGCCAAGATTACAGATGGGTGACCTATATCAGAATGGGCGAGTTCTAATACAGGCAACACATATCAAAGTTGCTGGTAAACACAGCAGGCCAGGCAGCATCTCTAGGAAGAGGTACGGCCCGAAACATCCACTGTACCTCTTCCTAGAGATGCTGCCTGGCCTGCTGCATTCACCAACAGCTTTGATGTGTGTTGTTTGAATTTCCAGCATCTGCAGATTTCCTGGTGTTTGAGTTCTAATACAGACTGAGATTGTGAGTTAGCTGAAGTTGTTGAATTTAATAGAATAATCCTGAAGGTGGCAACATACTGAGAATGAAAATGAATTTGCATTTCTCAAAGGCACATTGGGCCTGTTGGATCAGCACAAGAGATCATTGACAAATTGATCAAAATTAGAATGGGATGAAGCCATGAAGGTCACAATCATCCCTGTGGCCTGAACATAGGTGCTCCTTAAAGCAGTCACTTAATCTGCATGGTGAAAAGAAAAAGGCAAAAGAACAAATATTGCATCAGTGTCAACAGAAAATTAACCTGATTTCTCACTTTTGATGAAGGGTCTTCAACTTGAAGCAATAATTCAGTTTCTCTTTGTATTGATAAACTATCTTTTTTGTGTTTGAGTGAAGAGGAAAGGTGGCCAGAGTGTAAAACAGGCTGCTCTTTCATTCGGACTCATTTTATGACCAGCTTAAATAGACAATAGACAATAGACAACCGACAATAGGTGCAGGAGTAGGCCATTTGGCCCTTCAAGCCAGCACCGCCATTCACTGTGATCATGGCTGATCATCCACGATCAGTATCCAGTTCCTGCCTTATCCCCATAACCTTTGATTCCGCTATCTTTAAGAGCTCTATCCATCTCTTTCTTGAAAGCATCCAGAGACTTGGCCTCCACAGCCTTCTGGGGCAGAGCTTTCCATATATCCACCACTCCCTGGGTGAAAAAGTTTTTCTTCAACTCCGTTCTAAATGGCCTACCCCTAATTCTTAAACTGTTGCCTCTGGTTCTGGACTCACCCATCAGCGGGAACATGCTTCCTGCCACTTGCAATGTCTCTTCAAACAACAATCAGGGACAGGTCATTTGGCTGGTTTGAGAAATATATTTGACTTTCTTAAGCCGATTAAACCTGAATTGCCAGCATGATATTGAAACAATATAATATCTGGAATGAGCTGAGCACTGACCATTATTCGATAGTTGAGTATAATTTAATTCATGCACTGCAGCTTGAGTAATGGGAGAACATGGACCTACAAAAGACAATGTCATTGGTGATCAAACTAAATTTGAAGCATTTTTGAGTCTGCTGCATGTACTGCAGGAATGTTCTCATCAGTGTTTTCTGTGGAATGACCATATTTTGCGAGAAACAATCTACAATAGCAATGATCGTATCCTGGTAACCAATGAATAAATATTCTAGAGTACAAGTCCTCCAACAAGTCTCAGAAATATTTTAACACTCCAGGTAAATTTAATTGGAAAATCATCAAAGAAATTATCCAGTTCTGTATGGGAAGCTGCTGAAATCACATGGCAAGAAAAGCATATTATCACTTCAAACAGTAAACAAAAATAGTTGCAGCTAACACAAACTGATGCCATGGAAGCCACCACAGTCAAAGTTCCAAATTAAATTATCTGCTCTAATAAAAGAAACAATAACTGTACTAACTACAGAGAATGCTGATGAATGATCACTGGTACAAGGATAGGAGAATTTGAAGGTGAAAAATGTTTTCATTTTTGAAATTCCCAAAACAGAAGGTATTCTGGAATGAAAGTAAGTAATTCAGAAATTTCAGGAGAAAAATAAATTAATCAGTGGGCAGAATGATCTCTGATAAATTCTTTGCATAAAGAACTGCAAATCAGAAAGATAAATTGGCCAATCAAATTTGAATAATCCAAATTTCATAGCAAAAAGAGCAGAGTGAGAATTAAAAGGATGCTGCAATCAAACTGCGAAGTAATCATTTCAGACTGAATTCTGAAATCTACATCAAATTCATCAAAAGGAGAGAAGACATTAAAGGATCTCAGTGTTGGTTGTAAATGTTATGACTCAGAGCTCAAAATTATTTGAAATAATAAAAACTTTATTATTTAATTTTAGAAAGCAGCAATCTGAGAAACTGGTGCTTGGGTTTGGGACACAAATAAGAGAAAATCTGCAGAAGCTGGAAATCGGAGCAGCACACACAAAATGCTGGAGGAACTCGCAGGCCAAGCAGCATCTTTAGAAAAGAGTACAGTCAACATCGTAGGCCGAGACCCTTCGGCAGGATTGACCTTGGGTTTGGGACATCTCATCTGAGCTGCAGAGGAATTGGGAGAGGGAGAGTGAGACGCTGTTGTTATGGTCCACGTAGATATCAATGACAGAGAAAGGCAAAGGAAAGCGAATATGCTGAGGGAATTTAGGCAGTTAGGGGCTAAGTTAAAATGAACAATGAAAAAGGTAAGAATTTTTTTACCTGAGACAACTGCAAATTGGCAAAGGATTAATATGTTTGAAGAACTAAATGCATGGCTTAAAGATTGGTGTGGAAGAAACGTGTTTGAATTTGTGGCACATTGGTACAGGTATTGGGGAAGAAAGGAGCTGTTCTAATGGGAAAGGCACCAACTGCACCATGCTGGGACTAGGGTCCTGATGAATTTCATAAATAGGGATGTGGATAGGGATTTAAAACTAAATTGTAAGATAAAATAAAAGTGAATGAGAGTGCAGGGGAGGTAACTGAAGTCTCCGGAATAAAAAATGAGACAAAAAGTTTAGAAAAGTATAAGAATTTAACTTTAGACAACATTTTTTAAAATCTATCCAATATATGTAATTGATTTACTTGTTTATTTATTATTATTCTTTTTATTTTATTTATTATAATGTTTTTCTCTTCTAGATTATGTATTGCATTGAACTGCTGCTGCTAAATTAACAAATTTCATGTCACATGCCAGTGATAATAAAACTGATTCTGATTCTGAAGAAAAAAATTGGAAAGAAATGCTGGTGAGTACAGGACTGAACTTGTTACATTTGACTGCATGTAGTATATGAAATAAGGCAGATGATCTTGTAACACGATTAGAAATTGGCAGGTATAACTCCATAAGACCATAAGAAATAGGAGAAGAATTAGGTCATTCAGCCATTGAGTCTGCCCCACCATTCAAACATTCAATCATGACTGATCCTTTTCTCCCCTCCTCAACCCCATTCCCAGACCTTCTTCCTGTGGACATCGCTGAGTCATGGTTGAAGAATCACCTCTCCGGGCTTAGCATTTTGATACACATTGTATCACAAAGACAAAGGGTGGGCAGATGGGGTGGGTTGGCTCTATTGGTAAACAAAGAAATTAAATCCTTAGAAAAAACTGACATACACGTAGGATCAGAGGATGTAGAATTCTTGTGGGTAGAGTTAAGAACTTGTCAGGGCAAAAAGACCCTGATAGGAGTTATATAAAGGCCTCTGAACAGTAGCCAAAATAGGTTACAAATTGCAAAGGGAGGTTGAAAAGGCATGCAAAAAAAGAGAATGTTATGAGAGTCATGGGGGATTGCTGTATGCAGGTAGATTGGGAAAATTAGGTTGCTATTGGATCCCAAGAGAAGGAATTTGTAGATTGTCTACGAGATACTTTTTAAAAGCAGTTTGTGGTCAAACCCACTAAGGAAAAGACAATTCTGGATTGGATGTTGTGTAATGAAGAAGTTTTGATTAGGGAATTTAAGGTAAAGGAAGTGATGATAAAATAATAGAATTCACCCTGTAGTTTGAGATGGAGAAGCTAAATTGGATGTGTTGATATTTCAGGAAAAATGAACTACAGAACCATGAAAGAGGAACTTTTCAAGGTTGATTAGAAGGTGTCCTAGCAGGGACAAATGACAGTGGAGCAGCAGTAGCAGGTAATTCTGGGAGTAATTTGGAAAACACAGCATTGGTTTATTTCAAAGAAGAAGAAGCATTGTAAAGGGAGAATGAAGCAACCATGACTGACAAAGGAAGTCAAAGACAGCACAAAAGCATACAGATGGCATATAATATAGCACAAATTAGTAAGAAACTGGAGAATTTGGAAGCTATTACGTAAAAACCAACAGAAGGCCGCTAAAATAAATAAAAAGAGAAAAGCTGAATTATGAAGGCAAACTAGCAAAGAAGAGACCATTTTTTTTTCCAAATATGTAAAGAGCAGAAGAGAGGAAAGAGTGAACATTTGACTGCTGGAAAGTGACACTAGTGAGGTAAAGAATTGGCAGATGAATTAATTGAGTATTTTGCATCAGTCTTCACTGTGGAAGGTACCAGCAGCAAGCCAAAAATTAAAGAATGTCAGGGGATAGAACTGAGTTTAGTCACTATTAACATGGAAAGGAATAAAGAGTCCACAATTTGGGCTGAGACATTTCAATTAGGAATACAAAATTATGAGGGATATAGATAGGGTAAATGCATGCAAGATTTTTATTTCACTCGGGTTGGGAGAGACTAGAATCAGAGGTCATCGGTTCAGAGGGAAAAATGAAATATTTAAGGGAAGTCAGAGGAAACTTCTTCACTCAGGGTGGTACAAACATGGAATGAGTTGACAGCAGAGGTGATAGATGCCGGCTCAAAAGGAGCATTAAAAAGAAGTTGCAAGGATCAGGAGCCCCAAAGGCTGTGTTGTCTAACTTGGTTCAGGACATCTCATCTAACCTGCAGAGGAATAGGAGTTGAAGGGTAATGATTCAGTTGTTGTGGGCTATGTAGGAAGAACAAGGAAAGAGGTTTTGATGAGGGAATTTGAGCAGCTAGGGACTAAAGTAAAGTGTAGAAATGAAAGGTAATAATCTCTAGGGTGTTACCTGAACCATGTACAAATTGGCACAGGGTTAATAAGAACAGAGAGCTAAATGTGTGACTCTAAGACTTGTGTAGGAGAAGTGGATTGGGATTTGTGGTACATTTGGATGGAAGAAGATGCTCCAATGAGATGGGCTCCACCTGAATCATGTTGGGACTAGAGTCCTGGGGAATCAAATAACCAGGGCTGTGGATAGGGCTTTAAACAGGTAGTAGGGAGATGGATTCAAAAACTTGGAAAGATATTGTTAAAGTAAAAGGGAAGGAGAGTGCAGAAGAGATACTGAAGTCTCCAGAATAAAAAAATAGTTTAGTAAGGGTTAAGAATTTAAATTCATGCAACAAGGAGACAAGATTGAAAAGAACGGAGGTGAATATAAGACTGAAGATGTTATATTTGAATGAACACAGTGTATAAAGTACAGCAAATAATCTTGTAGCGAAGTTAGAAATTGTCAGGTATGGCATTGTGAGCATCACAGAGTCATGGTTCAAGGAAAATCACAGCTGGGAACTTAACATCCATGGATACACATCATATCGAAAGGGCAGACAGGTAGAAAGATGGTGGTGGGGGGTGTCCAATTGTTTTAAAGAAGAGACATAGGAGGAGAAAATGTAGAATCCTTGAATGTAGAGTTAAGGAACTGCAAGGATGAAAAAGAATCAGATGGGAATTATATACAGACTTCTGAAAAGTGGCCAGGATGTGAAGTACAAATTACAATAGGAGATAAAAAAGACAGGTAAAGGGGCAATTGGTATTGGATCCCAAGGGAAGGAATTTTGTAGATTGCCTATGAGATAGTTTTTTAGAGCAGTTTATGGTCAAGCCCATTATGGAAAGAGCAACACTGGAATGAATGTTGTGTAATGAACCAGATTTGATTAAGGAGATTAAGGTTATGGAACCCTTAGGGTGCAGTGAACATAATATTTATTTACGTAATGAGATACAATGTGGAATAGGCCCTACTGACCCTTCGAGTTCCACCGCACTATGGGACTGTGGGAGGAAACCAGAGAACCCCGAGGAAACCAATGCTGTCACAGGAAGAATGGACATATTCATTAAAGGTAGTGGTACCAATTGAACCCGGGTCGCTGTTGCTATAAAATGTTGTGCTAACCGCTTCACTACCATGCGACCCCACCTGGACCAAATGGATCCCAGGATTCTGAAAGAGGTAGCTGAAGAGATTGTTGAGGCATTAGCAGTGATCTTACATGAATCACTAGATTCTTGAATCATTCCGTAGGGCTGGAAAATTGCAAATGTCACTCCCCTCTTTAAAAGAGGGAGGCAAAAGACAGGACATTATAGGCCAATTAGTCTGTCTTGCTAGTGGTTAGCAAGATGCTAGGGTCCATTATTAAGAATGATATTTCAGGGTGCTTGGAGGCACTCATTATAAAAGGCAGAAATCATTATGATTTCCTTAAGGGAATATCTTGCCTGACAAATCTGTTGAAGTTCTTGGAGCAAATAGCAGGCAGAACATAGTTAGATTTTTAAAATGCCTTTGACAAGGTGCTGCATACCAAGCTGCTAAACAATGGTCTATGCCATTGTAGGAAAGATGCAAAAGACTGGCTGACCTGTAGAAGGCAAAGTCTAGTAATAATAAGGGTCTATTCTGATTGGCTACCAGTGACTAGTGGTGTTCCACAGGGGTCAGTGTTGGCTCTGCTACTCTTCACATTACATATTAATAATCTGGGTGATGGAATTGATAGCTTTATGGCCTTGTTTGTGGATGACACAAAGATAGATGCAGGGACATAAGATTCAGGAAGCAGTGAATCTGCAGAAGGATTTGGACGATTAGGAAAATGGACAAGAAGATGGCAGTTTGAATACAATGTAGAGAAAGCTGTGATCGTGCAGTTCTGTCAAAGGAATAAAGGTGTAAACTATTTTCTGAATGGAAAATGAACTCATAAATTGGAGGTACAAAGGGACTTGGGTGTCTCAATGCAGGATTCCCTAAAGATTAACTTGCAGGAAGGCAAACGTAATGTTTGCATTTCATTTCAACAGTGACTAGAATATAATCACAAGCATGTAATACTGAGTCTTAATGGCATTGGTTAGACCGCATTTGGTGTATTGTGAGCAGTTTTAGGCCCCATACTGTATCTCAGAAAAGATGTGCTGGCTTTGGAGCGTATGCAGAGAAGGTTTATGAAAAGGATTCTAAGAACAAAAGGGTTAACATATGAGGAACATTCGATGGCTCTGGGTCTGTACTCATGAGTTTAGAAGAATAAGGGGAATCTCACTGATACCTACTGAATATTGAAAGACCTGGACATAATGGATGTGGAAAGGATGTATCTAATAGTGGGAGAGCCTAGGACCAGAGGGTGCAGCATCAGAATAGAGGGATGTACCTTTAGAAAAGAGCCAAAGAGAAATATCTTTAGCCAGCAGGTGGTGAATCTGTGAAAGTCATTGCCACAGATTGCTGTGGAGGCCAAGTCATTGGATATATTTAAAGCAGAGGTTGATATGTTCTTGATTAGTAAGGACATCAAAGGTTATGGGGAAAGGCAGGAGAAGGTGTTGAGAGGGAAAATTAACCAGCCATGAGCAAATGGCAGGGCAGACTCAATGGGCCGAGTGAACTATTTCTGCTCCGATGTTTTATGGTCTGTTAGTCTAACCAACTCTATGGTTATAAAATAAATAGTTGTTGGAATAAAGAGGGTAAATCCAGAAGATTAATTTAAAAATAGGAAAGACAGAGGCTTTAAACTTATCTCACTACAGAGATCCTCACACAGAAGCCTCCTAGAAAATCGCAGATTTATGTAGAAATGAATGGCATTAAGAGTAGGTGACGTCCACAAAAGAACAGACTACCACAGGGATAACTCCTGGCACCTCTACTATTTAATGTTTACACAAACGATCAACCAACCATTCCTAACACACGCAGGTTTATCTACGCAGACCACCTATGCATAGCAACACAAGCTAACGCCTTCCAAGAAGTTGAAGTGCAACTTACAGCAGTCCTTGAAGCAATGAAACAATTTTATCAAAAATGGGCTCTGAACCCAAATCAGAGGAGGGTCACGTCAAACTGCCGCCAGGCTCAAGCCCATCCCGCGTTTGAAATTGAAAAGCCGACACGTGTGCCACCCGAACCACCGCTTCCTTAACAGAAACCACATTAATATTTTTACTTCAAATACTTTCTTATGAACTTATGGTGTTGTTTCTATAATGTTTCTTTGTGGGTAGAAACGGAGCTCTTCACAATCATGCTGCATGCATGGCACCCACCTTTACACCTTCCCGAACCGGAGGATACACATAAAACACGGTGAAACCGGAGGTGACGTCATAATATGCCACGATATACCGTAGACAATGAATATACCTTTGTTAGACTGTAACTTAATTATCAACCTTTAACTTTAACTAGAAAATAGTTACAAACAAATCATTTAAAGTGTAGACCCAACAAAGTCAAATAAATGCCTTAACCGCAACACTCAAGCTATGAAATGAAACTACAGAGATCATGATGTTCTTTCTCAAGTAGATTAACATTTATCACACTAATATTTTACAAGAACTCAGCAAGTTAGGCAGCATCTGTGGGAGGAAAGGACTTGTTTGTTTGTGGTCAAAACCCTACATCAAGACATCAAACCCTGCAGTGTTCAGCATAAATTTGTTGAATCATTGTGTGCAAATAAAATTCCTAAAAAAAATGTAAGTTATAATTAGATCGAGGTAGGATCAAAATATTATATTAACTGCAGGGGATATTAGCTTTCGCGTTCCCTAGAGCTTACAATCTAGAACAAAACATGAGAAAAAATAAAGAAAATATGTTCTTCAATCTTTCTTTGTGACTTCATGGTGAAATGCTAATTATATTATTCATTATTTTTACTTGCATGCATGCGTGTTGTTGGTATCAGTGTTATATCTGTTCATTTTCTATCAATTTCTATTTGTATTGCTTTTAGATTTGAGTGATATCAAAACACTACTTATAATCTTAGAGCTAATCATATGCAAAAGTTTCATTACAAATGCAATATGAGAGATCAACTCAAAAATGGTCTGACATTTTAAGCTGAAAGACTTATCGCAAGGGAAATCACAGATAAATGAGGCTCCATAAGGTGTTGATTGCCCAGGTTCAAAGTAAAGGAGAAAGAGGAAGCAAAGTACAGATTTGCAAAATAAAGGCTTCACTTTTCAATTAGTTATTGTGTAATTAATTAAATAAAATCCGGGTAACTTATCTACCAAACTAGCACAAAGTGAGGAAAAAAGAATGCATTTGAATTAGGCCTGCCAGATTGTTGATAAGAACCAAGTTTGAGATGAAAATGTAGTCGTAATTTCCTTGATGAAATGCATAAAAATAGTTGATACAGTAGATATTTAAACTAAATTAGATTTTTACACTTGACACTTGCAATAATGATACAGCTTGCCTGATGACGTGGGACTTCAGGTTTACATTTTCTAAATTATGACAGCTTTATTTCATCTAAGTTATTAAGTTAATTTATGTATAAACCTTTAATTCCTTCATTTGATTGTAAACCACCATCAGCCAAACATATTTCTATATTACTATGTTACTGCATAAATGGCACTTAATTTGCTAAATAAAATTCACAAATATGATCAGCTGCATGCCTTTATTTAAACTAAATATTGAATATGGGATTATAAAATAGAATGGAAAATGATACGGGTACTCATCAAGTCATGCAACACTTGGAGAGAAACAGGTGAACTATTATTACCCTGTACACATTAAAAAAGGTATCCGTTAGTCTTGCGAGACCATGGATCTGCGCCTGGAAAGCCTTCACTCTCCAGGGCACAGGCCTGGGCAAGGTTGTATGGAAGACTGGCAGTTGCCCATGCTGGGGGTCCCCCCTCTCCATGATACCGACATGGTCCAAGGAAAGGACAAGGGCCGATACAGCTTGGCACCAGTGTTGTCGCAGAGTACTGTGTGATTCAGTGCCTTGCTCAAGGACACAACACGTTGCCTTGGCTGGGGCTCGAATTCACGATCTTCAGATTGCTAGTCGAATGCCCTAACCACTTAGCCACATGCCCACACGTGCCTGTACAAATTAACTCTGTTTCTTTTGATACAGATGCTGGCTGGGTTCCTTTCTTAATATCTGCATACTTAACTGCAGCCTTTTTACACTAATATTTTAATATTATAAACTCAAAACTGAAAGTGAAAGACTGAGTAAAATATCAAACCTGGAGAGCTGTGGCATGGATTTCTTTGTATTCCATCATCTTTTACTCACTCAACCAAAAGGTTATTCAATCCAGTGCACTTTGACATTGTGTTGAAGTTTTATGTTTAAAAACAATACACAGTCTAAAGTTTCGTAACTCCAAAACATAAAAAGTAATTGTAAGGAAAACACCTGTGTCCATAATGAATTAATAAACGGTGTCTAACTTTGTTTTTACTTTAAGCAAGGTGTACAGGTATGACATGGTGCCGTAATAAAATATATCATTTATGTGCTTTTACATATAAGCCACAATGTGTTATGTAAACAACGAAGAATGCTGAACCAAACAATATATTTACAATATTACTCAAACATTACTGAAATATTAAATACACAAAACTCCTCCCTGCTTAGCTATAAACTCCAACTCAATATAAAATGCTTCTCAACTTTATACAACTATTATATAGACATTGACAGCATAGTATATTTTAAATTGTCCAGTTCAGGCCTAAAGGTTTAATCACTGTGGAGGATTTCTTGCTCTTGTGGGATAATATCTTTCTTGACAAGGGAGATCACTCTACTTGGCAGGTGAGACTTGTGTCTGTAAAATAACACCACATTCTAAGGCCTCCTTTGGCACGATTGTCGGAGTTAACTCTGGGACTGCAGGAAGTGTTCTGACAGCTTTGGATATCTTTCTTCTAGATGAGTTGGCATATCAAACTATGCATGGCAAGTTTCACTGGATGATATGGATCATCAAGTTTAAGAGCAATGTGTCTTCCACGACCTGGCCCAACACATTGATGTCATGTGGAGGCTTGCGTGCTTCAAGAACTCCATCAGGTGAGAATGGCTGTGGACGGCATGCCAGATGAAGAATGATCCAACCCCACATCCAAAATGGACGGACTCACATCTGCCCCTCCTGGGCGACATTTTATCAGCCAAAGGAATGGCTTGATAAAAACCAATTAGAAGTGCAAAAAGAAAAACACCTGCCATACAAAGCAATGAAGTCCAGTGTATGACATCACCATTTCCTTTACCTTTTGGAAAGTCACCTCACATTGCTTTGTCCATTGCTATTTATTCTCAGTCTGCAGTAGTGAGTTCAAGGGATAGTAGCCAGGTTTGGCAGGAACCTGTTATAGTTATTGACAAATTCAAAAAAAAATGGACTGCAACTATAACATGTCCTTTGGCCTTGTGGCATCCACAACTGCTTGAATTTTCTCAGCACATTCGGCATCAATGATATGACCACAGTAAAGAATCCACACTTGTTGGGTCACACTCTGAGCCCATTGTCTTCTAATATTTTTAAAACTCTCTTGAGATTTTGGAAATGTCCTTGTCATCCTTAGTAGTAACAATTATGTCATCCAGGTAATACTGCATGCCTGGGTAGCCTTGCACCAACTGGTCTATAGCTTTCTGCCAGAGCACAGGTGTAGATGCTACTCCAAAATAAGCCTATTATAGCAATAAAGCCTTTTGTGAGTATTAATGGTGAGAAACGCTTTGGACTGTTCTTCTATCTCCATCTGTAGGTAGGCCACAGCTAAGTCCACTTTGCTGAAGTGCATTCCTTCAGAAAGGCTTGTATGGATATCCTGTATCCTGGGCAGAATATATTGATCTATTTTCAGTACTGGGTTTATGTTGATTGTAAAATCACCACAGATCCTAACACACCAATACCTCTTGTCTACCGGGACCACTGGCATTGCCATGGGCACCACTCAACCTTGGAAAGCGTTCTTTCAGCCTCCGTGTGATCTAGCTCACTGGCTACTATATCATGGACAGTATAAGGAACTGGAAGGGCTTTTTAAAACTTGGGTGTGACACCTTCATTTAATACTACTTTCCCCTTGATATGTTTGAGTTTTCCAATGCCATCCTTAAACACTGCTGTGTCATCATCCAATACCTACCAGAATCCAGCATCAGTTGACTCTATTGCAAGGGATGTGGATGGATCTCTGATCAAATTGAGTTGTTTCAGCCAATCACATCCTCACAACGCTGGTCCTTCTGCTTTTATCACATACAAGCCAATGCATCTTGTTGGCTGTTCTATTTTACTGTTATAAATGTCATTCCCACAGGAATGACCTTTGATGCAGTAAGTTCTTAGTTGGATGTCTGCAGGCTTCAGTTCAGTGTCTTTGAAATGCCATTCAAACTCATTTTGTGGAATGACTGAAACAGCAAAGCCAGCGTCCAATTCCATTTGATTTAATTTTCCGTCTATGTCTAGCTTGTTTTTATTTTTTGCATTGTAAAGTTCAAGGCTACTCAGTCCTGTTTCAATCTCAGCATTAAGAGATTTTTCATCAAAACAGGCAAATTAGTACTCTTTCTGAAACT
Source organism: Mobula birostris (assembly GCF_030028105.1). Taxonomy (NCBI): domain Eukaryota; kingdom Metazoa; phylum Chordata; class Chondrichthyes; order Myliobatiformes; family Myliobatidae; genus Mobula; species Mobula birostris. The sequence continues at coordinate 86,837,265 of NC_092379.1, read as the reverse complement.
GCAACTTGAGTTCTTCTCTTTGTTTCTTCCCTGTACAGTCCATTAATTTTTGTCTGCCCAACACGCTCGTTGTATAAGTCCTACTTTATTTCATTTTCTGCTAGTTTTATCTTTAGATGTGCATTGATCTGTTGTATGTGATGCCCTGGCATCACAGTAACATAACTTGTACGGCCAGACAGCTTTCTGTTTAGATATTGCAATTTTGCTCATGCTCACTTTCATGCCCAACTGCAACTCAGCCGTGTTTCTGTCTTGTGGTTTCCATTGACACAGTCATTTCAACTGTTCTTTGTGCAACTGTAAGTTGTGCTGCATTTATAAGCCATTGTAATGCTTTCTTGGATGATTCCACAAATGAATGATCTCCATGTGCATCATTAAGCCCACTACTTAATTGACAATGCTCAGACAATCCCTTCAGTTCAGCCAATATGCTGAAATGGACATTTCTTCCTTTTTTCCCCCAATTATAAAACCTAAAGCCCTCTGTAATCAACATTGGTTTTGATTCTAAATGTTCCTGCATTACCTATATAATAACAATTTACTTATACAAAGCTAATTTCTGCTGGTTTGGATGGAACAGTTAAAATTCTGAACAAACTGGATGCCTTTAAATCCAACGCACTCTGCAAAATTGATACTCATTTTTCATTGGCTATTTCATTTGCTTTAAAATACTGTTCAATATGCTCAGCATACAAAATCCAGTTATCTCTTGTGTAATAAAACACATCTATCTTTTCATCATCTCATTTCATTTTAAAAATATCTTGTTCCACTGGTATGTTTCCTAATTTCAAAACATGAAAACTAATTTAAGTGAATTCCATAATTAATGTCTGCCTTCATTTTTACTTTAAGTGAGGTGGGCATGTATGACATGGTGGCGTACTAAGGTGTGATGTTCACCTACTTTTACATAATGCAGTGTGGGTTACATATAAACAACAAAAAATGCTTATTCAAACAATATATTTACAATATAATTTAATATTACTGAAATATTAAATACACAAAATTATGTGAATTATATAATTAAGTAGTTGAAAGAAAACAATTGATCCCATCTATTTCCAAAATATAATTTTAAATAAAAAACAACTATTCCAATGATATTAATTGGATCACATATATTTTACTAAATAATAGGGTATGTATTTTAGGCAACAAAAAGTCAAGAAAGCAGTTAACAGCAATTTATATCTTGACAAATGTAATCCTAATTGAAGTCAGTAAGTCGATGGCTGAAAATCAAGTGATTATTAACATCTTAATACAAAACCAAATTTGTAAATGGAGATTACTCCAATGATTAAAATGAACACAAGTCCAGGAGCAAATACTGACACATCAAGGACAAATAGGAAGACTTCTGTCTTAGCCAGCAGATTCATTATATAAAAAGCATCCCAGGAGACTTCTCATCTGTCGCACTAGAGACTGGCACCAGCAATTCCTGTAATTACATGATGAGTTGATAAGATCACCTGTATACACTTACAGATGAATGTGGTAATACAAAAACGGCTATTATGGAATTATTTTACAGAATTTAACCTTCTTTGGAAGAAGATGCATTAGAAGAAATGACAAAACTTTCAAACTAAATATAAATGTTGTCTCAGTTTTCGTTGCTCAATTCACACTTTCCATTTAAGCCTACAGCTGTTTGATCTGATCCAGTAAGTTTATAATTGGGTGAATTAATTTAAAATTGCAGCACTTATTGAATGAAGAAAAAGTAAATGCTAGGATCAATAAGATGTGGATGGAAAGGAAGCTTAAATGATTGTTACTCAAGTTACACTTCACAATTAAGAAAAGTGAATCTTTGTGTTCATTGTGAAATGAAGAATTGGTAAAGGAAATATCCGTGAGAGGAGTATCACCTTGTGAAGCAACTGGTATCCAAGAAGAAAGCAGAGTCATAATTGTTGAGTTAACTTTGAAGCTCGGTTCTAAGCTCTTTCAATAGTTAAATGGAATAGCCATGGAGAAGATTATTGCAATATGTGTTTTCAACAAGAGTTAAGGATATACACCAGATTTGTTGATTTTGCATTGACAGGCTCTGTCTTCTTTCTCTTTTCAGGTCATTGTTTCAATATTTAGTTCCTTAGTGATCTTCAGGTCGCCTGAATTCAGCAGCAGATACCATTGAATCTTACATTTAGATTCCGACAATAATCTCAGGGTGAACTACATGTCAATGGAGGAATTATTACTTTACAGGTGAATTGAAGCAAAATCATGCAGAACTCCATGTTAGGAGGGATAAGATCTGGTGGTCGGGGCGGGGGGAGTTGCAAAATTTGTGCTATGCTATTTTCCTGCACATTCAGGTATTAACTTGTTCTTCGATCTTCTTCAATGAAAACTGGTGGTTTGCAAATTCTTATTAGAGCCAAATTAATATTTTATCTAGTTCTTACAACCCTTAAGATCATAAGGTATAGGAGCAGAATTAAGCCATTTGGTCCATTGAGTATGCTCCGCCATTTCATCATAACTGATCCATTTCCCTTTCAGCCTTATTCTTCTGCCTTCTCCCTATAACCCTTTATGCCCTGACTAATCAGCAATCTATCAAGCTTTACCTTAAATATATCCAACGATTTGGCCTCCACAGCTAGATGTGGCAATGAATGCCATATATCCACACTCTCTGGCTAAGGAAATACCTCCTTATCTTCATTCTAAATGATGTCCCTCTAGGTTGTGTCCTCCGGTCTTATTCTTCCCCGCCATAGGAAACATCCTCTCCGCATCCACTCAATGAAAACCTTTCACCATTCAATAGGTTTCAATGAGATGCCCTTTCATTTTTCTGAATTCCAGTGAGTACAGGCCTAGAGCTATCAAACACTCCTGATATGATAAGCCTTTCACTCATATAATCCACACTAGTTCAGGCTGATGGGAAAGGCTGAAAAGTAAGGAATTCTTTTTAGAGTTGTTTTGACTTCTGATGTGAGCCAAGAGAGCAAGAGTACACAGGGAACAAAAGACCCTATTTCTTTCTCATTACTGCAGAAAACATGAGCCCATCTTAAACTGGTTCAAGGCAACTCACTCAAATAATCAGTCCCTCATATACCCCTGTTACAAACCCCCAGTAGCAAATGTTCATTCCTTGCAATCAGCCAGTTATTACTGTTCACCATCCTTGGATGAAAAGATAGCCTGGTTATGTAGATGAGGTTAAAGTATTAAAATATCCCACATATTGATTGGGTGATGTCAGGACAGTTCGCTACACATCGTTATTATAAACACAATTGACTGTTTTAGTTGTTGCTCTGCACTTTCCTAGTCAAACAAAATCTCCTCAGTACTTCAGGGATAATAGCAGACACCAGGAAACAATGGGAAATAATCAGAATCATGACATAAAATGCATCCATAAGTGATGTGAAAAGTAGAAGAGTTTGGGTGAAAAGTGTCAAAGAGTGGATTCAACATGGATGCAAATAACTACACTGAAAGCATTGATGGATTACAGGAGAAGAGACTGAGAGAAATAAAGAACAACAACAAACAAGGAATTTGAATTCTGCTGCCCAGGACAAGGAAAAATTGGAAATTCACTGCGAGATCATGATCATATGGGTTAATAGTGAACACATCGCTACAGCCTGAGTGTAGTGATATGAAGGAAAATAACAAGTAGGTCATGTGGTTTCTTGAAGTGAAAAAAGGAGTGAATATGAAGTGCAATATCAGTAGAATAAAGGTATTTTGGAGGTTAACTATGTTGTGGAGGTGGAAATAGATAGTATTGAATAGAGCTCAGAATACTAAGCATGTTGTAATTAATATAATTTGCTCGGATTTTAGCAATCCCACTCACCAGACTCAAAATGTTCAGTTAAAACTTCATATGTTGTGATCATTGACTTATTGGACTCCCTAAAATATAAACCATTTTGTTCATTAGAAGATGATCAAGGTGTACATGGAGGTGCTTTGATATGGACAGATGTATGATGATTTTCACTCAACACAAAAGGACACTGTGGGAAGAGAACTCTGGTACCCATGGAGACATCACAGACACCTCACAGTATGATGCATTCTCTATTAAATCTGGTTCAAGTGGTAAACATTGGATTGTGTATGCATAAATTGAGCATTCTCTGCCAGATTCTCTTCTCACTCCCCCCCCGTATATTATTACCATGCTGTGAATAATTGTTTGAAACTACAACAATCTTTGTGTCTTTATAAAGCAGAAGCAGTTGAATAAAATCAATATTGATCAATAGACTTACTAGCTTTGTTGTCATGAGAGTAAAGAAACAACATCAGTTATGATACCCAGTACCACCCATACCTGCCTGCAGATATTTGATTATCATTTATCTTCTAAGTGGCGAGATATTGTCAGGTCTGCACAGGCAAGTATCTCTCAGTTTCAACCCGGCTAACAGGATTCACCTGCCACTCATTTCCAGCTCATCACCTGCAGCCTGCTTAAACTCAACTGGCATCCACAGTCTTTGCTCACCCATTGAAACGGCAAGCCTCAACTAGTTTCTCTTAGCTTTCATTTAGCTCATTGTCAGTGGTGTTTAGTAGCTGTTCTCTCTTGTTTGTGACCCCTTCTGGCCTGGCATCTTTGAGGTCTGTTACTAAATTTATTATTCATCCACTGCTCTGCTTTTGGTCAAGCCTCCTCTACATATCCTGATCAGATGGGTGAACCAGCAAATGACGCAGCAGATTTGCTTGCCTAAAGGAAGTCATCCACCGATACAAGTATACAATCCTGAGGCAGCAGGACCATCTGCTCACCACACTCAACCAACTCTCCTTCTCATTACAGCAACCCTGCACCAGTCAACCTTCTCCTCAGGGCCCCTGATTCTCATGCCTGAATGATTCAATGGATCCCCAGCCCAATGCTGCAATTTCCTGTCCCAGTGCATCTTACAATCCGAGTGCCACTACCTCTGTATTCTATAAATTGAGCCAAGATGTCCTTCGTCATCTCTCTGTTGAGTGGGCAGGCTCTGACCCGGGCTGTTGCTAACTGGGACAATAAAACCACCATTTTCAATAAATATAGGGAATCCGCCATTGAGAAGCTACTGGGAAGCAAAAGGGAAACAGTGGATCAGATGCTTCACCTACACGGCTCACATTCTGTGCTGGATTACACCGTGGAATTCAGGACCCTATCAGTGGAGTGTGTTTGGAATGAGGAAGCACTGCTAGCCCATTACCATCACGGCCTCTTGGATCACTTGAATCATGAGTTGTCTACTGGGAGTTGGCCCACCATTCTGACCCTCCATGTTGACAAGTGTCTTATGGAACTTTCCTTCAGATCATTAGCCAGAACCTGCATTCTGTTCCCAGATCAATTTCCGACAGGCCCCTCATCAGGAACACCTCCAGAACCCATGTAGTGAGGGATTTGAACCCCCAAGAGTGTGAACGGAGGAGAAATTACTTGTGTGCTTACTGAGGAGCAGTCGATTACCCATGCATCAAATGCCTGCTGCGTCCGGAAAAATGGCACCACCAAATAAAGACGAGGGGCCTCCCATCTGTTAAGTTTCCCCTGGCTCCTCATTCTAGCTCCATAGGCTGATTCACTCTCTCTGTTCTTCTCCACAACCTGATGAATCTGCACGTACAGAGGGCTCTAGTGGATTCTGGCCCAGCAGCAACCATGGGTTAGTCATCGCCTTCATTAAAAGGAAAACCAACACCCTGCTGCCTCACAGATCACATGACTGAATGACCAACCTTTTCCCAGGCACCAACCCTCCCTGAGGTTATCTATTCTCCTTCTCTCCTGAGATCCAAGGCATAAAGGATTACACTGCCGAAGCACTGCAGCACAGCTTCATTTGAACATCCCAGTCCCCAGCCGGTGCAGGATTCTTTGTCAAAAAGAAAGATAGGGGTCTCTGTCCCTGCATCGACTATTGTGATTTAAATAAAATCACCATTAAGAGCATCTCCCCTCTCCCCTTGATGGATAGTGCATTTGAAACAGTCCATAGTGCCCAGATCTTCATCAAACTGGATCTACAGAGCATGTACAGCCTGATCTGCATCCACCAGGGAAATGATTGGAAGAAAGTGTTTATAACATACTGGTCACTGGAAATACTTGGTGATGCCTTTCAGGCTTTCTGACAGCCTAGCCATTTTCCAAGCCTTCAGTAACAAAATCCTCTGAGACATGCTACACAGGTATATGTTTGTGTACCTTGATGATATCCTTATCTTCTCCAAAGACCCCTAAGGCCACATCTGTCACCTCTGTTCAGTGCTTTGGCATCCCCTTAAACCACCCGTAATGCAAGTTGGAGAAATGCCAGTTCCACACCCCACTTGTTTCCTGACTGGATTATGTTCTTACACACCAAGGCATAACCGTGGACCCAGACAAAGGGCAAGACATCACTGAGTAGCCCTAACAGTGCTGCCTCTAGTAGCTGCCGTGCTTCTTGGACTTCTCCAGCTTCAACTGCCATATCATCAGGTATTACAGTCAATTCGCTGTTCCTCTCACCTTCCTCACAGATAACCTATTCTGTTTTTGTGAAGTACACTTTCAAAGAGCTCAAAAGATGCTTCACCACTATTCATATTCTCTGCCATCCAAACCCCTCTGGACCTTTTGTGGTAGAGATGCACACATCTGACATGTGTGCCAAAGCCATCTGCTCCCTGTGATGACCAGACAGGAAGACACATCCTTGTTTATATATAGAATAGTACAGCACAGTACAGGCCCTTCAGCCCACAATGTTGTGCCGACCCTCAAACCCTGCCTCCCATATAAGCCCCCACCTTAAATTCCTCCATATACCTGTCTAGTAGTCTCTTAAACTTCACTAGTGTATCTGCCTCCACCACTGACTCAGGCAGTGCATTCCACGCACCAACCACTCTCTGAGTAAAAAACCTTCCTCTAATATCCCCCTTGAACTTCCCACCCCTTACCTTAAAGCTATGTCCTCTTGTATTGAGCAGTGGTGCCCTGGGGAAGAGGCGCTGGCTATCCACTCTATCTATTCCTCTTATTATCTTGTACACCTCTATCATGTCTCCTCTCATCCTCCTTCTCTCCAAAGAGTAAAGCCCTAGCTCCCTTAATCTCTGATCATAATGCATACTTTCTAAACCAGGCAACATCCTGGTAAATCTCCTCTGTACCCTTTCTAATGCTTCCACATCCTTCCTGTAGTGAGGTGACCAGAACTGGACACAGTACTCCAAGTGTGGCCTAACCAGAGTTTTATAGAACTGCATCATTACATCGCGACTCTTAAACTCTATCCCTGGACTTATGAAAGCTAACACCCCATAAGGTTTCTTAACTACCCTATCCACCTGTGAGGCAACTTTCAGGGATCTGTGGACATGTACCCCAAGATCCCTCTGCTCCTCCACACTTCCAAGTACCCTGCCATTTACTTTGTACTCTGCCTTGGAGTTTGTCCTTCCAAAGTGTACCACCTCACACTTCTCCGGTTTGAACTCCACCTGCCACTTCTCAGCCCACTCCTGCATCCTATCAATGTCTCTCTGCAATCTTTGACAATCCTCTACACTATCTACAACACCACCAACCTTTGTGTTGTCTGCAAACTTGCCAACCCACCCTTCTACCCCCACATCCAGGTCGTTAATAAAAATCACGAAAAGTAGAGGTCCCAGAACAGATCCTTGTGGGACACCACTAGTCACAATCCTCCAATCTGAATGTACTCCCTCCACCACCACCCTCTGCCTTCTGTAGGCAAGCCAATTCTGAATCCACCTGGCCAAACTTCCCTGGATCCCATGCCTTCTAACTTTCTGAATAAGCCTACTGTGTGGAACCTTGTCAAATGCCTTACTAAAATCCATATAGATCACATCCACTGCACTACCCTCATTTATATGCCTGGTCACCTCCTCAAAGAACTCTATCAGGCTTGTTAGCGCTGACTGTCCCTGATCAGACCATGATTCTCTAAATGCCCATAGATCCTATCTCTAAGAATCTTTTGCAACAGCTTTCCCACCACAGATGTAAGGCTCACTGGTCTATAATTACCCAGACTTGTGCTTTTTCTCCTGCAAGTTCAACTCTACACAGTACCAGTATGGAGCAGAAGACAGGGAGCTACTAGCTCTTAAATCGTCCTTGGAAGAATGAAGGCATAGGTTGTTGGGAAACAACGAAGCCTTCTGATGTGGACTAACCACATATCATAAGAACGTATAAGAACATAAGAAATAGGAGCAGGAGTAGGCCATCCGGCTCATCGAGCCTGCCCCGCCATTCAATAAGATCATGGCTGATCTGTCCATAAACTCAGCTCCATCTACCTGCCTTTCCCCATAACCCTTAATTCCCTTACTATGTAAAAACCTATCTAACTGTTTCTTAAATATATTTAACCTTAAATATATTATAGGTTAAATATATTAAGCCTCAACTGCATCTCTGAGCAGAGAACCCCACAGATTTACCACTCTCTGGTAAAAACAGTTTCTCCTCAAGAAGAAGAAGAAGAAAGCCCTTAACTCCGAGTGGAGTCATCGAGACGCCATCATGATGGCGTTTTTTTTTAGCAGGCTTTCTTATTTTTATGAGGCCGAGTTGCTAGCTCAATGCTCAACCCAGCACGGATGGAAAGTGTGCAAGGGAGCCGGCTGGATTCGAACCAGGGAGCCTTCGTTCCGAAGTCCAGCGCTAATGCAACTACGCCACCAGCCGGCTCAAGTTTCTCCTCATCTCCATCCTAAATCTTCTCCGCTGAATCTTGAGGTAATGTCCCCTAGTTCTAGTCTCACCTACCAATGGAAACAACTTTCCTACTTCTATCTTATCTATCCCTTTCAAAATTTTGTATGTTTTTATAAGATCCTCTCTCATTCTTCTGAACTCCAGAGAATATAGTCCCAGGCGACTCAATCTCTCCTCATAGGTTAACCCCTTCATCTCTGGAATGAACCTGATGAACCTCCTTTGCACTGCCTCCAAAGCCAGTATATCCTTCCTCAAGTATGGAGACCAGAATTGCACACAGTACTGTACTCCAGGTGCGGCCTCACCAGTACCCTGTGTAGTTGCAGCATGACCTCTCTGCTCTTGAATTCAATCCCTCTAGCAATAAAGTCCAACATTCCGTTCGCCTTCTTAATAATCTTTTGTACCTACCAGTCAACTTTTTACCATTCAGGAACAAGCACTCCCAAGTCCCGCTGCACAAGAGCATGCTAAAATCTTTCACCATTTAAATAATAATCTACCCTTCTATTATTCCTTCCAAAGTGGATGATCTTGCATTTACTAACGTTGTATTCCATCTGCCAGACCTTGGCCCACTCTCTTAATCTATCTATATCCCTCTGCAGACTCCACATCCTCTGTACAATTTTCTTTTCCACTCTGTTTAATGTCATCAGCAAATTTTGCTATGCTACACTCAGTTCCCTCTTCCAAATCATCGATGTAAATGGTAAACAGCTGCAGACCCAGCACCGACCCCTGCGGCACCCAACTCACCACTAAATGCTAACCGGAGAAACACCCATTTATACCAACTCTCTGTCTTCTATTGGTTAACCAATCCACTATCCATGCCAATATACTTCCTCCGACTCCATGCATCCGTATCTTATTTATAAGTTTCTTGTGCGGCACCTTATCAGACGCCTTCTGGAAATCCAAGTGTACGACATCCACCTGTTCCCCTCTATCCTCTGCACTCATTATGTCCTCAAAGAACTCCTGTAAGTTTGTCAAACAGTACCTGCCCTTTCTGAATCCATGCTGCGTCTGTCTAATGGAACCGCTCCATTCTAAATGTTTCGCTATTTCTTCCTTAATGACAGCTTCAAGCATTTTCTCAACTACAGATGTTAAGCCGACTGGCCTATAGTTGCCCGTCATTTGCCTACATCCTTTTTTAAAAAGTGACTTGACATTTGCTGTCTTCCAGTCTGCCGGGACCTGCCCAGAGTCTAGAGAGTTTTGATAAATGATTACCAATGCGTCTACTATAACCTCTACCTCATCTACTTTCAGGCCCTCTAGTTTTCTCATCACTATCTCTTCAGTGACAGTGATTTTATCAAGGTCCTCACCTCCCATTTCGTCCCTAACATCCTTCTTTGGGATATTAGACATGTCCTCAACCATGAAGACCAACACAAAATAGTCGTTCAATGCCTCAGCCATTTCCTTATCACCCAATATCAATTTCCCTTTCTCGTCTTCCAGGGAACCTACATTGACTTTAGCCACCCTCTTCCAGTTTATATATTTATAAAAACTTTTGCTATCTGTTTTTATATTTTGTGCTAATTTGCTTTCATACTCTATCTTCCTTTTCCTTATTTCTTGCTTAGTTGTTCTCTGTTGCTTTTTAAAATTTTCCCAATCCTCCAGTCTCCCACTACTCTTTGCGACTTTGTACATATGCGCTTTTAATTATCCAATATCCTTAGTTATCCAAGGCTGGCTCTCCCCGCACTTACTGTCGTTACTTTTGACTGGAATATACTTTTGTTGAGCACTGTGAAAAATCTCTTTGAAAGTATTCCACTGTTCCTCAACAATTAGCCAACTCCATACACAAGACCCAACTGCTCAACACACTACAGCTCTCTGGGCTCTGTTCCTTGAGCAATTGAACTTCCCCATCTCCTAGAGAAACAACACCAAGAACACTAACATGAACAACATGATAGTTCGGTCCAGCTGAAACAGAAAGAGAACCTTGTTCCATTATTCCATCCTCACAGGCACTTTCCCCAGTCATCTGGGATCTTGGGAACCAGATCTGCCTGGTGCTAAAGCAACAGCCTGCTGCAGCTGACACACCTGACAACCACATGCACAGGCCAACAGCTGTGCACAGTGAAGAACACCAGTGTGCCCACACCTCACTCCTCGCCAGCTATCCAGGCACATGATGGACTCTGAATTTTCCCTGTCCAACATGATGGCAGATGTACTGTACATCAGATCATCGCTGCCTGCTCAGTCCAATTCCACCAACCCAGGGCCCTCCCTGACAGTGGCGGACCATTTCTCCAAGGCAGCCTCATTCATTGCCTTCCCCAAACTGAGACAGTGGACCTGATTCTCCAACATGTAGTTCACCTCCAGTTTCCCTCAGGACAATACGTCAGACCAAGCCCATATTTGATCTCCCACTTTTAGCAAGCCTTCTGCTGCTTCTTTCACATCTCAGAGAATTTGTCCTCTGGTTATCATCCATAGACCAACAGACAGTCATATAGAGCCATATTGTGGAGAAGGGTCTGTGATCCTTCATCACCTTTAACCCACATGGAAAAAGTAATTGCTCTGGGTTGAACTGTTCCACAATGTACACCTCTCTTCTGTCACAACTATGTCATCCTTCGAAGTGCTTCACAGCTATCAACCCCATGGAAGAGCCAATGGTGGAAGTCCCATCTGCTAGGACCCTTGTTCGCTGAAGCCAGCATGCTTGGAAGGTGGCTCTGAGGGCCATCCACTCCTACCATCATCAGGACAACTCCTTGCGGCACTCAGCAGAGTACTCTGGCCTGGGGACAGTGTCTGACCATCCACCCAGCTCTTATACCTGCACATTGACTTCTGCAAGCTCCCACCCCAGTTCATTGATCTTCTCAAGATTACACATCACATCAGGACAGTCACTTACTGTCTCTAGTTGCCACCATATCTTGGAATCACACCTACCTTCTATGTGTCCTGCCTAAAACCCCTTTTTCTATGGACTGCTCAGCCCACCTGAGCCTGCACCTCCAGAACATAGGATGATGGAAGTTTGTCTAGTGTACAGAATTTGTCGGTTGATGGAAGGGAAGGATACAGCCCAGAAGAGAGTTCTTGAATGCCACCCTGTTTCATCTTTGATCCAGCGCTCATCGAGAAGCTCCACTGAATGCATCTGGTTATCCTGAGCCGTTGGGTGCTGGCCATAGGAGGTGAGGTGGGGGTGTAGCCCCAGTGGCCAAACATTGTAATTCCCATTCCTGTTCTGACATGTTGGTCCGTGGCTTCCTCTTTTGTCATAATAAGGCCATCCTCAGGGTGGAGGAGCAACACATATTTTGTTTGGGTAGCTAATGGCACAAATATTGATTTCTGCTACCTGTAAAATATTTTTTTCTCTCCGCTTCCCCTCTTTTTCTATTTCCCACTCTGGCCTCTGACCTCTTCTTACCTGCCTATCACCTTTCATGGGTCTCCTCCCCCTTCCCTTTCTCCTATGGGTCCACTCACCTCTCCTATCAGATTCCTTCCTCTCCAGCCCTTTACCTTTCTTACCCACCTGGCTTCACCTATCACCTCCCAGCTATTCTCCTTCTCCTCCCTCCATATTTTTGTACTGGCATCTCCCCCTATCCTGTCCTGAAGAAGGGTCTCAAACCATAACATCGACTGTTTATTCATTTCCATAGATGCTGACTGATCTACTGTGTTCCTCCAGCATTTTGTGGGTATTGCATGGGGAGGGGCTTCTGTCAGGTGGGCACCTCCCAGTCTCCTTCCAGCTAAAAGGAGTCACCTGCCACTTGATTCCAACTCATCACCTTCAGCCTATTTAAAACCAGCTCTCATCTACAGTCCTTATTCACCCTTAAAGCCAGCCACCCTCAAACAATTGGTCCTAGACTTCAGTACCTCATTGCCTGTGACATTTAGTATCTTTTCTCTCTTGTTTTGTTGACCCTCATGGTTTGTTATTTTTGCAGTTGATTATTAACTGTCGTTAATTTTGAATCGCCTCTACTGCTCTGTTTTTGGGTCAATCCTTCTCTACATTTCCTGACAGTCATCTACTTTAGTGTATTCAGTTGTCAGCGCAACAAATGGCTTCATGTTTTGGAAGCCCTGTGGGTATGTATTGATTTAGAATATTTAAGGTTAACTAACAATGGTGTCCTTTGAGGAATTCTTACGTGTAATTCGATCGACAGCCAAGTTGTGAGGAACCAATTCCTCAGTAGAGCTGTGATAATATGAACCATTGAAGGCTCTACAAATAAAATGTTTGATGCCAATCTAAAGCCAAATTGTTTGGACAGGGAGATGAAGTATTTAGAACACAAACTACAGTAATTGGGTTATTTCTTCAATTTCAGCATATATATATAATTAAGTATATAAACAACCTGATGTCATTTGTTTTTGAGTCTTCTGGGTTCTGCCTATGGATGATGATGATGATAGTTAGTATTTGTTTTAGTCAAGATATATAACAGTCCGTTACAGCTAAGAGAATATTCCTGGTAGTAATGTGCATGATCAAGATAGTGTTACCATCTTCGTAAACCTCCTCTTCTAAGTTTTCCACATCAAATGACTAAAGTTATTTGTTCTCTTCCATCTGTAATATTTTCATTGTGTAGTATTGTGCAGAAGATTATGCCACTGATCCACAGATACCTTAATTTGTGACATACACAAAATGTTGGAGGAAAACTCAGCATTTCTTGTGTGTTGTTCTGGATTTCCAGCACCTGTAGTATCTCTTATGTTTATTATCTTAATAATTAAGAACTGAAGGACTCACCACATCCATTAAGGAGCATAGAAGCTACCTTCAAAATCACGTGATACAGCCGGTAGCTCATATTGCTAATGCTGAGGCAGTCCCATGACTCCCTGTTCTTCACTTTCCAAATTCACTGAGTCAATTAGAGGTTGGAGATGTCTCTTATTTTCCATGAGCTGATCAGCATTTTGAAATTAATGACTTGGCTGAACATTACATTCATTTTTTCCGTCTCTGTACCCAGTATGTAGTGTTTACAGTCATTACCGGTATGGTGTTACGTACTTATACCAACACATAGCTATTCAGCACATTGGATTCATACTAGCTGTGGTTAAATCTCACCAGCCCCTTTGTATTCTCTTTATTTCCCTGTAGTCCTACAACTCGTGCTTATCAATAGCTTTTTGATTGCTTTATCGCTTAACTGTAACAACAATGTTGATACTGTTCATTTGAATAGAATATCAGTTCACATGCAGGACTGAAAAGAGGATCAGTTGGTAAATGTTCTATCAAATAAAATTAAATGTAGATTTTTGATATATGAATGATATGATTTCAACCTAGTTGCAAAATTGAGCGGAAATATCTTCAGTGATAAGCTATAAATATTACGGTAAGAAACAAGCTCTTCAGACCACTGCGTCCATGTTGACCATTATCCATTCATATGCACTAATCCTAAAGTAAATCCTACATTCCATCAATTTCCCCAAAGTCTACCATTCACCTACACAGTAGGGATAAACTGCAGTGGCCAATTAACTTACTAACCCACACATCAGATAAATGAGATAATTGAAGTGCCAACAGAAAACCCATATGTTCTAAGGGAAAATGTGCGAACACTTCACAGTCAACATTGAACCCAAGTGTCTGGTGCTATAAGGCAGCTGCTCTACTAACTGCACCAATGTGAGCAGTTTTGTCCTGCACATCGGTTGGCTATATTTTAGGAAAGCAACTTTAGTTAAATAAAATCATTTTACTTTTAGATATGTATAGCATGTGGATATTTGCCTTTAGTCGTGGTAATTAGTATCCAGATAACAATAAATATGTGGGTTCTAATTGAAGATCAGATTTCAGGTGAAATTATTCAAATTTCCTGTCCTTTTTTTTACTGCAATTACTGATTAACTACAAGTTATAAGTTAATTATTTTAAATACATCTTTTGCGTGTGGACTACAATTTCTAAATATTTCCTTATTGAATGATAGACAATGAAATAAGTCAGTACTAATAGTGTTAGTATAGCTCCATATCTTCTTAAAAAATGTCATTCAATATCGTTGTATCTTATAACAGCATTGTCAGAATCAGCATCAGAGCTGGGTTTAATATCATCGGTACACGTTGTGAAACTTGTTTACTTTGCAGTAGCTGTATAATGCAATACATGATAAATATAGAAAGAAAAAAAGTGAAAATTACAGTAAACGTGTGTGTGTGTGTATATATATATTTCTATATAAATACAGAAAGAAAAAAACTGGAAATTACAGTAAACTTGTGTGTGTATATATATATATTTCTGTATAGATACAGAAAGAAAAAACTGAATTACAGTAACACTTGTGGGTGTATATATTAGTTAAATTAAAATAAGCAGTGCAAAAACAGAAATAAAAAAGTAGTGGGTAGTTATCATGGGTTCAATATCCACTTATGAATCGGATTGCAGAGGGGAAGAAGCTGTTCCTGAATTGCTGAGTGTGTGCCTTCAGGCTTCTGTACCTCCTTCCTGTTGGTAACAGTGAGAAGAGAGCATGTCCTGGGTGCTGGGTGTGCTTGATGATGGACGCCGCTTTTCTTTGATACTATAGAGGCTGGTACCCATGATGGAGCTGACGAATTTAACATCTTTCTGCATCTTACTTTGATCCTGTCCAATTGCATCCACCTTCGCCCCATACCAGACAGAATGCTCTCCATGGTACATCAGTAGAGGTTTTTGTGTTTTTCAGATGATAAACCAAATCTCCTCAGACTCCTGATCAAATATAGCCGCTGTCTTGCCCTCCTTATAGCTGCATTAATATGTTGAGACTTAGTTAGGTCCTCAGAGAAATTGACTCCTAATATCTTGAAATGGCTCATTCTCTTCACTTCTGATCCCTCTATGAGGATTGGTTTGTGAACCCTCGTTCTACCCTTTCTGAAGTCCAGAGTCAGCTCTTTGGTCTTATTAATGTTGAGTGCAAAGCTCTTGCTGCAGCACCAGTCAACTAGTTGGTATATCTCGCTCCTGTAAGCACGCTCATCAACAATTGAGATTCTGCCAACAATGGTTATATTATTAGCAAATTTAGAGATGGCTTTTGAGCTATAGCTGGCCACACAATCATGGGAGTAGAGAGAGTAGAGCAGTGGGCTAAGCATGCATCCTTGAGGTGCACCAGTGTTGATCATCAGTGAAGTGGAGAGGTTACCACCAATCCGCACAGATTGTGGTTTTCTGGTTAGGAAATCAAGGATCCAGATGCAGAGGGAGGTAATGATGCCTGGGTTCTGTACCTTTTTGATTAGGACTGTAGAAACGACAGTGTTAAATGCTGAGCTATAGTCAAAAAACAGCATCGTGACATAGGTGTTTGTATTTTCCAGATGATCCAAGGTCGCGTGGAGACCCATTGAGATCGTGTCTACCGTAGACCTATTGTGGCAAATTGCAGTGGATTCAGGTCCTTGCTGAGCCTGGAGGTGATTCTAACCATGACCAACCTTTTGAAGCATTTCATTATCACCTACTGGACGATAGTCATTAAGGCAGCTCACACCGTTCTTCTTGGGCACTGGTATAATTGTTGCCCCTTTGAAGCAGTTGGGAACTTCCGACTATTGCAATGAGAGACTGAAAGTGTCTTAACATTTAATAATACCAAATAAATTATTGTCTGCTTTAGTGCCTCAAAGTTAGCTAAGAATACAATAAATCAAACAAAAATCTGAAACCATACATGTAGACTTCCATTGACCGCAAAGAAAAATATTATAGTTAACCAATACTAAGGAAAATACGATTGCCTCATTAACTTGATCCTACTGCTAATTACAAATACAAAATTAAGGTTCCTTTTAAGCAAAGAGGTTAATGTTGCATTGAAGCCATGCTCCATTGTAAGATGGGAATATCAAATTAACATCATGTCAATCTGTTCCTACAGTCATTGCAAAAAAACTGTAGTGATCTATATAAGGAAAAGCATCAAGCAATATTGTCAGGGATTTCAGTATGAACTTTAAAATTATTTGCATTTCATTGTAAAGGAAAAATATGCAAACCCGGCAGGAATACATGGATTTAATTGAATGAGCCTTTAAATAGGGAACACTTGGTGCCACAAGTAAGAAAGTTGCAATATTTTATGATGTTACTTATTTATTAATTTCATTATTTTTCAGATTTCTGAGTATCTAAAATGTCAATAATTAATCAGCAAGGACTTCATAGATTCATAGACATCTCATGGCACAGAACAAAAAGTGTTGTTATCCCCCATGATATCCACAACAGTAACTAGAGTAATAAAGTATTGTATCTATAAAATTAAGTCTTGTAGTTAAGAGTCCAGATAGTGAAATACTGATTTTATCTGAAAGTATATTACACTTCAAAGGAATTTGTTTATGATCTTTACATACACTTAAATATAGGCATGGTTTCTACATACCGCTATTCTGTTTTTATACAAACATTGCTCATTTTAGCAGAGTTAACAGTAGAAAAAAATTAATGAACTGGCATTATTAAACTGCGGACATAATGTTGCCCAAGGCAGAGGATATTCTGAAAATTTACATTGTAGGATGCAATCATTGAAAAGAGCACATAGTGGTGAGTCACAAAATAACAGAAGCAAAATTAGACAACTCCCCTTTCTTTGCTAATGCTCCCTTACTCCAGTACTTATTTTGTTTGTTGCTTAGTTCTTATTACTTCAGTAGGCAGACCTCTAGAGAGAGAAAAATAAGGTGCAATCAAAAGGTTCATACTTTTACAAGAATAATGTCAATTCCCCTTCCTGGTAAAGTAACTAACCTGTAACGCTTGCAAAAAGCCTCATCCATTAGGCTGACTGGGAATTGATGATTGCAGCTGCCAGATTTAAGTGCACTTGAAATTGAAACTATGACCTTTAATGATTGAGTCCTTTTAGATGAATACATTATTCTGAAGCTTCTTTTACATATATGAAATAGAGTCATAGAACACTACAGCATGGAAACAGGCCTTTTGGCCCATCTATTCATTGTTGAACCATTTACCCGCCTAGTCCCATTCACCTGCAACCGGATCATAGCCCTCCATAACCCTTTCATCCATGTGCCCATCCTAATTTCTCTAAAATGTTGAAATTGACCCTGCCTCCACCAATTGCATTGGCAGCTCATTCCACACTCTCACCATTCTCTGAGTGAAGAAGATCCCCCTTATGTTGCTCTTAAACACTCCACTTCACCTTTCACCATTAACCCATCTCCTCCGGTTGTAGTCTCACCCAACCTCAGTGGAAAAAACCTGGTTGCATTTATCCTATCTATACCCCCTTTTTGAAACTTATTTACATTTTTCCTATAGGTAGGTGACCTAAACTGCACACAATACTCACCAATGTCTTAAACAATTTCAACATAAATCCCAACTACTGTACTCAATATATTGATTTATGAAGGTGAATGTACCTAATTCTTTCTCTATGACTTGATCTGCCTGTGATGCCACTTTCAATGAATTATATAGACTGGTGTTCCCAGTTCTCTTTGTTCTACTACACTCCTCAGTGCCCTGCCGCTCACTGTGTAAGTCTGATATAATTTGTCTGCCCAAAGTGCAACAATTCACACTTGTCTGCATTAAACTCCATCTGCTATTTTTCAACCCAGTTTTCCAGTTGGTCTAGATCCTGCTGCAAATATTGATAGTCTTCTTCCCTGTCCACTACAAACCCAATCTTCACATCATCCAGTTTACCAAATTACCATTAATATTATTGATAAACAAACAACAACAGACCAAGCACTGATCCCTGCGACACTATACTAGTCACAGGCCTCCAGTCAGAGAGGCAGTCATCAACAACCACTCTTTGGCTTCTTCTACAGAGCTAATGTCTAAACCAATTTACTTTAATGCCAAGTGACTGAACCAACTTGACCAACCTCCCATATGGGACATTGTCAAAGACCTTGCTAAGGTCTATGAAAAACAAATCCACTGTCTTGTCTTCATCAGCTTCCCTAATAACTTACTCTAAATACTCCATGAGGTTGGTTAGACATGACTTACCACACACAAAGCCATGTTAACTATTCCTAATAATCTCTGTCTATCCAAATACTTATATAGTCCGCCCTAAAAATACCTTCTGATAACTTTCCCACTACTGATGTCAGGCTCATTGGCCTATAATTTCCTGCCTTATTCTTAAAGCCTTTCGTAAATACACCACAAGTTTACCTATCCTCTAATCCTTCGGCACCTCACCTGTGGCTAAGGATATTTTAAATGTCTCTGCAATTTCTACACTAGCCTCCCACAGGGTCTGAGGGAACACCTTGTCAGGCCCTGATTTGCCTCACAACAGCAAACACCTCCTGCTCTGTAAACTGTATAGAGTCCCAGACCTTGCTGCTGTATTGCTTCACATCTATAGATTCTGTGTTTGTCTCCTGAATAATTACAGATGCAAAAAATCCATTTATAAACATAGAAAACCTACAGCACAATACAGGGCCTTCGGCCCACAAAGCTTGTGCTGAACATGTCCTTACCTTATTTAAGATCTCCACCATTTCTGTAGGCTCCATGTTTAGATTACCACTCTGATCTTCCAAAGACCCAATTTTGTCCCTTACGGTCCTTTTGCTCTGAATATATCTGTAGAAGTTCCTGGTGTTCTCCTTCACCTTGTCTGCTGGAACTAACTTGTATCTCCTTTTAGCCATCCTGGTTTCTTTCTTAAGTGTTGTTTTGCATTTCTTATACTTTTCAAGCACCTCATTTGTTTTGCCTGCCTATATCTGCTATTCATTTCCTTGTTTTTCTTAATCAGGACCTCAATATCTCTCAAAAAACAAGGTTTCATAAAGCTGTTATCCTTGCTTTTTATTCTGACAGGGGCATACAAACTCTCACTTTTGAAGGCTTCCCACTTACTGAGTACACCTTTGACCAAAAACAACCTATTCCAATCCACATTTGCCAGATCCTTTCTGATACATGCAAAATTGGACTTGCTCGAATTTAGGATCTCAACCCGAGGAAAAGACCTGTCCTTTTCCATAATTACTTTGAATCTAATGATATTATAATCACTAAATGCACACTGTGCCCCCGAACAAACCTCTGTCACTTTCCCTGTTTCATTCCCTAATAGGAGATCTAGTTTGGACTTCTATGATTAAGGAAATATTCTGAACACATTTGAGAAACTCTTTCCCATCCAGCCCTTCTACAGTAAGGCTGTCATAGTCAATATGTGGAAAGTTAAAATTGCCTACTGTAGCCTTATGTTTTTTGAAACAATCTGCGATCTCTACAAGTTGCTGTTTTAAATCCTGCAGACTGTTTAGTGATCTATAAAATAATCCTATTAAGATGATCAGAGCTCTCTGGTCTGTCACGACTGAGCACTGCCGTGACATTTTCCCTGGCCAGTAACGCCACTCCTCCCCCCTTAATTCCTCCCACTCTATTATGTCGAAAACAACGGAACCCCAGAACATTAAGCTACTATTTCTGCTCCTCCTGCAACCAAGTATCACTCTTGCTACAATATCATAATTCTATGTGCTGATCCCTGCACTAAGCTCCTCCACCTTTCCTACCATACTCCTTGCATTGAAATGTGTGCCGCTCAGGTCATTAGTCACACCATGCTCAACCTTTTGATTTCTGACCTTGTACGTAGGTATAACAACATCATTCCCCACAATAACTCCACTATCTGCTCTTGCACTCTGGTTCCCAATGCTTCCAACTCTAGTGTAAACCCACCTCCTGTGCAGCACCAGCAAACCTTCCTGCTGGGACATTAGTTCCCCTCCAGTTCAGGTGCACACTGTCCCTTCTGTACAGGGCCCACGTTCCCTGGAAAGGAGCTCAATGATCGAAAAATATGAAGTCTTCCCTGCTACATCATCTCCTTAGACATGTGTTATACTGTTTAATCTTCCTCTTTCTGGCCTCAGTAGCATGGGTAACGATGCTGAGATCACAACACTAGAGGTCCTGTCCTTTACCTTAGAACCTAGCTCCCTGAACTCACTTTGCAGGAGATCGCCACCCATCCTACCCACGTCCTTGATCCAAGATGTCCCTGACCCTGGCTCTCAGGAGGCAACATGCCATCTGGGATTCTCATTCTCATCCATATAACCTCCTTTCTGTACCCCTAACAACAAATTTCCTATCACTACAGCTCACCTCTTCTCTACTACCTCCCTTCTGAGCCACAGAGCCAGACTCTGTGCCAGAGATCTGATTGCTGCAGCTTTCTTTAACCAGGTCATCTTCCCCCAACAATATCCAAAGCAGTATACTTGTTATTGAGAGGAGGAGCCATAGGGATACTCTGCACTGGCTGCCTATCCACTTTCTCCTTCTTGACAGTCACCCAGTTATCTGTGTCCTGCACCCTGGTAGGAACTACCTCGCTGCATGTCCTTTCTATCAACTCCTCAGCCTCCTGAATGATCCAGAGTTCATCCAGTTCCAGCTCCAACTCCTTAATGTGTTTTGTTGGAAGCTGCACCTGGATGCACTTCTCGCAGTAGTAGTTGTCAGGGACACTGGAGGTCTCCCTGCTTTCTCACATCCTGTAAGTGGAACATTCCACTATCCTGTCTGATGTCCTCACTGTTCTAGAAAGAAAGAAAAAAAATCAGATAAAATAATCTACCTACGGCCCACAACTCTCCCCTTCAGAACCTCCATGAGCCAAAACCTCAACTCTCCACTCACAGAAAAGCTGCTCTATTTAAACCTAATTTCTTTTTATTGGACTTTGCCAACTGTCTAAATATGCACAATCTGACGTCCCCTTGGGAACTTTGCCTCGCAGAATGTGCCAACAGCCTCTGTTCGGTTCTCCTCTACGCAGTGTGATGATTCCTCGGGACTATGGTGTGAAAAATATGCCGACTGCCCTGCTTGCTTCTTTAAAAACTCTGTTTCTACGCAGCCTGATGACTCCTCAGGACTGTAGCACACCAAAATGCTACTGCTTCTTGTAATGAGACTTAATACTAACTGATTGTGTGGTACTTTAGCAGTTAAATGAATACAAAAATCTGCTTAGTGATGCATTTGCTTTTTGGAAGCATTTATGTATAATATTGTATGACATACTCATGAACTTAAACTATGTATAGCGACAGTACTGTACAATTGGATTTTCGTCTGTTTTTCATGCAGAGGTACAACATATTGACAGCAGATCTACTTTGCTTTATTCCCAAATGAATTGTTTTCATAAGATATACATTGATGACTTCAAGATATTAATTACAAAAATAAGTTATATTTACCTTACCAGCAAATTTGTAAAATTGCACTAATTCTGTTCTAATTCATTAAGTATATCCTTATAATATCTGTAAATACTTTAGAGACTATGCAAACTGGCATGGATAAAGAAATATTGTATTTTTTTAAGTTATTTGATGGAGGGGATAATCCTTAACAGACAGTTAGCTTACAATGTAGTTTGCACAAGACTACATTGATCTTAGAGTAGTGAGTTATGTCTTGGAAATGTTATTTTACACAAGATACCTGTTGTATTCTATGTGATAGCCAGGAATCACAATCCAATAGTCTTATTTGTCAAGACTTCATCTCATTTACAGGAAATAACCAGGTATTTTATGAATGCACTGTATCGTGATAAGCCAGAAACTGAGAGGGTAATTTCTCTTTGGTAGTAGGCACTAGACATACAAGGCACTTCAATGGAATTAAACATAACAAGTTTCAGGTTTTCTCAGAAACAATTTTAGATCTTTAAAAAATGAACTAATCTATTTCATAACTGATTATATCAACTTCTAATGGCACTGTTCCTGAAGGCTTTATTTTTAAGGGAACCAGGTGTGGTTCACTTTGCATCATTCTTACTGAGGAATTGTAGAATTTTACAATGAATTATATCTTTTTACAGAACTGAGTGCAATATTTACTGCTGATGCTGCAGCTGAACAGAGATTCCTGCCCTGGAGGAGCTCTCATTCATATGGGACATCAAATAAAAGATTTTTTTGGTAGTAGTAAAAGTTTTATTGATAATATTTTGAAGAAAAGCAGGAGAATTATCCTGGTGCCCTGACTAACCTTCACTTAAGCACCCTACCTTAACATTATCACAATAGTGTTGAACAAAAATTAGCACAAATTGTTGTATTTTCTACTTTACAACTTTCTTATGTATTTCATTTGTCGAAAAGCAGTTTAATGTGTTGTACAGTCATGAAAATAAATATATAAAATCAAAAAAGATGATTATTTAAGATCCAGGTGTCACACTAGCGGGGCATTGGGAGCAAGGGTGGACCCAAATGCAAGATACATCTTGTGAGGTTACTTAGATTTACTTTATTGTTTGATACCAGGAGAGCAAGGCAGGAGCAGGAAAGAGCGAACTGGACAAGGACTCAGGACTACGACTAGGCTGGGACCAAGGGTCTGGGCTTGGTCTCGGAATAGGCTCCCAGAACTAGAGGAGACATGAAGAGGCTAGGGTATGGACTCCAAGCCTGAGACTGGGCAAGGACTCAGTACCTGGATCTTGCCTCGGGCTCGGACCCCAGAACCAGGCATGGACATGACATGGGCTAGGGAGAGGAAGAACATGGAAAACAGAGCCTCGGTCTCGGGAGAGCAGGTACATGGAACCATAGACACATACACAGAACACAGTCGGGACCCTTCCTTGGGTACAGGACATAGGGCCGGGACTCATACACAGAACAGAGAGCCGGGACCCCTCCTTGGGTACAGGACATAGGGCCGGGACTCATGACCCTCCGCGGGGCAATGGCAAGATGGCCAGACTTACCCCACGGAGGCGAGGACAAGACGAGACAAGACATGACTCTCCACGGAGCAATGGCAAGATGGCCAGACTTACCCCACAGAGGCGAGGACAGGACAAGACCAACACGAAAGCACACCAGACAGTACCTATCTAGCTCTGGCGATAGAACTAGACTGAAGTGCAGGCGAGGGCTGCAGACGAGGTCTGGAGGCAAGAGGGGCAGAGAAGGGATTCAGACAAGGGGGTAGGACAGGAATCACAGACCGCCAGGGCCAGGACTTGACTCAGAACTGGGAAGCCGCCAGGACCAGGACTTGACTTGGTGCTTGAATGCCACCAGGGTCAGGACTTGACTTGGTGCTTGAATGCCACCAGGGACAGAACTTGACTTGGTGCGGTGCTTGAATGCATTCGGAGCCAGGACTTGACTTGGAACCTCCGGGTAGTGGCGAGCTCTCGACTTGGCCCGGGAACAGTAGACAGCGGTTCTTGATTCCCTCTGGCGGGTTAACTGACGGACCCATCTCGGTGAGGAAACTTTGCAGGCTCGCTTTGGCAAGGTAACTGGACAGGGTTGCTCCGGTGAGGAAGGGCAAATTTGCTGGCACACGCTTTGGCAGAGACTAGGCTTGCTCCGGCCAGATGACATTGGCACACCGTACCTTAGATGACTTTGCAGACGGTCCCGCGCCGAACGGCTGAAAGCCGGAGATTATAAACTATCGGTTCAGCCGAGTGTTAATTGCCTCTAATCACCAAAGTCGAGGGACACGGGAAAACAGGGAATCAACGGTCCGGATCGTAACATAAACAAGCTAAATTTAAAGGGACCCCGATCCGGACCATGACACCAGGGAATACTGAATTTGGGAATAAAGGCTGGAATATGCTCTGTTCCTAAGCCTCTTGTTTTTATCCAGTGGATTCCTTTACCTCCAAGGCAATCAGTACATGTGTAGGAACTATAGTCTGTTAAGTTATCTTACTGTATATTCAGGATTATCTTAATAATCCTGCATCAAAGGAATTAAAATATTACTTGTTTTGTGCCTGGAAGTCCTTATAGCAAAAACGATCAGGAATATGGAGAGAAACCTGGAGCATGGTACTGAATATTGATGATCAGTTATGATCATATTGAATGGCAAAGCAGACTTCAAGGATTGAATGATCCATTCACTTTTTATGTTTCTGTTATGATGCACTGTAAAGCATAGTAAGCAGGAGGACACTCTAATTTATTGGAAACCAAAAAACAAATTTCATAGAATTATATAAAAATATACCAAAATGACAAATGTTCCTGAGTCACTCAAGAAAAGCCAGAAAAGAATGTAGGGGTCGCTTTGAATGACAACCCTTTAATCTATACCAGTTGCTGGTGCTTTGTCTTTGATTTAACCAGTTTCTCCATGAAGCTTGGGAAAATATTTCCACATTGAGTTAAATTCTCAATCCTTATTAATATTAAAGGTGATCAGTATTTTGAATCTACCAATATGGCTCTCTGAATGTGTTATCCAGCACATAGCTTCACAGGAAAAATATCTTTCTGATGAAAGGTCATCAACCAGAAATGTTTGCTTTCCATTGATTCTCTCTGATCTGCGAGGTATTTCCTTTTTTTTGTTTTTATTTATAGCCTACAAGACTTCCGTGAAATGCAAAAGCAGTTCTCTAGTTTCTGCAACTCTTAAGAATTTAATTCCCCCACTCATTTCTAAATTCACCTGCTTTTAAGTTAACTGTCCTCACATCTCATGTTCCCCAGAGAAGACATACAAGAGTCACTTTGACTTTATCAAGCACTAGTCTTAATGGTTCAGCTACTAAATTTTTACTTACCCTCTGTAGGCTCTCTCTAATCTTTAATGAATAATAAAACACTACACTATCAGACTTTTTTTACAGTGAAATTATATAAATTTATTTTGCAAAGACAGCAAGTGATGAGCGGTGATACAAATATATCTACAATGGAAATGCTTCTGCCTTTTATTAAACATTTCATTTGCATTCACTTTGGTATCTCTTTCCAAATATTAAATGACAAAACATGCTTCAAGAAAATGTAAATGTTCCTATTGCTTTCCTTTATGATTTACATTTTTCATACAAATTGTAATTTCCAGTGATATTGCATTATTATGACACATCTTCCTAAATTATAGCAGATTAAATATATTAGCACAAAAATACAAGGTATTCGGATTTTTTGTTAACAAGAATTCCTTGTCACTTTTATCATCACAGATATTTTGTTTCCAAAGTGGTTATGTCTGTCTTTTATTTATCCTTTGTTCATGATTTGGATAGAGCATGACATTTCTCATTAACCACTCTTGCTTTGTTACTTATGTGATCTCATTTCCCAACAATTCATCTTTATTACAGGTCAATCCTTTTTTTTTTCAAAAATGCATCATCAGTAGTTTGCCTTTCCTTGAAAGTACCTTTGGTCATAGTCTGTATGTTTTGCTGAGTCTTCATGTAAGATGTGATTGATGCTTACCATTGTTGCATTAGTATGAAATGGTGATATATATATAGCAATTCTTACAGGTGTAATCATTCTTTTTATGAACCATATTTGGTCAAACTTGACCCATTATTTTCATATATTAATTGATTTAAACAGTTCAAGGATAGCCACAACTTAAACAGACACGGACAATTACTGTCTATTCAAGACATTTCAAGTGATGATCTGAAAAAGAACACAAGTGTCAAACTAATGGCCCCAGGATTTCAGTAAATGAGAGGATCAAAAGAATGTAGTCTTAGAAATACCAGATTGACTAGCTGAATTTCAGTCTGTACAGATCTCGGTTTAATGAACAGATCCATCCACTTATGCACTCAAAGCTTACAATAGCCTCTTTGGATTTTTGTTATTGATAGCTCAAAGTCAAAAATAATTGCCTGTCACACATTGAACTGAACAACCTTTACAGATTGCTCTCAGGTTCAGTTGGGCCACTTCTGACACTTTTCTCTTTTTTTCCTGGATCTCTCTGGCTCCATCTAAGGAGACAAACAATCTACCAATATCTATTATAAACACACTACTTTCATAATATCTCAAATAGTCCTCCTCTCATCCTCTCCTATAAGACACTATCTTTTTATCTCAGTTTATCCACCTTTTCTGTATCTGTTCTCATGAAGAGGCATTCAATTCCAAGACTATTTAAATATCCTTCTTGCTCCAGAAATATGCTTTCACCTCTACCATAACTGTTAGAGCTTTCACCCTCATTTGGGACATATTACAGATGTCTGCTCTCACTCTCTCCTTACCCTGAGTTTCCTTGGCCCTCATTTTTCACCTCGCTAATCTCCACATTCAGCATCTTTCATTATTTCTGCCAACTGCAACAGGATCCTATGTCTAGTTATGCCTCCTCTCTCATTTATTCTTCTTTTCATAGGATTCTCTCTGTCTTTGATTTGCTGGTCCACATATTCCTTGTCACTCACCCGCCCCTCATCTCTGGCACATTCCCTTGCAGCCACTGGAGGTGCAACACGTGTTACCACACTTCATAAGTGGTCCTTTCAGGTGTGCCGGAGATTCACTTGTATCTCCTCTATTGTAATAACACCTCACATTCCACTTAGATAGGCCTCAACCCAGCACTATATTTTCCAGTGTCAGGTATTTCTTTCACACTCCTACTAATCCACCCAGCTTCTCTCTGCTTCTGTTTGCTTTTACCATTCTCACCCGCACTCCATAACTTAGATTAACTTACCTTCACCCCTTCTGGCTGCATCTGCCCATTATCTCCCACCTCACCTGGTTACACCTATAACCTAGCAACCCCTGTGTCACCCATCTAGACGTTGGCTGTCACCCCCTACATTCCCAGTGACAATGCAGAGTCTTGACTCAAAACCTTGAGCATCACTTTGCATCCACAGATGCTGCTAGGCTTCCCAAACTCCTCCAGCAGATTATATTTACACTAGACTACAAAATCTGCAGTCCCTTTTCGCTCCAACCTCCATAGACTGTTTCCCACAAGGCCATGTCAGTTTGTTATCATCACCCTATTGTTTAAAAGCAATTCAAACTTATCTGTGATAACATGAGTTGAGCATGATGTTACTTGCTTTCATTTTCTTTGTAAAATCATATAAAATTGTTCTTGTATCCCACCCGTCATGTCTGTTCCAGATGAAGAAGAGATATCCTACTTAAGCCGAAACTCTTGTATATGGTTCATGACCACGTTCACAGTTTTTAAGCACATTCCTAAAAATGTTTCCAGTCTCAGCAACACTCTCTCTTCCATGCCTTCTCCAGTACAATGCATGTACTCTGTGCCTGAGGTCTTCCCCTATACTTCTGTTCCCTCTCACATCCCAAAAGCGTACAAGTTTGTAGGTTAATTGACCATTATAAATTGTGCGAAGTGTGGGTGACTTGAATAATCTGCAGGCGGGGAGGAAATTCCTCCTTATCTCTGTTCCAAATGGATATCGCTATATTCTGAGGCTGTGCCCTTTTGTTCTAGACTCACCCACTATAGGAAATATCCTCTCCACATTGACTCTATCTAGGCCTTTCAGAATTCAATAGGATTCAATGAGATCCCCGTTCCCCATTCTTCTCAACTCCAGTGAGTACAGCCCCAGAGCCATCAAATGTTCCCATGAACCTCCTCTGGACCCTTCCAATGCCAGCTCATCTTTTCTTAGCTAAGGAGCCCAAAACTGCTCACAATATCCAAATGCAAGTGTAACCAATACCTTATAAAAACTCAGCATTATATCCTTGCTCTTATATTCTAGTTCTCTAGAAATGAATGCTGACAGTGCATTCACCTTCCTTACCACTGATTTAACCTGCAAATTAACCTTAAGGAATCCTGCACAATGACTCCAAAGTCTCTTTACACCTCTAATTTTTAAATTTTCCTCCCGTTTTGAAAAGAAAGTGTACATTTTTATTCTTTCTACCAAAGTGCACGACCATACACTTCCCTGCACTATACTCCATTCTCCCAATATGTCGTCAGTCCTGCAGTCTCCCTGCTTCCTCAACAGTACCTGTCCTTCCACCTATGTTCAGATTTATTGTCCACAAACTTGGTCATAAAGCCATCAATTCTGTCTTTCAAATAATTGACATAGAACATGAAAAGATGCGGTCCCAACACCGACTCCTG
Source organism: Mobula birostris (assembly GCF_030028105.1). Lineage (NCBI taxonomy): Eukaryota > Metazoa > Chordata > Chondrichthyes > Myliobatiformes > Myliobatidae > Mobula > Mobula birostris. The sequence goes on along the minus strand of NC_092379.1, from coordinate 86,808,511 downwards.
CAAAACACTATTAGTCACAGTCAGCCAATCAGAAAGGGCTCCTTTAATTCCCACTCTTTGCCTCCTGTCACTTAGCCAAACTCTGTCTGTGCTAGTATCTTTCCCGTAATAAAATGGATTCTTATCTTGTTTAGCAGCCTCATGAGCAGCACCTTGTCAAAGGCCTTCTGAAAATCCAAGTAAACAACATCTACTTACTCTCCTTTGTTACTTTCCTGTTATTTTCTCAAAGAACTCCAACAGATTTGTTAGGCGAGATAGCTCCTTAAGGAAAGCATGCTGACTTTGATCAACTTCATCATGTGCCTCCAAGTAGTCTGTAATCCCTTCGTTAATGGAATCTAACATCTTACCAACAACTGAAGTCTGGCTAACTGTCCTATAATTTCCCTTTTTTCTGCCTCCCTCTCTTCTTAAAGAGTGGAGTAACATTTGTACATTTCCAGTCCTCCAGAACCATTCCAGAATCTAGTGATACTGGAAAGATCATTACTAATACCTCCACAATTCCTTCTGCTATCTCTTTCAGAACTCTGGGCTATAGTCCATCTAGTCCATGTGACTTATCTAACTTCAGGCTTTTCAGCATCCAAAACTCATTTTCCTTAGTAATAGCAACTCCACTCACTTTTTGTATTTTCTTTTATATTATTGGCTAGCTTACCTTCATATTTGATCTTTTATTTCCTTATGAATTTTTTAGTTTCCTCCTGTTGATTTTTAAAAGACACCCAACCCTACCTTCCCACTAATTTTTGATTATGTCCTCTGTTTTCCTTTTATGCTTCTTTGACTTCTGTTGTCAGCCACGGTTGCCTCATCCTCCCTTAAGAGTACTCCTTCATCTTTGTGATGTATCTGTTCTGACCCTTATGAATTGCTCCCAGAAACTCCAGCCATTGCTGTGCTGCTGTCATTCCTGCTAGTGTCCCCTTCCAATCAACTTTGTCCAGCTCCTCTCTCATCCCTCTGTAATTCCCCTTACAACACTTCAATATTGATACATCTGACTTTATCTTCTCCCTTTCAAATTGCAGGGTAATGTTTATCATATCCCTGTCTCCAAGGCTTCCTTTAGCTTAAGCTCCCTAAGAAAACCTGGTTCATTACAAAACACCCAACACAGAATTGCCTTTCCCCTCAAGGGTTCTAAAAAGACACTTTTAGGCTTTCTACAAATTGCCTCATCTTGAGATCCAGCCCCAACCTGATTTTCACAATCAACCTGCATATTGAAATCCCCCATGAGAATTCCAACATTGCTCCTTTCACATGCCTTTACTTTCTCCCATTGTAATTTGTACCTCACATCCAGGCTACTGTTCCGAGGCCTGTATCAGGGTCTTTTTACCCTTGCGGTTCCTTAACTCTACCCACAAAGACTCCTAATCTTCAGAGCATATGTGACCTCTTTCTAAGGATTTGATTTTTTTTATTACCAGCAGAGGCACTTTGTTGGTCCGTGCTTTCACCTGCCAGCTCATCTTATTCTTACCCTCACTGGTGTGTGGCACAGACAGCAATCCAGAGTTTACTACCTTTGTCAATCAGGAGAACAAGGGGGAGGGGCAGTAGAGGGAAGCGATGAGCTGACAAAGAGATAAGAGGGAAAAGGGGATGGGAAATGGTGAAGGAGGGTGTGTGGGGTCATTACTGGGAGTTTGAGAAATCGATATTCATGCCATCAGGTTGGAGGCTACCCAAATGGAACACAAGGTGTTGTTCCTCCAACTTAAGTGTGGCCTCATCACAACAGCGGAGGAGGCCATGGATGGATATATTGGAATGGGAATGGGAAGTGGAATTAAAATGGATGGCGACTGGGAGATTCTGCTTTTTCTGGTGGACAGTGAAGCAGCCTCCCAGTCTACGTCGGGTCTCACCGATATAGAGGATGCCACACGGTAGCATCAGACACAGTATATGACTCCAACAGACTCACAGGTAAAGTGTCACCTCACCTGGAATGACTGTTTAGGGCCTTGAATGGTAGTGAGGAAGGAGGTGTAGGGGCAGGTGTAACATGAACATCAATTTCTCAAACCTCCGGAAATGCCTGCTACCTTATCTGCCCATCGTCTCCCTCTGGTGATCCTCCCCTCTTTTCTTTCTTCCATGGCCTTCTGTCTCTTTCACTAATCGGCAAAGGTGATGATTTGTCAGCATACACGAGGAAGATTGAAAATTTGGCTTAGTGGTGTCATAGCAACTTCTTATTCAAAGTCAGTAAGCCCAAGGAACTGATTATTGACCTCAGAATAAGGAAACCAGAGGTCTACGAGCCAGTCTTTGTCAGAGGATCAGAGGTGGAGAGGTTTAGCAACTTTAAATTCCTAGGTGTTACCATTTCAGAGGACCTTTCCTGAAACCAGCAGGTACGTGCAATTGTGAAGAAAGCATGACAGCACCTGTACTTCCTCAGGAATCTGTGGCGATTCATCATGACATCTAAAACTTTAACAGACCTATATAGATGTGGATGTGTAGCAGAGAGTGTATTGACTGGCTGCATCATGGCCTTATATGGAAACACCAATACCTTTGAATGGAAAATCCTACAAAAGGGAATGAATTCAGCCCATTACATCACAGGTAAAGCCCTCTCAACCACTGTGCACATCTACATGAAAAGTTGTCGTAGGAAAGCAGCACAGCACCCAGATCATGATCCCTTGATCCATTGTCACTGCTGTCATCAGGTAAATGGTACAAGAGGCTTAGAATTCGCACCACCAGGTTCAAGAACAATTACTACCCCTCAACTATCAGGCTCCTGAATAAAAGGTGATAACTATGCTCTCATGCTCCATCTATGAAATATTCCCACGATCAATAATCTCACTTTAAGGACTCTTTATCTCATTATGTCATGTTCTCATTATTTGTTGCTACTTACTTATGTTTGTATTTGCACAGGTTGTTATCTTCTGCACTCTGGTCGATGTTTCATTGATCCTGATATAGTTATCCACCCATTCCCCATCCCCTCTCACACCTTATCTCCTTACCTGCCCATCGCCTCCCTCTGATGCTCCTGCCCCTTCCCTTTCTTCCATAGTCTTTTATCCTCTCCTTTCGGAGTTCTGCTTTCTCCAGCCCTTTACCTTTTGCAGCAATCAACGTCCAAGCTCTTTACTTCATCCCTCCCCCGCTCTCAGTTTCACCTATCACCTACCACCTTGTATTTCTTCCTCGCACCTTTTTATTCTCACTCCTTTTTATTTCCAGTCCTGATGAAGGGTCTCTGCCCAAAATGTCAACTGTTTGCTCTTTTCCATAGATGTTGCCTGACCTGCTGTGTTCCTCTAGCATTTCGTGTGTGTTGCTTTGGATTTCCAGAAAATACAGATTTTCTTGTGTGTTTTTATTGATGGAATTGCCAGTATTTTCTTTATTCCCTTTCAATATCATCCTACACTTTGTACTATTCTGAATTTTCTGTTGTATTATGTTCTCAGTAACTGACATATATTTCACTTTTTTACCTATTTTATTCACTCATTTGTCAGGATATGGCTCTTACTGGGATGAGAATTATACGCTATTATGACTGACTAAAAAATTAAACTAAAGTTGAGAACTGATCTATTTGAAACATATAAGATCTTAAAGGGACAGAGCACAGTAGATATTGAGATATTGCCACCGCAGGGGAAATCTCAAACAGCAAGATACAATTACAAGATTAGATGGCAATCATTTAAAACTTTGGTGCAGAGGAACTACCTATCACAGTGGGTGGTGAATATCTGGAATTCAAGTACCAGGTCATGTACTTTAGTGGGAGGAATCAAAAAGTGGTTATTATCAAAATTAAGGGATGCTGCAACTAAGAGGTGCAGAGGGATCTTGGTGTTCTAATGCATGAATCACAGAATGATGGCTACTGTAACAAGTAGTTCAGAAAGAACATGCCAATTCGGTCTAAGTTGGATTTTATGTTTATTCATTTGTAGTTTCCAGTTGTTTTAGGGACATGACACATTTATCAAGAGCATAAACATTCATTCGCATTCATATATGCATACGGCATTGAAGCTTCTGAAGTAGATATTTAATGTAAATTTCAATTAGGACTAACTCTATTTATTTTATATTATTCTAACATTCAAATCAGTTCCATCTAGATCTTACCACTGTTATAATTAAAGACAGAACATTGTAGGCTATCTTGCCTTACTAAATGTGGTTACAATACACTTAAATCATCATTCAAGCTTCAGTGATTCTTATTTCAGACTTAATTACTAGAACCTTCGAGTGATCAATTAAACAGTGTTCAGCCTTCAACCACTTTCATAATGGAGAGATTCTAATCAAGGATGTCCTATAAGGGGGTTGCTGGGTCTGAAGTTGTTTTGATTGTGGGTCTGTGGCTTGGAAATTGAATAACTCTGAGAGCTGGAGCAGAACATGTCAATGAGACTGATGAGGCCTAAGAATGTGGCTGGGAAAGTTAGTTGTCACATGGGAGGGTTGCCAGGGAAGGTCATAGGAGAGAGGAATGGATGATAATTAATTGCTGATTATCAATGGAGAGAAAGAGATGATTAGGATGATGGTCAATTGCTAATGATTAATGAAAAGGAAAGCCTCAAATTGGGGCTCTGAAATAGCTGGGTGGAATATCTTTGAGCAATGTCTGGGTTTGTGGAATATCTTCTGGTGGTCAATGGATATCTAGTCTGCCTCTGTAAAATTTTAAATTGGGAGAAGCTTGTGAGTTTAGGGTGCTGCTCTTGGCAGGTCACAGACATATCAGATAACTAATGACTTAAAGAGAACTTACCTGCTGGTTTCCCAGTAGCAGGAATAGTAACTTACTTGTGCAGGTTTATTTTCAGCTTTGTAGAAGCAGACTAATCGAGCCATCGACAGTTTGTTTTGAGAATGAGAATGAAGAAACCTCCTTATGAATATTGCAATTGGACGCCACTCAGCATAATCAGAATCCCCACCCCTGTGTCATGTGTCTGAAGTGGAACAAACATTATTAAACTATGATCCATAAGCAAGGCCACAATTTTTCATGGAATCTGGGTTACATGGCACACAAAAGTAAGATATTCAGCATTTGAACTTCTGTACAGCAAACCGTTGCTTTGTTCCGTTATTATCATGTTATGGCCAAGGCTTCCCATGCTTCATGACTAAATGTTAATTTGTTCCTTAAAGAGCTCTGGCTTTTGGTGGATTTTGATTCTCATGTTGCTACAGTCTGAAGTGATTGATAATCATTTTATGTTCCATAGACCATAAGACATCGGAGCAGAATGAGGCCATTCAGCCCATCAAGTCTGCTCTGCTATTCCATCATAGCTGATCCCAGATCCCACTCAACCCCATACACCTGCCTTTCTGCCATACCCTTTGATGCTCTGACCCCAGGAAACTATCAACTTCCTCCTTAAATATACCCATGAACATGGCTTTCACCACAGTCTGTGGCAGAGCATTCCACAGATTCATTCCGTGAGGAAGAAAGTCAAGGATGTCAAGGTTCGTGAACCTTGGGTGATAAGTGATGTTGTAAATCTTGTCAAAAAAGGAAAGGTTTAGGAAACTGAAATCAAACAAGGTTCTTGAGGAATATAAAAGAAGTTGGCGCAATTGGTGAAGAAAAAGGGATTCAATAGGTAAAATGGGACTATGAGATGTCTTGGGGGAAAATTTGAAGGCATTTTATATGTATAATATAAATAAGAGGGAAGTCGGGGAGAGCATAGGGTCACTCAAGGACAAAGGATGGTATTTTTTTCCCGGAGCCACAGGAAATGGGCAAAATACTAAACCAGTAATCACACTGGTGTTCAACAAGGCGAAAAACATGAAGGACATGGGTGTGTTGATGTTCTCAGTCCCAGGTTATAAATAGAGGTAAGAGAGGAGATTGTTGTGGCTTTGACAGAGATCCAAGCATCCTCTTCAGCCACAGGTGAAGGCAAAGGTGTAGCCAAAGTTGTTCCTTAGTTGAAATGGGTCAATATGAATAATCCAACAAATTAATTATTATCTGGAAACGCATGGACAGTCAGCATGTTTCTGAATGTGTGAGGTCTTGCCTTATGAGAATTTTTAGGAGATGATGAGTTGAGGGTGGTGTTGTGGATGTTATATACACAGATTTATTATGCCAATTGCAGGGTCCCTCATAGAAAGCTGATTGAAAGAATTAAGGCATATGTGATTCACAGTGACTTTATGAATTGAATTCCATATCGGCTTAGCCATGAAAGACTGAGGATAGTGGTGGAGAAGTATTTATCTGACTGGAGGTCTGAGAAGAGTGATGTTTTTCAGTGATCCGTGCTGGGATTACTTTCATCTGTGATATACATAAATAATTTGGGCAAAAGATCAGAAAGACTGATTAGTAAGTTTGATTGGTGAAGGAGGGTGTTACAGAGTAATACAATGCAAATACAGGCCCTTCTGGTTTGCCCTTCACCCTAATGGAAAAATGCTGCTGCTGGACTTTTGTTGCACTGTCTTAAATACTTCCTATTTGCTATTCATTCTTTTCCTTCAAACCTGTTCACTCAATCAAACTCTGCCTCTTAGCTCCCACAGAATTGGCCATGCTGCATTTTAAGACCCTAACCTATTGATCTGAGCTATCCTTTTCCATCACTATCTTAAAAATAATAGAATTTTGATTATTAGAGCCAAAGTACTCACTGACCGCTTCTTCAGTTACTTGCCCGTCCTTCTCCCCTAGGAAGAAGTCCAGTATTGCACTCTCCAAAGTGGAGGCCACTGTATACAGAGTCCAGAAAACTTTCCTGGACACATTGCACAAATTCCATCTCATCCAGGCCCTTAACACTCTGGGTCCAGTCAATACTGGGGAAATTAAAATTTCCCAGTAATAAAAGAGCTAGAAGCAATTTCTCCGCACACCTGCTCATTAAGTTTCTGCCGAGTGATGGTGAAGGCTGTCAGAGTGGCTTTTGCTCTTCTTCTTTCTAAGTTTTATTCATATGGCCTCATTGAGTGATCCACTAAGAGAGTCAACTTTAAGTACTGCTGTTACATCCTGTCCTTCCTTCCTTACATGCTGGAAGCATCTGTATCCTGGAATATTGAACTGCCTGTCCAGCCCTTCTCTCAGCTATGTTTCTGTTATGGCTGAAACATCCCAGTCCTCAGAGCTGAGTCACACAGAGTCCATCCTCTTTACCTGTTAACCTTTGAGTATTGAAGTAAATGCAGCTTAACTGAAAATCTATTTTCAGCCTTTATCATGTCTCTGTTTATCCTGATTACCATACTTTCTATCACTTTATCCTGTGACTTGTTCAGAATCCCACCACTTGCCAATCTAGTTTAAACCAATCACCCCCCCACCCCAACTCCATGTAGCACTAGCACATTTCCCTGTCCCTCTCTGGTTCAAGTGCTACCCATCCCACTTGTGCAATTCCTGAAGTGATCCCAATGGCCCAATAACCTGAGTACCTTCCCCCTATGCCATCTCATCGGCCATAAGTTCATCTGGGCTATTCTTCCATTTTTGGCCTCGCTAGAACATGCATCCGGAGGAAGCCAGAGATCTCTACCCTTGAGCTTTTCCTTCTTAACTTCTTACCGAGTGTAACTCCCTAGATTCATTCTGCAGAACCTTATCCCTTGTTCTACCTATGCCATTTGTACCAGATTCTACAAGGAGCTCTGGCTTTTGCCATCCTGCTTGAGAATTTTCCACAGCTGCTCAGAGACATGCTTGACCCTGACACACAGGAGACAACATATATCTTGGCATCTCTTCCGTGGCCACTGAATCTCTTGCCTGTCCTCTTCAACACTGGTCTCCTACCACTATCACCCATCAAATGCGGCTGGCATCAAGGGCTTTACTGACTAAGCAAGGAAAAATTGTGTTGACTGTACCAGCGATGTCTTCCTCCTTGATTCTCGAAACAACTTTGATATACTCTGCACTCTTCGAGAAATGCAACAACACAACGCTGGCCACGAAAGTTACCCCCCTCCTGGGTGAGCAGCCATTATGACATGAGACAGACTCTGCTATAAGGCAACCTGACCTGACTACAGCCCAGGCTGAGTACTCAGAAAGTGTGCACACCAGCTCACTGATATCTTCATGGACATCTTCAATGATTCACTCGTCCAGGTTGCTGTCCCCACGTGCTTCAAATCAGCCACCATCATCCCTGTATCAAGAATTCTACACCTTCAGAACTAACTGACTATTGGCCAGTGGCACTGATACCAATAATCATGAAGTGCTTTGAATGACTGGTAAGGACACATATCCGAAACTCCACTCCTGTCACATTCAACACTCCCTAATATCAACTGAACTGCCATAGCATCTGTCATGCTCCTGACACCCTGACACACCTAGAAAACAAGGACACTAAGGGTGTAAGGGTTTCTAAGGGTGTAGCTATGAGAACTCGCATGGGCCCCAGCTACGCCTGCCTCTTCGTTGGTTATGTGGAACAGTCTGTGCTCCAAACCTATTCTGGTACTTCTCCCCAACTTTTCCTTCAGTACATTGACGACTACATTAGTGCTGTTTCCTGCACCCATGCTGAGCTTGTCAATTTCATTGACTTTACTTCAAACTTCCACCCAGCCCTCAAATTCACTTAGTCTATCTCAGACACTTTTCTCCCCTTTCTCGATGTCTCGGTCTCCATCTCTGGAGACAGACTGTCCACTAACTTCTTCTACAAGCCCACTGACTCTCATAACTACCTCGACTATACCTCTTCCCACCCCACCACCTGCAAAAATGCCATTCCCTATTCCCAGTTCCTCCGTCTCTGCCGCATCTGCTCCCAGGATGAGACTTTCTGTTCCAGGACATCTCAAATATCCTCTTTCTTTAAGGATCGTGGTTTCCCTTCTACCGTCATCAATGATGCCCTCACCCGCATCTCCTCCATTTCCTGCACTTCGGCCCTCACCCCATCCTCCCGCCACCACAACAGGGACAGAGTTCCCCTTGTCCTCACCTGCCACCCCACCAGCCTCCGGATCCAGCATATTATCCTCTGCAACTTCCGCCACCTTCAACAGGACCCCACCAATAAGCACATTTTTCCCTCTCCGCTTTCCGCAGGGATTGGTCCCTCCGCGACTCCCTTATCCACACGTCCCTCCCTACGGATCTCCCACCCGGCACTTATCCTTGTAAGCGTAAGTGCTACACTTGTCCCTACACCTCCTCTCTTGCCACCATTCAGGGCCCCAAACAGTCCTTCCAGGTGAGGCAACACTTCACTTGTGAGTCTGTTGGGGTCATGTATTGCATCCGGTGCTCCCGGTGCGGCCTCCTCTACATTGGTGAAACCCGACGCAGATTGGGGGACTGCTTCGTCGAGCACCTCCATTCCGTCCGCCACAACAGACAGGATCTCCCAGTAGCCACCCACTTCAACTCTGCTTCCCATTCCCATTCGGATATGTACATACATGGCCTCCTCTACTGCCATGATGAGGCGAAACTCATGTTGGAGGAGCAACACCTCATATACCATCTAGGTAGTCTCCAGCCCCTTGGTATGAACATAGAATTCTCCAGCTTCTGGTAATTCCCTCCCCCTCCCTTCCTCTATCTCTATTTTACTCTGTCCCCTCCCCCAGCTGCCTAACACCTCCCCCATGGTTCCGCCTCCTTCTACTACCCATTGTTTTCCTGCCTATCACCTCTCTGCTTCCCCTCCCCCACCCCTTTGTCTTTCAAATTACTGGTTTTTCAACTGAACCTACCAGCCTTCTACTTCCAACCCTCCCCCACCTTCTTTATAGAGCCTCTGCCCCTTCCCTCTTCAGTCCTGATGAAGGGTTCTGGCCCAAAACGTCGACTCATCATTTCCACGGATGCTGCCCGACCTGCTGAGTTCCTCCAGCATGTTGTGAGTGTTGCATCAAAATATTGTTTCTGGATTTCTGCTTGGCTTTCAACAATATTGTCCCACAGACCTTGATGAACAAATACCTACTCCTCAGCCTAAATACACCACTGATTTCCTAATGAACAGACCTTGGATAAACATGATGCCCAACCACTCCTCCCTCTGCATCATCCTCAACACAGGTGTCCCCCAGGGCAGTGTGCTGAGCCCATTGCTGTACAATGCTCACACATGACCACACAGCCAAAGACCCAAGCAATCACATTGTCAAGTTTGCCAAGACATGACTGTGGTGGGGCTAATCACCAACAATGATGAGATGACCCACAGACCGGAAGTCGAAGAGCTCGGGGCCTAGTTCTAGGAAAAGAAATTCTCCCTCAATATCAACAAGAGAAAGGAAACAGTTATTGAGTTCAGGAGAACTCATACCACTCAACCCTCTTCACATTGGCTGCACAGCAGAGGAAACTGCAACAGTAACAACTCGCAGGCATACACACCTCGCACAACTTATCATCATCTCAGAACACAATCCACACAATCAGAAAAGATCACTAATGACTCTACTTTCTGAAGAGGCTGAAGAGAGCTGGACTTTGCACATCTATACTCACGTCATTCTACAGATGCTCAGTAGACGGCATCCTAACATGCTGCATCACAGCATGGTTTGGAGACTGCACTGTAGTGGACAGGAAAACTTTACAACAGATAGTCAAAACTGACCAATGCATCACTAGCGCTGGTCTACCCACCATCAAGGACATATATAGAGAAAGGTGCCAGAAAAGGGCCAGTAACATCATGAAGCATCCCATCCACCCTGCTCACTGACCGTTTGTTCCCCTCCCATCAGGGAGGAGGCTATGTAGCATCCATGCCTGGGCCACCAGACTCAAAAACAGTTCCTTTCTTCAAGCATTAAGGCTGATCAACACCTCCACGCACTAACCTCTCCACATCCCCACCACCACTGCTTTATCATTTCCTGTCACCGCCTTAAGTACAGACACCCTTGTGCTTAGTGTCACTTTATAGACATACCATCAATCTGGGCATGTGAACTATCTCATGTATGTATACAGTATTTATTGAATGTGTTTTTATATTTTGGTTTTCTTTATCTTATTGTGTTTTGTTTTTCTGTTGCATCAGATCTGGAGTAACAATTATTTTGTTCTCCTTCACACTTGTGTGCTAGAAATGACATTAAACATTAAACAGTGAATATCCAGCTCAGGTGTATCCAAGGGGGTATAGCTGTTAATGAGGGAAAGGGCTACAAGGGAACTCCACACTGATGCCCATTCCCCTTACTCTTTCTGGTGATCACCCATCTGTCTGAAGCCTGTACAAGATACAGCAGGGGATAGACCAGTTAGAAACATTGGAAGAGATAGGGTGGATGGAGTTTAAATTGGACAAGTGTAAAGTGTCGTACTTTAGGTTGTTGAATGTGAAGAAAGTATGCATTAAATTATATAATCATTATGTGCATTTCATGTGGGAAGAGGGGAGTTTGAGGGTTGTTGTTCTTGTTGAATTTTATGCGAGGGAAGGGGTTTGTGGGGGGTTGATAATCTTGTTGCTATTCATTTTTTGTGAGGGGGTGGATGGGTTTGCTGGTTCTCTTGGAATCTGACTTCCATGGTTTTCGCTGTTTTGTGTCTATCTGGAGAAGAAGAATCTTTGAGTTGTGTACTGCATACATGCTTTGAAAATAAATGAACATTTGAACCTTCAAGGATCCTTAGGAACGCAGATGCACAGAAGGTTCTTGGGGTGCAAGTCCATGTCTCCCTAAAATGGAGGTAGGTAGGGTGGTAAAGAAGGCAAAAGGCATACATGCCTTCGTCAGTCAGGGCATTGAGTATAAAAATTCAGAGAGCCATGTTGCAGCTTTATAAAATTTTGGTACGGCAACATTTGGAGTAGCTTATGGAGTTCTGATCACCCTAATTCAGGAAAAATATGGAGGATATAGAGAGAGTGCAGAAGAGGTTCAACGGAAGGGATTGGATAAACTTGAATTGTTTTTACTGAGGTACTGGAGCCTGAAGGGGGTGGCCTGATAGAAGTGTATTAAATTATGAGAGGCACAGGAAGATTTTGTAGCCAGAGTACTTTTCCAGGTATTGAAATGTCAAGTATCAGAGGTCATAGATTTAAGGTGAGAGGAGAGTTCAAGGAGATTTACATGGCATTATTTTTTACACAGAGAATGATAGGCTCTTGGAGTGCAGTGTCAAAAGAGGAGGCGGAAGCAGATATAATAACACATTTAATAGGCACCTGAACAGGCAGTGAATGGAGGGATGTAGACCAGGTGCAGGTAGAAGGTATTAGCTTAAGTTGTCAGGTATTGTGGGCTGAAGAATGTATTCCTATGCTGTACTGTTTGACATTTTGTGTTCTATTTTCCAATATGGGGTTGAATTTTATTTTAAATGCTTTTTTTTGTAAGATCAGTATGATGCTTTCAAATAAAATAAAGCAAGGAGCACATTCCATTAATTTATTAAAAATGGTACTGTGCTGTTTAATAAGTTAAACAGTTTAAGCAGTTAAATTTGTCTTATTTGCCAACTGCATAGCTGATGATTCCCATCAACTCATTTTCGCACAATTATTTTTGTCTTTACCTCATGACAGTTGAATCGTGCAAAAATAAATTCTAGCTACAAATTCCATGTCAGTGTTTGTGAGTCCACTCAATATGTTAACCATACATGCATTAAGACAGAGTTCACGATAATATAAAATTGGGCATGGCCCTCTGTTTCCTTGTCCCACTGTCACATTTTAATTCAGAGTTCCTCATTTAACTTGTGAGGTCAGCTCTCGGTCATCTGTCATTATTGCAAAGCTCTGGGATCTTCTGTTTTCCCAACAACACGGGTAAAGATGCCAGATCAGTGTGGTGCATCTTCTGTGAACTGCTTCTGCTCATTTATCAAGCTAGTCAAGGCAACAGCTGTGTCCAATGTTTTGTTTCCTAAGTCAAATGAAAGAATTGCTTCTCTGTTACTTTACAGGATCTCAAGTAATCTCAAAACACTTTACTGCCAATGAAGTACTTTTGAAGTATAATGTTGTAGTTAACCTCCTTCCATAGTACTGCACCAAAATATCACAGTGACTTTGGTGTGAAGGTTTCAACAGAAACTTCTATCTGTGATGAATAAATTTTTAATTATTTATAATGAAAGAGTAGTCCATTTAGTAGCTGTGCTTCTAAGTCAGAGTGATTTACTAAGAATATTTAAGCAACTTAAAAAGTACCATAATTCTTTTCATTTCTATTTGTTTAAATGTAAGCTGATGAACACAAGTTCACTGAATGGAATTAAAAGCACCTCAATACCTTACAAGTTCACGGTTACAAGGGGTGATTGATAAGTTCGTAGCCTAAGGTAGATGGAGTCAATTTTAGAAAACCTAGTACATTTATTTTTCCTACATTTACACGCTTAGTCCAGCGGTCCTGGAGCATACAGATCCCTTCTTTGTAGAGGTCGGCAATTGGACCTCCAGAAGTGGTCTACAGCAGGGGTGATTGATAAGTTAATGGCCTAAGGTAGAATGAGATGAGTTATTAACTTCAAACTTTCTGCATTTTCACTCAAAGAGTTGAACTGCATGTGCACATAATGAGAGCTGTATAACTCAACTCTTTCCACCTTAGGTCACAAGCTTAACAATTACCCCTGCTGTGGACCACTTCTACAGAGAAAGGATCCGTATGCTCCACGACCACTGGACTAAGTGTGTACATGTAGGATGGGACTATGTTGAAAAATAAATGTGCTAGGTTTTCTAAAATTGACCCCTTCTACCTTAGTTTACGAACTTATCAACCACCCCTTGTATGTGGGAACAACCAGCAGCGCAAAAGTAAATGACAGTGAGTCAAGGACACACTGTCCGGAATTTTTTTCTTCTGTAAAGTTTTTTTTTGACCTTCAAAATAAGTAGCACGCAAAAATTTATGTGAACTATCATTACGGTCATTTGCATGAGTATCAGATTAATTCTGAAAGACTTCAACCATCATGACTCACCAGCACCGACACAATGGTGATATTCTGAAAAGCTGATTTGAAGAAGGTCATGAAGAATATATTCACTAGGGCTGTTATAAATTAAAAACTAACATTAAAGGCATTTACAACTTTATATTTCTGTTGCTTTATTGTACTTTTGAACTGTTATCTCTTTATTATGCAAATTAAATAACAAAGAAGAATCTTTATGTGCTTCAATATGCTGCAATATTGTCAAAGTATTAAATACCAACTTTCACCCTGCCCTCAAGTTTACCTGGTCCATTTCCAAGACCTCCCTCCCCTTTCTAGATCTTTCTGTCTCTATCTCTGGAGACAGCTTATCTACTGATGTCTACTATAAGCCTACTGACTCTCACAGCTATCTGGACTATTCCTCTTCTCACCCTGTCTCTTGCAAAAACGCCATCCCCTTCACACAATTCTTCCATCTCTGCTGCATCTGCTCTCACTTCATCCTCCCGCCACCCCACTAGGAATCGGGTTCCCCTTGTCCTCACCTACCACCCCACCAGCCTTCGGGTCCAACATATAATTCTCTGTAACTTCTGCCACCTCCAATGGGATTCCACCACTAAGCACATCTTTGCCTCCCCCCCCCCAGATTTCCACAGGGATCGCTCCCTACGCGACTCCCTTGTCCATTTGTTCCCCCCCCCATCACTCCCCACTGATCTCCCTCCTGGCACTTATCCGTGTAAGCGGAACAAGTGCTACACATGCCCTTACACTTCCTCCCTCACCACCATTCAGGGCCCCAGACAATCCTTCCAGGTGAGGCAACGCTTCACCTGTGAGTCGGTTGGGGTGATATACTGCGTCCGGTGCTCCCGATGTGGCCTTCTGTATATTGGCAAGACCCGACGCAGACTGGGAGATTGTATCGCTGAATATCTACGCTCTGTCCACCAGAGAAAGCAGGATCTTCCAGTGGCCACACATTTTAATTCCACGTCCCATTCCCATTCTGATATGTCTATCCATGGCCTCCTCTACTCTAAAGATGAAGCCACACTCAGGTTGGAGGAGCAACACCTTATATTCCATCTGGGTAGCCTCCAACCTGATGTCATGAACATTGACTTCTCAAACTTCCGCTAATGCCCCACCTCCCCCTCGTACCCTATCCGTTATTTATTTATATACACACATTCTTTTTCTCTCTCTCCTTTTTCTCCCTCTGCCCCCCTCACTATACCCCTTGCCCATCCTCTGGGCTTCCCCCCCTCCCCCTTTTCTTTCTCCCTGGGCCTCCTGTCCCATGATCCTCTCATATCCCTTTTGCCAATCAACTGTCCAGCTCTTGGCTCCATCTCTCCCCCCCTTTCTTTTTAAATCTTTTTATTAATTTTTCAAAATTATAAACTCAATTACAAAGTTGGTACAAAGAGATTGGAAAAATGTTCATCAGCATATATAAAATGAATTTTAAGTAACATAGATATAAAAGACTTCCAAACTCATAATGAGATTAAACATTAAAAAAGAAATAAAAAGAAAAAAATATATAAACAAAAAAAAAACCCAAAAGAAAAAGAGAAAAAAAAAACCAAAAAAAGGCAAAACAGGGCTAGACCAACAGCTTGTATCGGACATGTTCAATAACTCCGCTCCTCTCATCATATAATTTTAGAAGAAAGATTCAGAAAGGTCAGATTACATCATATGAAAATGTTGCATAAAAGGTTTCCAAGTATCTTCAACTTTAACCAAAGGGTCAAAAATATCACTTCTAATTTTTTCTAAATTTAAACTTAATATGGTTTGAGAAAAAAATTGGAATGTAGTTGGAGGATTAGTTTCCTTCCAGTTCAACAAAATAGATCTTCTCGCCATTAAAGTAACAAAAGCTATCATTTGAGAGGCTGAAGAAGACAAAGATCTATGTTCATCCCTCCCCCCTGTCTTCTCCTATCATTTCGGATCTCCCCCTCCCCTTCCCACTTTCAAATCTCTTACTAGCTCTTCCTTCAGTTAGTCCTGACGAAGGGTCTTGGCCCGAAACGTCGACTGTACCTCTTCCTTGAGATGCTGCCTGGCCTGCTGCGTTCACCAGCAACTTTTATGTGTGTTGCTTGAAATACCGAATATATAAGGTAACAGAATTTTTAAACATTTTGCTTTTCTTTATCACCTGGTTTCTGCAGCACTGAAAGAGCATTGTACAATATGAAATAGGAAAGTTATCCTAATTTTAAGAGTTATTCTAATGTATATTAACTGTCTGAAGAATAAACTAATTTGAAAATGACATCTTGTGAAACTGCGATGTTGGCATTGCCCTCGTCCTCTGGTCCCCTGGGCCTCACCTACCACCCCACCAGCCTCCGGGTCCAACATATTATACTCCATAACTTCCGCCACCTCCAACGGGATCCCCCCACTAAGCACATCTTTCCCTCCCCCCCCCCGCTTTCCACAGGGATCGCTCCTTACGCGACTCCCTTGTCCATTCATCTCCCCCATCCCTCCCCAGTGATCTCCCTCCTGGCACTTATCCTTGTAAGCGGAACAAGTGCTACACATGCCCTTACACTTTCTCCCTTACCACCATTCAGGGCCCCAAACAGTCCTTCCAGGTGAGGCGACACTTCACCTGTGAGTCGGCTGGGGTGATATACTGCGTCTGGTGCTCCCGATGTGGCCTTCTATATATTGGCGAGACCCGACGCAGACTGGGTGACCGCTTTACTGAACACCTACGCTCTGTCCGCCGGAGAAACCAGGATCTCCCAGTGGCCACACATTTTAATTCCACATCCCATTCCCATTCTGACATG
Source organism: Mobula birostris (assembly GCF_030028105.1). Classification (NCBI taxonomy): domain Eukaryota; kingdom Metazoa; phylum Chordata; class Chondrichthyes; order Myliobatiformes; family Myliobatidae; genus Mobula; species Mobula birostris. The sequence continues at coordinate 86,791,777 of NC_092379.1, read as the reverse complement.
TCTATCCACAGCCTCCTCTACTGTAAAGATGAAGCCACACTCAGGTTGGAGGAACAACACCTTATATTCCGTCTGGGTAGCCTCCAACCTGATGACATGAACATCGACTTCTCTAACTTCCGCTAATACCCCACCTCCCCCTCATACCCCATCTGTTATTTATTTTTATACAGACATTCTTTCTCTCACTCTCCTTTTTCTCCCTCTGTCCCTCTGACTATACCCCTTGCCCATCCTCTGGGTTCCCCCCCCCCACTTGTCTTTCTCCCCGGACCTCCTGTCCCATGATCCTCTCATATCCCTTTTGCCAATCACCTGTCCAGCTCTTGGCTCCATCCTTCCCCCTCCTGTCTTCTCCTATCATTTTGGATCTCTCCCTCCCCCTCCCACTTTCAAATCTCTTACTAGCTCTTCTTTCAATTAGCCCTGACGAAGGGTCTCGGCCCAAAACGTCGACTGTACCTCTTCCTAGAGATGCTGCCTGGCCTGCTGCGTTCACCAGCAACTTTGATGTGTGTTGCCCTCCAGTACTGGTTTTTGTATTGCTACTCCCTCATCTTCTTCAATGATGGCAACAGTGCAGAGCTTTTAGGGGGGATGGAAGGGGAGAAAAGAAAAATCTATAGTGAATGATTATCTCACTCTGGATACATTGGATGCAAACGGCTTGGTATGGAAACAGCTCTTCACATGACCACAAGAAACTGCAAAGAGTTCTGAACACAGCTAAGCATGTCATAGATACTAATGTCCCCTTTTGGACCCTGTCTATACATCTTGCTGCTGCTATAAAGCAGTCAACATAATTAAAGTCCGCACATACTCTAGACATTCTCTCTTCTCTGCTCTTCCATTAGGCAGCAGATATAGAAGTCTGAAAACATATAACACCAGCTCAAGGACAGTGTATATCCCATTGTTAACACAAAATAATCTGCAGATGCTGGGATCAAAACAACACTCACAACACGCTGGAGGAACTCAGCAGGTCGGGCAGCATCCGTGGAAACGATGAGTCGATGTTTCATGCCGGAACCCTTCATCAGGTTTCTGGCCCGAAACGTCGATTCATCATTTCCACGGATGCTGCCCGACCTGCTGAGTTCCTCCAGCGTGTTGTGAGTGTTGCTTATATCCCATTGTTAATGGACATCTTGTATCAAGTGATGGACTCTTGACCTCATTCTGATCTGGCACTTTACTGTTTACCTGAACCACACCTTTTTTGTTTGCTTTTACCCTTTATTCAGTATTGTTGTTGTTTCACCTTACACTAGCTCAATGAACTATGTGATGATTTGATCTGTATGAACAGTATGTAAAACAAATTTTTCACAGTATCTTAGTAAATGACAAATATTTGGCAAGGCACCATTTAACCACGATGGACATTGTGGGAGGTTAATAAAACTGAAGAAGGCTGTTAAGGTAAGACTGTCTATTGACTGAAGCCTTGCCTAGAAGCCAATCTTCTCATCCCCTACGTAAGGATTTACTCAGCTTGCAAGCAAGACTTTCAGCTTAACTGTGCCAGCAAAGGTGCCTACCTGTGCCAGTCTCATTTGTCTGCAATTGGCCCATATCCTTTTAAATATTTTTTACTGGCTCCCTGTCCTCAATTCTTCAGCCCAGATGAAGGATCTTGGGCCAAATTGTCAAATGTCCATTTTCCTCCACACATTCTGCCTGGCATGCTGAGTCCCATCGGTGTGTGTTCTTCAGACTCCAGCATCTGAAGTCTCTAGTGGGTCTCCCTCTAACTGATTCCAATTAATGTATCTGACTAAATATCTTTTAAACCTTATCATTGTACCCACTATATACCCACTAATCTCTGTGTGAAAAATGGGCCCCTAAGGTCCCTTTAACATCTTGCTCTTCTCACTTTTAAAACTGTGCCTTCTCGTTTTAGACTCCCCCTTTCCCGGGAAAAAATATCCACCTTATCTATGCTCCTTGTGCTTTCATATATTTCTATAAAAGGTCACCTCTCAGCCTTCTACACTTGAGGGCACACAGCCTCAGCTTAATCTATTTTTAATTGAAACTGTCCAGTTCCTGCAATGTTTTATGATTCTTTCTGAATCTTTTCTGGCTTAATGATGCCCCTTCTAAACGTAGGTGACCAGTATCATATCTTTGGTGATAATTATGCATTACTAAGCTCATTCATGACAGCTTAGAGAATGAAACGTTCTATATTTGCACTGCAACAATTGATTTTCAGACTGAGAAGTGGAACGTAATATCTATGCTATGCAAGTGTCAAGCATGGCTAAGTCCAAGATAGACTTTAACTTCAGCCCCTAACATTCGGCATCTTTACCTTTATCAACTCTCTCTCAATCATATACTGCATGTCATATTGACTAGAAACATACATGCAACTTAACATATGGCAAGCAGAGTGCTCAGAGCCTGAGTGCTGGCAGCTGTTAGAGGAAGTGTTGGCAGCCATGAGATCAATGGAGCAGCATGTGCTGAAACAGATACAGAATGTTGTTACACTGAGAAAACTTGTGAAGCTCTTCCAGGAGCCACCTTGATTGGACTTTGAAACAGCATTAGAGTGATGCACTGTGCTATTTTCAGTGAAGTAATTTCTTTACCTGAAACACCTACATGCACTCTCAGTATCTTATTTTATTGATATTACCCACTCAATGATTATGACTATTGATAATCTTAAATGCTTCCACTTATGGGCAAATTGCAATCTATTCGAAATGCAAATGATTAAATTACTTTCTATTAAAGAAGAACATGGGGGGAAGATTTGGATTGGTATCTATTTGGTGGAAAATCAGAACAAAAGAAGTAATTTTTGCATCTCACCTTGCAGATAAACTGTTTCCATTCCAGTACTTCTGTGGTACTTTTTAGCACCGCACAACCAATTCTCTTGGCCTACTTGTGTCTGGATATTCAATACCCAGACACTGGGTATTGTTTCAGTGTTATGCAATTGAAGATAATTTTTTTCCATTCATGAATGAAGTACAATAAAGACCATTTTTAAGTCCATTCCTGTCAGAGGGAAATTTTGACTTTTGCTTTACGGTAATTCATTCTTGTGATCTGGGAGCAATTTATAATTCTGGATCAGACAGGCGATGTCATCCCCTAAGTATTACAGAGAAAGCTAGAATGTATCATTCTGGATGATTCCCTTTCATCAAATGGGCCATTGACCCACATGATGTCTAACACTTCAGTTCAAACCAAAGCATGTTGTGATTTCAAGGGTTTTTCATAGATGCTCTCTCTTGAACTTTTGACAAAACATGTCACAATCCAGAGAACAGTTAGCATACACATCACCAAGGATCTCACATGGACCGGCTATGTGGTAAAAAAAAAAGCACAACAACGCCCCTTTTACATCAGACGTTTGTAGAAGCTTGGCATGAGTCCCCAAATCCTAAGGACTGTCTATAGGCGCACAATTGAGAGCATCCTGACTGGCTGCATCACTGCCTGGTATGGGAACTGTACTTCCCTCAATTGCAGGTCTCTGCAGAGAGTGATGAGGACAGCCCAGCACATCTGTAGAGGTGAACTTCCCACTATTCAGGACATTTATAGAGACAGGTGTCTAAAAAGGGCCCAAAGTATCATTAGGGACCTGAGTCACGCCAACCACAAACTGTTCTAGCTGCGACCATCTGGGAAACAATACCACTGCATAAAAGCCAGGACTAACAGGCTGTGGGGCAGCTTCTTCCACCGAGCCATCAGACTGATTAATTCACGCTAGCAGAATTGTATTTCTATGCTATATTGACTGTTCTGTTACATATCGTATTGTACATACTATTTATTACATATTACTGTAATTTGTACATTGCACATTCAGTCGGAGACATAAGATAAATATTTTTCACCCCATGGATGTGAAGGATGTAAGAAACAAAGTCTATTCAATTTAATTCATTCCAAATCTAGAAGCAACAATTTTGCAATTCCTTTATGAATACTTCCTCACTAAATGATGCCCTTTGAATTGATGGATAAAATTAATACCGGAACTACTGTTATAGACCATGATGGTTTATAATTCATTTGTGGCCAACAGATACTTAACTACTGCTAGATTCACCTAATGGGCTCTTTCTTGTCCCATAGCCGAATTTGCATCAGGAAAATTGTATTTACATTTTAATTTGCTACTACCAATCTCAGGAAATCAATACTTCAAAGACACAACCAAAGTATTTTTGGTTGACAACTTGACTCAAGACTGGACAAAGTCATCAAGTGTGAGCAAACTAGTATCTTCTTCAAATGATTTTCTTGAAGCTTAATTACAATGCTTACCCTTTGTAATACAACACAGCTCATTTAACAGCAATCAGCAGTTTGGGCACAATTGTGAATAGACCTTGAAGAGGTGATCTCATGTTTTAATCCTGCTCACTATTGCATCTCGATCCATGCTGAAGCTCTGAAATTTAAATGCTTTGCTTCGATAGCAATGACTTGGTCGGTCCATTAAACAATCATTTTTGGAACACTGATAATTATCGTGGCTCAATTGGTCACAATTCCAGAATGTCTCTGGAATTCAGAAGACCACATTGCAGCTAATATTCCAGTGCTGAGAAACAACAGCACCAGTCACATTTGGCAGCTTTCTAATAAATGGTTCAGCCAAGCTCCCGTCTGCTGCTTGGTACCTGAGTGAGGAAACACATGAAGACCTTTCAGCTATCCAGTGAATTATTTATCACTCAGTTATCAGTCCTGAAATCAATTGTCTGGTCGTTATTACATTACCATTTATGTGAACATACTGCACACAAATTGGTTACTACACTCAGTGGCTACACTTCAGAAGTATTTAATTGGCTGTAAAGTAGATCTTAATATCCTGATGTCATAAAGAGGCACTGAATAAATCTAAGTCTTTCTTTTAGTTCTCTGTTTTTTTTTCTCATAGGTTAATTTTTACAGAATGTCGATGTGAATAATAAGGTTAAGAAGGACACCTGAAAATGTTTAAAGACTTCTTATTCCTTTTAACTATACACCAGTGGATGGCTAAAGAATATTCTTGCCCTGAATCTCATTGTACATTATCTATTATTGAACTGACTAAATAGTTTTCTATGTTTAACGGCTAATTTGTGTAAACATATTCCCATCTAATAAACCCTTGCAGAAGTGTAGCCAAAGGCATTGTTAAACTGCATAAATATGACACTTAACTTCCAGTAGTCTTGTTCCATTTTGACCTGACACCATCTGGATAGACATTACAACTTTATTACAGCTGCAGTAGCATAATATAATGGCTGCAATATCAAAGCAGACAAAATTAGGTACAGGTCGACCTTCATTAATCCAGCACCATTGGGACCTGAGGAGTACTGGATTAGTGAAAATGCCAAATTACAGAAGGATCACATTAAGCATAATCAGTGCCAGATTATCGAAGGCATCGCCATTACAGGTAGTCAGATTAGTGAAGGTCAACCTGTACTTGAATTGATCTGAAGTGAAATAAATAATTTCAGCAAATATTTAAAATATATTCTTAATTCTCTCTTCCTTCAAGCAAATACTTTAAATTCCCTTGGAAACAAGAATAATATTTGCCTTAAACATATACTTTTGCATAGAATCATTTAAAAATATTTGCCTTGCATTTTTGGTTAAATCAGGCTATAACAAAGTTTAAAAATTGGTACTAGCTAATTTTAGTTGAAATTAAATTTATCTGTTGTTAGTTAGAAAGACGCAATATGACATTGGTACAGCAAACAATCTGCTGGAGGAACTCTGTGGGTTGAGCAGCCTCAGCGGAAGGAAAGGAACTATTGATATTTCAAATCGAAACTCTGCATTAGGACTGAGACTAGAGAAGGGAGAGTGTGTAGGAAGGTGTAGCTTTAATAAAGATATTTCAAAGTGAAGTACTGTACAAAAAATCTGTTGCCCGCCATTGTCCTGGTTAGTGCATTTCTGTCAATTGTGCTCCAATAATGACAATGCTGATGATGTGTCCAATAACAGTGAAATTACTTTTTCATTACTGTGGCTTCAACACTACCATAGAGGACAGAGCCTTTGACAACATTTCATCTATTTCTTGCACCTGTTCATTTCCCTTCTCTCCCCTGGAAAGTACAAGAAAATATTTACCTGTCTTCACCCTCCATCCTACCTATCCCAATTGAATGAATCATCCTTCACAATTTCCCACATTTGTGTCTGTATTGGAACATGATTCCTACACAGACACATATTTCCCTACAATCTCCTATCAACATTTTGAAGGGATCACTTCATTTGTGGCTCCATGGTCTGTTTCTACATCTCCAGCAATTACACCCCCCAGTTATGTAACCACAGTGTATGCCTCTTCCCTTCCCAACATCCAGTGACACAGCAATCATTCCAAGGGAAGCAACAATTCAACTAAACTTCTAACCCAGCGTACTGCACAGTGTTTGCAATGTGATTTCAATCTGCATTGGAGAAACCAATTGCAGAGTGTTTTTGGGGAACATCTGTATTTAAACCTTTTAAGTGACCTTGAGGTTCCAGTTGCATTCCAGTTAAATTCTCTATCTCATTCTTTTCTGTCTATGCCTCCTGCACTGTTACAGTGATGCCCAATGCAAGCCCAAGGGAACAAAGTATTTAGTTGTCATGTTTCACAGACTTATAGACTCAATATCAAATTCTCTGACTTTTGGGCAACTAATTGTTTCTTTTTATCTTTTTATTTATACCAAAACTAGCATGTCGATTACTGCTCCAACTCTCGGGGGATAACTCTTCTCTCTATTGCAGGAAGAATCCTCACAAGAGTACTCTTGAACAGATTGGTGCCCATCATTGCAGAAGAACACCTCCCAGAGAGCCAGTGTGGCTTCAGAGCCAACAGGAGCACCACCGACATGGTATTTGTTCTCAAGCAGCTCCAAGAGAAATGTAGGGAACAGAACAAGGAATTGTACGTGACGTTTGTCAACCTTACCAAAGCGTTCGACACCGTGAGCAGGGAAGGTCTGTGGCAAATCATGGAACGACTGGGATGCCCCCAAAAGTTCCTCAGCATGGTCATCCATCTACATGAAGATCAGAGTGGCCAAGTCAGACACAACAATGACCTCTCAAACCCTTCCCAGTAGGCAACGGAGTAAAGCAAGGCTGCATCCTCATGCCGGCTCTCTTCACCATCTCCTTCAGCATGATGCTCGAGAGGGCCACAGAAGACCTTGATGATGAGGATGGTATCTACGTTCGATACGGAACCGATAGCAGCCTGTTCAACCTGAGGCGACTACAGTCCCACACCAAGACATTGGAGCAACTCATCCAAGAGCTACTCTTTGCCAATGATGTTACCCACACAGAGCCAGCACATGGAGTGTATAACATCCTGCTTCGCAGAGGCTGCTGAGCTCTTCGGACTGGAAGTCAGCTTGAAGAAGACAGAAGTTCGCCATCAGCCCGCACCTCAGGAAGATTACCACCCTCCCCCCTTCATGATCGGTGAGGTAGAGCTGAAGACAGTCCACCAATTCAGCTGCCTGAGGTGCACCATCTCGTCAGATGCCAAGATCGACAAGGAGATTGACAACAGATTGGCAAAGGCAAACAGTGCATTCGGCAGGCTGTACAAAGGAGTATGGAACAACAAGCATTTGAAGAAAGGCACAAAGATCAGCATGTACAGAGCCATTGTACTAACCACCATCCTGTACGGCTCCGAGTCGTGGGTCACCTACCGTCAACACCTATGACTCTTTGAGCGTTTTCACCAGCACTGCCTCCGCATCATCCTCAACATCCACTGGAGTGACTTCGTCACCAACATCAAAGTCATCAAACAGGCGGAGGTCACCAGCATCGAGGCCATGCTGTTGAAGACACAGCTGTGCTGGGCAGAGCACGTCTCCAGGATGGAGGCTCATCGCCTGCCCAAGATTGTGCTGTATGGCGAACTCTCCACTGGCCACCGTGACAGAGGGGCACCAAAGAAGAGGTACAAGGACTCTCTGAAAAAATCCCTTGGTGCTTGTCACATTGACCATCGCCAGTGGTCTAATCTAGCCTCCGATCGCAAGGCCTGGCGACACCACCATTCACCAGTCTGTCTCCTCCTTCGAGAACGCACACAGGGCTGGCGTTGAGGACAAAAGGAGAAGGAGGAACAACCATGACACAGCAGCACCAAACCCAAAACAGAATTTCCCTTGCAACCGCTGTGGCCGAACCTGCCTGTCCCGTATTGGCCTCATCAGCCACCAGCGAGCCTGCAGAATACATGGGCAGCCCCCTTCCTAAATCTTCGTTCGCAAAGCCAAGCCATGACAGCATGTCGATCTGTCATTATTTGACTAAGTGTTTCTTTTAAATTTTTCTATGAGTATATTCTGGCTATGATCAATATCTTTGCCTTTAACAACACATTTCACAAAGAAGCATAATGTTCTTACAAATGCTTCTCCAACTGCTATATTTAACTTATTTTATCACACCCTATTAGAGATATTCCCTTTGGTCTTCCTGTCCCTCTTCCTTCTGCTTTGCTACTGAAAAGTAATACCTTTTCCCAGTTCTAACAGTTAGTTTCAAACCAGAATCTTTAATTATTTCACTATCCACAGATGCTGCCTGATCTACTGAGAGTTTCAAGCTTATTGGTTTTGAATGCAGGTGGTACCCAGCTGTCTTCCTGAACTGTTGCAAACCTCTGATGAGCATACACCCACAGTGCTGTGGAAATGGGTGCTGCATGCTTCAGGTGTTGAGATAATCATTCAAAAAGAATACGTTAATAAATTCGGATAGAGTGCCTCCTAAAGGGGTACCTGCAGGTGGGGATACCTGTCACAAACACGGTCTCTGCTGTGGAGTCTATGCGCCAAGTGGGCTGCGCAGCAGGCTCGGCAATTGCACTCATGAATATGTATGTTCCAGCTATTACTGTTTCATTGTGGCAGTATATAACTTCCTTCTTTTCCTTGTGGTCTTGTCGAGACTTGAGCAAAAGCACAGTTATGTTGCATTCCCTGCTTACCCTTTAGGAAAGAGGACTACTGTTTCAACTGACACTGGAAATGGCAGTATTTATTTAGTATTTTGATATTGCTTTCAGCTGTTGTGTTGGTATTTTACTTTCAGTTTGAAAGTTTTAGTTAATGGCCCTGTTTGGCCCAGCATTTATTGTTTCCATTCCTTTAAAATTCTACAACAGTTCTCATTAAAGTCAGTGAACTATCGACCCACTTCAGTGTCTCTCTTTCTCTGCACGTGCCATATTTGAATGTTCTGACAGTACCCCTATTAATTTAAAAAGCTCATTCTTCTTGCTGGTGAGGCTCATATTCTTTATAGTGTTTTGTTTGGTTTGCTGGATTACATCCCACAGAATTTACATACTGTAGCCACTGTGCATTGGTGATGGAGTAAAATAAATGCTTAGATTAATCGATGGGATAAAATCAAACAGTCCTGCTGAAGGGTTTTAGCCCAAAGCATTGACTGTTTATTTCTCTCCATAGATGCTACCTGACGTGGTGAGTTCTTCAGCATTTTGTGTGTGTTACTCTAAGCTAATTTGTTCTGAATGCTGTTGAGCTTCTTGAATCTCTTTAGAGATAAAATCATCCAGGAAATGGGAGTGTTTTAACTCACAGCTTATCTGTGTCTTATAGATGAAGGAAATGAGAATACAGTCCATTTACGTGGATGGCCCAGTTGATACCTAGTCAGTAATAACTCCAAGATGATGATGACAACAAACTTGGTAATAAACGATGCCATTGAATATTAAGGACAGGTGGTTAGACAATTGTTTTTGGAAATGTTCTTTGGTATTTTGCGACATACAGTAAATGTTATTCACCATTTGCCATCTGGATCTAAATTCATTTAGACATTGATACACTTGTGCAGAAGTTGTGAATGGAGCTGAACATTGAGCAATCATCAGTAAACATCCCCCACCTTAGACCTTATGATGGAAAGAAAATCACTGATTACGTAGCTGAAGGTACTCCCCATTTTGTGCTGGGGATGGATTGATTCACCTCAGCTACTTTTCTTTGTACAAAGTACTGTATGATTTCAGTCTTTGGAATAGTTTCTCCATGATATTCAACATAACCAGGTTTCCTTGATGCCAAGTGCAGCCAAGTGCTGCTTTGATGCCTAGAGTGTTAACTCTCATGAACAAGAAAAAAATCAACAGATGCTGGAAATCTGAGCAACACACACAAAAGGCTGGAGGAATTCAGCAGGCCAGGCAACATCTAGGAAAAGAGTACAGTCGATGTTTCGGCCCCCAAATGTCATGTTGAGAGCAAGGCTGTGATGAGACTAAATGGTCCAGTACTTGCAGCAACCTTGTGAAACCTCTCTTCACTCTTGTTAGTCCATCCTTCCTGTAATACAATGACAGGAACATAACATTTCTTCTATTATATTTTATGCCTCAACTGATAAAGGAAAGTAACCATATATTTTATTAACCTGTACAACTACTTTTTAAAATCTGTTGACATACTGTACACAGCAAGATCACTCTGTTCATCTAAATCTGTCAGAATTGTTCCTTTTATTGTGCATTCCCTTGTTACATATTTTTGCATCTTTACAAATATATTGTATTACACTTCTATGGACTGAATTCCAATTGCCATTTTGCCCATTTGATCCATTTTTTTTGATATTTCCCTAGATTCTAAAACTTCCTTCCTAAGTTCCATCTACAATATATGGCCAATTTCTAAATTATTTGCTACCCTACAGGGAAGTCTAAGTAATTGATATATACTAATAGCCCCATGGGAATGAATACTGAGCTGTACATTATTCACAGTAAACAGCTTTCTTGTCGTGGAAGCACCCATCAGCCATTACTCATCACACCATGTCATTGAGCCAGATTTGGATCCAATTTACTCTTCTCCCTTGGGTCATATGGACTTTTACTTTTCTAACCAAATTGCCCCATGGGAATATATTCTGGATGAAATCCATGTTGGGGAACAAGGAAAGAAGCTTAAATACCAATGGTTTGATAGAGAAGGGATAAGTAACCATTTTACAAAAAAGACTGTTCAATATTGCAGTGTTAGTCACTGACATAGAGACTTTGTTAACATTCAAGAACAGACTGTTGGATGGCCACAGAGACCTGTCTGAGTAATGAAATCCTGAGGAACAGATATTTATCAGTCAACAGCCTTAGCCATGCGGACATACCAACTGTTCAGCAAGATTGCAGCCAGTCATGCCAGGAGTGTTGGATTAACACAAGTCCTGCATTGCTGTTCAGAAAAGTTATGTCACTTTATAATTCTGCTGTTTTTAAAGGAGCACATGATCTTTTTACACATAATTCCTTACCAGAACAAATTACACCATTCTGGAATGCAAATCTGCTTTAACTGAGCAATTTTCTAAAATGACTACAGTATCAGATGTTGTGCTCCAAAGCCTGATAGTTTACTCATCTAATTATAGAACTAAATGAGTTGCAACAGGTTTTATTTGAGTAGCATCATTCTTGACAGATGTTAAAAGCTAAAATTAAATGGATAAAGGTCACCAGTATAATTGTGCTTGTTGAAAAGGAAATTTTATCTTTTGTATCAGATGTTTGTTCATTGTCTCTTGTACCTGGTGTAGCTGAAGGTATGTAATGACAAACAATTCCCATAACAACAAACGTATGAAGTACTTCTAATTAAATCTTACACCTAATTCTGCTCGCCCTAAGAAATATTTGAATGAGGTGCTACCAATAACAGATGTAAAATGAACATATTGAATCTGATGCCAATGGCCGTTTAGGTCCTGTGGCACAAATTAGTCAAGTTTGTATTTCAAGTCTCCATCACATTAAGGTCCTGAACTATCCTGTAAAGAGCAAATGTTCTTCCTGTAACTATGGTTTAATAATACTGAGGCACTAATAAATATGCTCCATATGATATTATCTCACTCAAATCAATTTATGTACCTACCTGAAAAACAATATGTTAAGATCTCAATTGGATAATATTTTCTTACCTCCTTCAAGTTCCAAATCCGACTCCGAAAAACAAAGTAAACTTATGTAAAATTAATCTCTAAAAATAGCTTTCAAATTGTAAAGGACCAGACCAATGTCCTTCCTGAAATTTGATATTTGGTCAGCTGTTCTTCCTTTCAGATCAGAACGCAACAAACCTCTATACATTTTCATTTTCTCTGACTGGCATTTAATTTAGCACGCTGAAACAGTGGAGAAGGGATGTAGATTCACCAATCTGTATATACCAGCTACGGATATCTTGATACTTCTCAGCAGTTTAACTGACCAGGCAGCTGGAATATCTGTCCAAGCTGAAAAAGTTCTGGAGTCATAGAAATGTAGAGACAAACTCTTTAGTGCACAGTAGCCACAGTGGCCATCACACATTAATTTGCACTAATTCCAATTTTTATTCTCCCTGCACCCACAATTTGTCACAGGGGCAGGTGCATTAGGAGCAAGGGAAAACCCAAATGCAAGACACATCTTGTGAGGTTAATTAAATTTAGTTTATTGTTTGATACCAGGAGAGCAAGGCAGGAGCAGGAAATAGCGAACTGGACAAGGACTCAGGACTACGACTAGGCTGGGACCAAGGGTCTGGGCTAGGACTCGGAATCGGCTCCCAGAACTAGAGGAGACATGAAGAGGCTAGGGTATGGACTCCGAGCTCGAGACTGGGCATGGACCCAGTACCTGGTTCTTGCCTCGGGCTCGGACCCCAGAACCAGGCATGGACATGACATGGGCTAGGGAGAGGAGGAACATGGGAACACAGAGCCTCGGTCTCGGGAGAGCAGGTACATGGAACCATGGGCACATACACAGAACACAGAGTCAGGACCCCTCCTTGGGTACAGGACATAGGGCCGAGACTCACACACAGAACAGAGAGTTGGGACCCCTCCTTGAGAACGGGACATAGGGCCGGGACTCGCACACAGAACAGAGAGCCGGGACCCCTCCTTGGGTACAGGACATAGGGCCGGAACTCACACACAGAACAGAGAGCCGGGACCCCTCCTTGGGTACAGGACATAGGGCTGGGACTCGTGACCCTCCGCGGGGCAACGGCAAGATGGCCTGACTTACCCCACGGAGGCGAGGACAAGACGAGACAAGACATGACTCTCCGTGGGGCAACGGCAATACGGCCTGACTTACCCTACGGAGGCGGGGACAAGACAAGACAAGACCAACATGAATGAACACCAGACAGTACCTATCTAGCTCCGGTGGTGGAACTAGACGGAAGTGCAGGCGGGGGCTGCAGATGAGGGCTAGAGGTGAGAGGGGCAGAGAAGGGTTTCAGACAAGGGGGTATGACAGGAATCACAGACCGCCAGGGCCAGGACATGACTCAGAACTGGGAAGCTGCCAGGGTCAGGACTTGACATGGTACTTGAACGTCGCCAGGGCCAGGACTTGATTTGAAACCTCCGGGTAGTGGCGAGCTCTCGACTGGGCCCAGGAACAGAAGACAGCGGTTCTTGATTCCCTCCGGTGGGTTAACTGACGGACCCACCTTGATGAGGAACCTTTGCAGGCTCACTTCGGCGAGGTAACTGGACTGGGTTGCTCCGGTGAGGAAGGGCGAATTACCGGCACTCGCTTCAGCAGAGACTAGGCTTGCTCTGGCCAAATGACATTGGCACGTCATGACTTTGCAGACGCTCCCGCACCAAGTGGCTAAAAGCCAGAGACTATAAACTACCGGTTCAGCCAAGTGTTAATTGCCTCTAATCACCAAAGTCGAGGGACACATGAAAACAGGGAATCAATGGTCCGGACCGTAACATAAACAAGCTAAATTTAAAGGGACCCTGATCCGGATCATGACACAATTCTGTCAAGAGTCTATGACTCACCTGCATATTCTACAATGACCAATTTTAAAATGACCTGGAGAGAGTTCAGTGGGGAGCAATGAGTGGACACAGGAGTCATGGAGAGACTGATCCCTGCAGAAGCGGACAGGGCAAGGGAAGGAAGGGGAAAGTGTGTCTAATGATGGGACTCCACTGGAGATAGCTGAAGCAGTGGAAATGATATGTTGGTTGCGAAGACTTATGGAGTAGAAGGGGAGGACAAGTGAATCATACTTCTTTAATGTCTGGGGAACAAGGTAAAGGCAAACATGCGGGAAGAGATGTGGGTGAGTAGTGGGGTCAATCTCGTTTTCAGAAAATGAGGGCATTTCTGATGTCTTCAGATGGAAAGCTTCATCATGAGGACAGATGTGGTGGAGATGGGGAAACTAGAGAAGGTAATAGTATTCTTACAAGTGACAGAGTAGGAAAAGAACTAGTCAAGATAAGTGTGGGAGTCAGGGTTTGTAAAAAAAAGATTGCTCAATAATCTGTCTTCAAAGTTGGAGATAGAAAGATCAAGTAAGGGGAGGGAGACGCTGGAGATGGATGAAGTGAATTTGAGGGCAGTGTAGAAGTTGGTAGGGAGGTTGATGGCATTGATGCACTCCTCAAGACTGAAGGAAGCTGCATCAATGCAGTTGAGAAAGAGCTGGGAAGCATTACCAGTGTAGATTTGTAACATGGATTACTCCATGTAGGCAATGAAGAAGCATGCATAACTGGGGCCCATTTGAGTGTCCATAGCTACAGCTTTGGTTTGGATAAATTGCAAGGGGTCAAAAGAAAAGTTGTTGTGGGTAAACACCAGAAAGAACCAGCAATCTGAGGCCTTCCTGATGGAGAATGGAAGTATACAGGGACTGGATGTCCATGGTCAGAGCCAGAGAACTGAAATTTGTTGAAGTGATGGAGGGCATGCAAATTGTCACAGATGTAGTTGGGCAGAGATTGAAACAAGGAAATAAGATGGTATAGAGGTAAAAGGATACAAGTTCAGTCAGGCAGGAGCAGGTAGAAACAGGCCGCATGAGAGATATTCTTTGGCATGATCACGACACCTTCACAAATGCATTGACCAAACATACAAAAAATGGGGTTATGTTAATTGGTCTACTAAAATCAAGAATCAAACACTTTAAACTAAAATATTTTGCACCATTATGACAGACTGATTATTTTGTCACTTCAAGCACGGTCTGATTTTTGATCCTTTTATCAATAATTGGAGTAATTGTGTTTCAGAGATTGTCAGACTTCCCAAAAACAAATATGAATGCTAACAGTTTCTGCCTTCAAAAGCATTTAGATTTTTCTCATAAATTATTTTCCCCCAACAAACATTGGTGATGGTCTTGTCAATTTGGGTAAATAATTTGATAGAATCATTTGCCTACACCCAAAATATTGAAGTAAATATTTTCCTTTATGTAATGCCCTTGTATAGATTTTACTGCTAATGTTGTAGGGTATTTCCTATAATGGGTTTCTGTAGAAGCAATGTGTTCTGCTGGTAGTGTTCGGATCACCGTAAAGATAAAGGATGCTTAGGAATTTGGTGTCATCCAATCAGGATAGTAGAAATGGGAGAAGGTTCTAGAGAACGCCGGAGAGAGGTTTTGTGTTGGACACTGTGGTGGTCAAGGACTCTTTTGGCAGGAGATGGAGAGATAAGAAGCTCAAAAGAACTGACTTTTGAATCCAGCAGGAATGCACGATCCAATGGAGTTCAAGAGGGCGAGTTCTACCAGGGATCCGTGAATAGGAGTTGGCGCCGTGAGTATATCATACACAACGGCTTTTGGAAGATTTGAGCTCTAGCCTGTGCACATTTGACTATTCAATTATAATGGGCCCTTTTGTTTTTTTCCTTTATTTCCTTTACTAATTTTTTGGTTAATTATAAATTTATAAATATACTTTGTTAATAATTGTATACAGTGTACGGTCTGTTACTTCTTCCAGCCGGACGATTCCATGGGAGCAGTAGTAGGCATCCGTTAGTCTCAAGAGACCATGGATCTGCACCTTGGAAGGTTTCCAGGGCGCAGGCCTGGGCAAGTTTGTATGGAAGGACAGCAGTTACCCTTGCTGCAGGTCTCCCCTCTCCACGCCACCAATGTTGTCCAAGGGAAGGGCATTAGGACCCATACAGCTTGGAACCGGTGTCGTTGCAGAGCAATGTGTGGTTAAGTGCCTTGCTCAAGGACACACACGCTGCCTCAGCCAAGGCTCGAACTAGCAACCTTCAAATCACTAGACGAACACCTTAATCATCTGGCCACACGCCAACACAGTAAGTTACATAGTATTCACACAAATTGAGATTTGGGTGGGTGAGACAGCCTAACCTCACGGGTTTAGTGAGACCAAAGTCATATCTACCCAGGATGTACCGAGTCTGAAAAAGTGGTTTTCTCACCACTGCGCCTGGTGACTCTTAGCTTGGGGCTAACAAGCCACATCTCTAGAGAGGCCCAGTGAAAAGGGGATTAACTTAAAACATTTAATTGCTTGAAATTCTTACGAGTTTAAAACCTCGATGTACTTTATATTCAAATAAATTTTACCAAATGATTTCCCCAAGAGATTCTTCCACCATGCCTTTTCCTGAATGTCTGCTTCTGCTGAATAACATATTTTATATTTACAGCTCTAGTGTCTCTGTTGCTTATATTTAGTAGATCATCAGTGTTTTTAAATCATAGTTACTGGAAGAGCATTTTACACTTTCTAGATTGTTAAGGTGCGTAATGTGTTGGGAACTTAAAATGTGCTCAAGCAAATAGTGCAACAGAATTTAAATGTCCATAATACGTAGCTTCATTGCTAACTAATTTCACATTTGTTTTCTAAAATTTCACTAAAATTCTATTCTAGAACTGTAGTGAATAAAGAACTAATTATAGGATTTCATATAATTACATGCCATATTTATCAAAGTACAGTGTCTTCTATTTAAATCTAGAGTTTTGGCACTACACATAAGCATTTTAGTTTGGATTTTTATCTTTTTTAACTAAATGGTATTTGGATCCAAACAAAATTTTCATCATTAAGTTTCTCGGTTCAATTTGGACTACACCCCAGTGTTCTGAAAGAGGTATCTGAAGAGATTGTAGAGGCATTAGTAATGATCCTTCAAGAATCACTAGATACTGGAATAGTTCAGAGGATTGGAAAATTGCAAATGTCACTCCACTTTTTAGGAATGGGGGGAGGCAGAAGAAAGGAAATTATAGGCCAGTTAGCCTCACTTCAGTAGATGGGAAGGTGTTGCCATTCATTATTCAGGATCAAGTTTCAGGGTACTTGGAGGTACATGATAAAGTAGGCCAAAGTCAGCATGGTTTCCTTAAGGGGGAATATTTTCTGAAAAATATGTTGAAATTCTTAGAGGAAACAAGCAGGATAGACAAAGCAGACTCAGAAGATGTTGTTCACTTGGATTTTCAGAAGGCCTTTGACAAGGTACTGCACATAAGGATGCTTAGTAAGATAAGAAGCCGTGATATTACAGGGAAGATACAAGCATGGATAGGAGATGGGCTGATTGACAACAAAGCAAAGACAGGGAATAAAGGGTGCCTTTTGTGGTTGGTAGCCAGTGAGAAATGGTCTTCCCCAGGGTTTGGTATTGAGACCGCTCCCTTTCATGTTATGTGTGAATGATTTGAATGAAGGAATTGATGGTCTAGTGGCCAGATTTGGAGATGATAAAAAGATAGGAGAGGGGCAGCCTGTGTTGAGGAAGCAGGCAGTCTACATAAGGACTTGGACAGATTGGGAGAATGAGCGAAGAAGTGGCAGATGGAATATAATGCAAGGAAGTGTATAGTCATGCACTTTGGTAGAAGAAATAAAGGTGCAGACGAGTTCTGAATGTGAAAAAAATTCAAAAATCAGAGGTACATAGGGTCTTGGGAGTCCTTGGGCAGGTTGAGTCAGTGTTAAGGAAGGGAACTGCAGTGTTAGCATTTGCTTTCCGAGGACTAGAATAGAAAAGCAAAGTTATGATGCTGAGGCTTTATGATGCTGAGGCTTTATAATGCTTTGGGTCAAACTGCATTTGGAGTATTGTGAGCAGTTATGAGCCCCTTATCTAAGAAAAGATATGCTGGCATTGGAGAGGATCCAGAAGAGGTTTATGAGAATTATTCTGGGAATGAAAAGGATAATATATGAGGAGCATTTGAATACTCTGTCCTGTTCTTGGAGTTCAGAAGAATGTAGGGGATCTCAATGAAACCTATCGGCTATTGAAAGGCCTACATAGAACAAGTGTCGAGAGGATGTTTACTATGGTGGGCGAATCTAGAACAACAGCACACAACCTCAGAAAAGAGGGATGTCCATTTAGAATAGAGATGAGAATGAGTGTTTTTAGCCAGAAAGTGGTGAATCTGTGGAATTGGTTGTCGTGGGTGGCTGTGGAAGCCAAGCCATTGAGTGTATTTAAAGCAGAGATTACTAAGTTCTTGGGTAGTTGGGGCATCAAAGGTTTCGGGGAAAAATCAGCAGGATAGGGTTGAGAGAGATAAGTTAGTGGTGATGGAATGGCAGAGCAGACTCGATGGGCCAAGACGCCTACCTAATTCTGCTCCTATGTCTTATGGTCGAAAATATGAATCCAGTTTAGCCGAGATAGCTATTTTTCATAATTTATTTTGTTTTTTTAATACCCACCATGCTATACTATTAGACATGTTAAGACATTTGAGAAAGCTTTATATGTATATTTGCAGGGCAAATATATTTCTTTTCCTGTGATAATCTTCCTTTAGTTGAAAAATCAATTTCCTCTGTCTCTAAGGTCAGTATGCTGAAAATCATGATGATGTACAGAACACTGTCTGGTGACTGACCATGTCGTTCCCATTTTGGCTGCATTACGTAGCAGCTGAGATCCTTTTTTATGACCGAACTCTTTTTGCCATCTTGAGTTGTCTCCACAGCTTCTATTTATTCTCCACTCTTGATTACATGATCTTTTCCATGGCCTGCAACATCTAATTGTTTACTTACAACTCTGTATTAATTGTCCTCTCAGATAAAAGAATTCAGATTGAATTATGTTGAACTGCTCATGTATCGGCTTTGTTTTAATCATAGTTAAGTTCAAAGGATCAAAGATTTATTGTAATAAATATACCAAGTTCATCTGTACATAACAAATTTGATGCTCTTCCTGTATTTATTTTTATCCTTAAAATCAGTCCATGGATTGAGTGATTAGGTGAACCAGTTCAATGTCATTAAGGAAATGTCAGTCTGTTCATATTTTACTGTTGTCAAGCAGACAGTAAAACTCCTGGGTTTATCAGAAAACTTGGAAGGGCTGATGAATGGATTTCAATTTAGCATCAAGTTCTCTATTAATGTTACCCAAGGTCTTCGGCGATGAATCCCGACTTGGTGTAGCCAAGACTGCTATTCTGTCTGTGCATTTGTAAGGTAAGCCACTGAAGTTCAGAGATGCAATAAGGGAGTAAATCACCATCAAAAACCTATCATTGTGTGATCTGGATGCGCTCCGTACTGTCTGTGCCTTTGTATTAATAGCTTCTCCAGCATTTCCTTTATCCTGTTTTAAAAGGGAGCCTTTTCTGGTTGGCTCCAGTGACTAGTGGCATTCCCCAGAGATCAGTGTTCGGATCGTTTCTTTTAATGTTATATGTCAACGGTCCGGAATTGATGGCTTTCTTGCCAAGTTTGCAGATGATGCAAAGATAAGTGGAAGAGCAGGAAACGTTGAAGAAGCAAGAAGTCTGCAGAGTTACTTGGTTAGATTAGGAAAATGGGCAAGGAGGTGGCAGGTAGAATATAGTATACGCTCGTGCACTTGGTAGAAAGAATAAAAGCATAGACTATTTTCTAAATAGAGAGGAAATTCAGAAATTCAGAGCTGGGACTTCTAGTGCAGGATTCCCTAAATGTTAGCTGGATTGTATGTTAAGTCAAACGGATTAGAAGATAAAAGCAAGTATGTATTCCTGAAACTTTATAAGGCATTGGTCAGACTACATTTGGAGTTTTGTGAACAGTCTTGCACCTTTTATCTAACAAAGGATGTGCTGGCGTTGGATCCAGAGGAGGTTCACAAGAATGATCCCAGGAATTAAAGGGTTAAGATATGATAAGTGTTTGACGGCTCTAGGACTGTACTTGCTGGAGTTTAGAAGAATGAGGAGGGACCAAATTGAAACTCTGAATTTTGAAAAGCCTGGATTAAGCAGACATGGAGAGGATGATTCCAATAGTGGGAGAGTCTGGGACAAGAACACACCTCCTCAGGATAGAAAGACATCTCTTTAGAATAGAGATGAAAAGGCATGTCTTTAGCTAAAGAGTGGTAAATATCTGGAATTTATTGACACAGACAGCTGTGGAGGTGAAGTCAGTACTTAAAGCAGAGACTGATCGTCTCTAGAAAATGCTGTGCATGAAAATCCCAGGAGATCAGCAGTTTCTGAAATATTCAAACAGCTCACCTGGGAACAACAATCTTTCCATGGTCAAAAGTCACTTAGTGCAGTGGTTTTCAAACTTTTCAGCTCATGGCCCACTTGGACTTTCAATTACCTCTGTAGCCCTCACTCTCCATAGTCTCTGTTAGTTGCTAAAGTTTTTCCTTAGTCAACTGTACTCTTTATTCTCATATACAGCCAAGATTTATGTTTTAATAGATTATTAGTATATGTTAAATATGATGTTGCAGGTGTATTTAAAAAAAACTATTTCAAAGCTCTGATTAGGACCATCATCATCATCAGGTACCGTGCCTAGTTTCAGCTTTGACTGCCATGGCCCACACATTCCTGTTTTGGGTCAAGTGGTTTAATTCATTGGCATTCATTTCCAGTTCTCTGGCTGCTGTCTCCATCATCATTTGTCTTTGTCTTCCTCTTGCTTTCTTCCCTTCAATCTTTCCCATAATTACCGTGCATTCTAATGAAGTTACATTGCCTTTTCATGATCTCATACATTATTTCTCTTTTTATGTTTGCTCTGTTCATGACATCCTCATTAGATATTTGTTTCATCCATGATATTCTTTGCATCCTCCTCAAAAACCACATCTCTGCTGCTTCAATTCATTTCTTCATGTTACTAGATATTGTCCAACATTCTGAGCCATATAACATACCTGGATAAACATAACATTTCGGTACTCTGAGGTGGGTTGTCATGCCTAGTTTAGTATTGGTCAGTATACTCTTCATTCTCATAAAGATGTCTTTTGCCATCCCTATTCTTCTTTTGATGTCTATGTCGCTCCTGCCATCTGATGTCACCCAGCTTCCTAAGTAGCAAAAGCTCTGTACTTGTTTTCTGTCTTTCCCATTTATTCTCAGCCTGCAGATAGGATTCTCCTTCTTTTTGGATATCACCATACATTCTGCCTTTTGGCAATTGATAGCTAGACCCATTTTTGCACTTTCTTCAACAACTATATCAATTAAGTTTTGTAGTTCTTCCTCCATACTTGCAATTAACACAGTGTCATCTACATATCTGAAATTATTGATGTTTTCACTGCCAATTTTGATTCCCAAGATGTCTCTTATTTTTTGTAATATTAAGAAAATCAGAAACATAGAAATTAGGTGCAGGAGTAGGCCTTTCCGACCTTCGAGCCTGCACCGCCATTCATTACGATCATGGCTGATCATCCAACTCAGAACCCTGTACCTGCCTTCTCTCCATACCCCCAATCCCTTTAGCCACAGGGGCCTTATCTACCTCCCTCTTAAATATAGCCAATGAACTGGCCTCAACTGTTTCCTGTGGCAGAGAATTCCACAGATTCACCACTCTCTGTGTGAAGAAGTTTTTCCTCATCTTGGTCCTAAAAGGCTTCCCCTTTATCTTCAAACTGTGACCCCTCATTCTGAACTTCCCCAACATCGGGAACAATCTTCCTACATCTAGCCTGTCCAACCCTTTTAGAATTTTATACGTTTCAATCAGATCCTCCCTCAATTTTCTAAATTCCAGAGAGTATAAGCCTAGTCGATCCAGTCTTTCATCATATGAAAGCCCTGCCATCCCAGGAATCAATCTGGTGAACCTTCTTTGTAAGCCCTCTATGGCAAGAATGTCTTTCCTCAGATTAAGGGACCAAAACTGCACACAATACTCCAGGTGTAGTCTCACCAAGGCCTTGTACAACCGCAGTAGAACCTCCCTGCTCCTGTCCTGTTTCACTGTACACATTAAATAAATCAGGGGAGAAAACACACCCTTGTCTAACACCTCTCTTGATTTTCATAAACTGACTCACTTCTCCATCTATTCTTACAGGAGCAGTTTGTTCCCAGTGCAGATTTCTGATTAGGCGGAGGTATTTCCAATCTAGATCTGGAGTTTTCTGTAATATTTCAAATAACTTATTGTGCTTCACTTTATCAAATGCTTTTGTGTAGTCGATAAAACAAACAAACAAATCTTTTTGCACTTGAATAGCTTGTTCAGATAGTATCCTTAACATCAATATTGCGTTTCTTGTTCCTTTGTCTTTCACAAACCACATTGCCCTTTACCTATTTCAGCTTGTATCTTACTTTTAGCTCTTGTCACCAAAATTCTTAGAGGTATCGTGGTGATATGACTCATTAAACTTATGGTCCTATTTAATTCACATTCTATTGCTCCAGGTTTCTTAGGAAGAGTGATAAATACTGATATTTTCATCTCTTCCTGTATTATTCCAGTCTCATAAATGTCATTGATTAAATCAGTAAGTTTTTCAATTCCATAATCTTCAAGGGTGATAATTTGTTCTATTACTAATTCATCAGGACCTGCTGCCTTTCCTTTCTTCATCTTATTTATTGCATTACGAACTTCAGATTTTAAAATACTTGGACCTTCAATGTTTTTCTTAATTTCTGGTTTTTTGCCTCGATCATCTTCAAACAATTCCTGGATATATTCAGTCCATCTGTTCATAATCTCATCTTTTTCCATGATAATGGTATCATCCTTTGCTTTCAAACATCCACCTGAAGAACAGAGAAGCTTTTTACCAGTGATATTCTTGATTTGTTGATGTAACCTTTTCAGATCAGTAATAGGGATACTTTCTATTTGCCCACATTCCTGGTTTAACCATTCTTCTTTGGCTTTTTGACATCAGCTTTTAATCTTTTTATCTAAGGACATATTCTATAGGATTTGCTTTCTCCCTTCTCCTTTCTTCCATTAGATTTTTGATTTCATCTGTCATCCATTTATTCTTTGTGCATTTTCCTTTTTTAGGAATCATTGACTTTGCTGATTCTACCAAGGCATCCTTTAGACAGTTAAATTTCATATTAAATATAGATAAAATCTATGAAGAGCTTGAACAAGCAAAGAATGGATACAAATCTCAAGATATTGTTATTGTCATGAGAGATCTAAATGCTAAAGTAGGACAAGGTGCTGATGGAAATACCACAGGAAAATTTGGACTAGAGGAAAGAAATGACAGAGGTGAGAAATGGGTAGAATAGTACAAGATGAATAATCAGGTCGTTATGAATACCTACTTTAAAAACCATCCAAGACACTTGTGGACCTGGAAAAGTCCAGGTGATAATACTAGAAATCAAATTGAATTTATTACTATAAACCAAAGATTTAGAAACTCAGTGACTCAATGCAAAACATACCCAGATGCAGACTGTAATAGTGACCATAATCCAGTAGTATCTCATGTAAAAGTAAAACTTAAAAAACTGAAGAAGCAAAAGCCTGAGCAATCCCTTGACTACTTGCAATTAATTAAAGAAGAAAAATTAAGACAAAAATTTACAATTGAAGTAAGGAATAGATTTCAAAGTCTAGAAATAGAATCTGTTGAAGATGATAGCAATCATATAGAAATGAAATTTAACTGATTAGGATATTATATTTACAATATATATAATCTTCTTTCAACCAACAATGAAAAAGCTCTTAATATTGTTACTTTGGTAATGAGTGAGATCCTTGTGATTGATGAAAATTACCGAGTCTTTGAATATCTGGTTGCAACTTAGATAAAGAAAATCGAAGATCACCTTTTTTCACAACATCAGGACAGTTATGAGCTTTTGCTAGAAGCTGAAGAGTTTGACTAAAACCAGATTCAACTAGATAGGAGATAGGAAATCCAATTAAAAACAACTTGGCTTTCTCCCAGATCTGTGGAACTTATTTTCAATATCACTGGTTATCTATAAAATTTGCTTTCTGCGTTTGAATTTTGCTTCAGCTGTTATATCACTCTGTAGCTCAATAAGAGGTTCTTACAATGTGGTGTCAACATCATTCACATTCACCCCAGATAGATCCACCACCTAATCTGGAATAAAGTGTGCATCTCCACCAGGTGTCTGAAATGAAATTCCAGATCAGAGTGCAGATGTTTCAAATGTTCAACATATACAATCAGGTCATCATCTTGCAACTCTATTTAATGTGTGGTCAGTGAAGGAAATTGCATAACCTCACGATGTCCAGTATTGCTGCTGAAAAGTTATTTTCCAAGGGAGGTGGTAATAATAGTTTCTTTGCATGATATGAGATTGCATTTTCTTTCTTGTGACTGTTTAATAAATTCAGTTTTATAAGCATATCTGACAGGTAAAATATGTCATACTTAGTAGTGATAATTTGCTCTCCATGCTGCTAACTTGATATAAAGAAAAATTTAAAAGCATATATATTTTATACTATATAAGGTATTATAGGCATCCGTTTGTCTCGTGAGACCATGGATTTGTGCTTTGGAAGGCTTCCAGGGCACAGGTCTGGGCAAGGTTGTGTGGAAGACTGGCAATAGCTTATGCTGCAAGTCTCCCCTCTTCATGCCACCAATGTTGTCCAAGGGAAGGGCACTAGGACCAATACAGCTTGACACAGGTGTCATCACAGAGCAATGTGTGGTTAAGTGCCTTGCTCAAGGACACAACACACTTCCTCAGCTGAGGCTCAAACTAGCGACCTTCAGATCACTAGACCGACACCTTAACAACTTGGCCACGCACCAACTTATAAGCTATAACATGTAACTTATGCATGTGTCTTTATAGATAGATAAAGAAATACATAGGTAAATACAAAATACTATGCAAAAATCTTGCGCACATGTAATAAAAAATCTGTAAAGCAAAGATGCTTTCAAAAATAATGAAATAAGAAGTTTCTGTATCAAAAAATGCTATATACAGTTTAAAGATAATACCTCAAATTAATTTTTTGGGTGACCACCCTTTACCTTTAAAACTGTATCAATTCTCTTAGGTACACCGCCATGCAGTTTTATAACAAAATCAGCTGAGAAGTTGTTCCAAGCATCTTGGTAAACTTGCCACAGTTCTTCAGCAAACTTTGTCTGCCTCACTTGTGAGGTCTGATGATGTTCAGATCAAGGCTAAACAGTAACAGTAATACAATTGGTATGCGGGCTCTATAGAAAATGAGTAAATGTCAAAGTATTGTGATAAGTATGAATTCATGTGAAAGGTATTGAATATACATGTAAAAATAAAACCAGCTTTTTAGGCAGTATTTATTTAATTTAATTTTCAGGCAGTTTTTTAAATGCTACTATACATGCAAATTTTATCTGGCAATAAAGAGTGTGTACTTGCCAAGAAAGACAAATTGAACTTCCTTTCAATATATGATAACAGGGATTTAATGGGAGTTGTCGTGGGAGATAGTGATGCAGTTGCAGATTTCACGTGTTCTCATCACACTGCAGTATTGTTGTTTCTTGCAAATGATCCTGCTGCAGTAACTGCAGCCTCCATGTCATGTTTTATAAGTATTATACAACGCGTGAGTCGGTGCAAGGCAAACAAGACCAGCCTCCTGCTGGAAGCTCGCTGATTGGCCTTGCCACAAACAGAACAGCCCAATCTGCAATTTGTGATTTCGGGGGCAGGTGTGGAGTGGGACTCAGCAGACCGTCCTCAGGGGGACGTGAACAGTGATTTGTGCATGGTCAGACAGGAGCAGAGATACTGATTAACATGCTGCACCGCACCCCCCTCTCCACGCACACATACACACAGAGGATTAGTTGTTTTGCTGCCTCATTTACCCATATTTTCCCATTCATTTTATTCAGGGTTTCCAATTCAATCATATACAGTGCATTCACTTCTTTTTCATTTATATGTTTTACTAATATTTAATTAAACAGTAAACTTATCATGGCCCATTCAGAAACTCCTTTGGCCCCCAGTTTCTTTGTTTTTTATTTGTGGCACCTATGAAATCCAGCATGGCCCACGTTGAGAACCATTGACTTAGATCACATTTCCTTAGATCACATAGACATGGAATGATTAAGGATAGTCAACATGTTTGCATGTGTGCTAGGTCACGTCTAACTAGCCTTCTAGAGTTTTTCAAGGAAGTTACCAGGAAAGTGGATGAAGGCAAGGTAGTCGAAGTTGTTTACATGAACTTTGGCAAGGCATTTGACAAGGTCCTGCGTGGGAGCTTGGTGAAGAAGGTTCACTTACTCAGCATTCAAGATGAGGTAGTAAATTGGATTAGACATTGGATTTGTGGGAGAGGTCAGAGAGTGGTTATAGTTGTTTACCTCTCTGACTAGAAGCCTGTGACTAGTGGTGTGCCGTAGGGATCAGTGCTGGATCATTTGTTGTTTGTCATATATATAAATGATACAGATAATAATGTGGTTAACTGTATCAGCAAATTTGCAGGTGATGCTAAGATTGGGGATGTAGTGGACAGTGAGGAAGAATATAAAAGCTTGTAGCAGGATCTGGACCAGCTAGAAAAAAATAGATTGAAAAAATGGTGGTTAGAATTCAATACAGACAAGTGTGAGGTAATGCATTTCGGTAGGACCCACCAGAGTAGGTATTACACAGTGAATGGTAGGGCACTGAGGAGTGCAGTAGAACAAATGGTCTGCGAATACAGGTCCATAATTCATTGAAAAGGGTATCACAGGGAGATAGGATCATATAGAAAATGTTTGGCACATTGGCCTTCATAAATCAAAGTACTGAGTACAGGAGCTGTTATGTTATGTTGAAGTTTTATGACGTTGGTGAGACCTGATTTGGAGTATTGTGTGCAATTTTAATCACCTACGTACAGGAAAGATGTGAATAAGGTGAAAGAGAACTGAGGACAGTTACAAGGATGTTGCTAGCTCGGAGGACCTGAGTTGTATGGAAAGATTGCATAGGTTAGGATTTTATTCCTTGGAACAGAGAAGATTGAGAGGACATTTGATAGAGGTATACAAAATTATGAGGGGTATAGACAGAATAAATGCAAGCAGGCTTTTTCCACTGAGATAGGGTGGAACTATGACCAGAGGTCACAGGTTAAGGGTGAAAATTGAAACATTTAAGGGGAACATGAAGTGAAACTTCTTCACTCAAAGGGTTGTGAGAGTGCGGTCCATGCAAGCTTGATTTCAACATTGAAGAGAAGCTGGGATAGGTATATAGATGGTAGGGGCATGGAGGGCTAAATTCTTGGTGCAGATCATGGGAGTAGGCAGTTTAAATGGCTCAGTGCGGACTACATGGGCTGAAGTGCCTGTTTCTGTGCTGTACTTCTCTATGACTCGAAACGATACCATCAGGAAGGATGATCTGAGTGGTCATCAGAAATCCTGATTCTTTAAGCTGTCAGTGTGTTGGCCCTGGGATGGCAGTGAGTCTTTGTTCACTTTAACTTATTGCACATCAGCAGGCAGAAGAAGGAAAGGATATCATGCCACCTGTTATTATAGTTTCTTAAAATGCAAGTGAAGGTGGTCTGGTCTTTTGCTATTTATTTAAAAGATCCTTCGACAGGAATTCTGTAAATCCATAGTAACTGAATTGCTGGCCCTTTGAAAACATACAGTAAGTGGGCTAGAGATACACCGGTCATCCAGGTCAAAGACATTTCCTCAGAGTTCTGATGAGCATTTTATTTTTGTTCTCATTTATTAGTCACATGACCTCCTGACCAAGACATTAAATGCATTACTTCCTCTGCCTGTCAAAAATATATGATAAGGTAGAATTTTACCATCATCATGCATCTCATTTCACCATATGAACTTCTCATTTTCCTGGAAAAGATTAATTTGCTTTATCCATTACTCACTGACTGCTGGATAAGGAAGGAAGAAATACTCAACTACTCTAAAGTCAAACTCAAATAGTCACTTAAAAGGACATCCCCCTGAAGGATTTGGACACACCAGACAGAAGCTGAAATTTCAATGAATCTCAAAATGGAGGATCAGACCCAGAAGAGAATGGCATAGGGATATATGCAATTCCGATGCTAGAAAGTAGCTCAGGTACTTTGGGTAATCCTCTTTATTAAAATAAGGACAACAAAAGAATGTCATAGAGTTATAGAGAAGTACAACACAGAAACAGGCCCTTCAACCCATTTAGTCCATGCCAAAACCATTTAAACTGCCTACTCCCATCGATATGCACCGGGACCATTGCCCTCCAGATCTCTACTATCCATGTACCGATCCAAACTTTTCATAAACATTAAAATCGAGCTAGCATGCATACTTGTGCTGGTAGCTCATTCCACACTCTCACAACCCTCTGAGTGTAGAAGTTTCCCCTCATGTTCTCCTTGAACCTCTCACCTTTAACCCTTAACCCATGACCTCTCTTTGTAGTCCCACACAACCTCAGTAGAAAAAGCCTGCTTGCACTTACCCTATCTATGCCTCTCATAATTTTGTATACCACTATCAAATCTTCTCTCAATCTTCTACGTTCTAAAGAATACAGTCCTAATCTATTCAATCTTTCCTTACAATTCAAGTCTTGGATAGCTCAGGGGCAGGAATAGTTACTTCGAGTGCCAGGCTTTCGATGTTTCAGGAAGGACAGGGAGGGAGGCAAAAGAGGTGGGGACGTGTCACTGTTGATCAGAGATAGTGTCACAGCTACAGAAAAGGAAGAAAACATGGAGAGATTGTCTACAGAGTCTTTGTAGGTAGAAGTTAGAAACAGTAAGGGGTCAATAACTCTACTGGGTATTTTTTATAGACCACCCAATGGTAACAGGGACATCGAGGAGCAGATAGGGAGACAGATTCTGGAAAGGTGTAATAATAACAGGGTTGTCGTGGTGGGAGATTTTAATTTCCAAAGTATTGATTGGCATTTAGAGTGAGGGGTTTAGATAGGGTGGAGTTTGTTAGGTGTGTTCAGGAAGGTTTCTTGACACAATATGTAGATAAGCCTACAAGAAGAGAGGCTGTACTTGATTTGGTATTTGGAAATGAACCTGCTCAGGTGTCAGATCTCTCAGTGGGAGAGCATTTTGGAGATAGTGATCACAATTCTATCTCCTTTACCATAGCATTGGAGAGGGATAGGAACAGACAAGTTAGGAAAGTGTTCAATTGGAATAAGAGGAACGATGAAACTATCAGGCAAGAACTTGGAAGCATAAATTGGGAACAGACGTTCTCAGGGAAACGTATGGCAGAAATGTGGCAAGGGGTTGCGTAGCATTCTGCATAGGTATGTTCCAATGAGACAGGGAAAGGATGGTAGGGTACAGGAACCGTGGTGTACAAAGGCTGTTGTATATCTAGTCAAGAAGAAAAGCAGAACTTACAAAGGGTCCAAAAAACTAGGTAATGATAGAGATCGAGAAAATTATAAGGCTAGCAGGAAGGAGCTTAAGAAAGAAATTTGGAGAGCCAGAAGGGGCCATGAGAAGGCCTTGGCAGCAGGATTAAGGAAAACCCCAAGGCATTCTACAAGTATGTGAAGAGCAAGAGGATCAGATGTGAGAGAATAAGACCAATCAAGTGTGACAGTGGAAAAGTGTGTATGGAACTGGAGGAGATAGCAGAGGTACTTAATGAGTACTTTGCTTCAGTATTCACTACGGAAAAGGATCTTGGTGACTGTAGTGATGACTTGCAGCACACTGAGAAGCTTGAGCATGTAGATATTAAGAAAGAGGATGTGCTGGTGCTTTTGGAAAGCATCAAGTTGGATCAGTCACTGGGACTGGACGAGATGTAGCCCAAGCTACTGTGGGAGGTGAGGGATGTGAGGGAGGAGATTGCTGAGTCTCTGGTGATGATCTTTGCATCATCAATGGAGATGGGAGAGGTTCTGGAGGATTAGAGGGTTGCGGAAGTTGTTCCCTTAATCAAGAAAGGGAGTAGAGATAGCCCAGGAAATTATAGACCAGTGAGTTTTACTTCAGTGGTTGGTAAGCTGATGGAGAAGATCCTGAGAGGCAGGATTTATGAACATTTGGACAGGCATAATATGATTAGGAATAGTCAGCATGGCTTTGTGAAAGGCAGGTTGTGGATGTGACTGAACGCATTGATGAAGGTAGAGCAGTAGATATAGTGTATATGGATTTCAGCAAGGTATTTGACAAGATACCCCATGTGAGTCTTATTGAGAAAGTAAGGAGGCATGGGATACAAAGAGACATTGCTTTGATGATCTAGAACTGGCTTGCCCACAGAAGGCAAAGAGTGGTTGTAGACTGCATGGAATTTGGTCACCAGTGGTGTGCCTCAGGGATCTGTTCTGGGACCCCTACTCTTTGTGATTTTTCTAACTGACCTAGATGAAGAAGTGAAGGGATGGGTTAGTAAATTTGCTGATGACACAAAGGTGGGAGGTGTTGTGGATAGTGTAGAGGGCTATCAGAGGTTACAGCAGATCACTGATAGGATGCAAAACTGGGCTGAGAAGTGGCAGATGGAGTTCAACCCAAATAAGTGTGAGGTGGTTCATTTTGGTATGTCAAGTATGATGACAGATTATAGTATTAATGGTAAGACTCTTGGCAGTGTGGAGGATCAGAGGGATCTTGGGGTCCGAGTCCATAGGACACTCAAAGCTGCTGCGCAGGTTAACTCTGTGGTTAAGAAAGCATAAGGTGCATTGGCCTTCATCAATCATGGGATTGAGTTTAGGAGCCGAGAGGTAGTGTTGCAGCTGTATCGGACCCTGGTAAGGTCCCACTTGGAGTATTGTGCTCAGTTCCGGTCACCTCACTATAAGAAGGATGTAGAAACCATACAATGGGTGCAGAGAAGATTTACAAGGATGTTGTCTGGATTGAGGAGCATGCTTTATGAGAATAGGTTGAGTGAACTTGGCCTTTTTTCCTTCGACTGGGGGAAGATGAGAGGCGACATGATAGAGGTGTATAAGATGATGAGAGATATTGATTGTGTGGATAGTCAGAGGCTTTTTCCCAGGGCTGAAATGGCTAGCACGAGAGGGCACAGTTTTAAGGTGTTTGGAAGTAGGAACAGAGGAGATGTTAGGGTAAGTTTTTTTACGCAGAGAGTGCTGAGTGTGTGGAATGGGCTTCTAGCAACAGTGTTGGATGCAGATACGATTGGGTCTTTTAAGATACTCCTGGACAGGTACATGGGGCTTAGAAAAATAGAGGGCCATGGGTAACCGTAGGTAATTTCTACGGTAAGGACATGTTCTGCACAGCTTTGTGGGGCGAAGAGCCTATATTGTGCTGTAGGTTTTCTTTGTTTCCATGTTTCTAAGTCCTCCAGGCCTAGCAACATCTTTGTAAATTTACTCTGCACTCTTTCAACCTTGTTTACATCTTTCCTGTAGGTCGGGGACTAAGACTGCACACAATATACCAAATCAGAGCTCACCAACATCTTCAAGAACTTCAACATAACTTCCCATCTTCAATACTCAGTACATTGATTTGTAAAGGCCAATGTGCCAAAAGCTTTCTTTAAGATCCTATCTAACTATGACTCTACTTTCAACAAATTATGAACCTGTATTCGCAGATCCCTTTGTTCCACCGCACACCTCGGTGCCCTGCTGGTCCCTGTGTAACACCTATCCGGGTTGGTCCTACTGAAGTTTAAACCCTCTCACTTGTCTGCTTTTAATTCCATCTGCCATTTTTCAGCTCATTTTTTCAGCTGATGCAGATCCCTCACTGTCCAATACACCCCAATCATGGTGTCATCCAAAAATTTGCTGATCCAGTTAACCACATTATCATCCAGCCCAACCTGCTGAGTTCCTCCAGCGTGTTGTGAGTGTTGCTTATCACCCAGATCATTGATATAGATGACAAACAACAAAGGACCCAGCATCGATCCCTGCAACACATGACTAGTCAGTCACAGGCCTTCAGTCAGAGAGGCAACCTTCTTCTACCGCTCTTTGGCCTCTCCCACAAAGCCAATGTCTAATCGAACTTACTGCCTCATTCTGTATGCCGAGCGACTGAACCTTCTTGATCAGCTTCTCATGCAGGGCCTTGCCAAATGCCTTACTAAAGTCCATGTAGACTCAGAAATGAAGACATAAATGGTAGCAATGTACAACATGTGTGAAAAAATTTGCCTGTGATAGATCTAAATGTATATACAATTTGCATAAAATAATTATACTAATTAATTTTGTACAGGATCCTGCCTTAGGACTCACACCATCAGTTTAAGAAACAGTTGTTACCCTTCAACCTTCAGGCTCTTGAATCAAAAGGGATAACTTCACTCAACTTCAATTGCCCCATCACCGGTAAGCTCCCATAACCTATAGACTTACTATCTCATAATCTCAATATTTAGTGCTTATTTGTTTATTATTATTGTTTCTTGCTTTTTGTATTTGTGCAGTTTGTTCTCTTTTGCAGATTAATTGAACGACCAGCTGGTGAGGTCTTTCATTATTCTATTACAGATTTATTGAGTATGCCCGCAAGAAAATGAATCTTAGTGTTGTATTTGGTGGCATATATGTACTTTGATAATAAAGTTGTTTTGACATCAAACTATGTACTCTTTCAAGTAAGAAAATACGGTTTCCCCTCACTTTCTTTTTAGTGAAGTTTAGTGGCCTATTGAACGTTCCATTCCTGATGTGCTGCTGGTGATATAAAACTGAGGAGCTAAATACAAAGTGCATCTGAGCATGCACAGCTGTATGGAACCAGGAACATCACAGTGTCAGATGTAGGCCTGCTCTCTCTACCCCTTGACTCAGTGCTGAGTCAAACTGCAAAGAAAGGGGTTGCAATTGATCTCCAGCATGATCCACACATCTGTTGTATGAAGAGACCTTGATACTCAAATCAGGCTAATTAGGAAGTACCTTTATTGGTAGTAGTAACAAATCTGTTGAACTCCAGGCTAGAACAACCTTCACCATCAAGGAAGAAATATAACATCCAAATGGTATTGTCATGGCTGCATTAGTAGTTTGGCCTATTCTCTGCTGGTAGAACATTCTGGCTCCATGTGATGTCTTACCAAGTTATGCATACCTTTGAATGTATACTTTTACTGATACAGCTACTGTGTAAATATCTGAAAAAAAGCTCAGTCACCTGAATTATTGTGGTCAGAATGAAAATAGAATACTGGATAACTAGAAAGGGAAGGAATCCCCATGAACATCATGACTTTTCTGAAGTCCAACAAAAGAAAAAAGCTGAAACATTGCTTATGAGTGAAGAGTAGATAATACGACTTACACTCCTTTTCAAGTCCCCACCCTCTTAACTGCTCAGAAATGGCAGCATGCCCTGGGGTCTCAGCACAACAATGGCATGAATCCAAATAAAATTCTTTCTCTTGTACTGAAAACCTGTGCACCAAAGTCAGTTGTTCTAATAAGTCAAGCTGTTCCAACAAAACAAGACATTGGCATCAACCATCGATATGGCAAATTGCCCAAATGTGTCATGTACACACAATAGCTAATAAATTCAACACAGCACCAAATCCACAGCTAGTTTTTATTACAGTGATATAAGGGATTATTGCCAATGTCATCAAATAGCATCAGCTCACCACAAATACACTTACTGACATACAATTTGTAATTTGCCAGAATCACTCAATCCAATCTCATCAAAGGCAACACAGCTTAACACCAGAATGAAAACAGAGTTTAATGAAACCAAGAAACCTCAACCTTGGAAGCAGAAGGTGATGGTTGAAGGCCAACTCTCCAATAGGTGGTTGTGACAAGTGGGGTGTCTCAGGGGTCAGTGTTGGGACCTTAATATTTAAGTAAATGATTTGAATGTGAATGTAAATGTTATGATTAGCAAGTTTGCTAATGATACTAAATTAAGGGGATCTTGCTGATAGTGAAGGAGGTTGCAATGAATTCCAAAGAGAATTTGGACATTTAGGGAGATGGGCTGAGGGGATTCCAGCCTACCTAAGAGTGATGCGATACATTTTGGACATTCAGACCAGGTTATTGAGAATTGTTAGAGAACAGAAGAACAAGTACACAGTTCACTGAAAGTTCTGCGCAAGTAGACAGGTGGGGAAGAAGGTGTTCAGTATGCTGGCTTTCATCAGTCAGGCCATTGAATTTAAGAGTAGAGATATAATCCTGCAGGAATATAAATCATTGTTGAGTATTGTGTGCAGTTTTAGTCATCCCGTTATAGGAAAGACATTGTCAAGCTGGAGAGGGTGCAGAAGAGACTTACAAGGATGCTGCCTGGACTAGAGGGCCTAAATTATGGGAAGAGGTTTTCCAGGCTGGAGCTTCATTTGTTGGGACATAGAAGAATAGGAGGTGACCTCTTAGAGATTTATATGGATAAGGTGGACAGTGATGGCCTTTTCTCCAGGTTTGGGAGTGCAAAACTAGAGGGCACAAATAAAAGATAAGAGGGCAAAAGTTTAAAAGAGACATGAGAGATACCTTAATTATATAGAGGGTACTGAACACTTCAAATGCATTGTCAGAAGAAGTGTTTGTGGCCAAAATTGCAAGATTTAAGTGGTATTTGGATAAGTACATAAAAGCCTTGGAGGGTTATGTGCTGAGTCCAGTCAAATGGGACTAGCAGAGAGGATACTGTGGTCAGCATGGATCAGTTGAGCTGAAGGGCTTGTTTCTGTGCTGTGCTACTTTACAACCCTATGACTCTATAGATGAAGGAGAAGATTTTGTTTTGGATGAAGAAATACCCCGTGCAAAAGAATTTGATTCTGGTTAATAGAAGTTAGTTGTCACTACAGCAGGCGTATCATCACAAGTGTACCTCAGGAAAGTTTGATGTTCAGCTGCTTCATTGATGGTCCTTGCTTCATCATAAGTCAACAAAAGGCCATTTTGCTGATGATTCCACTGTGTTCAACTCAACTCAGAATTCTACTGATAGCAGTACAAAAGGGCAGAGGATGTGCCAAACTTGCAATGACAAGTTGCATCTGACAGCAAGAAAATGTCAGGGAGAATAACTTCATACTCAAAGACCATGACATGTCATCAACATGCAAAAAAATAAAATGTCAATTCGCAATTGAGCCCATGCCAGCCCCAAAGAAACAATCTCATTAGTCCCTTTCCTTCTGCTCCTGCTATCCTGTATCCCTGCAACATATTTTCTCTTACACATGCCCATTGTTTCCTTAATTTCTATTTGTCATTAATCAACGCCAAGAGGTAAAAACAAAAAACATTTAATCTACAGGCACATATTTGGAATGTGGAAAAAAGTAAACACTGAGCCTATTGGAAACTCTCATGGCTGTAGACAGAACAAAAAAATTCAGTACAAGCAGTAGATAAAGTCATTTGAGGTCAGGATCAAACATTGGACCCTGAATTTATAAGGCATCAGTATTATCTGCTGTGCCACCATATCTTCCACTTCATCCATGTTCTTTACTCATTCTTTCTCTGTTGATCTATTATCTTGTGAAATTTCCTTTCTTCAGAAGGGGATTAAAATATTTTATCTTCCATTGTTCCTTTACCCTATTTTTCTTTCACTTGGCCTCAATCTTTTCAATCTTTCTTTTTATTTCCATATTCCATGTGCAGCTGGGCACAGTTGAAGTAGGCTGTGATACAATAGTTGAGGAAAACAATGGCAAATATTTTTCGAAGTGTGAAACCATCCTGTTTCATTATTCTTTGCTCTATTAGAAGCAAATACTTGCTAATTGCTCTGAGAATTTGAGTCAATGCAGTTCTTCCACTATACATCCCAACTAAACCTTCACAAATCTGAAGTACAAACCCCAAATAAATCCAGAATTTGGTTTTCTAAGTGCGGAGACCCCAGCTTTCCGTCTCCTTTATGAAGTAACATGTTAAAAAGCCTTTAAGAAGATTATATGGAAGAGCTTTGAGCAGGCAGATCTTATGTTGATTGGCTGTCTCAGTGCCAGCTGGCCTTGCCAGGTTAAGTTGGATGCTGGAGGCCAATGTAACTCCTGCTGGAGGCTCATTTTCTGCGCGATTAATGAATGTTTATATTTGGGTTTCCAAAGGAGGGTAAACAAAATACTACTGATCTCATAAAAAGAGCTTTCTCATATTTTGCATATGGGGAAGCAAAATTTAGGTTATGGAGTTTACAAGTATTCTCAGGTGGTTAACAAGAAAATATACTTTAATGAGTTATAACTCAGCTTCAGGCTTTGCTTATTCCCAGACTGCTTGTATTTTACCAAGTCAATATATCTATTTATAATTACTGACTCATTAGTTTATGCACCAATTAGTATATTTTTCAATGCTTAATCAAAAACAAAACTCTAACCTGTTTAGCTCATTTGCCACAAACAATATTTGTTATTTCTCAGTGTTGAACAGACTGGTTACATCATAGCCTGGTATGCAAACACCAAAGCCCTTGAACAGAAATGCCTAAAAAAGTAATGGGTACAATCCAGTCCATCTAGGGTAAATCCCTACCCACTATTGAGCACATCTTCACAGGGTGCAGTTTCAGGAAAGCAGCATCCATCATCAAGAGCCTTGCCATCCAGACCTGCTTTCTTCTTGCTGCTACCATCAGGAAGAAAGTACAGGAGCCTCATGACCCACACCAGCAGACTATGGAACAATTATTATCCCTCTGTCATCAGGCTCTTGAGCCAGAGCAGATAACTTCACACAACTTCACTTGCCCCATCACTGAAATGCATCCAGAACCTATGGACACACTTTCAAGGACTCTTCATCTCCTGTTCTTTAAATGTATTGTTTTTTTATTATTATTATTTCTTTTTTATTTTTAATTTGCACACTTTGTCTTTTGCAAATTGGTTGTTTGTCCATCCTGTTGGTGCAGTTTTTCATTGATTCTATTGTGCTTCTTAGTATTTACAGTGTATATCTGGAAGAAAATAGATCTCATGTTTGTAAATGGTAGTATTTATGAATGTTCATAATAAATTTACTTTGAACTTTGAATATGGAGATGGTGTGATCATCGTAAGAGCCATAACATTTATTTTTAACACAATACTAGAAGCATCAATCTTTGATTCTATACAGAAAAATATCTTTTTTTTTCTTGTAAATGATCTTGAGAGGTGGATTGTAAGTCTGACTGATCATGCAAAAAGTTGAGCATCACTAAAGTAAATTACAGGGATCAGTATAAGCTTGCTTCAGTTTTAAGCCACTGCTTCTTTCAATGCTCACTTGAAAGCTCTTAGGTTCAAAGTAAGTTTTAAAACTCTAAAGTATCAAAACAGAATATTAAACATACTGAAATGCATGCTTTGTTCTAAAAACTGTGTGTCAATCATAATGAGAATTCATGATCTTTTGTAATGTAAACAAAATAGTTAAGGATTGATAATTAATCGCATTTTAACAAAATAAAATTTGATTATGCCTTCCAGATCTTAATACTGATTAAGGTGTGGGGACAGAAAATAATGCTTTGAAGTTTTAGGTGTGGAACATTTTACAGTTCTCATACTTTGTTCTCTATTTAATAAAATCACAGCTGATCATCCACCTTGTAATCATTTTCCTGCTATATCTCCTGAATTTGGGTTTAATGATTTCAACTTTGATTTCAGTGAATTATTTGAATCTCTACAGCACTCCAGGATGAGAATTCCATCAATTTTCCATCCTTCGAGTGAAGAAATTACTCCCTTCTTCAGTCTTAAATGACTCTTCCTTTATTTCTTAATTGGGACTCCAAGTTCTAGTCTTCTCAGTCTGCCAATCAAGCAGTATGCAATGTTTCCCTTCCCCAGATCCATCCTATTGACCCTTATATGAATTATTTATGATTCAAGAAGTTCACCTTTTATTTTCCTGAAGTCCAAAGAAAAGAAGCCAAGCCTAATCAACCTCTACTCATTCTACCATTCCAGGAACCATTTTGATGAATATTCATTGCACTCCTCTACAAGTAAATTCTTTCTTTTCAGTTAAAGAGATGAAAATGGTGCCAAAAACAAAAAAAAAAATCCAGTGAGTGGCTGTTCTGTGAGCGAAAACATCTTGTTAAGTCCACTTGCTGGATGTATTTTTTGCTTTTGGCACAATTCTTTGCAAGTTCCAGAGTCTGATGTGCGTAAAAATCCCAGGAGATCAGCAGTTTCTGAGATACTCAAATCACCCTGGGCAGCACCTAATTAATTAGCTTGTTTATTTTGGCTTTTTTGTTAAAGAGGTTCCGGACGCGCGCCAGTTCGCTCTGGCTATCACTGCACCCCTGAAGCTAACTAAAGATATAAACTGTTAAAAGTGGAGTTAGTAGTTAGTAGCTTTATCCTAATTACTGGAAATTCTCAGGGTGAAACCCCTTGAGGAGAGACGATATCAATAAAAGACTTATTGAAGCTACAGCTATAACAAGCATCAACTATAGCGAGACAATATCGGCAGAGAGTAGAGTTCAAGATCTCTACCACGTAACTGGGAATTAGCTCAGATCAATCATACCAAGGGATTTGGTCAGGTTTTTTTTAATATAAGTTTTGTGAGTTGACTTTCCATCGGTGACCCAGTATTTTATCCAATGACCAAGAAACAAAATAGAGAGACACTCAAAATTGAAGAACCCATGCGGGAACAAAATGTTTCAAGATGTAGATGATTTAATATGGTTGGTTGTAAAAGTTTATTTTTCATTCAAAGGAGCTGAATTTGATTTTCTGGAAGAACAGGTAAGTTTTGCAAAGACTTCAATAAATTACTGAATGAGATTTACTTTGTTTAAAAGTTGTGATGTTAGAATTTGTCGTGAAAAGAGTTAAGCTGTATATATATATATATATATTTGGGGGTATTGAATTTGAATTTATATACATACTGACATGAAATTGAAACAGAAGTTAACCATAATACTTCAACATAATAGGAATTCAACTAGTTTCCGAACTAACTAGGAATAGATAAAAGGGAAAAGTTAGTTGATAATACTTGAAATAGCATATAACACTGGATCTAATTAGTTAGAGAAATTGGAGTAATAAAGGCTATGCTAATGAATTACGCTGATTCTAACTAAAAAGGAATTTGGTTTTGTTGATATCTGAGATTTGGAACCTAAAACAGAAATGATGGAATTTTGAATTGTTCTTACTCATGTAAATATTTGATGTATTTTGCTATTTTTTATAAAAAAAACTTACCTCCAGAGGTGTGTGTTTTCTATTCACTGCTTCTTACGATACCTAGAGCTTCTGATGGCCTACTATCACCTAGAGTAGTACTATGTCATTCGATTTTCTCATAAACAGTGCGGTGCCCAGTCACACGAGATAAGACAAGTGCCACACAGGTATTACACATGTATCACTAAACCTCTATTTTACTTCCTTCTTCTTCTAAATAGACATATAATGCAGCTATTCTTAGTGTTATTTCAGTAATGCTTTGCATTTTTAAGAATTTACACAGGATTTCCGCATGAATGGAATCCTTACTTATGAAATATTTTGTACTCTGGCATGATCTTTTGCCAATGAAAACCACTATTTTAGAATTAGAATTTAAATGTAAATATTTTAAATACTACTAATATCCCAAATTGGTATATTTGGTTTATTATTGTTGCATGTAGCTAGGTACAGTGAAAAAAATGTTCATTATTGATCAATTCATTACAACAGTGCATTGAGTTAGTACAGATAAAACAATAACAGAGTGCAGAATAAAGTGTAACAGTTAAAATGCAGTGCAGGTAGACAATAAGGTGGAAGATCATAATGAGATCATGAGGTAAATTATGAGGTCAATTGTCCATTTTAGCAAACTAGGAGACCATTCAATAGTCTTATAACAGCAGGATTTTGTATCCCCTCTCCAACGAGAGTGGACGATAAGAGAAAACGTCCAGGTGTGCTGAGTCATTCATTATCTTGACAGCTTTACTTAGGTAGTTGGAATTGCAGACAGAATCCATAAAGGGGTGACTGGTTTCTGTGATATGCTGGGTTGAGTCCACGACTCCCTGTAGTTTGTTGTTCTCATGAGCAGTGCAGTTTCTATATCAATCTGTGATGCCTCTGGATTGGTTGCAAGGGGGAAAGACAAACTTCTTTAGCCTCATAAGGAAGTGGAGATGTTGGTGAGATTTCTTGATCACAACATCAATGTGATCGGACCAGGACAAGTTATTGGTGATGTTCACTTCTAGAAACTTGATGGTCTCAACCCTCTTGAACTCAGCACCCTTGGGATAAACAGAGAATGTGAGTTGCCAACCTCTCCCCCAAAACTCAATGACTAGCTGCTTTATTTTCCTGACACTGAGGGAAAGGTTATTATCATATGTCCTTCCTGTATTCTGACTCATCAGTATTTGAGATGCAGCCCATTACAGTGTTATAATCTGCAAACTTGTAAATGGAGTTTGAGCAGAATTTATTATGTATTATATATTAGAACCCATTACGTGTTTCCTAATGGAATTGCTGAAGCAACTTAATCACATAGGTTTCATCAAGACATTTAATTTAGCGGTAGTGCTTTTATAGGATAATGTGCAACATTGATAATAACAAGGTTCATGACACGGTGTTCTCAAGGCCTTAGTTCTCTTTCAGGATTCTTGACACAGAGCCTGTATGTGGCTTTTCAAGTCCTTTTTGCAGGCATATTAATAGTGTACAGTTATTACAATGAAATACTGTATATTATTGAACTGTATGCTACTGAATTTCCTTCAACCACACACAGCCTGGTTTCTCTATAGATTCATGGAATTGTAAGTTCTTTTCAAATTAATGTTGATGATGCAGCATTGTACACACTGGTATTCTGAAATCCTCTGTTGATCTTCCTGAAGTTCTATTTTATAGGAGTCCGCGCCAGTGGCTGAAAGAGTCTCAGGAGCTTCCTGAAATGGAGAAACTTTTAGGTTCTGAGGCTACAAGAATAAAAAAAAACAGAAAAATGCTAAAAAAATAATTAATTATCTTCCAAATTCCATGCCTTGCAATGATATATCTTTAACTGACATGTCTTTTTAGATATGAAATAGGGATGTTAGGAATAAGAGTGGTGGGGGTGGGAACTAGCTGTACTAATAACTTGTACATATTCAGTAGAGAAGTCTTCCCACCCCCGGTCTGTTAAGAGTATCGTGGTGTGAGGTGGTGAGGGTGAAGGGACAGCTGGTGGTTCAGAGATGGTTGCTTTTTGCTTCAAAAATAAATGATTTTAATACAAATATACGTTTAAGGATTGTAAAACAGTACATAGCTTTTTACATTCATAATGCCATCCAGCCTATACATTCATTGTGCTGACAAATCTACACATTTGCAGTGTTTAATACATTTAATTTCAGTTTAATTGCAGTGTTTAATACATTTAATTTCAATTTAATACATTCCATTACAAGTCACCAAAGTCTTTTTGAATGCTATACCCTTCAAACAAGAGATAGCATGATCATAGATTATAACCCTTCCCCATAAATCAGATCAGGTTTAATTGTCATTCAAACCATACATGGATACCACCAGACAAAACAGCGTTCTTCTGGGGCCAAGATGCAAAAACATACATGCACATAAAGCCTTTGTGTTGGCTGTATCAACCTTCAATGTACACATTAGCATATACTCCCATTGCCTGGAATGGACCAGCCAGGCGTTTTCCTTTGATGGACATCTCCCTGCACTGGAAGACCAACAAGTTTCAGGCAGATCAAAGAGAACCTTTCAATGAATTGATGCTCTTCCAGCAGCACTTGATATTTGCTTTGGTATACGTCTGCTTAGAAACAGTCCATTGTTCAGGGACTCATCTGTAATGCATCTGCTCTGGAACCTTGCATTCTTTGCAAATTCATTGTCCACAAAGAGGTGGGTGATTGCCTCATCCTTATCACACCACCTTGAGGGCAGTCTGCTGAGATTGAGACAAACGCATTTCATTTAGAGAGCCAAAAACTTACCAGTTATTACCTTCCTACCTTCAGACTGAAAGGCTGATTTGTGCTTTATCTTTCCTTTCCATCATTAGATTTGTGGAATCAATGCCCCAGAGAGGCACTTGCCTCAATTTTGCAATGAAAGACATGACTAAAGTGAAAATCTATCTTGGCTTTTTCAGAGGCTGCAATATTATTCTCATTTCCCCCTTCGACTTGAAGCATAACGTCTGTAAATGCACACGGAATCTGCCATAAATATGTAATGAAGGAGCGTACGGAAATGTGAGCTTTGTTCTCAGTGGAGTCACAGTGATGGAACCATTGCAGTAATAAATCAAGGTCTAACTCTCCTCCAATGTTGCTATCTTATTTTTGCAGAACACACAAAAATCCTTTCTTTTTATTT
Source organism: Mobula birostris (assembly GCF_030028105.1). Taxonomy (NCBI): domain Eukaryota; kingdom Metazoa; phylum Chordata; class Chondrichthyes; order Myliobatiformes; family Myliobatidae; genus Mobula; species Mobula birostris. Next base: position 86,749,323 of record NC_092379.1, on the reverse strand, counting down.
TTCAAGCCTCTTCAGCTGTTGTATACAGTGTGTCTTTTCTCATACTGTTGGTGTTTTTGTTTCTCATTTCTAACATTAGCAAAACACATTATAATCATGTAAAAGCATAATTGTCCTTGGAAAAATCTACAAGTCATTAAATATGGACTACATAAATTGTTAACCTACTGATGGTGCTGAATTCAAAAGAGAATTACATTTTTAATCCAACTTGCTAAATAGAAAGACTATGTAGGTAAAGGAACATTGGATTAAAATTACAAGCAATGTTAAAGAACAAAGCAGCAAGCAGAATTTAATGTGAGAAGTATAACTCTAATAAATTATAGCAATAACCAGAACAAATGCTGGAATGAGAAGAAAAGCGCGGCTTGTCCTGATGTACTGTTCTGCAGCAAGTCAAAAATATTTTCATTTCAGCACAGGACACTAGAGGGATAATTGTCCTCGGCCAAAAGAGTTCATTCTTCATCAAGCACATCCGAATATTTGCCTGCATAGTGGAAATCAGTATTCAATATATATTTCTACTGTGTTTGCAATCTTCCACTGCAGCATACAAATCACACAATCTCAGGGGACTAGTTTGTGTGCAGGTACTACTTTAGTTGAGTTTGAGACACATAATTTGATAATGCAAAAGTAAAGGAAGCCTTGGCAGACGGTGAATCCGTAAATACTAGACCTAGAGCTCAACCTTAGCAAGTCTCCAAACTGATGGGTTTCTATGGGACTCTGTCTCATCCATCAAAAACCCTTAAACAGAATAATGTTCTGCCGAGAACAAACCGGAATATTTCAGAATGAATACTTCCAGTGATATATTGAGTTTCAGCGGAACAGTTAAAATTTCAAAAGAAAAGAAGGTAAGTTTGTTAAGAAGAACAATTTCAATGATTTCCTACAGGTATTTGGGAGGAGATGTGAAAATATACCAAAAGTAGGAGGTGAAAACATTATAACAAGGAAAATATACGAAAATAATTGAGATGTTTATCTCTGTCTTTCACTTTCAGCACATGAATCAATTATTTAACAACCACTAAAGACTCTTCCTTTTTCTCATTTTACTGTTTTTTTGAGAACGAGAGAAGAGCTTTCTTTTTGTCTCAGATACAAATACTGGGATGGATACTTATCAGAACCAAAGCTTAATATCAGATAAGACAATTATTAATTTTTTTGACAAAGTTGCTAGGTTGGCAAAATTCCATCAAAAGGCTTTCATTAACAGGAATCTTTCAGGACATTAAAAACTTCTAATACAGCAATTAATGTTCATTTGAAAGCCACAGCTTTTTGAAGAGGGTCAGTGTTGGTAAAGTGTGTATTAGGAAGGATTCTGTTTTTTAGGTTTGATGCTCTTTGAAATATTCTTAGAATCACATTTTGGTTACATTACAGGAGGAAGCCATTCAGCCCATCATCTTCACAGCAATTTTCTGCCAGCTCCTCATTTCCATTTTCTGTGGAAGCCAAAACTAGAATTTGCCTCTACCACATCTCGAGGAAGATCACTCCTGGTTCCAATGCTGCATAAGGAATGTTTTGCTTCATGTTACTCTGGATTTCTCCTTTTATTTATGCCTGTATTCTTGATTCTTTGACCGCGCCCCCCCCCCCCCACCACAGGGAACAACCTTTCATTATCTACCTTGTCCAAAATGGTCATGGTAGGAAACTGAGTATTAGCTTAGGTTAGATTATGAGGACACTCAGTCCTCGTTTATTGTCATTTAGAAATGCATGCATTAAGAAATGATACCATGTTCCTCCAGTATGATATCACAGAAACACAGGACAGACCAAGACTAAAACTGACAAAACCACATAATTATAACATATAGTTACAACAGTGCAAAGCAATACAGTAATTTGATAAAGAGCAGACCATGGGCACGGTAAAAAAATGTCTCCAAGTCCCGATAGCCCATCATCTCACGCAGATGGTAGAAGGAAGGAACTTTCCCTGCCATGAACCTCCAGCACCGCAAACTTGCCGATGCAGCACCCTGGAAGCACTTGACCACAGCCGACTCTTGAGTCCGTCTGAAAACTTCGAGCCTCCGACCAGCCCTCCAACACCGAGCACCGAGCACCATCTCTGCCGAGCGCTTCGACCCCGCCCTGGCCGCGGAGAAACAAGAAAAGCCGAGGACTCGGGGTTCCCCTCCTGAGATTCAGGATCACACAGTAGCAGCGGCAACAAAACAGGCATTTAAGAAGTTTCACCAGATGTTCCTCCGTGCTCTCAAATCTGTCTCCATCAAATCAGGATTGTGCACGGCACCCTACTTGACAGATAACAGATATTCATTACCGGAGTGACCGCTGCGCGTTGTGTCGTGCCACCATCTTCTCCTCCTCCTCACTATTGTAATGGAACAGAGGGACTTGGGAACATAAGTGTAAAGTTCATTGAAAGAAGTGTCACAGATAGACAGGGTAGTGCAAAAGGCTTCACCTGTCAGGGAATAGAATATTGAAGTTAGGACATTATGAAGCAATTGTATAAATCATTGGTGAGGATGCACTTGAGGGACTGTTTACAGTTGTGGTCACACTTTTATAGGAAAGGTGTGTTTGACCTGGAAACAGTGCAAAAATGATTTGAAAGGATGTTGCCAGGACTAAAGGTCCTGAGTTATAGGGAACAGGTTGGCTAATCTGGGACTTTATTTCATAGTAATGTAGGAAAATGAGTGATGACGTTGTAGAAATGTTTAAAACTGAGACATAGATAAGTTGGACATTTTTCTCAGGGTAGGGGAGTTTCTTAATGTTGTTATATCTGGGGGTCATAATAGGGACAAGTTCCCACTACCTTTTAAATACTCCCAATGGCGTGCACCTCAAATCGCCTTTTACAACTAAGTCCAGCTCCTGGCCTTCTTGTGTGGCTTAGCTACTTAGCCCACAGAACCATTTCTACTGACAGAAGAGGCAAAGGTGGGTTACTGACACCTTAAAGCCAGTTGCTTTGGGCAGATGGGGCTCGTCAACATTAGCAGTTCAACTCGGACAGTGGTCCCCAACAACCGGGCCGCAGACCGGTACCGGGCTGCAAAGCATGTGGTACCGGGCCACAAGGAGATGATATGATTTGGCGGTATGATGAGTAAGAAACAAACATCGCTTGAGAGTTTCTTTAGAAGAAGTGGTAGGGGACATAAAAGGCCTAAAGATGATGATAACGCAGAGACAGTTGAGGCCGAGACCACAAAAAAAAAGAAAGCTTCCTTCAACAGAAAATACGACGAGTCGTACATAAAATATGGCTTTATTGCGATTGATGACTTGCACGCTCCAAGCCCCCTGTGTGTGATAGGTGGGGACAAGCTGTCTAATGAGGCAATGAAGCCCTCAAAGCTGCTTCAGCACCTTGAGTCCAAGCACCCTGCACTTAAAGACAAACCCGTTGAGTTTTATGAGCGGAAAAAACATGAGCAAGCAGGACAGAAGCAAGTGCTGACAGCCACCACTTCCATAAGTGCTGCTGCTCTGAGAGCGTCGTACTTAGTGGCTAGCCATATTACTAAGGCTAAGAAACATCTGGTTGAGCAGCTTTGCGAGGAAATGGATGCAGAGCACAAACGCTTCTCTTACACACTAAAATCAGGTGGCTATCAAGGGGGAGAGCCTTGGCCAGGATTTTTTGAGTTAAGAGAGCAGCTACAGAGATTTCTTTCAGGAAAAAAGTCACCACTGGCAGCACACTTCAGTGATGAGGAGTGGATAACAAAACTCAAAACAAAACAAAAATCTGTGTGACATCTTCAACCTGCTCAATGAACTCAATTTGTCACTTCAGGGGAGAATGACAACTGTCTTTAAGTTGGCAGATAAAGCATCTGCTTTCAAAGCCAAACTGGAACTGTGGGGACGGCGAGTGGACAGGGGCGTATTTGACATGGTCCCAACATTAGCTGGGATTTTGGGAGATACTGAGGCCGCACCGTCTTTCTCACAGCTGGTGCGCGATCACCTATCTTCGTTGTCGATGACCCATTTGTGAATGTCCCCGGTGAATCATCCATGTCAGCACAGGAAGAAGATCAACTCCATGAGCTTGCAAATTACGGTGGGCTGAAAATTATGTTTGATACAACAGCTCTGCCAGCATTCTGGATCAAAGTCAAGGTTGAATATCCTGAGACAGCCACGAAAGCACTGAAAACATTGCTTCCATTTCCAAAATCATATCTCTGTGAAGCAGCATTTTCTGCAATGAATGCAACGAAAACTAAATTGCGGAATAGACTGGACATAAAGGAACCCCCTTCGAGTATCGCTGTCTCCCATCACCCCTCAATGGCGTCATCTTGTTGCGGGGAAACAAGCCCAGGCCTCCCACTAATTCAGCGATATTGGTGTGTTGCAATGATTTTATACGTTCATATGAGGAAAATAGGAAAATATGCGCTGTGTGTTTAATATCCAAACGTTACTTAAAATGTTATGATGCTATAGACTTATAAGTGACTTATAATTGACTTATCACTATATTCATGCAAGGAAAATATGCACTGTGTGTTTAGTATTAAATTTGTTAGCTAAACCCTTTTAGAAACAAAATTGAGTGTATTAGCCACTTATAAGTGACTTATAGTTGACTTATCACCTATATTCCGGTTGTGATTAACACACTCCCCCACCCCCGGTCGGCAGTCCGCAAGAATATTGTCAATATTAAACCGGTCCGCGGTGCAATAAAGGTTGGGGCCCCCTGATCTAGGAGAAGGAAAACTCTGATCTCAAATCTTTGCTGCCTTACGGGTATACCCACTCATGGGGAAGGTTTTGGGAGTAAACCCTGAGGGAAAAATCTGGAGCTAGAGTCCCTAAGGCAGTCCTACATTGAGTTCAATGCTGAATGACAATTTCTCCAATGCTGCAGGTACCAAACTGTATAGGTCTCTGCCATTCATTTTGGTTCATCAGATAGACATATCAGAATGGGAATGGGACGTAGAATTAAAATGTGAGAAAGCAGGATCTCCCAGTGGCCACACATTTTAATTCCACGTCCCATTCCCATTCTGATATGTCTATCCACGACCTCCTCTACTATAAAGATGAAGCCACACTCAGGTTGGAGGAACCACACCTTATATTCTGTCTGGGTAGCCTCCAACCTGATGGCATGAACATTGACTTCTCAAACTTCCGCTAATGCCCCACGTCCCCCTTGTACCCCATCCATTATTTATTTATATACACACATTCTTTCTCTCTCCCTCTCCTTTTTCTCCCTCTGTCCCTCTGACTATACCCCTTGCCCATCCTCTGGGTTTTTCCCCCGCTCCCCCTTTTCTTTCTCCCTGGGCCTCCTGTCCCATGATCCTCTCATATCCCTTTTGCCAATCAACTCTTGGTTCTTGGCTCCATCCCTCCACCTCCTGTCTTCTCCTATCATTTTGGATCTCCCCCTCCCCCTCCCACTTTCAAATCTCTTACTAGCTCTCCCTTCAGTTAGTCCTGATGAAGGGTCTCGGCCCAAAACATCAACTGTATCTCTTCCTAGAGATACTGCCTGGCCTGCTGCGTTCACCAGCAACTTTGATGTGTGTTGCTTGAATTTCCAGCATCTGCAGAATTCCTTGTGTTTACATGGACGACAGCTTGCTTTCCATATTGTTCTGTCCAGGCTTGCTTATCTAGACAGTAGGATGCAATATCCATGGTGAACTTTGACCAACAGAGACCTCACCTCAGGGGAGTATAAAACTAGAGCAGCGGTCCCCAACCGCCGGGCTGCGGACCGGTACCGGGCCGCAAAGCATGTGCTACCAGGCCACGAGGAAACAATATGATTTGGCGATAGGAGTCAGCTGCACCCTTCCTCATTCCCTGTCACGCCCACTGTTGAGCTTGAACACAGGCGAGGTCATTACACACATGTCATCCATGTCAGCGCAAGAAGGAGATCAACTCCTCGAGCTTGCAAATGACGGCAGGCTGAAAAGTAAGCTTGACATAACATCTCTGCCGGCATTCCGGATCAAAATCAAGACTAAGTATCTTGAGGTAGCCACGAAAGCACCGAAAACGTTGCTTTCTTTTCCAACATACCTTTGCAATGAATGCAATGAAAACTAAATTGCAGAACAGACAGGACATAAGGAACCCCCTTCAAGTATCGCTGTGTCCCATCACCCCTCGATAGGACCATCTTGTTGCAGGAAAACAAGCCCAGGGCTCCCACTGATTCAGCGATATTGGTGTGTTGCAATGATTGTATATGTTCATACGGGGAAAATATGTGCTGTGTATTTAATATCCAAATGTTACTTAAAATGTTATGATGCTATTGACTTATTAGTGACTTATATAACCATATAACAATTACAGCAGGGAAACAGGCCATCTCTGCCCTTCTAGTCTGTGCCAAACGCTACTCTCACCTAGTCCCACCAACCTGCACTCAGCCCATAACCCTCCATTCCTTTCCTATCCATATACCTATCCAACTTTTCTTTAAGTGATAATATAGAACCTGCCTCTACCATTTCTACTGGAAGTTCGTTCAACACTTACTTCAAGCTCCCCTGTCCTCCCCTGATAATTGACTTATTGCTATATTCATGCAAGGAAAATACGCACTCTGTTTAATATTAAATTCATTAGATAAACCCTTTTTGAAACAAAATTGAGTGTATTAGCCACTCATTGCCTATATTCCGGTCGTGATTAACACCCCCGAACAGAATCGCCAAAAACAATTTGTAGGAAAAAAACGGCACGTACACGCATGCGCAAGTCAAGCATGTGCACTGGTTCCCGCGCAAGGCTTCATGGTCATTGTAGTCCTTCTTGGGGTAAACAAGGTATTTGACTGCTACTCTTGTCCACTGGCAACCCTACCCACTCCCCCCCCCCCACCCCGGTCGGCCGGTCCGCAAGAATATTGTCAATATTAAACCGGTCTGCAGTGCAAAAAAGTTTGGGGACCCCTGAACTAGAGGACATAGATTTAGGGTGAGAGGGAAAAATATTTCAAAGGGATCTTTGGGGTAACTTTTTTTTGCAGGGCGGTGAGTGTGTGGAACGAGATACCTAAAGAAATGGTTAAGGTGGGTAAAATACTATTTATATAAAAGGCACTTGGATAGGTATATTGAGAGTGAGGCTTAGGAGGAAATTGGGACTAGGGACGGTGGCATGGATTAATTGGACTAAACAGCCTGTATCTGTGCGATTATGGCTCTGTGACTACATGACCCTTTCTGGAAGATAAAATGAACCTATGTGCATATGTATTAGAATTATGGAAATGATGTGGGTTCTTGAACTGTAATTGACATTCAGGTTCTTATAGCAATGTGTTTTTATCTGGCAAAAGTAAAATTCTTCGTAAAATTCTTGTTTTCTTTTGTTATTGCGACAAAGTTTAGTAGCTTTTGGGAATACAAATCTTCTTGACACAACTGAGGAGGGGGTGGCGTCAGCCGAAGCCACTTAAGGAAGGGACCCTTATTTCTATTTTCATATATGGAAGAAAATTCTAGCCTCTTTACTTTGGATGTAAACTAATTAGTCTCTTCCCCAGTTCCTCACTTTTCTGTGTACCCTTCTACTTGTACGTTGATGAAATACCTTTTTCTTCATGCTTCTTTCCTTCAAGAAGCAATGTGCCTCACTGCATAATCATATTATGCAAAATGAATACAACAATTATCGACATGCTAGCTGGGTTGTGCTGCAAGCATCCTCTAAAAATCTCAGGCATCTGAAATGAGAATTCTGAATGCTAAAGGTTTACTTACTCATTAAGTTTTATATTCTCAAGGCTCTTGTTTTATTGTTATCTTCCCCTATCTATGCAGAGCCAACAGGAGTCATTAGCTATGGTTTATAACCAATTACCAATCCAACTTCATGATGCGACTTTCTTGCAACTGAGGGCCACATATGTAATAGATAATAAAAGCATCATGACTGCATCTCAGCAGGGTTAATTAATGCGTTAGATAAAGAGAATGGCTTGACATTCAAGATGGACATTAATGGAATGAAATGATGATGCTACAGCACTGAGAGGATGGGTGCAAGGGAGTCTGAAGGGCACATTAATTGTTCCCTGCACCTGTCAGAACCTTGCTGTTATTTCAATTATTCAATTACAGCGTGTGGGTGTTGCTGCCAAGGACAGCACTTATTGCCTGTTCCTAATTGTCCTTGAGAATATGGTGAAGAGCCACCAGTTTGAACCTTTACAGTCCTTCCAGAAAAAAAAGGTAGTTCTAGGACAATGAGGAACAGCAACATAAAGTTAATTTTATGGTTTTTTTTTCTGAGCACTGTCTGATAATTTCATTTGCAGACTTAGAACTGTGTCTCAGCTATATGTTTAATCATCCAATTTCACGTCAACTGTTTGTCAAATAGTATAATATATTTTAATTACAGATAAGATAATATATCAGTGATTGAGGCACTTCAGCAAGTACAAACTAGTATACTTATACCTAAAATAAAGTTCCTTACTTAATCTTAAAAAAAACATAACATCCATCTTTCTTTAAAGATAATGCTTTTTTAAAGTTCAAAATAGGCAATCCATATAAAACTTATTTAAACTCAATTCCCAACAGTGTTTGGGCAAAAAAGATGTTACATTTCCCTTCACTGGTTCTGCTTCTACACATCTCTCTGTGGCAGACTAGTGCATAGCTTTGGTGATTTTATTTTGGTTATTCATGCTGCTGTGGAATTTATATTCACTTCTGCAGATATTGTTGATATTGCTTTGATATTTCCTATCCCTTCCATTTCCATGTAAATCAGAATGGGTTTGCTTCCAACCTCATCTACTGAACCATCTCAGTCTTGGGATATCAGCTTTATTAATGACTGTAGCTTGGTTCCAGGTCCCCATGCTATGATTTTGCACATGGACTACTTGTTCTCTCTGCATCTCAGCTAACAGTGCCTTCAGTCACATTTCAGAATCAGATATCACCAACATCTGTTGTGAAACTTGTTAACTTTGCAGCAGTAATACAATACATGATAATACAGGAAAAATGAGAATTACATCAAGAGTGTGTGTGTATGTGTGTATATATATATAAAATAGTTATGTAATTAGTGTAAAAGCATATATTAAAAATTTAGACCATAAGACAAAGGAGCAGAAGTCAGTCATTCGGCCCATCCAGTCTGCTCTGCCATTTTATCATGAGCTGATCCATTCTCCCATTTAGTCCCACTCCCCCGCCTTCTCACCATAACCTTTGATGCGCTGGCTACTCAGATACCTATCAATCTCTGCCTTAAATACACCCAATGACTTGGCCCCCACTGCTGCCCGTGGCAACAAATTCCATATATTCACCACCCTCTGGCTAAAAAAATTTCTTCGCATCTCTGTTCTAAATGGGCGCCCTTCAATCCTTAAGTCATGCCCTCTCATACTAGACTCCCCCATCATGGGAAACAACTTTGCCACATCCACTCTGTCCATGCCTTTCAACATTCAAAATGTTTCTATGAGGTCTCCCCTCATTCTTCTAAACTCCGAGGAATACAGTCCAAGAGCGGACAAACGTTCCTCGTATGTTAACCAAATTAGTGAGGTAAATTAGTGAGATAGTGTTCATGGTTTCATTGTCCATTGAGAAATCGGATGGCAGAGGGAAAGAAGCTGTTCCTGAGTTTTCTTGGATACTGTAGAGACTACTACCCATGAAGGAGCTGACTAATTTTACAACTCGCTGCAACTTACTTCGATCCTGTGCAGTAACCCCTCCACCCACCCTCCCTGATACCAGATGGTGATGTTCTCTATGGGTCATCTGTAAAAATTTGCTTCTTTATACTTGTATATTAATCAGGTATTGACTTAAGTTATCTTGGTCATGTTGAGATGTACAATATTTGCCTTTGTAAAGTTGTCTTGAGATTTTTGCCATAGCTCTGTTTTGGAAAATGTAGATCAGTATGTAAGTATGGCAAGGTCTGAACCTATCTTGTTACTGCATTTATTAAGGTTCTTTAGAGCTGTCTTACTGCAAACGTACAGTTTGTCCTATTAAGCAGAGTGAGGATGAGGTTAAAATGTTGAATATGGCTCACCACATTACAGCTTCAGGAGAACCAGGATTCAAGGTGATGGTATTTCTATTGTAGTTGTTCTGCTGCTGAATGGAAAAGGAAGTAGCAGTCTATAATGGTGTGCCTATTCTTGCATGTATGTGAGCAAATCAGTTCACATGTAAAAAAAATATATAAATCACTTTTCTTGTTGTATCCTTCTGCACATAATGGACAATGGTATAGTCCTCCTTATGTCTTTATTGATGGCAATCTACTATGTACTTGATCAATGGCAATTGTCCTTCATGTACCTTCTGGAGTATGTTTTCTTCTCTTTTTGGTGTGTGATGATGCTGGATTGAGCTTGCAAAACATTATCTTCCAACATGATTAATTTCCGCAATAAAATTTTATTGTCAATGTTTACTTCATTTTTTCCCATGAGAAAATATCTTTATCTGCACATCTTGGTTAGTTTCTTCTCTAATTTTATTCAGATTATTAGCTAGATGGTGTACCTACACACATCAGTCCCTCATCTCTTGCTTTTCCTGCAGCAACTGTCTAACTATGCAGTTGCTAGAACATCCTTTTTCTTCATTTGTACTTCAAAGACATAAGTCTCACGAGTAATCTTTGCAGTCATATCAGCATCGTACATTCTTTTTTTGTAGATTTTCTCTTGGGGATTGGTGATCAGTTTCTACCATAAGCTTCCTCCTGCACAAATGTGTGATTTTTTTTTTCACATTCAGAAATCACTGTTAATTTCTCTCTTCATATGATAGTGTATCTTGTTTCTGCCAATATGAATGTTCTAGATGCAAAAGCTATTGGGGTTGCCGTTTTGTTCCCAAGCCTTTAGAAGAAGAAATCACCTGCAAAAGAAGAGTATTGTTGTTTAAATAGGTTTATCTCGCCATGTAACATTTCACCTAGTTTGTTCATGGGGTTGTGACCACAGTAGTCAGCAACTTCTTTTATTCATTCTCTTGAGTTTATCATATGCTCTCACATACAAGGAATAGTCATAGCCATACTTTATTGATCCCGGGGGAATGAATTTGATTAGCCTTGGAAGCCTTTTTTCTTACTTTCCCTCACCTTTTAAATGAATTGACCACTTTTCTTTACTATGGTGCTTTTGTGAACATTCAACTTAAGGCCCACCATTTTGGTGCTTGAGATGGTACTTGTGTCCTCTGCTTTTCACTCCATAGACCTGGTTCTATCTTACATTGACTATAAGTCTTATCTATTTTATGTTGAAACATCTTTTGGTGTACTCAAAGACCAAAAGCTAAATACTTGAGTTTTTACCAGCCAAATGTTGTGTTGTCAGTGGTAAAGGTTTTTCTCCTGATCCAAATGGCCTCAATTACACAATGTCTTTCCACTTTAACATCCTCTCCCCCCATTCTCCTCTTCACCCACACTCCTCCCGCTAGTTCCCCTCTCCAACTCCGTTTTATTCCATGCTCCACCAACCTCTTTTATCATATTCCATCATTTTCTTCCTCTTGTCACTTCCACCCATCACCTCACAGCTTCTAACATCATTCCCACTTGCATCTGCCTATCAGCTCCCATACCTGGATCTACCTATCTATCACCTGTTTATTTCTCTCCATAAATGCTGCCTATCCTGGTGAGTTTTTCTTTCACCCAGCAAGTTCCTCCAACGTGTTACTTCAGTGGTAAAATTAGCAGCTGGTGATCTTGCGACAGCCCTCACTAGCTGTCAAAGCCAATCAGAACAGAGCCTAGCGAATGCTTGAAGGGATACTGATTGGCTGGCAGCTGGCTCCTAATGGAGCATCATCTGGAACCACAACGAAACAAAGAACGTGTTCCACAGACAATCCTCTGGCAGCAGGGAATCTAGCCTCTTGTGTTTAATGTAACTACATTGATACAATTAAGTGGTTTGCTGGGTGCTTTCACTGGGTAGTTAACCACATGGCACTGCTTCTGGGGCTGTGCATAGGTCAGATAAAGTTAGAGTAACAAACTTCCCTTCCTGATGAGTATTGGTGAACCAGGAGGCTTTTTACAAGATTGCTTAATGATCATCATAATAAAGCCTCAGTTTTATTTTAATCTCCTGATAAATAATCAGATTTGACTTCCCTGGCTGCAGTTTTGGAATATGAATTGACACCTCTGCATTGCTAGTCCTGTAATTTTATGAATGATATTAATCCCACAGTTCTGTACAATGGTAACATTTTCTCTTGCGTGGATCCCATTGAATATAATGCATTAAAAGTAAAGTGGTGAATTCAACAATTTAATTTGAACAGAAATACAGCAACAGTTTTCTAAATTTAGAAAAGAAAGATAAATTAACCCAAGACAGAAAGTGTCCAGACACTCAGTCCTCAGATTAAATCTATTTACAGTGTATTTACTTTATTTCTCTCCTTCTTGACAGTGGTAATAAATCTTTATACAAGCTTGGCAGTAGCACAAGAGAGTACACAGTGATACACACTTCCAGCTATCATCTCTGAAAGGCATGGACTGTGCTCTCATAATTCCCCCAATCCACTGAGAAGGATACGTATGTATTAGATGCAGATGACCTTAGGAGTATTATCATGGTCTCATTTCCAGCCTGTTAAAAGTGTAAAGAGTGTTTTAAATGCTGTGAGGCTTCAAGATTCAAAATTCAAGTTTGTTTATTGCTATTCATCAATACACAAGTGTAAAGGAGAACAAAATGATTGTTGCTCCAGAATTTTGCATTAAAAATACAATAAGCATAAAGAACACAATGAACATAAATACATATGATTAGTTTGTATACATAGACTGATTGTACATACATAATGTGGCGCTAGATACAGGAGCATCTGCCAGTAAAGTGACTTGGACAGGAGTGGGTGAAGATGTTGTTCAGCCTGGTGACTTTTCAGTTTGATGTTCTAGATGTGACTACTGCGTAACCGCTTCCCTGATGGGAGTGGGGCAAACTGTCCATGAACAGTGTGGGTGGGATATTGTTGATGTTGATGGTCTTTTTATGGCACCTTTCTGTATCCATGCCCTTGGTGTGTAAACTGGTACTGGTGAAGCACTGGGCAGACCAATAACTACCTATTGTTGGTCCTCCTGTCTGTGGCAGTGCAGTTCTGTATCACGTGGTGATGCAGCATGTTACGATACGCTCAAATGCACACCTATAAAAGCTTGTGATTATTGATGTGCATAGTCCAGCTCTCTTCAGCCTCTTCAAAAAGTCGAGGCATTGGTGAGCTTTCTTGACTGTGAGTGATGCGTTCGGGGACTAAGAGAGGATGAGCACTCCCTGGAGTTTAAATCTGCTTGCAGTTTCCATTGCTGTGCCGCTGATATGAAGAGGGTTGTAAGTGCCATAAGTTTTCCTGAAGTCAATTACCATCACCTTTATTTGTTGACATTGAGGAAGAGGTCATTTGTCTGGCACCAGGCCTGATTCACCCACCACCTCTCTGAGGTAAAACTGACTGAAGACCTTCTTCAAAAATGAGAACAAATACTTCAAAGAAATTTTACTAGGAACAAGGTGATATATACAGAAAAAGTCAATCAGAATGAACTCTGTTGTCAGAATGAAGAAGGGAAAATTAAGTTGGAAAGGTACTGCTGGAAATCTAAAACTTAAAGATAAAATGTTGGAAAGACTTAGGAGGTCAGAAGGTATTGGTGGAAAGGGATTCAGTCAACATTTCATGTCTGAAACCTTTCATTGAGCCAGAATAGAGAGAGATACGAGTTAGTTTTAAGTAAGAAACACTAGGGGAGGGATGTGTAGAATAAAGAGACTGTATTATATAAGAAGGCTTGAAATTATTTATTTTTCATGGGTATCAGCACATTAAGGGTCTGTGTGATGAATTCTTAATCTAAATGTGAAGGAAAAAGAAACCGAGGCAACAAAATTTTTAAAAAATGGAAAATACTGGAAAAACTAAACAGGTTAGGCAGCAACCATGGGAAGCTAAATTGTTAGTTTTTCAGATAAAGGATTCTCCATTGGACCTGATTGAAATAGTTTCATGGTCATAGTTACCAGTGTATTAAGCTTTCAGGTCAAAAGCCCATTTTAACTCATACTTTGATGTACAGTCCCTTTCTTCTGTATGTTCTTCCACTCTCCAACCTGACTCCCATAATGCTTGATTCCTTTACCAGTTAAAAATCTATTCTGCTTTAAATATAAACAAGAAAAAATCTGCAGATGCTGGAAATCCAAGTAACATACTTAATGCAGGAGGAACTCAGCAGGGCAGGCAGCATTTATGGAAAAGAGTAAACTGTTGACGTTTTTGGCCAAGACTCGTCATCAGGACCAGAGACAAAAAGATGAGGAGTCAAAGTAAGAAGGTGGGGGAAGGGAGGAAGAAACACAAGGTGATAGGTGAAACCAGGATCGGGGAGGGGTGAAGTAAAGAAATGGGAAGTTGATTGGTGAAAGAGATACAGGGCTGGAGAAGGGGGAATCTGACAGGATAGGACAGAAGGTCATGGCAGAAAGAAAAGGGGGAGGGACACCAGAGGGATGTGATAGGCTGGTAAGGAGATAAGGTGAGAGAGGGAAATTGGAATGGGGAATGGTGAAGGAGAGTGGAGGGAGTATTACCAGAAGTCTGAGAAATTGATGCTTATGCCATCAGGTTGGAGGCTACCCAGACGGAAGATAAGGTGTTGCTCCTCCAACCTGAGTGTGGCTTCATTATGACAGTAAAGGAGACCATGGACTGACATGTTGGAATGGGAATGGGAAGTGGAAATGAAATGGGTAGCTATAAGGAATTGATGTAGACTGGGAGACCAAGCACCGCTTCATCGAGCACCTATGCTCCATCTGCCAGAAAAAGCAGGATTTCCCAGTGGCTATCCATTTTAATTCACTTCCCATTCCCATTCCTCTTTCTGTTCACTGAAAGAAGAGGGTTTTGGAGTCTGAGCCAGTATTTAATTGCCCTTTCATAGTTATCCATGAAACATGCTGGTGAGCTGCCTTCTTAATTTGCTACTATCCTTGATGTGTGGGTGTACCCACAATGCAACTAGGGAGGGAGTTCCTGAATTTTGACCCAGTGTCGAAAGGAACAGCAGTAAGTTTCCAAGTCAAGATGGTGTTTGGCTTGTAAAGCAGCTTCTGGGTGGTAGTTTTCCCATGCTTTTATAGCCCTTGTTTTTCCAACTGGTACAGGTTGTGGGTTTGGAAGGTGATGCCTATGGAATTTTGGTGAGGTGCCACAGTGTACCCTGCAGATGGAGGAAATGCAGCTACTCTGCATTGCTGCTGCATTGTGGTTAAATTGTATATCAAGCTGGCTACTATGTCCTGTAAATTGTCAAGCTTCTTAACTGTTATTGAAACTGCCCTCATCCAACCAAAAGGAGAGTATTCCATCACACTCCTGATTTGAGCCTTGTAGTGGATAAATTTTGGAGATTAGGATGCAAATTACTTGCCACAGAACGTCTTCAGTCTGAACTACTCTTGTAGCTATGTTCAATTTGTCTTAACGTCTCCAAGGAAAATATATCTTTCTGTAAGCAAGATATCAAAACTGTAGACAGTAATTTAGACGGTGCCTTGTGGAACTGTAGTTGGACTTCCCTACTTTTACACACTAAATCCTTTGAGAATAATGCCAGCATTCTATTAACCTCCCTCGTTATATGCTGCCCAAATACTCCCGCTTTCTGTGCTCATGAAAGTGATTCACCAAATCCTTTTTGTGCTACAGAATTTGTGCATTTGTTTGTCAATTAAATAAGAAACTGTTTTGTCGTTATTCCTTCTAAAGCAGACAGCTTTACAGTTTCCTACATTACCCTCAATTTGCCTACTCACTGACCCGATCATTACCTCTCTATAAACTGTTTATATCCTTCTCACAGTTTGCCATCCAATCTAGTATTGTGTCATTTACAAATCTGGTCCTGGTATATTTGTTTTCTTCCTCAACAAAATTCATATACATTGTAAGCAGCTGTAGTCCCATCAATGATCACTGCAGTACTCCACTGAACATTGGTTATCAATCTGAAAATGATTCCCTTAGCCTTATACTGCTTTTTGCTGGTTGGCCCATTTTTCCTATCCATAATGAAATATTATCTCTAGCAACACAAGCTCTTATTTTGCAAAATAACATCTTGAGTGGCATCTTGTGGAATCCAAACATGTTATAACTATTAGTTTCCTTCCAGTCAAGACTTCTTCAAAGAATGAACTTGCTCAACATGATTTTCCCTTCATATGTATCACCTTGATCAAATATCCTGCTGTTAACTCCTTGATAATTGAATTCAAGATTTTTTAATAATAGTTTTAAGACCAACTGGCATATACAATAGTAAGTGCCTCATTATTTCCCGCCACTTTTTTAATAAGATCATTACATTAGCTGTTCCCCAATCTGTTGGTACCTCTGTAGAGTCTAAGGAGTTTTGGAAGGTTATAAAAAAATACATTAATTACCTCCGTACCTACTTCATCTTAGTATACAAACCATCAGGTCCACGGGATTTATTAGCCTTTAACTCAATTAATTTGCCTAATACTACCTCTTTAGTGGTGGTGATTGCATTTCATTCCTCTCCAATTATTTTTACCATGATTCGGATGATTAAAGTACCTTCTACCAGACAGGCTGATAGAAAATATCTGTTTAAATCCTCTGTTATTTCCTTGATGCCCATAACTACTCTCGCAGTCCTATTCTCTATATCTTAACCTCCTTCTTACTTTGTATAGGTGGTTGAGAGAGAGAATATCTGTGGTTGCTATATGTGAGTATATTGCAAATATATTCATAAAAGATTATCTAGGAATAATGTGAAATCTTCAATCCATTTAGAAGAACTTATTTCAATTGGTCTGTCTCTATGAGAAGCTACCGAATACACGAGAATCTAAAACTTCATAGTTAAACAGGGGAAACGGAATAGGCACAGATGAATCTGTTCTGATGTTCTATTTGGTTGCTGCTCTATTATATACAAACTCCATTTTGTCATTTTCATTCATATCAAAATATGATTCCCATTATGAAATACTTGTTCTGAACCCCTCAAAATGCTTTAATATTGCCTGTTATTTCATCCTCCCTCTTTCAACTGTGGCACAGTTAAGTTTGGAAATAGACCAAGAATACAGCACATCATTTTACAATAGTGTAGAAATGTAACGATTTGGTCCAGTCTATTTTTTTTTCTGTCAAGGAGAACTCTCAAACCTAAATCACAGCTATCTAAAGTTATATATATTCTTAACATCAAGAATGGTGTCCTTACCTACCACCCCATTATCCTCTGCATTCAGCACATCATTCTCTGTAACTTCTGCCATTTCCAAATGGATCCTAACATTAAATATATGTTTACCTCCACCCCCACCCATTTTCCGCAGGGATCACTCACTCTGTGATTTCCTTGTCCACTCGCCCCTCGCCACTAATCGCCCTCCCGGCACTTCTCCCTGTAAGTGGCCAAAGTGCGACACCTGCTCATACACCTACTCCCTCACGTCTGTTCAGGGCCACAAACAGTCCTTCCATGTGAGCCAACACTTCTCCTATGAATCTGCCCGGGTCGTCTACTGTGTCTGGTGGTCCCATGCAGCCTCCTCCATATTGATGAGACCCATCATAGATTGTGGGACCATTTTATCGAGCACCTCCACTCCAACCATCTAAAGCAGAACTTCCCAGGGGCCAAACATTTTAATTCCCATTCCCATTCCTGTTCCGACCTGTCGGTCCATGGTCATCTCTTGTGCCAAGATGAGTCCACCCTCAGTGTGGAGGAACAATAGCTTATATCCTGTTTGGGTAGCCTCCAACCTGATGGCATGAATATCAATTTCCTCTTCTGGTAAAAAAGAATTCCCTCCCCCTCCCTTCTTCCTCTATTCCCCACTCTGGCCTTTTACTTCTTCTCACCTTTCTATCATTTCCCCAAAGGTCCCCTCCTCCTTCCCTTTCTCCTATGATCTACCTTCCTCTCTGATCAGATTCCTTCTTCTCCAGCCCTTAACCTTCTCCACCTACCTAGCTTCACCTATTATCTTCCAGCTAGTCTCCTTCCCCTCTCGCACCTTTTTATTCTGGCTTCTTCTCCCTTCCTTCTCAGACCTGAAGAATAGTCTTGGCCAAAAACATGAAGTTGATTCATTTCCATGGATGCTGAGTTCCTCCAGCATTTTGTGTGTGCTGCTGCGAGTGTTGAATTTCTGCAATGTCTTGCCAGAGGAAATAATGAAGGCAAATACAATTATAATACTTAAAGCAATAGGTAGGAAAGATGTAAAAGAATACTCACGTAAAGGGGACAAATGGGATCAGTGTATCCTAGTTAGCATAAATAAGATATGCTAAACAGGCCTGCTTCTGTGCTGAACACTCCCAAGATTCAATGATTCTTTGTTTTTTTTATGATTCTGTGGAAGTTGTCTGCAATCTCCATAATGTCAGAAAACAAAATGTATACCACACCATGGAGAATCAATCCTTTTTCATTACAGTTTTCAGTGTCAGAATTCTTAAAATGCTGGAGATACTGTCAGTAGCAACAGCTTGTGTTGGAATCAAAATGTGTCAGATACACATAGCCATTCTGTTCGCCTATGTTTTCCCAATGTTTTTGTTTGACATTTGGATTTCCAATTTTTTGTTATATAAATCTGTTGAAATCTCTAAAATAGCCTTGATTTTTGTCACTAAAAACAATTTTAAAGTAGAACAATTTAGATTTCAAAAAGAAATTGAAGAAAACAAGACCTCTTGAACCTCTCCCAGTTGTGAGGTGGTGAAATTGAAGCTTTTATCTTTTTCAGTCCATTTATCAGAGCTTTTATATTACGATTATCATTACGATTATCTATTTTCATGATCCAGAATAGCCGAAGTCCTTCAAAATACACTTAGTTAAAAATTCATCCAAAGTTAATATTACTAAGTGTACACTATAGCACCCAAAGATCAGTTTCATCAAAATCGGTGGAGCAATTTTTAGAGAACGCACATAGTGTTGACGTTGCAATATACTGCATTTATCACCAGTGACCAGGAATGAATTTCACAGTACCTCCATTCTTTGAACAAACGTTTTAAATACTAATAATTCTCATACCTCTTTAAAGGCTACATTTCAAATTAATTTGGTAAAACTATTGTAACGTGCCTTCAGGCATTTTATGACATTAGATATGCTACTTAAATGCAAGTTATTCATGATTATTGCTGGATTTAACTTTCAGTTGTGAGTTTAACAGAAAGTTAGTGTGCAAATTCCATGATCTTATGAAAGTAGAAAAAGATAGCAACTTCATGTTACTGGGCATCTACATCTCAGAGGCACTATCATGGGTCCAACATATTGATGTCATTATGAAGAACGAACACCAGCAACTATATTTCATTAGGAGTTTGAAGAGAGTTTGGTGTTTACTTATTTAGCGATACTGTGTGGAATAGGCCCTCCCGGCCTTTCAAGCCATGCTGCCGCAACAACCACAATAACCTTGATTAACCCTAACCTAATCGCGCGACAATTTACAATGATCAATTGACCTACCCAATACGTCTTTATATTGTGGGATGAAATCGGAGCACTCGGGAAAACCTATACATTCCACAGGGAGGGCATATAGTGACCCCATAGAGACGGCACCCCAATTGAACTCTGACCTCCAAACAGCAAGACGCTAACTGCTATGCTACCGTGGCACCCTTGTGTTGGGATCTTTGGAATGCCACCAAAGATGCCAACCAATTTCTACTGATGTACCATGGAGAGCACTCTTCCTGGTTGCATCAAAACCAGGCATGAAGGCTCCAAGGCAGAGGACTGAAAGAGCCTGCAGAAGTTTGTAGTCTTACCTAGCTCCATCACAGGCTCAAGACATCCCATCATCGAGGAGTGGCTTCACAGGAAGGTGGCATCCATTACTAAGGTCTCTCAATTCCCTCTTTTCATTGCTACCTACAGGGACGGGGCACAGGAACCTGATTCTTCTTCTTTGCCATTGGATTTCTGAACTGTCCATGAATCCATGATTACTACCTCATTATTCCTCTTTCACACTATTATTTATTTATTTATATGATGACATACTGCACTCAGTAGTCACTTTATTATGTACAGGAGGTAATTGTGAGTTACTGTAACATTGAGTTATTGTTGTCTTCCTGTCAGCATGAACCAGCCTGGTCATTCTCTTTTGGCCTTTGTCTTTAGCAAAGCATTTTCACCCACAAAAAAGCCATTAACTGGATTTTTTTTTTCTTTTTCACACCATTCTCTGTAAAGTTTAGAGACTGTTGTAAGTAGAAATCCCAGGAGATCAGTGATTTCTGAGCTACTCAGACCAGCTCATCTGGCACCAACAGTCATTCCATCGTTAATGTCGCTGAGACCACATTTCTTCCCCATTCTGATGTTTGGTCTGAACAACAACTGAACCTCTTGACCATGTCTGTGTGCTCTTATGCATTGAGATGCTGATTATATATTTGCATATATACAAGCAGATGTACAAGTGTACCTAATAAAGTGACCACCAATAATATTCTTTTACATCATGCACTGCACTGCTGCCACAAAAAAAAACAATTTTGTGAAATATGTCAATAATAATAAACCTGAATAAGCAGGGAGCTTTAGTTCAGTGGACTATTTTAATTATGGCAACGACAGAACTAAACAAATTGACAAAAAAGATAACAGATTCATTGCCCTCTGGCATACATTAACAACTTCTATGCATCATTATAACATCTCACCCCATTCAGACACTTGACATATTTTATAAATATTTCATCAGTTATGTTTTAAGTTGCAATGTACAGCAAGGTTTACCTAAGTAGAAAATTAACACCATTGAAGGCCTTGTATAATTCTGTTTTAATCTGCTTTCTATATATTTTTTAGTAATTTCATGACTTTGAAATTTACTTCTCATCTCTTGGGAACCTGCAATCTAAAATGTTAGCTGCATTTCTAACATTGAGATTTAGCAGTCTTGAGAGCATTGAAAAAAGTCATTTGTCAGAATGAAACCCTTTTTTTCCATTTCTCCTAGCTGCTACTGAAATTTTGGATTCCAACTTGAAGATAGTTCCAAGCCTGATGGCAACCATCTGGTTTCATGCCCTAGCATCTATACTTTATATGCCAACACAGACGATGAATTAGAGTGAGTTTATTCAACTACAGAAGGCAGCAAAGTTGAGCATCAACTGCGCTCAGCTGCTGCATACAGTACATCCTTGCATAAATATACCTAACTAAGAGTTATTGGGTTGTACTCAAGAACTGAAACCACAATGCCTATATGTCATAGAGATTGGAGTGAACCTTGTGCTATGACTTTAATACTTTGCTTATCAGGCATTATTGATAGTTGAGAGTTCTTACCATTAGCAACAGATGTTCTGTTGATGACTACACTCCTGTTATTTACAACACAATGGTTCACAGTCAGCACTGACATCATTTGCGCTCAGGTATACAGATCAATTTTAATGTCCCTCTTTCCTAAATCTAGTATGTAGTTTGATGTGCTGTTTTATATATACCAGTAGCAATACATTGAACTTAACGTCTCCATGCAGAAAATTGTCTTTGATTGCATGTGCAAAAAGTGCATTTTTTTAACCCACACTCAAAGTAGTTATCTTCTGAAATTTGGTTTCATTAAATCAACTTAATGGATTTAATATACAACATAGGTAGCCGGCTGGTGGCGCAACGACATCGGCGCCGGACCCGGGAGTGGAGGTTCCCAGGTTTGAAACCAGTCGGGTCCGCTCCCGAGTACGCTTTCCATCCGTACCAGGTTGAGTGACGAGATCGCAACGTGACCTTGTAAAATAAAGGGAAAAGTACTGCGAAAATGTCTGTGTGTGAGGAGTGGCATGCCACACAGTCTCTGTCTCGCTCTGCACCTTGTAAAAGCCATGAAAAAAGGCATTGTGACGCATACACGGACGCACGCACACGCAGACGCACACGCACCGACGCGCACGCCTGCAGACGCACACGCACAGATTCGCACG
Source organism: Mobula birostris (assembly GCF_030028105.1). Classification (NCBI taxonomy): domain Eukaryota; kingdom Metazoa; phylum Chordata; class Chondrichthyes; order Myliobatiformes; family Myliobatidae; genus Mobula; species Mobula birostris. The sequence goes on along the minus strand of NC_092379.1, from coordinate 86,727,226 downwards.
CACGCAGGCACATGCCAAAAAAATATATATACAACATGGGATAGATTCAGTATCTATCCCTTGATAACAAAATATGCATTGAAACTTTGCAATGTGTTACAGGGAGTTGATTAGCCCAATAATTCCAAGATCATCCTTAGTTTTTAGCGTCATGATTAAGAGTTAACATGGCCAGAGAAAGTTAACTTAAATTAAGATTATATTGGCAGTGCAGAGATAGTCTTTGTATCATTTATTTATAAAGTCTGATACTGTATACTAGATTTTTACATCTACAGTGCGTGTCGAGAAAAGCTATGGTTACTGTAAAGTAACATATGTACATTAAAAAAGTGCCAGCTGTAACTGAAGCTGACTTTGTGCTGTTGTGCCTCTAAATTCAAATCAGTGTGAAACCTAATCTGAAAATTTTCATAATATTTAAACTGCCAAGATCTGTACATCAATTCCTTTTTGCTGAGCACCTCTCTCCCAGTGTGTATTACAAAATAAACTGAGTTAACTACTTTGGATTCTTTTTGACAAACAAAGAAAATGCATATGAGGTGACTTTTAAATAACTGTAGATATACAGTGAAATCCCTTGCCTTAGTAAACTGCTCTTATGTTATGAAGTAATTAGAGGAATTGGTCTGCAGGTGGTTTGGGGCTGAATCTGTGAAGAACAGATTGATTATTATGCATTGGTTTTCACATACATGGGTGTTAAGATCATCCTTGCATGTGATCACACTGCTGAAGGAGATACAACCGTTAGGTTTGTTAACAGCACAGCACTCCTGCTAATGACCTTGTGCTCTACTGTTGTATTCAGCATGATAAGTTTTATACAGCAATGGAGCATGAGATAATTAGCACTCATTGACAAAATATATGTTCTTCCTTACTAACCACTGGTATATTATATATCCTTGAATGCTGCTGAAATATTTAAATAACTTTCATACCCCAGAAATCAACATCTCATTAATTAACAAAGGCAATCTAACAATGAATAACTCTCTTTATTTCTTTTGTGTGAAAATAATTTATTTTGTATTTTACTTACTGATGCATGAAAAGTCCCATACTAACAGTCCATGACAATGGATTTGATAGTTTGGAAGTTTACATTATAGTGTATAACCTCATTATTTTTCATAAAGTAATTCATTTTTCTTAAATGCAGGCTCCTTAGTGACTGAGATGGATAGGTTGAATATCGTTTGTGAGGAGGGACATTAGCATTAATAATGGAGTGGTCATCTTGGAATGGCCATTCTGAGGGGAGCTGTCTTTCATAGTCAAGCTGCTGAGCTTGAGGCTCAAGTGCAGAAGCTTGACAAGTAAGGCTTCCACAGAGAGGCTGAGTGGTAACAAGTCATGGAATGCAAATCAATACAAGGTCTTTCTTTCTTTTCCTTTGGCAAATTACTTAGTTCAGGGGTAAATCATTGCAAAGAAGTGGTGTGTTCCTCAATGAAAGGTGAGCGATCAGAGAGAGGTCAATTGTCCCAGACGAGAACTGGAAGTGTGCCCAGCCCCAACTCACTTTGGACGCATGGATCAATTGGAGTAGAGGCTGGACTCACCAAAGAGCATACAGGAGGCAGGAACTACCGTCAATAAGAGTTTCTTAGAGGTGTTCACTTCACAGGTTCAATCAGATAGATGGCTGACTGCCAGGATGGACAGGCAGAGAGTGCAAGGAAATCCTGTGGCTGACTAGTCTCCTCTCTAACAAGTATACTGTTCTGGATACTCCAGCATGAGGAGGGAAGAGAGGAAATGGCTAGATCAGTGGCATATGACTGGCTCTTTAGCCAACAGTCAAGATCAAAGTCTAGATTATCAGTAGAGATAGGGGACTTCATGAGGGTACTGTGGGGAGGAATTCTGTGGCCACAGGCGTGACTCAAGGATGGTGCATTGCCCCTCTGGTCCTAAGGTCAAGCATGTGTTGGAGCAGGTGCACAGCATTCTGAAAAGGGAAGGTGAGCAGCCAAAAGTTGTGGTGGTGAATGAAGAAGATGCAATTGGGTTTGGTTGCAATACACACAAAATGCTGGAGGAACTCAACAGATCAGTTTCTATAGAAATCAATAAACAGTCAGCATTTTGGGCTGAGGCACTTCTTCAAAACCTGAAAGAGAGGAGGAATACTCCAGAATAAAAGGTATGGGGAGCAGAAGGAGGACTCACTAGAAGGTGATAGGTGAAGCCAGGTGGGTGGGAATGGTAAAGGGGTTTAGGCCTTTGCTTTTTCCATGTATCACCTCTCAGCTTCTCATTTCATTTCCCCCCCCCTTCCCCACCCACCTTCCTTCCCCCTCACCTGGCTTCACCTACCATCTTCTAGCTCTCCCACCTTCTTATTCCGGTTTCTTCCCCCTTCCTTTCCAGTTTTGATGAAGGGTCTCAACCTGAAACATTGAGTGTTTATCCTTTTCCACTGATATTGCCTGACCTGTCAAGTTCTTCCAGCATTTTGTATGTGTTACTCTAAAAAAGTATAATGTCAAATAGATGTAGCCAGTATGAAATGAATCCCCCGAGGAGAAAAAGAGATGTATACTTAAAGAAGAAAATCAGTGGAGCAAATCCTGAACAGATGAAGTAAAGGAGAAACCTAAAAGATTTTAGATTAAGTATGTCAACAGCAAAAGGTTAATTAGTGAGTGAAAGTCAGCACATTCTTCGAGTGAAGCCCCAGGAAATGCGTGAGGACTTAAGCACATACCTATGTTCATTCCACACCTATTGTACAATATATTGCTTTTGTTTTCTACTTTTCAGGAGCACAATAGTTTTCCAATGTGATGTTTCTTGGTTTTCAGTAGTCATCAGGAACAGAATGGAGGGAGTTATCCCAATGTATCTCCCTTCATTCTATCTTATTTTGCATGTTTCTTTGGTTATGCTAAAAATTTCACAATTCACCAAGGGTTATATTTTTTAAATATAAAAATACCTTGTCTGATATAAAAAATATACCAGCTGTTCTATTACTCTTTTGGACTATTCATCTCTACAACATCTGTGATTAAAGTATATGTTGATACAAAAATTACAAACTAAAAATAATTTGTCAAGAATGTGCTTATTTTTTCCGTCATGACAATTCTTTTCAATTAATTTTACATTCAACTGATTTGCTGCATATCCATTCTATCAGTCATAGAACACTACAGCACAGTAAAAAGGCCCTTCAGTCAATCTAGGCCATACTAATCCATTAACCTGCTTAATCCCATTGACCTGCACCCAGACCATAGTGCTCCGTGACCTGACCCCCCACCCCCCTCATCTTTGTACCTTTCCAAACTTCTCTTAAATATTGAAACCAAACCCACATCTGCAAATTTGCTGATGCAGTTTAGCACATCTAGCACATCTGGATCCAGCATAATTCCCTGTGGCACACCACTAGTCATAGGCCTCCAGCCATAGAGGCTACCATCTGCTACCACTCTCTGGCTTCTGCAGCAAAGCCAATGTCTAATCCAATTTACTACCTCATCTTGAATGCCAAATGACTGAACCTTCTTGACCAACCTCCTATGTGGGACCTTGTCAAAGACATTGCAAAAGTCCACGTAGAAAACATCCACTGTCCTACCTTCAACAACTATCCTGGTAACTTCCTCAAAGCTCCATAAGAGTGGTAGACACAACCTGCCATGCACAAACCATGTTGACTATCTGTAAACAATCACTGTCTATCCAAATACTTATATATCGCTCCCTTAGAGTACCTTCCAATAATTGTCCCACTACAGATGTCAGCTTCACTAGTCTATAATTTCCTGGTTTACTCTCAGAGACTTTCTTAAACAATGGAACAACATTAGCTGTCCTCCAATCTTTTGACACCTCACCCGTAGATAAGGATGTTTTAAATATCTCTGCTACGACCCCTGCAATATCTGCACTAGCCTCGCAGGGGTCCAACCAAACACCTTGTCAGGCCCTGGGGATTTAGCCACCCTAATTTGCTTCAAGACAGCAAACACCTCTTCCTATGTAATCTGTATCAGGTCCATAACCTTGCTGTTGCTTTGCCTCACTTCTATAAACTCCGTATCTGTCTCTTGAGCAAATACTGATCAAAACATCCATTAATGATTTCCCCAATTTCTGTTGGCTCAACACACAGACTACTACACCATTCTTTCAGACAACCAATTATGATTCGTGCTACTCTTTTGTTCTTAACATATCTGGAGTAGCACTTAGGATTCTCCTTTACATTATCCGCTAGAGCAACCTCTCGTCTTAGCTCTCCTGATTTCCTTCTTTAGCAGTCTCTTGCATTTCTTATACTCTTCAAGTACCTCATTTGTTCCTATCTGTCCGTACCTGTTATACACCCCCTTTATCGTAACCAAGGGCTTAATATCTCTTGAAATCTGAAGTTCCCTAAACCTGTTATCCTTGCCTTTTTTTTTCTGACAAGAACATACAAACTCTGTATTCATATTCATTTCACTTTTGAAGGCCTTCCAATCACCAAGTATCCCTTTGTCAGAAGAGAACCTTTTGTAATCTACACTTGCCAGATTCTTTCTGAAACCATTAAAATTGGCCTTTCTCCAATTTAGAATCTCAACATGAGGACCAGATCTATCCTTTTCCATAATAACATTGAAACTAATGGCATTATAATCAGGAGATGCAAAATATTCCCCTGCACAAACTTTTGTCATCTGCAGTCTTATTCTCTAATAGGAGGTCTAGTATCACATTCTCACTAGCTGGGACTTCTATGTACCAATTAAGGAAACTTTCCTGAACAAATGTGACTACTCTTTCCCATTCAGCTCTTTTACATTTTGGGAGTCCTAGTTAATATCTCAAAAGTTAAAATTAACCACTATCACAACCTAATATTTCTTCCAACCATCTGCAATAACTCTACAAATTTGCTTCTCTTAATCATGCGGACTGTTGGATAGTCTATAATATAATCTCATTAATGTGGTCATACCTTTCTTATTCCTCAGTTCTACCCGTAAATTCTCATTACATGAGCACTCTAGTCTCTCGTGACACTACTATGATATTTTCTCCAATGCCACCCCCCAACATTATCCAAACCAGCATACATGTTGTTGAGGGGAGAGGCCACAGGGCTACTTTGCACTGGCTATCTATCTCCTCTCCCCAACCTGATGGTCACCCCGTTACCTGTGTCCTGCTCTATTTGTGTAACTGCCTTCCAGTATGACCTGTTGATCAATGCTTCAGTCTCCTGAATGATCCAGAGTTCATCCTGCTTCAACTATAATTTTTTTAACACTGTCTGTTAAAAGCTGCTTTTGGATCCACTTCTTGCAAGTGTAGTCATCAGAGACAGTGGAAATGTCTCTGCTTTCCCACAATTCGCAAGAAGAGTATTCCACTATCCTTCCGGGCATCCATAAGACCATAGGACATAGGAGCAGAATTAGGCCAATTCAGCCCATTGGGTCTGCTCCGTTATTTCATCATGGCTGATCCTGGATCCCGCTCAACCGCATTACACCTGCCTTCTAGCCATATCCTTTGATGCCCTGACTGATCAGGAAACGATCAATTTCTGCCTTAAATGTATGCACAGACTTCGCCTCCACTACAGTCTGTGGCAGAGCAGTCCACAGATTTAATACTCTCTGGCTAAAAATATTCCTCCTTACCTCTTATGTAAGTGGCACGTGGCCAAGTGGTTAGGGCATTGGGCTCACGATCTGAAGGTCGTGGGTTTGAGTCTTGGCCAAGGTAGTGTGTTGCTGAGCAAGGCATTTAACCACACACTGCTCCAGTCCATCCAGCTGAAAATGGGTACCGGCAAATGCTGGGGGTTAACCTTGCGATAGACTGGCATCCTATCCGGGGGGGGGGGGCGGGGGGAGTCTCGTACTCTCAGTCGCTTCACGCCACAGAAACCGGTATAAGCACTGGCCTGATGGGCTACAAAGGCTCGGGACAGACTTTGACTTTTTGACCTCTTATGTAAAGGGTTGACCCTCAATTTTGATGCTGTACCCTCTAATTCTTGATACTCCCATCATAGGACTCATCCTTTTCACCACCCTATATGGTCCTCTCAATATTTGGTAAGTTTCAATGCGATCCCCACGCATTCTTCAAAGTTCCAGTGAGCACAGGCCCAAAGCTGCCAGACACTCCTCACATGTTAATCCCTTCATTCCTGGAATCATCCTCGTGAACTTCCTCTGGACTCTCACCAATGCCGATATATCCTTTCTGAGATAAGGGGCCCAAAGCTGTTGAAATACTACAAGTGCAACCTGACTACTGTCTTATAAAAGCTCAGTATTATCTCCTTGCTTTAATATTCTATTCCTCTTCAAATAAATGCCAACATGGATTTGCTTTCTTTCCCACAGACTCAAACTGTAAACTGAACCTTGTGGGAGTCTTGCGTGAGGGCTCGTAAGTCCCTCTGCACCTTTGATGATTCAACCTTCTTTAGGTTTAGAAAATAGTCTGCATTATTGTTCCTTTTACCAAAATGCATTATCATACATTTCCCAACACTATATTCCATCTACCACTTCTTTCGCCCATTCTTCTAATTTGTCTAAGTCCTGCTGCAATTGCATTGCTTTCTCAGGACTACCTACCACTCCACCAATCTTCATATAATATGCAAACTTTGCCACAAAGTTATCAATTCCATTATCTAAATCATTGACAAGCAGTGGGCATCCCCACTGCTCGAAATGTACAATACGAAAGAAAGAAAGAATGAATTACAAAGAAAATCTAACTATGCTCTACACCTCTCCTCACCAAAACCTCTGAGCCAAAGCCCCAATGACTGCTCTGCTTAAAACATGACACACAATTCTCTCTTTGCTTTCTTTTGAAAATTCAATTGGATAGGTGCCCTCATCTGAATTTTATATTGCCATGGGGTGGGGAGGAGGGGTGCATGGATAAGATGTAGTGTCATGCAGAAAATAGCAAGAATATTGTAATTCTTTTGGAATAATTATATTATATATTATGTGTGTGTTTGCTCCCCATATTATATATTATACGTAGTTTAGGATTGTGATATGTGCAGTATGATTTAAAGATCATTGGTGCCATACTTAATGCTAAGAAACCTAATTAGAGCACATGACCTACAATACTTAGTTATGTAACATGAATGACTTCTCATGTAACAAATTACACTTTTGATCTTGTGAAAGAATTAAGAAAGATATTTTCTATTAATGGAGAACTTCACCTTTTAGATTGCAAATGGTACCAAGAGCCATCAAATGGGAAAATGTGCATTGGATGCAGCTAGGAGCCCAGAGAACTGCTTATTTCTTGGATTAAATGAGTGGACTTCTCTTTTGAACAGTGACTACAAATGGAACTGTTGTCTATTGATCACTATTGCTTTTGCTGTCACCATGGGTCTCTCCTCTCAGTAGGGCTGTAAGAGCTGTCTATATTTTAATATTTTATATAGGCATCTGTTAATCTCGTGAGACCACGGATTTGCGCCTTGGAGGGTTTCAAGGGCGCAGGCCTGGGTAAGGTTGTATGGAAGACTGGCATTTGCCCATGCTGCAAGTCTCCCCTCTCCACGCCACCAATTTTGTCCAAGGGAAGGGCATTAGGACCCACACAGCTTGGCACCGGTGTTGTTGCAGAGCAGTGTGTGGTTAAGTGCCTTGCTCAAGGACACAACATGTTGTCTCAGCCAAGGCTCGAACCAGCGACCTTCAGATCACTAGACGAACACCTTAACCACTTGGCCACGTGCCAACACTATTTTAAGAGAACAAACTGTTTTCTCCTTATTACCAATTGTTTTATAAAATATGTTTCTGATACATGTTCAGAGGATTAAAATCTTAGTGTAATGAACCATCATTTTGCAACAAGTCTTAAGTGCACCTTTTTGATTAGGGAAAAAAAAAGACTGCATTGATTTTGAACATACTCTGGAGCAGTGGATCATATGGAATGCTTTTGCTCCTCAATAAACAACGAATATCAATACTGATTTGAATCCCATTCGTCTGGCTTCAGGATTCCCCTTTTCTACATTTGCCTTTAGATTTCCCAATTAATCGATGCTTATCTCTCCGGCTTCAAACTGCAAAATTACCTCTGTTAGTTCACTCTCAACCTAGAATTCTTTTTTTTCAGTAAACCCTTCTCTCATTCCAACTGATGTGCATAATTTTCTTCAACCATTGCTTTGTAAAAACTAAATTATATAAAAATTTCTACGGAAATTAAATATTCTTTTTTCAACTGAACTTTACTGACCAGATGAGCCCAAATATGTACAAACCACTTATCCTTTTAGTATTATTAATATCACTTATCACTTTTCCAAATGGCTATTGATCACCTTGATAAAGCTAATGCAAACTCCAAGTTACTGCACAATAACACTGCTAACAGTGATATAACCTGACACTGGATAATGAATGAACTAACAAGTATTAGTTAATTAACAACAATTTGTGTCTAAGTAATTTAAAATAAGCAAAGCAACTTACTAAACAAAACTTGTGACTGTAATATCTTCAAGAAAATAATAATGGTAGAAATATGAATCTGTATACACACACTTTTTAAATTCAGTCGAAACTTCTATCAGTTCAAATCAATTTTATTCTTCGAAATAATTCTGGCATGAATATAATAATTGCAGAACTCAAAGGAAGTTACTAATGCATTCACACCATGGAATATCTGCTCTTGTTTTAAAGGAAACTGCAAATAATCTTGAAAAAAAACTTTCACAAAAGACAATAACCAAATGTAGCATATAAGTATCTTTTGAGAAAATAATACAATTTATTGAATATGATTTAAAGTTTCTGTTCTATGACTCTAAACCATTTTGCAATGTTTTTACGTCTTTATACTAACACAACTGCAACTCTCTCAGAAACAATTACTATCTTTTATGACATTTGTCTCAGCTTTTTTACACAATAAAAGCAAGCAAAGAGGTGCTGCTGAGTCAAAATGTATGCCTCAGAGGCCAATGGTTCTAGTTGTTTCCGGTGGAGGGGCCACTAGGTCCCAATGCTCTCAAAGATGTGATCGAAATTCTGAGGTTTATGGATCGAACTGTAGTTCATATTGATCTCTTTCAGTTCTATGTCTTTTATTCATGTTGTCACCCATTCTTTCTTCTTGCCAATTGGCAGGCTGGGGGTTTGGGATTGGATGTTCTTGTTATTGTTTCTCCATGTGGTTGATCTGTTAGGCTTTGTGCAAAGGAGGGGTGGGGGAGGTTGGGTTGCAAGTTCTTGTTTCTTTTTCTTTTCATGCGGATGTCTTTCTTTCAACTATTTCTATGGTTTTCTATATTTTATGGCTACCTGGAGAAGACAAATCTCAGAGTTCTATTCTGCATTATACATTCTCTGATAATAAAACCTTTGAACTTTTGAACTTCCACATGCAGAACATCAATCAATGCAATGTGGTGCAAAGGACTTTACAGCTAATGAATTAATTTGAAGTATAATCATTGTTGTTAGAGATATAATCTCAACATCCTCTCTAGTTAAATAGAACCCACAAAGGAAAAAAATATATTATTTCTTAATTAATCTGTCCTTGAGTTGGTTTTTAATTCAAGAAAACATTTTAAGCATAGAACAACACAACAAACATGAAAATAAAAAAAAAACTGGGGCTAGAAATATGTACAAGATAAACAGAAAATGTGAAAAATGTCAGCCCAGGCAGCATTGATGGAAAGATGAACAAAGTTCATGTTTCAGGTCAACATCCTTCATCAAAACTCTGTCACAATCTTTTGGATGATTTTACCACATCTCAGTGATAAGTTTCAAGATGTTTCAAACATGGTTTCACAGTTATTTCAGCCTCGGGAAGTACCTGCTGCATTTCTTTAAGGCCACTTCATTAATGACTAACGTTTTACCATAAGTGGAAGTCAAGTAGTAATTCACCATTGAGAGTTCCCAGCAAAATCCTCAGATAATGAAATATTCCAGGCTTGTGTCTAGATATTACTGACATCAATAATCCATCCCTAACATTCCAGGGCATCAGCAATCAGAAATTGAAGTGGACGTGCTCTACAAATAGGAGCTGCATGTTCTATGTCGAGTGTCTCATCTAGCGATTCTACAGATCTGTGACACAATGAATACAACTACATCAATGCTCATAAACCTGAAGACCAACTAATAAAGAGGATTCTGCTAGATTGCCATTTAGAAGTATGTACTACAAGAATCCAGTTTCACTGTTTTAAAAGCGTGAACTTCACTGTAATGGGTAAAACATGCACCTATGTGCAAGACCTTTTCTTTTAAAAAAGCTAATTTGCGGTGGGTGCAGGGGATTGCACCAGTGTTCGAACCTTGCACAAACAGATTGTTATTTTACTCTCTCCATAAGGTATTCACCACACCCACCATCTGTTTACAGTGGCTGAAGCTGATATTTGCAGGTGAACAGCAGAAATGTATGAGCAGTTCTGTAGTAGCACAGCCAGACCTTACACCGTCTGCCACCAGAAGGACAAGGAAGGTGGAAGCATGGAAGCAATATTGCTTCTCAACACTCCTTGTTTGATTAAGTTTGATCATGATTTGAAGTATTGTAATATTATTGCTGCAAAGTCAAAATCCTAACTCAAACATAAAGATTTATTACTCAGCTGTACAATGGAAATACTTCTGCACATTTCAGTTCAAGAAGAAGCCTTCCTACCTTTTCTCAGAAGATGTTAAATGCTGTGCCTTAGCAACCATGCAAGTCTACCACATATAAATGAAAGAAATATACTGCGCCAACTTCAATGCTATTTGTATATTATTTGCAATGTATTAGGGTATATTGTCCATTCCTTACTGTTGTACTGGACTGACCAATGCAAAGACAAAAGTACCACAAGTACACTAACACACATAATTCATTTTCAAACCTTTATTCTCTACCCATAGCACGCTATGGGGGAAGTTACAGTCTGATCTCCCAAAAGAGCCAGTCCACACACTGCATCCGAATTACACAGTTCTCCACCATTTATAACATTGATCAGGTAGCAGGGAATCTTACTATTACAAGTTTAGACAATATTAGAATCATTTCAATCACGTGTTAAGATTCAATTAGAAGTAAAATAATCATTGGTCAGTTAGTTGTAATTATTTTAACCCAAAGCTAGCCCATCAATTTCTCATTCGGACCACCTTCCCCTTTTCCCCTGAACATTCTAGCCCTTGCACTATACTTCCCATATTTAGCTTTACCTTGAGATGCTTCTGAAAGATCAGATAGTTCCTTATTTGAACCTTTGCCTACCTTTAGAGAACAATGACTAGTACGTCACCGGTTGCTGGGTAAAGCTTCTGTTTGACTGTCCAAAACAGTAAGCTAAGACACCCACAGGGTGATTGATCATTAGTTAATCATTGTTCTTAGTCTATACTCCTATTTACCTATCCCTTCACTCTATTATTACAAACAGTTGTTGTATAAATTAACACTGAATATCCAAAGGGCTGCTGTGTCTGTACACAACTACATATCAGTTAAATAAAAGCATGCATATGGGAGATAGCCTTAACTGGCATATTCACATTGCAGCGACAGAGAGAGAGAGAGAGAGAGAGAGAGAGAGAGAGAGAGAGAGAGAGAGAGGGAGAGAGAGAGGGAGAGAGCAATACACGTGCATAGACAACAGCGCATGTTCAGACAACAGATCAATACGTAGTGCTAATTGGGTACAGTCATTGCTCTAAAAGAAATAGATCCATACATTACACTTCCCACCCCATTAAATTGCATAGAACATAGAACATAGAATAGTACAGCACAGTACAGGCCCTTCGGCCCACAATGTTGTGCCAACCCTCAAACCCTGCCTCCCATATAAGCCCCCACCACAAATTCCTCCATATACCTGTCTAGTGGTCTCTTAAACTTCACTAGTGTACCTGCCTCCACCACTGACTCAGGCAGTGCATTCCATGCACCAACCACTCTCTGAGTAAAAAACCTTCCTCTAATATCCCCCTTGAACTTCCCACCCCTTACTTTAAAGCCATGTCCTCTTGTATTGAGCAGTGATGCCCTGGAGAAGAGGCGCTGGCTATCCACTCTATCTATTCCTCTTATTATCTTGTACACCTCTATCATGTCTCCTCTCATCCTCCTTCTGTCCAAAGAGTAAAGCCCTAGCTCCCTTAATCTCTGATCATAATGCATACTCTCTAAACCAGGCAGCATCCTGGTAAATCTCCTCTGTACCCTTTCCAATGCTTCCACATCCTTCCAAAGCGAGGTGACCAGAACTGGACACAGTAATCCAAGTGTGGCCTAACCAGAGTTTTATAGAGCTGCATCATTACATCGCGACTCTTAAATTCTATCCCTCGACTTATGAAAGCTAACACCCCATAAGCTTTCTTAACTACCCTATCCACCTGTGAGGCAACTTTCAGGGATCTGTGGACATGTACCCCGAGATCCCTCTGCTCCTCCACGCTACCAAGTATCCAGCCATTTACTTTGTACTCTGCCTTGGAGTTTGTCCTTCCAAAGTGTACCACCTCACACTTCTCCGGGTTGAACTCCATCTGCCATTTTTAATTAATTAATGCACCATTAAACTGTATTTGTTCAAAGCATTTAATTTCCCTTTCATAAACCCACATTCCAAATAGACATGCTTTCACAAAAACAGCCCATAACTAACTTCACAGTTCTAAAGGTTCATTCTTTTCGGTGGTGCTTTGATTCTTTCAGGATAGCGCCTCTGTACCTGTGGAGTGACATTAGGTTCAGCAGGTGTCTTGTCAATGATAACCTTCTCGTCACGCCTCCTGACCTGTGACATGGCATTAGGTTTGGTAGGTGTCTTGTCTAAGACAATGTTCTTGGTTTCCGGTGTCATGTCAGTGACATCATTACTGAGAGGAAGGCCAGTGATTGTGTGTTCCTCGGTACGGTATCCAATATCTGGTCCACATGACATCTCCATGTCTGATCTCCAACATCCACTGTGTCCATCAGTGGGCCAGTTCTTGTACCTATCCTAGCAGATATCAACTAGCCTTCTTGGTACTCACATGCTTGAACCTCTTGTCCAATCCCAAAGCTCTTTGCTGCTTCACTTGGCAACTGGCTGAACTGTTTATTCTGTACTTCCCTCCATAGTTCTTGTTTCAGGAGGTCTATGCGAGATCTCAGATTCCTGTTCATGAACAGCATTGCAGGTGTTTGATTTGTTGTCACATGACCAGAGCTACGATGCACAAAAAAGGAGTTGTCCACTGTTGTGTATGTGGCTTGTTTACACAACTATGTTATTAATAAAAACACTGGAGACAGGAGCTAAGTTTCATGGTTCTTTACTGGTAGAGTCCAAACTTGACACACACAGCAGATCAATATGCACCTAATAGCACATGCAACGACGTGTTACTAAAACATAAAGTAGTCCCTTATTATAATGTAGGCTATACGGTACACTCCTCCCCTTTTATTTTAATAGTGTATCAACTGTTCTTTTTTACTGGGGCACTATGCTAAACAAATATATTTACCCTTAACATACAAACACCTACCATTTGTTTACAAATTAAAACAAAGTAACTTAATAATATCAAATTATAACAAGCTTTTTCTGTCCTTTATTTTTACTTTTGGTCTAAGTCCATTTAGAACTCAAGTCTCTGGGGAGGTCTTCTCTGCCTCTCCGGATAACGTCCGTCCTGAAACGTTTGCTTTGGGGAATCATTCTCCACTGGTACATCAGGTGGGCCATCAGCACTGATGACAGGCTTATCTGTAGATGAGGCTGATGTGATCACATCAGGAGTGTTTGCTTCTATGTTGGGGAAGTCCGGGCAAGGTGTTGTGTTTTTCACTTGAGCATCCAGGATTAAGGTCTTTTTCACATAGGGGATTCTTCTATGTGGTTTCACAGTGCATGCCACACACTAACCTGTCCCTCAATGCATCCGATAGACCAGCTCCAAATTGACAATGTTCTGATAATTTGCGCAATTCAGCACAATATTCAGAAGTACTTTCATTTTTTGCTCTGATTCCGTCTGTGAAATTTAAATCTTTCAGCAATGTCCAGTGGTTTGGGGTTTAAATGCTATTAGAGAGTGTCTACTATTTGCTTGAACGTTTTGTCAGCTAGCTTTTCAGGGGTTAACAAGCTCCGTAGCAGCCCATATGTTTTTGCTCCCATAACACTGAGTAAGACGCTGGCTTTCTTTTCATCATTAACACCATTAGCATCACAATATAACGCCATTCTTTCAATGTAAGTTACCCAGTTTGCAATGCCACTATCAAATGCTGTAATGGTTCCAATCATCTCTATCTTTGCTTTGTTAATTTAGTTCTGTTTTTCCTTGTTTTCTTTTTAACTAGCTCCTTGCAGTCACAGCGCGTTCCACTTGACTCAAGTGTCCTTTTTGCTAGTGCAATGAGCACACTCGGCCTAGATGCGTGTGTCGCTCCTTTTCGTCTCCCTTCTCTCTCTTCTCCTCTGACTATTGTTATCAACTAAAGCACGGCGTTCCAATAAGATGTAGGTTCATAATTCTCATCACTAATTTGTTGTGCATGTGACCTGTTTGCACAACTATGTTATTAATAAAAATGCTGGAGACGGGAACTAAGTTTCGGGTTCTTTACTGGTAGAGTCCGATCTTGACACTCACAACAGATCAATACGCACCTAATAGTGCATGCAGTGACATGTTACTAACACAGAAAGTAGTCCCTTATTATAATGTAGGCTATACGGTACATCCACCTTGTGCTGTAGAGAAATGTCCTCATTGTCCATCAATTTAAGACTTTTTGAAGGTTTGGATAAACCTTTCAACCAACTCATTTGTTACTGGGTGGTGAGGAACTGACTTGGAATGTCTGATACCGTTTTTCTTCATGAACAGTCAGAATTCTTCGGATATGTACTCACAATTTGTTCAGGTAAGCTGTGTCTGGTGAAGATAGTCCTCAGGGTGGAGATGGTGTTTTCTAATGTGGTTGACTTTATTGGCATAACCGCCGGCCACTTCAGATGAGCAATCAGAAACATCGAGTCCATGAACGGCACAGCAAAGACATTATGTACCCTTTGCCATAGTGACAATGGCAACTCCCAGAGGAGTAACGGTATCTGGAGCGGTGCATTTTGACCTTTTTAACATCCCCAACAGCTTTTGGTCAAGGTTTAAATCTGTTTATCTATTCCTGGCCTCCACACATTGCTCTGGGTGAGACTTTTCATCTTGAATGTACCCAGGTGTCCTTCATACAGGTTTTCTAACACTCTGGTGTGCAGATTAGAGGGAACCTCAACATGAGATTCACATATTAACGTTCTTTGACAAACTAACAGTTGGTCTCATCTCACTGAGAACTCTGGAAACAAAAGGTTACCATGAGCTGTCTATCCTTGCATAGTGATTTCATAGACTTTTGACAATGTCGGGTTAGTCCTTATTTCCCTTTGATTATTTGGAATTTGTTAGCAGCAAATGGTACACCAATGCAGTGTGGAACACTTCTGCTGGGTCTTCTTCAGTTGCCAATAGTGGAAGACATGACAATCCATTAGCATTGCTGTGTTGTTTACTAACCTTAAACTCTATGACATAAGAGTGGGATCCTCAGAATATAGCTCAATGTTGTAACTGGTAACAGTCATCACTGGAATTCCCTTTTTGGGATTGAAAATGGTTATGAGGGCTGGTGATCTGTCAGTAACATAAACTTTCGTCTGCAGAGGTAATGGTGGAACTTTTTTATTCCCCATACTAGACTAAGGGCTTCTCAGTCAACCTGTGCATAGTTGCGTTCTGCACTCATCAATGATCTTGAAGCAAACACAATCAGACATTCAGATACATCTTTAAATTTATGTGACAAAACAGCTCCAATGCCATAAGTGGATTCATTGCACACCAGTCTGATAGGCAGGGATGGGTCATAATGGGTGAGCAGTTCATCTGATGTTATCAGTCTCCTTGTTTCCTTGAGTGCTTTTTCACATCTTCAATGGATGTAGCACTGTGGCAATGTTTGGGATAAACCGGTGGTAGTAGGTTACAAGGTACATTTTCCAGCTTGGGTACCTGTAGCACTGCTTCAATCTTTTCTTGTGACTTGTATAACCCATGCTTGTCAATAACAAGTCCACAATATGGGATTTTATTCTTGAAAAACTCAGTTTCTCTCTCTTTGCACACAGACTGTACTCACTCAGCCTGGTAAGCACTTTACCAAAGTTCTGGGGGTGCTCTTCATTAGCTTTGCCAGTCATGATGATGTCAAGGTAACATTGTGTTTCTGGGATATCTTACGGCATTTGGTCCATTGATCTTTGCCAAATTGCTGGAGCTGGTGTGATGCCAAAGACGAGGCGATTATGCTGGAACAGTCCCTTGTGAGTGTTGATACTGAGGGACTTACTGCTTGACTCTTCATTCTCCATTTGCAGATAAGCTTGTGACAAGTCAATCCTTGAAACGTCTCCCCGCCTTCCAAAGATGCAAAAATGTCTTCTATTTGTGGCAGGGGATACTGCACAGTATGCAGAACCAGCCTGATGCTCACTTTGAAATCCCCACATATGCGAATAGCTCCAGCCTTCCCTTTCCTGATCACCGGAACAATGGACATGGCCCAATCACTCCATTCAGCCTTGGAGAGAATTAAAGATGCCTGCAAGCGTTGAAGTTCAGCATACATTTCAGGACGTAGTGCATGAGGCACTGGATGCACTTTATGGAATCTTGGTGTTGCTGCTTCATCCAGTTAAATTCTGGTCTTCTTGCCTTTGAGTTCACCATTCCCCTTCACAAACATCTTCTCATCATCATTAAGAAGCTGTGCTAGTCTCTGGTTAGTGTTATCACTTCAGCTACCATTGCCTGCTGATGCCACACTGAGAACTTTGATTGAGTGCCAGTCTAGTTGGATGTTTCTCAACCATTCACATCTGAACATTTCTGGCCTTCCACTTTGCAATACATAAATCTCCAACTGTTGTGTTTGGCCTCCAAACGTCACTTTAAGTTTCAGTCTGCCTTTGGAAGACACTTTCTCGGCTGATTAAGTCTTTAACATCACTGTGGTCTTCTCTAATGGTATCTTAGAAAACAGTCTGTGATCATCAGCCTCTGGAATTATAAACAAAGCTGGACTTGTATCCAACTCCACTGTCAGTTTTACACCAAACACATCGATCATGATTCAAATGATTTTGTGATCTGCTTCAGTTATACTATGCGGTTCTTGGCATGACAGCTCACCTTTGTCAGATTCTGATTCTGTTTCATATTCAGTCACTTTAGGCATTTGCTTAATTTTGTGTTTGAGACTTTTCACTTAGTTGTGCTTTTTGTCTGCCTTGTACATTTCTCTTTGTGACATTGTCTGTGACACCTTCTGCAGTCTTTTTCTTTGAACCAACAGTCATTTGTATCATGGAAGGATTTGCCACATTGGTAACATCTTTGGCTTCTTGCACCATTCAGGGACATTTTGTGCATTTCACATTCTAAGCTTTTTCTGTAGTTCAGCTGAATCATTTGCTGCAGTCTCTAACAATATTGTAATGATCAATGCCCATTCTAAGGTTAGGTCTCTTTCAGACAGTAGCCTCTTTTGAGTGCTTTGGCTATGCATGCCACATACAAGCCTTTCCTTTAATGCACCAGGAAGTCCATCTCTAAAGTTACACTACTGGGAAAGTTTGCACAGTTCTGCAATGTTTTCAGTAATACATTCATCTTTTGACCGATTCCTTTTGTGAAATCTAAACCTCTCAGCTATTACCAATGATTTTGTAAAATTGTAACTATTTTATGGAACATGTTGCTTGCTGGTTTTGCAGGCATTGCTAGGTTGCATAAGAGACTGTAGGTTCTTGCACCCATTAAACTAAGAAGTATAGGGCCTTTCTTTTGCTCCTTCATGTTGTTTGCGTTTCAATACAGTTCGACCTTTTTGATATACAATCTGCAGCCTTCATTAGCACTATCAAATTTGTCAACTTTCCGGACTGAAGCCATTGCCATGTTACTTTCACTTTAAATTCAGTGCATCTTTCACTCTGTACTATGCTGTACTCACGCTTCTCTTAATGTCTGTGACAGCTTTCTCGTGCTGTTGAGCTCTCGCTGTTTCATCCCATAACTGTTAGTGTGGCTTCTGACATTCAGGTGCAGACTTATTGCCAATTTGTTGTGTCTGTGCACAACTACATACCAATTAAATAAAAATCCAGACATAGGAGCTGGCTTTAACTGGTGTATTCACATCGCAGCAAGAGGGAGAAAGAGAGCAATATGCATGTGTGAACAACAGTGCATGCGCAGACAACAGATCGATATGTAGTGCTAAGGGGGGTAGGGGGGTATTGCTCTAAAAAATAGATCCATACATTACAAGGGCAGTTTGACAGCAGAGAGGGGAGCTTATAGTCACTAATGGAAAAAAATGAATTCACGTAGAAACTCTACTTTCTTATTGCTTCAAAAATCAAATAATCAAATTTGTTTGACCCTGACCTATAAATTACTATAATCAAGAAAACTTCATTACACAGGAGACCTGCACCTAATTTATGATCTTCTAGCTTGTGCAAACAATATATCATGCACATTAGACTGGGAAATATTGGACATTACAGTTGATAAAGCATAGGAAGGTAATTAGTTGAAAAGTCACACAGATTTTTTACTTTAACACCATGCTGTGGAGAAAGCTCTCTACTGGTTGATTTCCTGCATTGGAATTTGCCATCTTTGTCAGAGATTATGAATGTTAGGGCCACTGATCAGTTTAATAGACTCACCATTGAGACAAAAGGCGTTAGAAGTGGCAGGGTAATGTAGCAGTTCATGTAATGCTTTACATCATCAACTATAAGATCAGGATTCAATTCCCACCACTGTTTGTAAGAAGTTTGTCCATCCTATCCTGACAGTGTGGGTTTCCTCCAGGTACTCTGGTTTCCTCCCACATTACAAAGACATATGAATTAGGATTAGCAAGTTGTGGGTGTGCTATATTGGTGATGGAAGCATGGTAACACATGTGGTCTGCCCCACACATCTCAGGCTGTGTTGGACTTTGATGGAACAATTGAATATCAAAGTTCAAAGTTAATTTATTATCAATGGACATATATTTCACCAGATACAACCTTGAGATTTGTTTTCTTGCAGGCATACTGAGTAAATCAAGGAACCATAATAGATTCAATGAAAGACTGCACCCAACAGGGCGGACAAACAACCAATGTGAAAAAGGCAACAAACTATGCAAATACAAACTAAAAAAAATAAATAAGCACTGAATAATAATAATATGAGGTGACAGGTCCTCAAAAGTTGTGGGAAAAGTTCACTACTGGAGCAAGTGAAGTTGGGTGAAGTTATTTCCACAGGTCCACGAGCTGAATGGTTGAGGGGAAATAACTATTTCTAAACCTGATGGTGAAAGTTTTTTTTGGGATCCTATACCTTCTTCCTAATGACAGCAGTGAGAAGAGAGTATGACTTGGGTGGGTGGGTTCACTGTATATTTTGAAGTAGGTGTGACAAATAAAGCTAATATTTAATCTTACCTTTGACTTTACCTGGCTTTGCTTCAGTGCCCAATTACCTACTAGAAATTCAGAAAAAAGAATTTCCGGATGTACATTGTATAGATTTCTCTGATATTAAATGTACCTGTTGAAACCAATTGAATGACGTCAAGTAATAGTGAAGCAGACTTTCACCCTCCAAAAGCTCACTCAACCCTTCAAGGTCCACACCATTTTTGAAGCACCTGTTTGTGCCTGAATAGCAGAAGAGCAACATCATTCAAATGTTAAATGCCGGATGATAGCAGAGCCATCCACCGAATGGCTAGATAAACATGGAATTAAGCTACTGACCAGAGAATCCAAAGATCCAGATGTTAATGTTACTTAACAGAATTTCTATCTCTTGTATTTCCTCTGAATCATACGATTTTTTTCATGTTACATCTCAAATAACATTTATAAACTAAGTTAACAGAGAAAATAGAAGTCAAAAATCATTTGATTATTGAATATTATTTGCTGCCTGCTAAGGTAGAGTAAAATAATTCAATGTCTTGGTTTTCTGATGGTTGGTTGTTCTTCATTTGTACATTTTATTTACAGTTATTTGATTAATCACCTAACAGATAAGTGTTTTTATAGCCAATCATGATTATTTCCCCTTTGGATGTGTGATACATTGGGGCTGTGTAGTTTTGAAACATGGTATCTCTGATACCACACTTTCAGCGTGATGTTTTTCATAAGTGTAATGTGACAGATGTAGGCTGGATGTAAGACTTAATTATATAGAGAGAAATTGTAGATGTGTTTAATTTTTCATTCCACTAATTTAGAACATGAATTTAATTCAAATAGATGCTGTAAGTTTTATTCCAGAATGACTGACTGAATCATGAGCTGTTTGAAACATTTGCAAGGGGTCATGTAAATTAGTAAAGGTGGAAACAGTTCACCTTCTAGTCCAGATTGAACTTCATCATTGTACTTCAGGGCCCGAATAAATCTTTGAGCACAAATGCATCTAAACAGGAGAGGCAGGGACAATTAAACAGCTCTAGGGAGGAGAAAGCTCCAAAATCATCCCTATTTTGGAACACACTGCAGAATTCAGTAGGAGTGCATTTTCCAGATGGACAGTAGTAGTTTAAAGCAGCAGTTCAGAGCCACCTTGAGGGCATTTAGTAATGGGCAATTAAAGCTGCCTTCAAATCCATATTTTTTGTTTGACTATGGTGTTTATTGCTGAATAAACTCACCAAGTCCTGGGAATTCCAACAGATATTTATGTTCAGCCCAATGGCTCTTCCAGACATTCTCTGGAAGTTTCTTGCTATAATCCAGGGAGTGATTATACACCGAACACTCAAAGAAAGATTCAGACAACAATGATCCTTATGCACCTTTTGGTGAAAGAAAGTTGTTTCTTAGAATGGAGGCAGATGATTAGTGGTGTTCTGCAGGGACTGATGTTAGGATCCATGCTATTCATTACATGTATGAATGACTTAGATGTGAACTCAGAAAGCTCGAACAATAAATTTGTGGATGATATGAAATTAGGAGGTGTTGCTGACAGTGAAGAAGGTTATTGTAGATTAAAAAGGAGTTTTGATCAGTAAGGGAAGTGTGCCAAGCAATTGCAAATGGATTTCAGTGTAGATAAGTGAGAAGTGATGAATTTTGGAAAGTCAGTGTAGGAATTATACTGTGAGTGGTAGGGCACTAGGGAGTGTAAATGAACACTATTACAATACGAGAGTTATGACCAGAGAAAAATGGCTGCAGTCGTTTAGCACTTTCATGCAAGGGTGTTTATTCAGTGTGCCAAAAATCCAGCTTAGAAAAATTTGCAAAAATAGCAAAAAGAAAGAAGTCAATATTTACAATAAGATATCTACCAGAAAATACAATAATACAAAACAATATAATAAAAAATGCAAGTTCCAGTGTGAACTCCTGGCAGCTGGATCTCTCTCTTTCTCTTTCTTTCTTTCTCTTTCTCTCTTTCTCTATTGCTCTCTCTCTTTTTCTCCCTCTCCCTGTCTCTCCTTCTCTCTCTTCCCTTCTCTCTCTCCCCCACTCTCTCTCTCCCTTCCCTCTTCCCCCTCTCTCTCTCTCCCACCACTCTCTCTCTCCCTCTCCCTCTCTTTCTCCCGTCTCTCTCTTCCACCCTCTCTCTCCCCCACCCCCTCTCTCTCCCCCTCTCCCCATCTCTCTCCCCCTCCCCCCCTCTCTCTCTCCCCTCTCCCTCTCTCTCTCCCACTCTGTCCCTCTGCCTCCTCCACTCTCTCCCTCTCTCTGTCTCTTTCTCTCCCTCCCCCCCTCTCTCTTGCGGTCTCTCTTGCCTTCTCTCTCCTTCTCTATTTCTTGCTCTCCCTCCCTCTCTCTCCCCTCCTCTCCCTCTTTTTCTCCCCCTCTTTCTCTCCCTCTCTTTCTCACTATCCCTCTCCCTCTCTCTCTCTTTCTCTCTCTCTCCCTGCCTCTCTCCCCGTCTCTCTTTCTCCCCCTCTCTCTCTGCCCATCTCTCTTGTTCTCTCTCTCTCTCTCTTTCTCCTCTTCTTTGTCTCCCTCTCCCTCTATCACTCCCTCTCTCTCTCCCCACCTTTCTCCCCTCTCTCTCTCTCCCCCTACTCTCTCTCCCTCCCTCTCTCCCTCTCTCTCTCCCTCTCTCTCTCTTTCTCTCCATTTCTCTATCTCCCTCTCTGAAGCACCTTCAATTACTCCAAAAGACTGAGGTTTGGTAAAAATACTGAAAGGCTTTTATTTGCTGTACAATACGACCTCCACGGTGAGTGTCTGCCCCCGGACTGAGGGGGAGGGGCAAGACGAACACCTTTATACAGGACTCTGTGGGAGGAGCCACAGGGGCAGTCAGCAGAGTGGTGTGTCCAGACAGGTAACCGAGTTACAACATATATACATGGTTTACCACATTCACCCCTCCTTTTTTTAAAAAAAGAGTCCCGCGGGGTGAAGTGACTAACAATATTTACAAGAAGTATATTTACAGGTTAAGTCTATCAGGCGGTCGAGTCCGTCGCTGTGACCTACGTAGCACCGGCGATGGCGGTTGTGCTGGCTCCGGCCTGACTTCAGGTGCCAGCACGTTAGGCGTCGGTAATCCCTCGTGCGTGTGCATCGCGCCCGGTATGGGAGTGTCGTGTGGTGTCTGTATAGGGTTTGGGGTGCACGGTGTCTCGTAGGTACATACATTGGTGGGTACGGGGTCAATAGTCACCACGGAGTGTTCAGGGTAGGGGCTCGGAGCTCCTGCGGGCGCCAGGTCGTGGATGGAGACTGTGTCCTCTCGCCCATCAGGTAAAACCACGTAGGTATACTGGGGGTTCGCATGAAGTAAGTGAACCCTCTCGACTATCAGGGAGTATTTATTGCTCCTCGCATGTTTCCGGAGCAGCACTGGCCCCGGGGACATCAGCCAAGTTGGTAGGGTGGTTCCAGTGGTCGATTTTCTGGGAAAAGAAAAGAGTCGCTCCTGAGGGGTGGCATTGGTGGCCGTGCATAACAGGGAGCGGATGGAGTGGAGTGCCTCGGGAAGGACCTCCTGCCAGCGGGAGATCGGCAGTCCCTTTGACCTGAGAGCTAAGAGTGTGGCTTTCCACACCGTGGCATTCTCCTTCTCCACCTGTCCATTCCCCCGGGGATTATAGCTCGTGGTCCTACTGGTTGCAATTCCCCTAGCCAGTAGATATTGGCGCAGCTCGTCACTCATAAACGAGGACCCTCTGTCACTGTGGATATAGCATGGGTATCCGAACAGAGTGAAGAGCTTGCGCAGGGCTTTTATAACTGACGTGGTAGTGGTGTCGGGGCAGGGGATGGCGAAGGGGAACCGCGAGTACTCGTCAATTACGTTAAGAAAGTGCACATTGCGGTCGGTGGATGGAAGGGGGCCCTTAAAGTCAACACTCAGTCGCTCAAAGGGGTGGGTGGCCTTGATGAGTGGTACCTTTTCGGGTCGGTAGAAGTGCGGTTTGCACTCTGCGCAGACTTGGCAGTCCCTGGTCATCATCCTGATCTCCTCAAGGGAGTAAGGCAGGTTCCGGGCTTCCACGAAGTGGAAAAGCTGGGTGACTCCCAGGTGGCAAAGGTCTACATGTAGGGCGTATAGCCGGTCGATCTGCGCGCTGGCGCATGTTCCCCGGGATAGGGCATCGGAGGGCTCGTTGAGCTTCCCAGGCCTGTACATGATGTCATAGTTGTAGGTGGAGAGTTCAATTCTCCACCTCAGAATTTTATCATTTTTGATTTTGCTCCGCTGCTGATTATTAAACATGAATGCGACTGAGCGCTGGTCAGTTAGCAAAGTGAACCTTTTGCTGGCAAGATAGTGCCTCCAGTGCCTTATAGCTTCCACTATGGCCTGGGCCTCTTTCTCTACCGCAGAGTGCTGAATTTCAGGGCCTTGAAGAGTACGGGAGAAGAACACCACTGGTCTTCCTGCCTGGTTGAGGGTAGCAGCCAGCGCAAAGTCGGAGGCGTCACTCTCTACTTGGAAGGGAATGGCCTCATCCACCGCATGCATTGCTGCTTTGGCAATGTCCCCTTTTATGTGGTTGAAGGCCGCGTGGGCCTCAGCAGAGAGGGGGAATGTGGTGGACTAGACCAGGGGGCGGGCCTTGTCTACATAGTTAGAGACCCATTGGGCGTAATATGAAAAGAAGCCGAGGCACCTTTTGAGGGCTCTGAGGGTATTGGGAAGAGGGAGTTCCAACAAGGGGCGCATACTGTCGGGGTCAGGGCCAATGACTCCATTCTCCACGACACACCCAAGGATAGCAAGTCGGGTGGTCCCAAATACACACTTGTCCCTGTTATAGGTGAGGTTGAAAGATTTGGCCGCTTGGAGAAATTTTTGGAGGTTGTTGTCGTGATCCTGCTGGTCGTGACCGCAAATGGTGATGTTATCCACATATGGGAACGTGGCCTTCAGTTGGCACTGGTCCACCATCCGGTCCATTGCCCTCTGGAAGACAGATACACCATTCGTGACACCAAAGGGGACACGCAGGAATTGATAAAGCCTGCCGTCCGCCTCGAAGGCAGTGTAAGGGCGGTCCTCCCGGCGGATGGGGAGCTGATGGTAAGCGGATTTTAGGTCTATGGTCGAGTACACCTTGTACTGTGCTATCTGATTGACCATATCCGCGATGTGGGGTAGAGGGTACGCATCGAGCTGCGTGAACCTATTGATGGTCTGGCTATAGTCCACAACCATCCTATTCTTCTCCCCGTTCCGAACAACCACCACCTGCGCCCTCCAAGGACTTGTGCTTGCCTCAATGACCCCCTCCCTGAGCAGCCGCTGCACCTCCGACTTAATGAAAGCTCTTTCCCCCGCGCTGTACCTCCTGCTTTTAGTTGCCACAGGTTTGCAGTCAGGGGTCAGGTTGGCGAACAGCGGTGGGGGAGGGATCCTGAGGGTGGAGAGGCCACAAGTGGCGTCGGTAGTGCGGCAGTTGGCATGATGTTGGGTGGGATGCGCAGGTCGGTGTGTGTGTGTGGTCAGTAGCGGGGTACGTGACATATCTCTACAAAACAGGGGATTTATGACAGTAATTGGCGGAAGGGGCCCATCATACTTCATTGTCACGCTTTTCAGGTGGCTCTGGAAGTCCAACCCCAACAGCACAGGGGCACACAGTTGAGGCAAGACCAGTAACATAAAGTCCCGATATTCTGTGCCCTGCACCACTAGTGTCTCTACACAACCCCCTCGGATGTCTGTTGTATGTGACCTGGAGGCCATGGTGACCCTCCGACTTACCGGCCGTATCATGAGTCCACAATGCTGCACCGTGGCCGAGTGGATAAAACTCTCCGTGCTGCCTGAGTCAAACAGGCAGCTTGTCCTGTGCCCCTCCACCAGGATGTCCATCATTGACCTTGCGAGCTGGTGGGGAGCACTTTGGTCGAGGGTCACGGAAGCCAAGGTGGGGTCGCTGTCTTGGTCCGGCGTGGTGGGGTGCCCTGTGAGCACCCGTTGGTCGTAGGTGGTGGGAGGTGGCGCCGACCAAGATGGCCGCCCCCATGTCTCACACGTGGTGATGGCGTGCAGGGAAGATGGCGACCCCCACGTCTCGCATGTGGTGGCAGTGTGCAGGGAAGATGGCGGCCCCCATGTCTCGCACGTGGTGGCAGTGTGCAGGGAAGATGGCGACCTCTACGTCTCCCACGCGGCGCTGCTCGATCTCGCTCGCGGTTTTGACTTACAGACCTTGGCGAAATGGCCCTTCTTTCCGCAGCTAGAGCAGGTTGCTTGTCGGGCTGGGCAGCGTTTCCGGGGGTGCTTCTCCAGTCCGCAGAAGTAGCACTTCGCGGACTCACGACTGGCGGCAGCCGAGGTCGATTCGCCGGCGGGTTGCGAGGTCTGCGGCGCCCACGAGGCCATCGGGGGATCGCGTGCCTGGAGAGCCTCGGAGTTATGCAGAGCGTCCTCCAACGTATCAGCCAGCTCCATCGCCGAACTTAGGGTAAGATCGGCTTTTTCCAACAGCTGCTGGCGCACGTACACTGACCTGGTCCCCGTGACGAAGGCGTCTCTCACTAGGAGTTCTGCATGCTGCGCCGCCGTCAGCTCCTGGCAACTGCAGGCTCGCACGAGTGTCTGTAGTGCCCAGACAAACTCAGCACTCGATTCCCCGGACCGTTGTTGCCGTGTCGCTAAGCGATGCCGAGCATAGACGCTGTTTATCGGCCGCAGGTATTGTCTTTTGAGTGCGTTCATCGCGCTGTCGTAGCTCGGCTGGTCTCTGATCAGCGAATAAACCCGTGGACTGGCCCTGGAGAGTAGAACTCTGCGCTTCGCTACGGGGTCGGTCGCTTTAAACTCCTCTAGATACGCTTCGAAGCAGGCCAGCCAGAGTTTGAAAGCGTTTCCAGTGTCAGGCATTTGCGGATGGAGGTCTAATTTTTCTGGTCTCAGGGCCTGTTCCTTGTTTCAAAATGTACAGCGAATAAAATTGAAGCACCTTCAATTACTCCAAAAAACTGAGGTTTGGTAAAAATACTGAAAGGCTTTTATTCGTTGTACAATACGATCTCCACAGTGAGTGTCTGCCCCCGGACTGAGAGGGAGGGGCAAGACGAACACCTTTATCCAGGACTCTGTGGGAGGAGCCACAGGGGCAGTCAGCAGAGGGGCGTGTCCAGACAGGTAACCGAGTTACAACATATATACATGGTTTACCACACTCTCCCTCGCTCCCTGACACTGAGAACAATTTGTCCTGATTTTTTTAGGCATTGGGACACACCATCTTTAATTGCCCACAAAGTTAACTTAAAACTACACAATCATATTACAAAATAAACAGAAACATCTACATTAAATACAGTATACAAACAATAGAAACTCATTTACATGGAATATTCCACTGAGTATGGCGGGAAAGGCACCACAAATACACCTGGAGGAAGACATTAGATTGTGCAATGACAGCAGAACGACAAGGCAATATTGATGTGTGAGTGTGCATGCCTATCAAGTGCAATTACCGAGCGCCCTCCGTCACATTGCTATCCTCCTCCCCTCCGCTGCAGTGACAGTGTTCAACAGCTGAGGTAGGTAGTCTGCTGTAACGTTTTCTTTCCCTGCTTTATGACGGACATAGAATTTGAAGGGTTGGAGCTCCAGGTACCACCGTGTCACTCTGACATTACAGTGCTTCATTGAGTGAATCCATGTCAGTGCTCTGTGGTCAGTGTAAAGGTCAAACTCCCTGCCAAGCTGGTAGATCCGCAGGCTGTTGAGGGCCCACTTAATGTCCAAACACTCCTTTTCAATGGTGGAATACTTGGTTTCCCCTGGGAGGAGTTCTCGGCTCAGGTAAAGGACAGGTCTGTCTTCTCTAGGTTCTCTTTGGGCCAGCACTGCTCTAGTGCCTACTCCTGAGGGATCCATAAGCACAAGGAACCATTTTTCCAAGTCCAGGCTCCAAAGGGCAGGTAAAGAACATATGTGAGATTTAAGCGCTTAAAAAGCATTTTCACACTCACTTGTCCGCACCACGGAATTGCTTACAAGCTTCTAGTAAGATTAGCCAGAGCTGCGGCCACAGTGGTAAAATAGGGAATGAACTTGCGACACCACCCTAGCAGACCCAGAAAAGACTTCACTTCCTTCTTGATGCAAGGTCAAGGACTGTTGCAGATCACTTCCTCTTTGGGCTTGAACCTCTCCATGTCCCAGCTGGTATCCAAGGTAGATGCCCAGTCACATTTTTGTGGTTTGAGGGTGAGGCTGGTCCTGGACTTATTTCATAATTTCCTGGCATAACTCACATATTACTACTTAACTATTTATGGTTCTATTACTATTTATTATTTATGGTGCAACTGTAACGAAAACCAATTTCCCCCGGGATCAATAAAGTATGACTATGACTATGACTATGAATAAGACCAGCATCATGAATATTCCCCAGTACCCTGCACAGATGGTTCTGATGCTCTCTGACCAAGTCTTGCTGTAGATAGCAATATCATCGAGGCAGGTCACACTACAGTTCTCACAGCCTTGTAACACCTGATCAATCAGTTACTGGAAGGTTGCTGGTGCACTATGAAGACCAAAAGGCATTATAGTGAATTGAAATAGACCCAGGAGTGTGTGGAAGGTAGTGAAGGGTTTTGATTGATCATTCAGGGGAAGCAGCCAGTAGCCTTTCGTAAGGTCCAGTGTATTAATCTAGTTTGTCTGTCCAATCCTTTCTAGCAAATAAAGAAATGGCATTCAACTTCCAGAAATCAAAGCATACTCTCAGGGTGCCATCCTTCTTGGGAACGATTCACAATATCAGCACCTTGTTGATAAGAAGGCTTCTCAGGACTGTTCCACAGCTTTTGGAGTTCCTCCCTGAAAGTGTCATCCCTCCTCTGCAGGGAAAATTAAAAGTCTCCGAACAGATTTTCCAGTGAAGGTTCCAAGAGTTTGGTTCTAGGTAGAAGTTCTTCCTCCTCCGAGGTCTCTGCCATTTCCCAGGCATCTGCTTCAATTTTCGCCTCAGGGGCTCCCTAACATGGGATAGCAACCCTTCTTATCTCCAAGTTAAATGCACCACTGCCACCGTATGTTGCGATATGTGAGTTGTGACTGAAGAAAAATGGCTGGAGTCACTTGGCACCTTTTGCAAGGGTGTTTATTTGGTGTATCAAAAATCTTGCTTACAAAAATTAGTGAAAATAGCAAAAAGAGAACTGTCAATATTTACAAAAAGATATCTACCAGAAAACACAATAAATAGCTCTATATTTTGTTCAGTGTATCTCTCTCTCTCTTTCTCTGTCCCCTCTCCCTCCCCCCTCTTCCTCCCAGCTCTCCCCCTCTCCCTCCTTCTCCCCCTCTCCCCCTCTCCTCCCCTTCCCCTTTCCCCTCTCTCCCCCTCTCCCCTCTCCCCCCTCCCCCTCCCTCTCTCCCCTCTCTCCCCTCTCTCCCCTCTCTCCCCTCTCTCGCCTCTCCCCACTCTCTCCCCTTTTCCCCTCTCTCCCCTCTCTCCCCCCTCCCCCCTCTCCTTCCCTCCCTGCCACTGAAAGTGATTCAGCCCATTTTTAGGCACCAGAACATACCATATTTCATTACCCAGAAAGTTCACTTAAGCCAACACTTAAATCAGAATATGATACACCCCACAATGTAGTTGCAGGCATATTACAAAATAAGCAGAAGTATCTTAAATACAGTGTACAAACAATATATACATATATACATGCTCCCAAGTTCCCAAGTGCTCTCTGACACAAACACAGAGATCTAGGAGTACAAGTGTATAGTTTGTTAAAAATTGCATCAAATGTAGATAGGGTGGTTAAAAAGTCATTTAGCATGCTGGTCTTCATCAGTCAAGACATTGACTGACATTGATATAGGAGTTGGAACATGATATTGTGTAAGTCATGATGCTTTATAAGTCATTGTTGAGGGTGTGCTTGGAGTACTGTGTACAGTTTTGGTCATCCTGCTACAGGAAAGATATGGTTAATTTGAAAAGAGAGCTAAAAAGATTTAAACTAATATTGCCAGAACTAGAGGCCTTCATTACAGGGAGAGGTTGACCAGGCTTGGTGTTTAATCTTTGGAACATAGGAGAATGAAGGGCTATCTTATGGAAATATTTAAAATAGTGAGAGATACAGATAAGGTGGGCAGGGGAGTCCAAATCTAGGGGGCATTTATTTAAGATGAGTGGGAAAAGATTTAAAAAGTACCTGAGGGACAACTTTTTCACACAGGGAATGGTGAGAGCTGCCAGGGGAAGCAGTTGAAGCAGGTATCATGGTATCATTTTAGATGTGCTTGAATAAGGTGCATGGAGGAGTAGGGCTTAGTGGGACATGGGCTGAATGCAGGAGTGAGCGACAAAGTCATCATCGACTTTTTAAGTCAAAGAGCTTGTATTCACGTTTTATTTCTCTGTGACTCCTGACTCTATAACCAATACTACATGTACTACCACTGTCACAACCACGGATTTAGCGGCACAGCAGATTCAGCAATTGCGCTCGTGAATATGCACATGTCAGCTAATTATCATTTCATTGTGGCAGTATTTAACTCCATTCTTTTCATCATGGCACTTGTCAAGATTTGAACAAAGCACAGCAACTTTTCATTGCATGCTTGCATTTGGCCCTGCCTGAGACATTGGACTGTCAAGTCAACTGATGCTGAAGACTAATGGTATTTGTTTAATATTTAGTTATTTCTTTCAGTTGCAGTGTTGGCTTTGTTTTCCATTTTAGAGTTTTAGTTAATAGCCCTGGTTGGCCTAGCGTTTATTGTTTTCCTTTCCCTTTAAACTCTGTTCACATTAAAGTTTATGAGCTATCGACCCTCTTCAGTGTTTCTCTCTCCGCACTTGGGCCATATTCAAACATAATGATAACTACACTGCTTTCATTAAGCATAAAAGACACGTATTTGAATTTATACATTATAATTTTACAGGTTCAACAACACTACAGATGCTCTCATTGTCAGTAATGCTGGTATGGTTGATGCCATCTGAAAATTAATTTTGCTGATTGACCATTCATTCAGGGGCCATTAAAACTCTCTTTGACTCTCAGGCAATGCTTCGTCTGTAGCTTCCTAATGTTCTATGTTAACTTTCTCTTCTAGCTCAAGTTGCAACTTATAATTTGGTTTATCATTAATACTTTCTTAATGGTAATTGTGTCCAAATAGCAAATGCATAAACATTCAACAATTTTCTAATGATATTTAATAAATATTTCTTAGTGTTGTACTTGGCCTCTCTAGACACTATCACTCCTGAGGACTTTTCTTCCCTCCTGATTTTTGCAAGCAAAAAACCAGCATTCATCATCACATTTTACTAATGTCTTTCAGAACTTACCCGTGTGCTTGTGGCAGTCTAGGTGATATAAGTACTTGTGGCTCATGAGCCACTTAAAATAATCCTGCTGGAAATGACTTATTTTGTCCCACTTTGTCTCCTTCCCTGTCTTTTCTAAACTGAGCTGCACCAGGATTAGCCTTGGTCTGAAGCAGCAGCACAGCTTGGATACACCTCTAGTGCAGTGAACTGTTGCTTGAA
This sequence comes from Mobula birostris, assembly GCF_030028105.1. Taxonomy (NCBI): domain Eukaryota; kingdom Metazoa; phylum Chordata; class Chondrichthyes; order Myliobatiformes; family Myliobatidae; genus Mobula; species Mobula birostris. The sequence goes on along the minus strand of NC_092379.1, from coordinate 86,696,089 downwards.
GCATCAAAAAGTGGATTGCAACTCCATGTTATAGAGACCTATGTGACTTGCAGTTCCTCACCTGTTTCTTTAAAGTTGTTTTCACTCTAAGTAGATCACTCTGCTTGTCAGTTTGCGGTGAGGGACTATTTGTTTTGATTCCTGTGTATTGGTTTACTAATCTGGCTGGAATACTACATTGACCCACTTTCTGATACTAGTTCTTCAGGCACTGTATGGGTGGCAGAGACTGCAGTTTCTTCAGCTGTGACTGAGAAACCATTGTAAACAGCTTGCAGCTTAAGTTTTATTTTCATCCTTCACTGTATCTTCTTCAGGAGGGAGCTTTAAGAAGGCTTCTGCAGAGTCATTCTGCTTTGAAGTGTGAAAATCAAAATCATGGTCATACTGAGAGTTTGCAGTCTCAAAGCTACAATTGTTGGAATAGCTGACTTCAGGCTAAAAATGCCCAACAAGGATTTGTGGCTTTTTTCAAGAGTATAAACTCCACTTGTTGGAATTTGTGGAACTGATTAATGTGGAAAATTATAGCTGGTGCCCCTTTTCAAATTATGCATAATGGTTTTTGTCAATGTACTGTACAAGTCATTCAGGACCTATATCCATGGAAGTTCTGCTACCACAACTGGAAATATTACAGAAAGGAGAAGAAGGAAGCCCTTAACTCCGAGTGGAGTCATCGGAACGCTGTCGTGACGGCGTTTTTTTTTAGCAGGCGTTCTTATTTTTACGAGGCTGAGTTGCTAGCTCGATGCTCAACCCAGCACGGATGGAAAGTGTGCCAGGGAGCCAGCTGGATTCGAACTCAGGAGCCTTCAATCCGAAGTCCGGCACTGATGCCACTATGCCACCAACCGATCTGGAAATATTACAGGGAACACTCAATTCTTTTTTTTATGTCAGACTGATTCTAATAACATTCAGCTAAGGCTTACCTGATAACACATCCTCTGTTGTTCTTAATTCCAAGGCCAGCTCTCCTCTTTCTTCAGTATCTAAAGACCAGGCATCATGTTGGAACCTGGCACGACTTTGGAGCAAGGAGGAATGTTAGCTCAGTGATATTTTCAAATCTTAGGGTGTTCGATGTCACTGACATTTTGCCTGTGTCAATTCGAAATCATTCTCATTTTAACATGGGTCAAAGCAACGGCTAATAGAAGGGGATATAATTTTGAGATGTTGGAAGAAATAATAGAGAGGTAATAGGGGTAGGCATTTTGCTTAGAGAATAGTAGGTATGTGGACGGAGCTAAGATGGTGTAAGACAGCAACTTCTTTGAGCTCGTCTATGGAAAAAGCTTATTTCTACCTTCAATGTGTCTCTCTTTCTGTTGAAAACCCTGACCTAGAGCTGCACTCACATTTCATTCTTTATGGCAATGGTTTCTGCTCCCAGGGCTCACCCACCGCACATTTTACGATATCCCAGGAGTGTGGCATAGAAGACAAGCATGCCTTCAGGGTTCTGAGGCCTGGTGGCTCTGAGAATGAGCCAGTGTCATTGACTGGAGAATTTGTGGGAGAAAACAGAATATCGGGAACAGTGGATCAGCTGTCAGAGGCTCTGTACTCTGATCACATTCTCTCTCTCTTCCTTTCATCATTGGGGTAGAGTTTGTTTTTGATTCTCGAGGCGGAGAACTTGGAAAAAGCATTGTAGCAGACTTTAACACCAGGAATCAGCGAGTTGTTTATGCCTCCCTTCTTGCTGAAGACAACTCTCTGCACCTTTATTAGGGAGAGATAGAGCCTGAGGGATGTTGAATTGTTGGGTGAACAATTAGTTTTTCTTTTTCAGCAGATCATGATCTTTACTGAGGGACTTGCAATTGCATACTTGGTGGGTGGAGGGAGCTGGTGCTTTATGCGTAAATGATGGGTGGGTGGGAGAGGGTCGTTGTTTTGCTACTGCTTGTGTATGGGAAGGGAGGAACTGGGGGCCTTTGGGTTCTAACGTTTTTTACTGTTACTATTTGAGGAACTTTTCTGTTTTTATGCATGTCTGTGAAGAACAAGAATTTCAGGTCGTATATTGTACACATTCTCTGATATTAAATGGAACTATTGAACGCGTTTCCAGTGGTGGGAGTAGAGGCAGATATAGTAGGAACATTTACGAGACTCCAAGATAGACACATGGATGTAAGTGAAATGGAGGGCTATGTGGGAGGGAGAGAAGTGTTAAATTGATCTTAGAGTAGGTGGAATAGTTGGCACAACATCATAGGGTGAAGGGCCTGTAGTGTGCTGTATTGTTATATGTTCTATCTTCATTCTAGTAGTGGTATTGAAATTATTATCTTTTTTTATTGCCAACTGTCTGTGAGGTAAATACGATTTAACATTCATTCTTCAGAGTCTTTATTACAATATTGTGCAGAATCATCTCAGCTGACCATTGTTTCATATGTTTACCGCCTTGCCATCTGGATACTTGTCGGCTAATTCTACCCACTTACCTTTGCAAATTAACGCTATGTATTGTTTTCAATTGCAATTGAAGCAGAAAGCTGATTATGAACAGACAGAGCTGAATGATTACAGGAGTTTCAGTCGTTTTATTCACATGACTCTAGCTCAGTGAAGAACCAGACCTGCCTAACTACACACCACGCAGTAATACACTTCAGCATTCAGCATTATGTGGAAAACTCTCACATTCTTCAATACCATTTCCACAGCAATATTTATTTTGCAGGCCTCAGGATGTGAATTCCTGTGAACTTAGCCTGAAGGTGCATTAAATCCTCAAAACAACCAGCTTCTCAAGGAACAGTCTAAGAATATCCCAACTTAAGAACATCCCAGTGACAATATTTTCTGCATCTCTGTTGACGTTTACACTTTTATTTTATAACTTTTTAAAACATTTGAAGCCACTGATGTTGTGGCTTTGTGATATTTCAATGACATCAGTAAATGAGGCATTAATTGCATAAGACAATTGCACTGCTTTAAAGAGTTCTATATGAGGTCATTGTTACCCTCAGCTATTCGGCTCTATAATGAGTCAAGCTTTGGGGAAGTGATGACCCTCCCCAGCTAGACTGTTTGTGGTAACTTATTTTTTATTCTTTCTACTTCTCTTCTAATATTTATATCTGTGCACTTGTAATGCTACTGTGACACTGTAATTTCCTTTGGGATCAATAAAGTATCTTTCTATAGATAGTCTAAAGGCATTGGCTGGTGTCGTGTAAAACGTTTACCCTGTTCCATGGAGGGAATAACTTTCTTCTATTCTGAATGACACTATTCCTTTTATTGACAAATATTCCTGTAGTTTCTACCATATTAACAGCTCTGATAAAGTCCCTGTAAACTCCAAATATTTATAAAACACCTCCCACATCTTGTCATATTTGTTTAATCTTCCAGTATATTCAGTCCGTCTGGTTTGCTATTTTCCCAGAATTAGTTTGAACTCAAATTTCTTCACTGAATTAAGTTGAACCCATTGACATTTTCATCTTTTCTCACTTAGTCTCACTTTCCATAATTGGAGTGTTCACGGAATCAGATCCAGCATAGCTTCTGGGATCCCTGTTTGATTGTTACCTGGCAAATTGAACAATCTCACCAAGAGCTTCAACAAGAATGATTCTTTATTCCAAAGGTTCCTGGCTAGCTTTTAAAGCTTCTGCAAATAATGTTGCAACCAAGAGGCCAGTCATTGACCCAATATTCTGCTTAGAGTTATCAGCCTTTAAGCAACAATTGCCTTCTTACAAAGAATACTACATACACTTTACTAGCTTTGTCAATGATGCCCTCTTCCCATTTAGTGAATGAAAGAACCTCTAAGATGAGTGGTACCTTAGTGCCTATAATAGATAATAGCTACAGTATGGATCATTATATGATGTTTATTTTGGATGGAGAGAGCCAAACAGGTTTTCACTCATGGTTGTAGGTGTCAGTACCATGTGGGATTTTTTGATCTTTTTAAGTTGTGTCGGTGGTTATACCCTTGTGGTTTAATTCTTGATGTTTTTAGCCCTGTCAAAATCAAATTTTGAAATGAAGCAGCATTTCATTCTACAGGTTCTCTGGAGTATTGCTCACTGCCAGCTGTTGTGTTGGAGAGCACCTGCTGTCTTTTATTCAGCAACCTTCAATCCGAAGATTCGAATGAACACAGAGCACTCCATTGATTCAAGGCTGATGGACTATATTGTTCCATTTTCTTTTTCTGCAAAGCTTTCTCACTTAAGGTCTCACACTCCCTTCATGTGAGTTGTAGCATTCTGAGTATTAACAATTCCTCCAGATCCACTCCTGAGAGTTCTCTCATCTTCATGCTGCTAGCCTGATTTGGATTTTGTTCCATTCATTGCATTAGCTAATTTGGTCATGTACTTTTGCCAATAAGGCTGCCTTTTATGTTTTTTTTGCCTAAATATCCAATATTGTGTGATCTTATTTCATGTAATTCTCTGCAATGTGCAAGTCTACTTTGTGTTTCATGTTACTATGATGATTGTTTTTGATTTCAAAAGACAGGTAATTATTCTATGCATTAATTTTCCAGAATTCATGTTTCATATTGTAAGAATATGCAGGCTGTAATGAAAGAGTACACAAGTCCAGTTAGACTATTATCTCTGCAGACAAAAATATCTGCTTATGATAAACCTGAATGTGAATTGAACCTTATGCCCTTTTCCTTTTCGAGGTATTCCCTGAGCCATAAGAACTATTAAATTGTTTGCTACATGCATTGACTCCCGATTTCCAGCTGAAATCAGCAGGGGGTGAAGTCAGGTGTTTATGACAATCTGATACAAATGTTACGCTTCATAAATCTAGACAAGCAGCAGATTGAATCTTGACTCTGAATCCAATTGGAGCATGCTGTTTGGATTGAATCAGCAAGTGTGATTTTGTTGTGAATTAGCAGACCACGTATAATTTAAATGAGATGAGAAATGGATTTACTAACCCCTTAATTGATGCTGAAGTATTTGAAGGAGATTTTGAAATGAAATTCTGCTTAATTTTAAATTGCAGTATCTTTCTTTGACATGAAGGATATTCCAAAGGACTTACTGTCTATTTTTTATTAAGTGTTGTGCATGTAATGAAATCGATTTGAAACAATCTTCTAATTTATAACGATTTTGCTGTCTTTTCAATCTGCCTATAATTTCTGTGGCAGTGCCATAATGATTTTGCAGAACATTGAATGCATTTCAACAACAAAAGTCTTACTTGCTAGGCAATGCGCAGCTGGTAACATTCTTGCCTCTGATCTGCAAGGTGGCGACTAGAAAAATTACTCCAGTGTTGAGCTGTGCAGTTTTAGCTGCAGTCTTTCAGAAGAGACACTGGCTTCAAAATGCTTCATTACAATTTTTATTGGGGATTAAAGCAGCATTACCATCCATCTTAATAATACTTTCTAAAGTGTGAGAACTTTATAAAGCATTTCTAAGGTGAACTTCAATGTAGTTCACCAAGCAGTATGATCAGGCTTCTCTGCACAAAACTGTCAATTTCAGCACACCATGTCCATTGATGTGATGCAGGATTTTGCAATTCTTTCTCTGGCGACTGTGATTTTTGCAAGCAGCCCTTGAAGGAAATATCAGCAAATAAGCCACACCTTTCCCTCGCTTGCTCTATGCAAATTATTTTTTTGGGATTACAGTATTGCTTTGTTCTAATGCCAGCATATCCAAAGTATATTGTTGGTTATGAGATACATTGCAGTCATGAAATGTGCCACATAAGTGTAAGCATTCCTTCCTGAACTATTTCATTGCATTCATCCATGCAAAAATCATTTGTAATTTTTACAGAATAGCACCTTGTTTAGAAGCTATTGTTTTCACTGAACACAGGGGGGATCGGCAGATCAAAATCCTACCACCATCTGATCTGCGAATAAAAGGTTTACTGAATGAGTCAATTTGATCTGCATCAAAAAAAAAATTATAATTAGTGGTCTGGATCATGCAGACTTTTGCCAGCAGTACCAACTGGAATTTTTTGCCCTTCAGCCATTGAAAGTGGTGTAAATCCCCAGATTTTGGTGCAAATGCTGCAAAATGTAAAGGTCCATGATGAACTAATAGATATAAATCTACACATTTTCTCCATTGTTTGCACTCAGATAAAGTTCAGTAGTGGAGATTGGTCTTAATTTAATTCCTCAGCATTATGCTGGAGCATTATTTTTTGAACCCTGCATCATGTCTGCCAGAAACATTTCCTGCATCTTTGACAGATAACAAAGCACTGTACCCAATTTGGCCTGCTCTCAAAGATAATTGCCAGCATTCAAATGGGATCTCGTCAATGTGCCACTTGATGCTTCATTCCTGCTGAGACAGCAACACTGAACTCTGAGGTGTAGAAACCTATGGTAGAACTCCTCCAAATGTAGCCCAAGGAAGTGCAAGTATTAGTGATTCTAAGTGGGACGATCAGTTAAAATCCAACATGGTGCTGTCCAATATATTATACTTTGCATATTGACACAAACTTAGCTAGTCGTATTTTCCAGAACACTGGAAAATATAGAACTTACACTATTCTAGAAATTCCCCAAAGATCATTTGCTGAGAATTTGAGTATTTTTTTTGTCTGTGAAGAATATCAAAAGGTGAACTTAAACCAGGTCCTTTGTCGCAACAATTAAAACAATGAATTGAACCTGGGGATTGAATGGCATGAGCTTAATCCATAATGTTCCCAAGAGAATGTAATTATACAAAATGAAGACAGGTAGATGAAGTTAAAATAAAGATGAAGTATATCTAATTGAACAGCTTGAAGCAGGTGAATAACCTATTCTCATTCTTGCTATTCTGCATTGACTGAATAATCATTCCTTTTCTGCTGTCAGAGGGGCAGAATTCTACTCTTGCTATACAAAAGGAAACGTCTAAGATGCTGATTTGCTGGTTCATATCCTCAGAAAGAATTAAGTGAATTTCATAACTCCAACAGAATTCCAGATGTGAGGAAAGATTGACTATTCTTGGTATCAAGGAAACATTTGACCAAATGTACCACTAAGAAGCTCTGGTAAAACTGTGGGTCTAATCTATGGTCTCTTGTGTCTAATGGTTGGAGTTGTATCTTGCATGAAGGAAGACAGTTGTGGATATTGGAGCTCATTGTTTCAGAGATTCCTAAACATCTAAAGTTAAACTACCATGGGGTCCTTCATCATTAAGAATGGAAGTAACAAATAGTTATGGAACTTTGTTTTTCTGCATTGACTTCCTTCTCTGCTAATCTGTTGGGGTAGAGCTCAGAATGGAACTTTGATGTAGAATATCTACACCCAGTGGCCATTTTATCGCATACACCCGTAGGTTAATGCAAATACCTAATCAGCTAATCATGTGACAGCAACTCAAAGTATAGAAGCATGCAGACATTATCAAGAGGTTCAGTTGTTGTCCAGACTAAACATCAGAATGGAGAGGAAACGTGATCTGAATGACTTTGACCAATACGATCTGAGTGACTTTGACCATGGAATGATTGTTGATGCCACAATCATCTGAGAATTGTACGAATAACAAAGTACATTCAGCGAGTGTCAGTTCTGTGGACAAAAACATCTTGTTAATGAGAGAGATCAGAGGAGAATGGCCAGACTGTTCAAGCTAACAGGGTGGCATAGTAGACTGGTTCAAGCTGACAGGAGGGAACAGTAACTCAAATAACCACACATTACAAAATGGCGTGCCAAGACCAAAATTGAGTACACTGCCTTGCTAGTTGTGAAAGGTACAAAAGATGTTCCTGGCAGACATGATGCGGCATTTGAAAAATAATTCTCCCCACATTGTCCACTACTGAACTCCATCTGAAGGCAAACGATGGAGAAAGTATGTAGGTTCATATATATCAGTGCATCACCAACCTCTGAATTTGCAGAATCTGCACTGAAATCTCAATGGCTGCTGGGAAAAGTCAGCACAGTCCTTCTGAATGCACAGCATGTCAAACCTTGAACTAGATGGGCTACAGCAGCAAAAGGCCACACCAAAAGGATCTAATAAAGAGGCCACTAAGTGTATTTTTCAAAATAATTATTCTTATTCAGTGCTATCTTGTTAGAACCTAAATTAGTGTACAGCAATTTTTTCCTATGGAATGTTTCTATAGTGGAAATTACTGCAAAGCCTTTCATACATTCTTTGTCTATTTTAGCAAAATACAAGTCTAGCACATTGAATTTGTCTGTGTTAGTAAACATATTAAGATTTTCACACCATCAGAACTTCAGATGGTATCATTCATACAGCTTCAACTCAAACCCTTCACAATTAACGATGGCAACACACATCAAAGTTGCTCTGTAGGAAGAGGTGCAGTCGACGTTTCAGGCCGAGACCCCTCGTCAGGTCTCGGCCTGAAACGTCGACTGCACCGCTTCCTACAGATGCTGCCTGGCCTGCTGCGTTCACCAGCAACTTTGATGTGTGTTGCTTGAATTTCCAGCATCTGCAGAATTCCTGTTGCTTACAATTAATGATGGTTTTAGTAAAGGTTCAGTAATTAAATAAAATAAAATTTCTAAACTTAGCAATTTATTAATGTTAAAAGTAAATTGACACAACTTTATCTTAGTAATAGAATTTGATGGTTTACCCAAGAAACAAATGTCCAAGAGAAGTTACTATCCACCAAATTTAAATACACATATTTTCTGTAATTAATCAAAATTACATGCTGTTAGCAGTAGCTTTTGAATAGAACAGATAATCTGAGAATTCAGAAAACTTTAGTTACTATTTGGAGAAGATACTCAACAGATTTCATCTGGTCTATTTGCAGCCTTTGAAGAAAGATAGAAATATCAAAGAACAATCACTGTTGGCAAAGAAAGCTACTACGTAAAAGAAAACGATTCAAACTACTTATTATTTCATATTATGTGAAACCCCGAGGAAATTTCCATTTCATTTCATGTAGCTGCCTTTCAAAGAAGATCCTGCGAAAACTAGGGATGAAACCAGTAGCTCAAATTATTAGAGGAGGATCCTCTGTTCGATGCCCCAGGCATGCTATTGTATATCAAAACAAGTGAAAGTACTTTAAAGTACTCTTACAGACAGAAAACAATGAAACAGTGAATTGAAGAACCTAATAGATGAGTTCCTCCAGAATTTTGTGGATCTTGCTTGGATTTCCAACATCTGATGATTTTCTCTTGTTTGTGAACCTAATACATGATATTGCATTACCTGTATGATCATTTCTATTGAAATGCCTCACCATTTGCTGTTCAGAATGATAGTAAAAATTATTGTGACATTGGGATTCTATTTCATTATGTTCATATACAATCCCTTTCTTTAACTTGAGCAGAAAAGGAGTTACAATTCTCTGGTATGTAACAATACACACATGTGCAAACAATATTATTTGAATTAATAATTAATAGTAATCCTTACTCTTGTGGTCTACAAACTCCTTTCAAATCCATACTTCATGTAAGCAATATATTGGTTGACTAGTCATCAAACAATGTGATTGAAACTATCTGACAGTAATTCCATTATGCAATCAGTTTATAACCACTATGCAGTATTTTAAACTTGAATTATAACATTTAAAAATTCACATATATTCCCAATATTATGAAAACTTGACTTTCTCGGCTTCATTAAGGCCTGTCTCCACTTAAAAAAGCAACTAAAGATTTATCTCCACCAACCAAATGCTTTATCTTTTAATATACACAATTAAAAAAAAATTAAAACAGGAAATAAATCTTCCCACAATTTCATAATTAACATACACCAATTGAGCACAAACCCTTGTACAAACTGTTTAATTGGATTCCAGACTTCTCTGATTAGATGTTTAAGGGCGGAGCAATATGAAAGCTGGAAATCATATGCTTGATCATCTGTGGGTCAATCATGACTTGGAATATCCTAAGTGACAACACTTCCTTGCCGGTAGATCTTCATTTTGTGACACTGAGGACCACGTGGATTTTGATCACATTTACTATTGGTGAAAGACGAGAGGGTAATAATCTCGTGTTGTATAGACAAAAGAAGCTTCTTTCAATCCTAAAGTTGCATGAAACAATTAATCAGTAAGACGTCATGGTTTCTGGGCTAAGATTATTTTTTCAATACTTAGCAAGTTCTCATGTTTTCCTTTTGTGGGACTTAGCTTCACACAAATTGCTGATCATTTTTGCCTGTTTAATAATTATGATCCACTTCTGAAAAAAAGTTCTTTGACATAGTCTAACAGGTGCTGTACAAAGGAAATTTCTTTGTCACTCAGAAATCATATGAATAGCTTTCATTTCTGCAGGGCTAAACACATAGATGGAATGCATTTACTAATGGCTTCTCTCACTTCAGAACAGGAGTCCCAGATAATGCAAATAAACAGGATTTCTACTAAACTCCTGCAAGCAGAACAAAAGAATCTCAAAGTAAATTTATTCCCAGCTACACAGAATAAGGAAAATCTTAGAAGTTTTCCTCTTGAAGTTGGATTATCAATGTTGAAATGTTTGTGCTGCTGAACAACGTCCGTTGATATTGCTGTTCAGACAGTTGTTTTGATTCAAGTTTGCAGTGATGCTTGTGGGAATAACACAGGGAGTTAAGATCAGGTTAGGGTTTAGGGACAGTGATGAGGGAGTGTTAGAGATTAGAGGAAATAAATGAAGGGTTAGGATAGGAGCTAATGTTTGGAGTCCACGGTCGAAGGTCAGCCATCCCAAAGATCAATTCTACAGGTGCTGAGGTGTCCAGCAATCCCCAAGTCCCCAGTTTCAGGATGAGAGGTCAGGAAAGTCCTTGGGTCGAGACCCGAAGATCAAACCCATGTTCGGAATGTCCTGGGATTGGTATTCAGAGGTTGACGAAGTCAGGAGGTCAAAGCAGCAGGTTGAAGACTGAAGTTGGTGAGTCCAGAGATCATAGGCCCAATGTCTGAGATTCGGGGGCCAAGGACTGGAGGCATGGAGTTGGTCTGTTCTGGAGTTGGAGGGCCGTCTGTATGTGTGATTGAGTGGGAAAAGGGATTGCCTTCCTGTTTCTGACTTATTTTGTTTTGTTGTTGTTGTTGTTGCTGCTTATGTTCTGCTGAACATGCTGGTGCCTGAATGTATGATGCCACTTGCGGGCTGCCCCCAGCACGTCCTTGGTTGTTAATGCAAATAATGCATTTCACTGTATGTTTCAATATACATGTGATAAATAAAGCTGGATCTGAATCAAGGAGGATGAACATCGAATGCCATATCATTACATGTCTAATATAAACTTTGCACCACTTAGTATAACTGAATGAGCGAACTTACTATAGCTCTTTGATCACTGTTTAAGAGTGTGATTCAGTGGTAAGTCTGTCTTGAGAGACAGAGTCAGAGAGATCCAGGAAAGGAAGAGAACTGTGGGAAATGGTCTGGCTGAATGTGAAGGCAGAGTGGAAATTGGTGGCAAAGTTAACAAATTGGTGAGCGCTGCAGGAGTTCAGGAAGCAGCCATAATGCAGTAGACATTTCAGAAAAAGAGCTGTGGTGGATGCCGGGGTGTCGATGTGGTACCAGAGTAGGCATTGAACAAGAACAATTCCATGCAGCCAATAGAAGACATGTTTTGCCTCTACAGATGCTATTTAACATGCCGATATTTTCAGAGTTCTGTATTTTTATTTCAGATCCCCAGCATCTGCAGTCGTGTCAAGAGAGAAGAGAAGTTAGTTTTCATTTGCAGATAAGGCAGGGAAGGGGAGGATAGGACAAATGAAGATTAAATGGATTAATGTGGGGTATATTGTTCTTTCTCAGTGCTTAGCATTGCTAACTGTAGGGCTGTGGATCATGCCCGGCAGGAAATGCTGAGGAAAAATCTGAGCCAAAATCACCAATAAATGATTTGCAAAAATGGCAATTAGAAATAAAGACTGAGAATTCAATGTTGAGTCCAGAAGGTTTCAACTCTCCAATTTCTGGAGATCTCTGAACTGAGCAATGGTCATTTCAGATCATCCTCTACCCGTGACTTTGGCTCAAATTTCTCTCCTATTTGTACGCTCTGACCAGCTGGACTTGAACTGCAATCCTGTTATGGGCAAAATAACACAAAGGAAAAATCATCTTCATCAACCTTCCCCAGTGTTTGTAGATGTGTTGCTGATAGCCTCTTATCCGGATGCATCACAGCCTGGTATGGCAACTGCTCTACCCAACAACACAAGAAATTGCAGAGATGTGGTCACAGATCAGCTGATAATGAAAACTAGCCTCCCCCTCCATGGACTCTGTTAAACCTCTCACTTCCTGGGAAATCAGTCAGCATAATTAAAGACCCTTCCCATCACAAACGTTTTTCTTCCTCCTTCTGTCAGCCAGAAGACACAAAAGCTTGAAAAAACCACAGCTTTTGTCCCACTGTTTTTATTTATTTTGTCATGTTCAATACTACCCAACTTTTTCTGCAACTTAAAGCTATTTTTTTCCTTTCCTAGATCAAACAGGATCTAGACTCGAAGGCTTAACTCCGTTTCTTATTCACTGATGCTGCCCTAGCTGCAGAATGTCTCAGACAGTTGTCTGATTTCCAGCATCTGCAGATTTTATGATTTTCACTTACTGAAGAAATGACCATTAAACCACTTCTCCACTAATTGCCTACTCAATGTACTTAAGGGTTTCATTTCATATGAGGCCCAAGGACTTTCCTGCCCCTTCGCAATTTTCTTGACAGTTCTCAGTTTCCAATTTTCATTTTCACAAATACCCCAATAACTAACATTGATGTGAGTGATGATCAATTATATGCATGGGATCACTTAATCTGGCCACCTTCCACATCCAGTTTTAATTTCCATCAACGGCATCATAACCAAACCACTTTACCCAACTACAACCTTTATCCCTGCAACTTCTGTTCCTATTCTTCACCTTCTATCACACCTACCCAACTCAGGTATAGTAGGATAACACAGTGTGAGACTATTCTTACAGCTGGAAGAAAGATGTAAATGTTTTATTGATGTTTCAGTTATTTTGGTTGGAAACTGGTGTGTGGCCTGGCTTTTGCTGAACTGCTCTTTACATCTGACAAGAATTAGACCATGGCAGATTTTGGTCTTCTTTCTCTTCACACAATCATCCCAGTAATGCATTCTGGAAAATTGAATTTCGATGCCTTAGCAGAAGCTATTGTATTCCTTGATTACAGAAAATTATAGGGTGGAGTAAAGGAAGGTTATGGAGCACAAACCACCCCTTCACAATATACAAGGAAAGTGCAAGACATATGAGGACTTCACTGATTGTCACCTTTACATTGTCAAAGGGGACCTTTGTTACCTACTACTTAAAGCTTGCACTCGTATCTACTCAAATAAAGTTCCCACTCCTCTTGTAACTATGATATTCATGATCCTGAATTCTTAAAGTCATTGCCCCTTTCTTATTCCAGGTAAACCCAGGCAATCTCTGCAATGTCAGGTGTGCTTCAGTATAGATAAACATTCATCAGATCACGGATGCATTGCAGAAGAGCTGTAAAAATAATCATCTTTAACATCAAAGCAAGGCTGCAGTGAGGTAAGTTCATCGAGGTTAATGGAGAAACTGTCTTTCTTAATATTCAGGAAGCAATCATCAGCAAAAGTTGTTTTTGTTTGCTTTCAGCAGAATATGGCTTCGCTCCTTTAATGTACAGGTTTTGTATGGGAATATGCCTTCATTTTTGAAATTCTATCCCCATGACCTCTTCAGTGAAGAAATTTAAGTGACTTCTGGGTGAAAATGCTTGTTATTTCCAGCCATAGATAACAGACGCAATTGAAAATTTCCAGTCAGCAGCAACAGAGGAGAGTACAATGATGCACATTACCTCTACTAAGAACATGAGAACATAAGAAATAGAAGAAAGAGTAGACATCTGGCCTGTCGAACCTGCTCTGCCTTTCAATACTGTCATGGCTCATCAGGCCATTGTTTCAGCCCTACCTAACTTCCGTTTCCCCATAACCCTTCAATACTCTCTAGGAAAAACAATTTCTGCTCAACTCCATTCTAAATCTATTCCCACAAATCCTTAAGTTATGTCACCTAGTTCCAGTCTTACCTATCAGTGAAAACAACTTTGCCTTTCATAATTTCTCTGGCCCTACATTCCTCCTTAGAACACCTGGAGAATAAAGACGCATACGTAAGGGTCCTTTTCATTGACTACAGCTCTGCCTTTAATACCATCATTCCAAATAAACTGATTCCTAAACTCCGGAACCTGGGCCTTAACACTCAGATCTGCAACTGGATCTTCAACTTCCTCACAGACAGGACCGAGGCTGTAAAATTAGGGGACAAGCTCTCCTCTAGAATCACTCTGAGCACCGGTACCCCACAAGGCTGTGTACTAACCCCCCTGCTGTACTCACTGTACACCCATGATTGTGTAGCCAAGTTTCCATCAAACTCAATATATAAGTTTGCTGATGACACAACAATTGTAGGCTGTATCTCGGGTAATGATGAGTTTGAGAACAGAGAGGAAATTGAGAACCTGGTGGCATGGTGCGAAGACAATAACCTATCCCTCAACGTCAGCAAGACGAGGGAATTGGTTGTTGACTTCAGAAGGAGTAGCGGACCGCACGACCCAATTTACATCGGTGGTACGCAAGTGGAGCAGGTCAAAAGCTATAAGTCCCTCGGGGTCAATATCACAAATGACCTGACTTGGTCCAACCAAGCAGAGTTCACTGGCAAGAAAGCCCACCAGCGCCTTTACTTCCGGAGAAAACTAAAGAAATTTGGCCTGTCTCCTAAAACCCTCACTAATTTTTATAGATGCACCGTAGAAAGCATTCTTCTAGGGTGTATCACAACCTGGTATGGAAGTTGTCCTGTCCAAGACCGAAAGAAGCTGCAGAAGATTGTGAACACGGCGCAGAACATCACACAAAACAATCTTCCGTCCGTGGACTCACTTTACACCACACGCTGTCGGAGCAGTGCTGCCAGGATAATCAAGGACACGACCCACCCAGCCAACACACTTTTCGTCCCTCTTCCCTCCGGGAGAAGATTCAGGAGCTTGAAGACTCGTATGGCAAGATTTGGGAACAGTTTCTTTCCAACTGAGATAAGACTGCTGAACGGATCCTGACCCGGATCTGGGCCGTACCCTCCAAATATCCGGACCTGCCTCTCGGTTTTTTTGCACTACCTTACTTCCCATTTTTCTATTTTCTATTTATGATTTATAATTTAAAATTTTAATATTTACTAATTTTAACTATTTTAAATATTTTTTATATTTAATATTTGTAATCCAGGGAGTGTGAAGCGCAGAATCAAATATCGCTGTGATGATTGTATGTTCTAGTACCAATTGTTTGGCGACAATAAAGTATAAAGTATAAAGTATCATAAAGTATAAAGTATTTTATAAGTTTCTATAAGATCCCCTTTCATTCTTCTGAATTCCAATGAGTATAGTCCCAGGTGACTCAATCTCTCCTCATAAGCTAACACCCTCATATCTGGAAGTCACAAGGCTGCGGGACCGGACGGCATCTCAGGGCAAATATTCAGGATGTGCACAGCACACCTGGCAGGTGTATTTACGGACAAGTTTCATTTCGCCTTCTCCCAGTGCCCTTCTGCTTTAAATTATCCACCATTGTCCCTGTACCAAAAAAGACCAAGGTAACATGCCTGAACGACTGGCATCCTGTCACACTCAATTCAGTAATAAGCAAATACATCAAATACGTCAAGGATTACATCTGCAGCTTGCTACCATCCAAACTGGACCCCTTAACAATTCGCCTACCGACACAACCGATCTACAGACAATGCAATAGCCACAGCTCTACACACCGTCCTTACATATCTGGAGAAGAAGAATGCTTATGTGAAAATGCTGTTCTTGGGCTACAGTTCAGCATTCAACACCATAATTCCATTCAGGCTTGACAGGAAGCTCAGAGACCTCGGTCTTGACTCTGCCTTGTGCAGTTGGATCCTGGACTTTCTGTCAGATCGCTGGCAGGTGGTAAGAATGGGATCACTCACCTCCACACCTCTGACTCTCAACACAGAAGTCCCTCAGGGCTGTGTACTAAATCCCCGCCTTTACTCCCTGTATACCCATGACTGCGTTGCCGCCCACAGGTCTAATCTGCTAATTAAATTTGCCGACGACACTACATTGATTGGACTAATCTCAAACAATAATGAGGTGGCCTACAGGGATGAAGTTATCTCTTTGACACAGTGGTGTCAAGAAAACAACCTCTCCCTCAATGTTGCAAAAACAAAGGAGCTGGTTGTGAATTACAGGAGGAATGGAGATGGGTTAACCCCTATTGACATCAATGGATCTGGGTTTGAGAGGGTTAACAGCTTTAAGATCCTCAGCATCCACATCACCGAGGACCTTACGTGGTCTGTACATACCAGTTGTGTGGAAAAAAAGGTATAATAGCGCCTCTTTCACCTCAGATGGTTGAGGAAGTTTGGTATGGGCCCCCAAATCCTAAGGACTTTCTACGGGGGCACAATTGAGAGCATCCTGACTGGCTGCATCACTGCCTGGTATGGGAACTGTACCTCCCTTAATTGCAGGATTCTGCAGAGAGTGGTGCGGACAGCTCAGAGTATCTGTAGTTCTGAACTTCCCATGATTCAGGACATTTACAAAGACAGGTGTGAAAAAAGGGCCCGTAGGATCATTGGGGACCCGAATCATCCCAGCCAGAATCTATTCCAGCTGCTACCATCCGGGAAACGGTACCTCAGCATAAAAGCCAGGACCAACAGTCTCCGGGACAGCTTCTTCCACCAGGTCATTAACTTACACTGATTTGAGTGTATTTCTATGTTACACTGTTCTATTTATTATAAATTACAATGATTGCACATTGCACATTTAGCCGGAGACGTAACGTAAAGATTTTTACCCCTCATGTACGTGACGGATGTAAGAAATAATTCACGGTGAGCACTGGTAACAACTCAACCTAGGTGGTGGAGGACTAGCAGACTCCTGTGTAGTGATGGATACAAGAGGTTATACGTAGGAATACCAACAGAGCATCCATAGTGTGATCGAGCAACACCGTGAGACAAATCATTGTCCACACATGGATTCCACACCCAACACTGATCAAGTATCCAAATTAAATAATCATATGAAGCAGAAAATCCGCGCCAGTTACAATTAACTTGTCAAAATTAAACAGAAAGCACAAGGGCTTACAGCTCTCATTGAAACAACAATTAGTAAACACAGGTATTTGAGAAATCCAGAAGCCCAATGCTTCATGGCATGTTGCAGAGGCCCACAGGGTTCGTGACAACAATGCATGCAGTACTCCAGGTGTGGCCTCAGCTGTGCTTTGTACAGTTGCAGCATAACCTTCCTGCGCTTAACTTCAACTCTCTAGCAATAAGGTCAACATTCCACTAAATGTTGGAGGACCTCAGCAGGGAAATGGTGTAGTGACATCAGCGCTGGACTTTGAGGCGGATGGTCCTAAGTTTGAATCCAGTCTGGTCTGGGCAGTAGCAGTATCTGCATGAAGGAAGGCCTGGCAAAATAACAACTCTAATTTCACAGCTTTGGCCTTCTGAGTACCTACAACATTGTGTGTTTGTGTGTGCGTTACTTGGATTTCCAGCATCTGCCGATTTTTTCTTGTTTGTGATTAGGTCAACGTTCCATTTGCCTTCTTGTTAACCTGCTGCATTTGTAAACCAACGTTTTGTGATTCGCACACCAGCACTGCCAAGTCTCTCTGCACAACAGCATTCAGCAATCTTTCATCATTTAAATAATAATCTTATCTTTCATGTTTCCTTGTAAAGTGGTTGACCTTTCATTTACTCCTTCACCATTGTACTCCTTCTAGACCCTTACTCGCTCACTTAATCTACAGTATATCCCTCTGCAAATTTTCTGACTCCTCTGTACAATTTTTTTTTCTACTCCATTTAGTGTCATCAGCAAACTTAAGTACATTACATTCTGTCCTCTCTTCCAAATCATTCATATACAATATTTCATGAGCAGCACTGACTCCTGCAGCATTCTGCTCTTTGTTGATTGCCAACCAGAGAAACACTCATTTATCCCAACTCTTCTTTAAATTCTTCAATTAAATCTCTATCCATGTCAGTACATAAACCCAAACTCCATGCATCCGCAAATTACCTGCCACCAGGTCAAATTAGGAAGCTAGGGGGGAGCAATTTAAAAAGTAGTGTCTGGGAGCTTTCGGCTTTTTTTCTGGAGGCCAAAACATATTGCAATTCATTAACAAGGGCAAATAAATATGATGCAGAGACAAGCCGGGCAGCCATTGTTGGACAGATCAATATTATACTGGGGAGGCTTTGGCTCGACAAGCTTAGGCGAAAACCATCTTGGGCAAAGTAATTGCTTCATTCTTCATCTGTTAGTGCATAGTTAGTGCAGTGAGAATTGATCTGAGGCAGTGTTGTGTTCTTTGTGTGAGATGTGGGAATTCTGGGAGACCTCCAACCTCCTGGCTAACCACGTCTTCACCAGATGCATTGAGTTGCAGCTCCTCAGAGAAAGTTTTAAGGAACTGGAGCTTCTGCACGATGACCTTTGGCCCATATGGGAAAATCAGGAGGTGATAGGTAGGAAGTACAGAGAGGTAGGTACCCAGACGTTGCAGGAGGCAGGTACCTGGGTGACTGATAGGAAAGGGAAAGGAAATCAGCAGCCAATGCAGAGTAACCCTAGGTCGCTCCCCTCAATAATAAGTATATTACAACACTCACAACACGCTGAAGGAACTCAGCAGGTCGGGCAGCATCAGTGGAAACGGTGAGTCGACATTTCGGGCCAGAACCCTTCGTCAGGACTGAAGAAAGAATTTGGGAGAGGGTTGGAAGAAGGCTGGTGGATTCAGTTGAAAAACCAGTAATTTGAAAGATAAAGGGGTGGGGGAGGGGAAGCAGGGACATCATAGGCAGGAAAATAATGGGTAGTAGAAGAAGGAGGCGGAACCATGAGGGAGGTGATAGGCAGATGGGGGAGGACGCAGAGTGAAATAGGGATAGGGAAAGGGAGGGGGAGGGAATTACCGGAAGTTGGAGAATTCTATGTTCATACCAAGGGGCTGGAGACTATTACTTTGGATACTGTTGAGGGGGATGATGTACCAGAGTGGAGCTGCAGCAACTGAGTCTGGCTCTGTGGCTCAGAAGGAAAGGGGGAGGGGTGAAAAAAAATAGTATTGATAAGGAATTCCATAGTCAGAGGAGAAGACGTGAGATTTTGTGGACACCCAGATTGGTTGTCACCTTCCAGGTGCCCGGTTCAATGTTGTCTCGGATGAGATCCATGGCTTTCTAAACAGCAGTGTGAGCAGTCAGAAGTGCTGGTACATCTTGGCACCAACGACACGGATCAGAAAAAGGAGGAGGTCCTGAAGGGACTTGGGTAGAAATCTGAGAAGTGGGACATCCATGGTAGTAATCTTTGGATTGTTGCCGGTGCCACATGCCAGTGAGGGTAAGAATAGGATGATCTGGCAGATGAATGTGTGGCTGAGTATCTGGTGAAAGGAGCAGGGGTTCAGATTTCTGGATCATTGGGATCTCTTTTGGGGAAGGGACAGGTTACACCTGAGCCCAAGGAGGACCAATATCCTTTTGAAAAGTTTCCTGGAGCAGTTGCGAAGGGTTTAAGCTTACTTGGCAGGGGTCGAGAACGGGAGTAATATGGCTAAGGATGGGTCATTTGGTGTACAAGCAGAGAGAGTGTGTCATGAGGCTGTCAGTAAGGACAGGCAGGCAAGGCAAAACTGCAGTCAGTGGGATGAGTTGCAGTGCAACATGGGACAAAATCAAAAAAGTTGATGAATATATGACAAAAAGGTGTTATATTTGAATGCATGCAGTATACGGAATAAGATAGATAATCTTGTAGCGCTTTTAGCGGTTGGCAGGTATGATGTTGTAGGCATCACTGAGTTGTGGCTGAAAGAAGATTATAGTTGGGAGACTATCATCCAAAGATACTCATATGTTAAAAGGACAGGCAGATAGGCAGAAGGAGTAGCATAACTGAAAGTAAAAAATAAAATAAAATCCTTAGAAAAGGATTTGGTAAGGGAGTTTAAAGCAAAGAAATTCTTTGGAGGCAGTGATCATAATGTGACAGAACTCACCCTGCAATTTGAGAGGGAGAAGCAAAAGTCAGTTGTATCAGTATTATGACGCAGTAAAGGGAATTATAGAGGCCTCGGAGAAGAGCTGGCTAAATTTGATTGGAAGGAGATACTAGCAGGGAGAAAAGCATAACATCAATAGCTGAAGTTTTTAGGAGCAATTCGGAAGGCATAGGCTAGATATATCCCAAAGAAGAAATATTTGAAAGACAAGATGATTCAACCATAGCTGACAAGGACAACATAGAGAGAGCATATAATAGAGCAAAACTTAACAGGAAATTAAAGAATTGGGATACATTTAAAAATCAACTAAAAAAACCACAAGGGAAAAAATGAAGTATGAAGGAAAGCTAGCCAATAATATCAAAGAGAATACCAAAGATATTTTCAGATATACTGTATAGAGAGTAAAAAAGAGGCTAGAACAGCTATCAGACTGCTGGAAAATGACATTGGAGAGGTTGTAATGGGGGACAAGGAAATGGCGGAAGAGCTGAATAAGTGATTTGCATCACACTTTGCTGTGGAAGGTACTAGCAGTATGCCAGAAGTTCAAGAGTGTCAGGGACAGAAGTGAATGCAGTTGCTATTACTAGAGAAGATGAAAGGTCTGAAGTTAGATAAGTCATCTGGACCAGATGGACTATGTCTCAGGGTTATGAAAGAGGTAGCTGAAGAGATTGATATCTCAAGGATCACTAGATTTTGGTATAGTTCCAGAGGACTGGAAAATTGCAAATGTCACTTCAAGGAAAGAGAGAGGCAGAAGGAAGGAAATTATAGCCCAGTTAGCCTGACCTCAATGGTTAGGAAGAAGTTGGAGTCGATTATTAGGAATAATGTCTCAGGGTACTTGGAGACACATGGTAAAATAGGCCTAAGGTAAACTGGTTTCCGTAAGGGAAAATCTTACCTGATAAATCTGTTGGAATTCTATGAGGAAAGAACAAGCAGGATAAACGAAGGAGAATCGGTGGATTTTGCGTGCTTCGACTTTCTGAAGGCCTTTGACAAGGTGCCGCACAAAAGGCTAATTAATAAGATAAAAGTCCATGGTATTACAGGAAACATTCTAGCATGGTAGAGAATTGGCTGATTGACAGTAGGCAAAGAGGGGGAATAAAGGGGGCATTTCCTGCTTGGTTGCCGGTGACAAATGGTGTTCCACAGGGGTTGGTGTTGGGACCGCTTCATTTTACATTATATGTTAAATATTTGGATGACATAATTTTTGGCTTTGTGATCAAGTTTGTGGACATTACGAAGCTAGGTGGAGGGGCAGGTAGTGTTGAGGAAGCAGAGACGCTACAGAAGGACTGACCAGATAGGAGAATGGGCAAAGAAGTAATGGATGGAATACCGTATTAGGAAATGTATGGTTATGCACTTTGGTAGAAGAACTAAAAGCATAGACTATTTTCTAAATAGGGAGAGAATTCAACAATCCAAGGTGCAAAGGGACTTGAGAGTCTTCATGGAGGATTCCCTAAAGGTTAACTTGCAGATTGAGTTGTAGGTGAGGAAAGCAAATGCAATGTTGGCATTCATTTTGAGAAGAAAATAATATAAAAGCAAGTATGAAATGCTGAGACTTTATAAGGCACTGGTGAGGCCTCACTTTGAGCAATTTTGGGCCCCTTATCTAAGAACAGATATGATGACATCGGCGAGGGTTCACAGGAGATTCAAAAAAGTGATCCTGGAAATGAAGGGTTTATCATATGAGGCTCTGGGCATGTGGGGATTGCATTGCTGGAGGGATCACGTTGAAACATGTTTAAAGGCCTAGACAGAGCACATGTGGAGAGGATGTTTCCGATATTGGGGCAATCTAGGACAAGAGGGCACAGCCTCAGAATAAAGGGATGACCATTCAGAACAAAGACGAGGAGGCATTTCTTTGGTCAGAGGGTGATGTATCAGTGGAATTCTTTGCCATTGATGCCTGTGGAGGAGGAGAAGATGGCGGCGCGACACAGCGCGCGCAGCCTCTCCGGTGAAATGATATCGTAATTGTTAAATAGGATGCTGTGCACAATTCTGATTTGATGGAGACAGCCGTGAGAGGCACGGAGGAACATCTAGAAAAATTTCTGAAATGCCCAGTTCGCTGCCGCTGCTACTGTGTGATCAAGAATCTCCGGAGGGAAGGCCCCAAATCCTCGGCTTTGCCTGCTGCTGGCGACCGGGGCTGGGGTCGAGCGCTCGGCAGAGATGGTGCTCAGTGTCGGAGGGCTGGTCGGAGGCTCGAAGTTCTCGGACGACTCAGAGTCGGACTGTGGTCGGGCATGGCAGGGAGGGTTTTCTTCCTTCTCCCGTCTGCGTGAGATGTGGGACTTTCGAGAGACTTTGAACTTTTTTTACCGTACCCATGGCCTATTCTTTTGTCAAGTTACGGTATTGCTTGCACTGATGTAACCATATGTTATAATTATGTGTTTTTGTCAGTTTTTCAGTCTTGGTCTGTCCTGTTTTTCTGTGATATCATACCAGAGGAATATTGTATCATTTCTTAATGCATGCATTACTAAATGACAATAAAATAGGACTGCGTGTCCTCATAATCTATTCTAATCTAATCTAATATTTAATGTGGAGCTTGATATGTTCCTGATTAGTCAGGGAATGAAAATTTACAGGAAGGTGACAGGAGAAAAGGATTGAGGTGGATCATCCATGATGAAATGGCGGAGCAGATTTGATAGTCTGGATGGCCTATTTGTACTCCTATGGCTTATGGTCTCATGGCTTTAAGTCAAAGTCAAAATAAATTTATTAATGAAGTACCTTCAGATTAATTTTCTTGCAGGCATTTACAGGAAAATAAAGAAATACAATAGAATTTATGAAAAAAATATACATAGACAGAGACTGACGAACAACCAACGTACAAAAAAAGACCAATGGTGCAAAAATTGACATAATTAAATAAAGCAACACACATCAGAGTTGCTGGTGAATGCAGCAGGCCAGGCAGCAGCTAAAGGAAGAGGTACAGTTGATGTTTCGGGCCGAGACCCTTCGTCAGGACTAACTGAAGGAAGAGTTAGTAAGAGATTTGAAAGGGGAAGGGGGAGATCCGAAATGATAGGAGAAGACAGGAGGGGGAGGAATGGAGCCAAGAGCTGGACAGGTGATTGGCAAAAGGGATATGAGAGGATCATGGGACAGGAGGCCCAGGGAGAAGGGGGGGGGTGGAAACCCAGAGGATGGGCAAGGGGCACAGTGAGAGGGACAGAGGGAGAAAAAGGAGAGAGAGAAAAAAAGAATGTGTATATATAAATAGATAACGGATGGGGCACGAGGGGGAGGCGGGGCTTCAGCGGAAGTTAGAGAAGTCAAATGTTCATGCCATCAGGTTGGAGGCTACCCAGACAGAATACAAGGTGCCGTTCCTCCAACCTGAGTGTGGCTTCATCTTTACAGTAGAGGAGGCCGTGGATAGACATGTCAGAATGGGAATGGGACGTGGAATTAAAATGTGTGACCACTGGGAGATCCTGCTTTCTCTGGTGGACAGAGCGCAGGTGTTCAGCGAAACGATCTCCCAGTCTGTGTCGAGTCTTGCCAATATATAAAAGGCCACATCGGGAGCACCAGACGCAGTATATCACCCTGGCCAACCCACAGGTGAAGTGTCGCCTCACCTGGAAGGACTGTCTAGGGCCCTGAATGGTGGTAAGGGAGGAAGTGTAAGGGCACGTGTAGCACTTGTTCCGCTTACAATGATAAGTGATTTATTAATTAAATAAATAATATTGAGAACATGATCTATAGATTCCTTGAAAGTGATTCTCTAGATTGTGGAGTCAATTCAGCCTTCAGATGAAAAGTTATCCACACTTCTTCTGGAGTCTCATGATTGTAGGGTAATAACTGTTCCTGAACCCAGTCACGAGGGACCTTAAGCCCCTGTAGTTTCTGCCTGATGTTGTAGTGAGAAAAGAGCACAGCCTGGATGATGGGGTCCCTACCTAATGATGGATACCGCTTTCTTGTGACAGCACTGCTTGTTAATGTGCTTAATGGTGGGGAGGACTTTGGCTGCGATGCACTGGGCCATATCCACCACCTTCTGTAGCCTCTTCCTTCCTCAGCATTGATATTTCCATACCAGGCCATGGTGCAACCAATCAGGTTAATCCCCACTAGGAATAGGGTTCCCCTGGTCCTCACCTACCACCCCACCAGCCCCCGGGTCCAACATATTATTCTCCGTAACTTCCACCACCTCCAATGGGATCCCACCACTAAGCACATCTTTCCCTCCACCCCCCCTCTGCTTTCCACAGGAATCGCTCCCTACGCGACTCCCTTGTCCATTCGTCCCCCCATCCCTCCCGACTGATCTCCCTCCTGGCACTTACCCGTGTAAGCGGAGCAAGTGCTACACATGCCCTTACACTTCCTCCCTTACCACCATTCAGGGCCCCAAACAGTTCTTCTAGGTGAGGCGACACTTCACCTGTGAGTCGGCTGGGGTGATATACTGCATCCGGTGCTCCCGATGTGGCCTTTTATATATTGGTGAGACCCAACGCAGACTGGGAGACCGCTTTGCTGAACACCTACGCTCTGTCCGCCAGAGAAAGCAGGATCTCCCAGTGGTCACACATTTTAATTCCACATCCCATTCCCATTCTGACATGTCTATCCATGGCCTCCTCTACTGTAAAGATGAAGCCACACTCAGGTTGGAGGAACAACACCTTATATTCCGTCTGGGTAGCCTCCAACCTGATGGCATGAACATCGACTTCTCTAACTTACGCTAATGCCCCACCTCCCCCTTGTACCTCATCTGTTACTTATTTTTATACACACATTCTTTCTCTCACTCTCCTTTTTCTCCCTCTGTCCCTCTGAATATACCCCTTGCCCATCCTCTGGGTTCCCCCCCCACCCTCCTTGTCTTTCTTCCCGGACCTCCTGTCCCATGATCCTCTCATATCCCTTTTGCCAATCACCTGTACACTTGGCTCCATCCCTCCCCCTCCTGTCTTCTCCTATCATTTTGGATCTCCCCATCCCCCTCCCACTTTCAAATCTCTTACTCACTCTTCCTTCAGTTAGTCCTGACGAAGGGTCTCGGCCTGAAACGTCGACTGTACCTCTTCCTAGAGATGCTGCCTGGCCTGCTGCGTTCACCAGCAACTTTGATGTGTGTTGCTTGAATTTCCAGCATCTGCAGAATTCCTGTTGTTTGTAATCCCCACTGTGTATCTTTTGAAGTTCCTCGAAGTTTTAGATGACATACCAAATTTATGCAAACTTCTAAGAAAGTAGAGGAGCTGCTGTACCTTCTTTGCAATGACACATGAGTGCTAGTCCGTCCCAGGATAGATCCCATGATACGGTAATGATCTGGCCAACAACTGTGGCATCATCACTATTTTTCTTACTTAAAGGATAGTAAAGCAAAACCCAGTGCAGTTCAAGACTTTCCCCATCAAAAATAAGGTACTCTTCTGAGCAACTTTTAAAACTTAAATATACAATTATATTTTTTAAATTATTGTAAAATCACAGAAAGTAAATCACTTACAAAAATAATACAGTTAAATTAATTAAATTATGTGAAATCAAATAGATTGAATAAAAAGAAAGGAAATTACACTTTGCCAATACCTCTCACAATGTTATATTTTCCCAAGGAAATGAATGGTGTGCTGAAGTCTAAGTAGCTGATGGTGTTTGTACTCCCACTTTGGGAATTTAACAGCGGAGCACAGTTGGCCTAAGGTCTAATGGATGTAACCACCAGTATGTAACAGTAAGGTCCAAGTTAATGTTTCACATTCAGTGGATTCCTCAAGGATGACAGGCCCTAAAGTTCCTCACAAGAAGGAAGTCTTCTTTTGTGTGTAACACTTTATTGCCATCTCCCCTCACACTTCCAACTAAAGGGCTGCTTGTTCAATCTACTCGTCATCCTACAACATAACAGTACTGCAGCTTTCTTTGCCACCAAATGAACCTACAAGTAATCAACATCTGAGTGAGTAACAACAAAAAAGAAATCACCTTTTCCTCTAGGACTCCAACCTCTGCAAAAACACAGTATAAATACTGCAGATATTCTCGTTTAATGCAGCAAAGTCTAATGGCTAACCTTTCTTTTCTATCATCACCATGGTTCCCAGAATGTCTTTTCTGTTTCTCACTCATCATGTATTCTCTGTGCACAGGCTGTAGGCCAATAACATAGCTGTCATGTTGAATGAAAAGACCAAAACAATAAAATTACACATATTTAGCAATATGACTGTCTGAGAGTGGTTTAAAACTATTAGTGGCACTTGCAGCACCATGTCATATAGATTATTGTAGAACATGCAGCACAGAAACATGCCATTCGGTTAACTGATGTTTGTGAGATTATATTTCACAAAATGTCTTCTAGCTATACTTCAACTGACACTGCAAGACTATTCTTCTGTTCAGTTTTCCTTTAGTTTCTCTTAAAGTACCTATGGCATTCACGTCTCTTAATCTATTTGATAACAAGTTCCCCATTGTCATCCCTCCAAAGAGAAAAATATCCCCTGAATTCCCCAATGGATTCATTAGTGTCAGTCTTAGTTATGACCCTAGATTTTATGCCTTCCATCTCATCGATATCAAATCCTCTCATAATTTCAAAGGTCACCAGGTCTCATCTTAAACTTGTTACTTCCTGGGAAGAAAACTCTCTCCAAAATTTTACAATACTGGGAAATCTGACACAAACCTATTCAGTTCCTTTCTGAGGAAGTGTCAGAACTTCATGAAGAAGTTGGAGATTTATCATTTACTGGCTGGGTCATTTTGAATTAAATTACAGGTAGAGCTACTAGAACTTGATGTTTCAATCCCTATTGTAAGTCAGCACTCTCGATGTTGACAGTGGGTTTGGAGTGGTGATAAGGAGGGAGGGTAGGTACGTCATCGGGGTCATCAGGTGGGCACCCTCCTTCTCTGATGTTTCATTGATAAGCCCACGACATCTCCAGAGGGCTCAACGGTGCTACCTGGCATCCCAGATACACCCCCCTCAGTTCCATACCCTCCTGTCTTCATCTTGCAGCCCAGTTGCTGTCTTTCCTTTTAATCCAAATCCAATTGCTGCTTTCTTCTGCTGCATTTGACAAGGACTTGATTTATTGTTGGAGGGAGTGACCCCTCACCCCCATCTTCTTCAATAGACTGGTCGTAGATGAAGCAACAAATCACCTGCATCCCACTTCTACAGGGAAAATCTTGGTCTTCCAGCCATCCTGGGCAGCTTCAGTTGCCAGTTCAGAGTACTTGGTCTTTTTCTTCTCATAAGCTTCTTCGACACCATCTTCCCATGGTACTGTCAATTCCACAACATATGCCAGCTAGGCTCTTGTGGACCACAGGACCACATCTGGCCGGAGTGTTGTAGCCGCAATGTCTGGGGGCAACACAAGCCTTTTTTCCAAGTCCATGTCCATTTTCCAATCCCGAGCAACCTGCAGAATGCTTACATCTTTTGATGTTATATGGCCTGCTGGCACAAATCGTGTGATGTGGACATTTCTTGCCGATTTTTGTGGTAGAGCATTTGTGCTGATTTGCCTCTGTTCCAAGATTGATACCAGCTGTCTGAGAACTTGGTTATGCTGCCAAGTGTACCGCCCCTGGGTGAGGCTTGTGGTGAATCCCGTTAAAATGTGCCTTAGTGATGTAGGTGCTTGACAAAGAAAGCAAGTGGGGTCTTCTCCCCACCACTGATTCAGGTTCTAGGGTGTGGGTAGGAGGTCATAAGTGGTTCTGATGACAAAACTTAGTTAGCCGAGATCCCTCCATCTCCCAGATGTCACGTCAGCTAAGTTTCCTCTTTTCCGGGCTCTCCCAATTAGTCCATTGGCCCTGCTTGGCCATTGAGATGGCCCTGGCATGTCGTTCTGCCTCCTCCTGTTTTCTCACCTCCTCCGCCACAAGCCGTCTCTTCTGCACTGATGTTGCCTTGTGCCATTGAGGAGCTTTTGGGGCGAGTCCGAGACCGGTTCTCCCACGTTGGACTTGGCCAACCACATCCCTGAAGCGAAGAGCAGACTTAGCACTCTGAATGGTTTCAGATGGAGTCCACTTCTTCCCTGTCACCACCTGGGGGGGCCGCTGTTCAAATAATGGTATCTTCAGATTCAGTGAGGGTCATGACCAACCTTGCTTTGGTGCATTTGAATTCTTCCACAAGACTTGCAATTGGTAATTCCAATTTGCCGTTCCCGTACAGTCCAACAGGACTTAAGCATCATGGAAGTCCAAGCCACTGTTTCACGTGTGTGCTGATCACTCTTTCGAGCTTTTCTACTTTATAGATGGGGATTTCATACACTGTTAAAGGCCACATGAGTCTTGGGAGTATGCCAAACTGGAAGCACCGCAGCTTGAGTTTTCCTGGCAGCGAGGTCTTGTTGATGCGAGCTATGTACAAAAGGTTATTAACCATCTCTAACTGTCCTTTAGGAGATCAGCAAATAAGACTATCTCAGATCTAAATATCACCATAGTTCTATGGGGATTATGGAACCATAGATCTGAGCAGAAGGCAAGAGGCCATTCAGACTATTAAGTCTGCCTGGCACCCTACAAAATCAAAGTTGAACTTATTGTCAAAAACGTATACCGTACATGAATGCGGAAGTGAAATGTCAAACTTATTTGCAGCAGCATCATCGGCACAGGAAACATACACAAGAAAAATATCAATTAAACATAAAGTAAGCACAACTTTTGCAAGAAAAAACACAAATAAAAGCAACAAAATTGTCCATTTTACGTGGAATGCAGTCAGCCCCTTTACCCAACAGGTCCTCAACATTCCAGTTAATTTCCTTCTGGAAGTGATGAAAAGTGATGCTTAACTCTATTTTCATCCTCCTTTCTGGTAGTGTCTGGAAACATATGCAAAAGTAGCACTGTATAGAAAACTCAAGTAAATAGCTTGAGAGAACTCTTTTCCCACACCTCCATCTCCCAAGCAGTGAAATCCTATCAGGCATGAGGCCTAAGGTTTTTGACACCAAGGAAGAAGCACTTTAAGAAGGAACATATAGAAGGTCTCTTCTCCACCATTCCCTGTTCTTGTGGAGAGCTTCAAGTCTGTGGTTGAAGAAATGAAGCTCATACCATTTTTGGACCTTACCTATGCATGTGACAACAAAATGAGTATGGTATCACTACACATCCCCAGATGCCACTGTATATCTGAGTACTTATTGAATGGAGGAAGTGCAATGTACTGTTTCAAAAATGATTGTTTTTTTAAATTTCATTTCACCAAAGGAATGTTCCGCATGATAGACTTCCTGTGCAGGTCAAATGATTCTACATGTGAAAGGAAGTTGCTGTGAAAATCCATGATATCCTTTGTTGGTATCCTTTGCACCAAAGGATAAGCAATGATGGATGCAGCCCACAAGCGACCAACATCACCTGACTGGACTGTATGTACACATGTTTAACGATAGCATGAAACCAACACCCTGAGTAAGAGTACAGCAGTGAAAACATCAAGGGAAAAAGAAAAATTACTGTGTAAGTATATTAAATTTAGCATGGAGTAAAAAAGTCAATTGGTCAGATGTTACAATCCAATATTTTTACTGTGCAGAAATTGTCAGTAAAATTGTGGCCTGGTTTAGCTGAAATCATGTCTGTACTGCAGCGTATTTATTGAAGACGATGAAGCAATAAAAGCATAATTGAAGACAATCTTTAAGAACTGGCAATGATTTCCTCGTGCAGAAATTTATGTGAAAGAGGTCTAGACTGTTTTAACTTGCAGCTCATGTTTCTTCAGTTAAGTAAGGAAAGGAGTAGACACATCTATGAAAACAGCTAAGAGATTTTACATTAGTTCCTGTTAATAACTTATTTCAGGACCATCATCTGTGAGCCAGCATCAGCCATTTACACTATTAAATCCAGTTCTCTTATCACAGCAATCAGATTGTAAATACAGATTTTAAGGATCCACAAATCTACCTGAGGTGAAGGAGTCAGATTTGGCTGTGTACAGGCTGGAAGATATCACACAGCAACTGGATAAAACAGGGTGTCAACGTAGTGATGCCTACAGCAACAATTCTCAACGACATGACTATGAAATCAGATTATGCCTGTTTTTCCTATAATTAATAAGCCAAGCAAAATAAGTCAATGATTGGAATGCTCATGTCAGCATCAAGCTTTTCTCAGTTTTGCAGGAAAAGTACTAGATAAGAACAAAATTAAGCATTATTTCATCTTCTTATGTCACAAAAAAATTCTTTTATATAATCTCCACATTTGAAATCCTATCATTGGGAAAATGATGGTGAGAGCCATTGTGAGTCAAAATATATATTGTTAACTATGCAAAGTTCTCTTTTATTTTGATTGCACATTATCCTAGTTAAATGAGTTACTGTCTGGGAAAATTGCATTTGTTGAATTTTACATGAATATAGCTCAGCACAACTTCACCTATCGTTACTGATGGACTTCTGACTTTGCATATGCAGAGTCAGGAAACAAAGAAAAACAGCAAACTCTGAAGCCAAAGTAATGGAAAGACTAACGGGACTTGCCATTATTTATTTATAGTGGTAAATTTATGCAAGGAGATCATTTAGAAAACTTGGCAAAAAACTAAGTTGTTGTGACATGACAAAGATGCAGCTAATTCTGTCAACCTTGCTAAATTCTCACAAATATTTAAGGATCTGTCCCAAAATTTGAAGAACTGTATCTTAGTCAACTCATTCCCAAAGCACCACTCCGTTGAAGCAATGTCCCAGATTTCTTTACCAACATGATCTTATGGTACATTCTGTCCCACCAATAGAACAAATCTACCAGTGGTTACATACACATGGGGCACAGTCTGGGGGAATGGCCCGGGAGTCCTCAGAATAATGTCAAGGTGTCTGAAATTACACGGCATCAAGTCAAACAAGGAGAATGGATCCTATTGATTGTAGCCTCGGAAAATCAGTGTTTTACCATGTTAATATCACTTGCAAAAATCACTGAGTAGAATGTACTCTGAGAGAAGAACCTCAATGTCTATCACCTGGTGGCTTCCAAACAGCATCATCAACCAAAATGGCTAATATCTGAAGGACAAATTTGATAGACTGGACCAGAAGCAGGAAGTGAAAGAAAACAAATTCAAAGATGAAGATAATTCTGTTCATGACAGAAATGGTAGAAATAACTACCCTAAGGTGGATATATTGATGTTGCAGTGCACTCCATTTTTTTGTATGTCACTTTGTATCCTCATTCCAGCCCAGAATATTGTTGCAATAATTTCTCAGGGAATTGTCACAGAGGCAATTATTTTTAGCTTCTTCACCATTGACCTTTCTTCTATCATAAGATCAGAACTGGAGTTGTAAGAAACTTCAGATGATGGAATTTGGAGGAAACAAATAACCCGCTGGAGGAATTCAATGGGTTGAGCAGGATCTGTGGAAGGAACGGAAATCTTGGAGCTCTGCGTCACCCAGATGATGATGGAGACATGAGAGAGAATGGGTTACAATTAAATAAGTAGATCATAAATAGGAAAGGGGGAGTGATGAGACAGCCTCTCATTCTTTTCTATTTATAGAAAATATAAATTTATTTTCAATAAGTGATTAGAGGTTATTGGTGGATTGGGGAGGAAAGAATTGTTGGAGGTTAATTGTCGGATGGAACTAGGTACGGGAGAGGAAAAAGATAAATGGAAGCAAAAAAAAAAAGGTCTTGGGGAGCTGAAGCACTGTAGACCCATTTACTGTATTGCCTCCAGCAGTTGTGCTAATAGAGATATATCCAGAACATTTAATGTATTTTACTGCATGTCTCACACCAATCTAGTTCTGCTAATTTTTACTTTAACAATATGATAAGTCTTGTAACCCTTGAGCAGCTTTATTGGTGATGAAAATGATCATTTACCAGTGGAATACAATTTTTAAATTGTATGGGAAAGATTTTAGCCATGTTAGACAGATCCCCTGATTGAAATCCCCTCATTAGCTCACCCTTCTCAGTCCTTCGTGTTTATTCCTAGTTATTGAATCTTATCATTGAGAAGTTAACCTCTTGGTTGCCACGTTCACTCAGGTTTCAAAAACCCATTTTTCTGCATACAGTTTTCATCTCACAATCCCCGCAACTTTGTGATGATAAAAACTTTTATGCTGAGTGGTGTTGAAGCATGTCTAACTCATGGCAGAAACTATTAGGTGCCAAGTGTGAAGAAAATTACAGCCCATCCTACTTTACCAGAATAGGAGTAAATTACCATTTAGCACTGGGAATATTATTCAGTTCCTTGGCTTAAACAGTGCGCAATCAGTCTGTCTCTGTAAAACCGCAAAGTCTAATTGCTCTAAATAGACACATGCTGTGGTCAATTAGAACCCAGTTGATCTTAGATACTCCCTAAAATCAGCTACAAAGGAGTATTTCTTTGTGGTTAGACAGAATTGGCAGGAATTTATTTGCATTTCTAATTTTAACACCTTTTTAAAAAATGCTCTGTAATACAATGTGTTTCTTTGCAGGGTGAGACTAATAAAGTAATATTTGGAATAGTTTTTGCTTAGGAATAGTTACACACATTACACAAAGAATCAAAGGGATAGGCAATTGCTTCCACTCATTGTTATATTGTCGGATTCAGAATCAGAATCAGGTTTAAAATCACCAGCATAAATCAGGAACTTTATTGCTCTGCAGTAACAGCACATTGCAATACATAATAATAAAAACTGTAAATTACAAAAAGTATATGTTTTGAAAACGTTATATTAAATAAGTTGCTCAAAAAGAGAAAAAAGAAGTAGTGAGGTAGTGTTCATAGGTTCAATGTCCATTCAGAAATTGGTTGGCAGAGGGGAAGAAGCTGTTCCTGAATTGCTGAGTGTGTGCCTTCAGGCTCCTGAACCTCCGCCCTGATGGTAGCAGTGCGAAGAGGGCATGTCTTGGGTGATGGGGGTCATTAGTGATGGATGCTGGTTTCTGAGGCATTGCTCCTTGGGGATGTCCTGGATGCTGGGGAAGCTAGTACCCATGATGGAGCTATCTAACTTCACAAATTTCAATCCCCCTTCCTCCCATACCAGACAGTGATGTAGCCAGTCAGAATGTTGTCCACGGTACATCTGTAGAAATTTACAAGTGTCTTTGGAGACACACCAAATCCCCTTAAATTCCTAATAAAATGTAACTGCTGCCGTGCCTAATTTGTAACTGCACCAATATTTTGGTCCCAGAAGAGAACCCCAGAGATGTTGACACCCAGGATCATGAAATTGCTCACCCTTTCCAGTTCTGATCCCTCGATGAGATCTGGTGTGTGTTCCCTTGTCTTTCCTTTTCTGAACTTCACAATCAATTCTTTGGTCTTACTGGCATTTGCAAGAGTTTCTTCTACTAGATTTGCACATGTCGAAATATTGGACTCGATATTGCGGCATATTGAAGTGACAACACTTCCTAAGAATGTTTCTGTGTCTTAACTTACCTGCTCATCAAAACAAAAGGACTGGCACATATAAGGAGCATCACAGCTCCTCACACTAGCTTCCATTCAGCTGATGATGTCACAGTGCCGATAGGGTTTATGTCTAGTGCATGGTAATCATGCGGTCTCTTTTTCTCTTGGGTCGCTGTGAACCTGGTAGACAGTTGGGGTGTTGGCAGTGCAGAAGGACTGAGAACACACTTCAAATAAGTATTTGCCACTATGTGTACGTTTAGTGTCTTTTTTTGTCCTGCTACTTCTGTTTAGATTATTATCTGTAACCAAGTTTAGCTTGAAGGGTTTATTGAGTATTTACTGTCTGTTTCGTCTTGTAAGTAAAAAGTTAAGCTACTTACTGGTAGTGAGTCTCTTCTGTCCTACACACCAAACCCATGAACCTGATTAGCAACAACAATTGGCAGTGCAAGCAGGGTTCAGTGTTTGAACAGAAGGTAAGTATCTTTAGAAGGAAAAATAAGCAATGTAGGGGGATATGGACGGGAAATTGACAGGGATATCTTCAAGGAGAGCAGATTTGGATCTATGCTGCTTGGACACAAACTGAACCTGTCCCCACCAGCCAATCTTCCAGGAACAGGAGTCAAAATTCCACATGTAATCATTGGTGATGCTGTGTTCCCCCTACACAACAATCTTATGCGACCCTTTCCAGGTATGTCACAGACATTCAATTCCATGAAAATTAATTTCATTTAATTTTAAGTAATACTGCTTGCTTTGTGTGATTATATATATTTATATATATATTCCCCTAAATGTGGTGATCACAGCTACATTGGCCCATAATAATTTCCTATTTATTAATACTCTGAGTTTTATCTTTTACATTTTGCTAAATAGGGATGAATATGACCATGGAAAAGCAGATGTATAACTACCATCACTCCAAAGCCAGGTGGGTGATGGAGAACACATTTGGCATTTTGGTGGCAAGGTGGAGAATCCTTGGTCGCCCAGTAGAATTTCTGCCTGACAAAGCAGTGAACATTGTCAAAGCCTGTGTCGCTCTGCACAGCCTCCTGGCCTACACTGATGAAGCCAACACTCCTGTAAGCAGATACATCCCTGCTAATTTTGCAGACTCAGAGGCTGCAGGATCACCTCCGCCAGGTGAGTGGCGAAGAGTGGTGGTAGGGGCACGAATCTTTTGGAACTTGTAGATCCTCATTCCCTTCCAAGGCGCCGCTCCACCAGAGCTGCCCTTGATGTACGGAACGACCTGATTGCCTTCCTTCAATCACCACATAGATTTTTGCCATGGCAGAACAATATAGTGTGTCGTGGCCAACTTAATCAGTAAATTGTAAGGACATAAAACAAACGAACCTATAAATAACATGTCGCTGTTCGAATAAAAAAATAAAGACCTGTTATAAAATCAAGTTGCTATTTATTTGCAGTACCGTGCACAATATTATACAAGGTGCAAAGTGTTACATTAAAAAAAAGACAAGATAATATATCGTGCAATTGTTTGTTGTTTCTGCTGCTGCCTCTCAAATATCATTTTGTAGAGATCAAACATTGCCTGTGGCCTGTGATCCTCCAGCAACTTACGCAGCATATCAGCAAGTGTTTGCACAAACCTGGAGACCTCATCATTTTCGTTCAGCAGTCTTTGTTGCAGTCCCACCCTACGTTCATCCAGCTGGGTGAACTGCTGCTGAAACCAGTCATCATGTCCTTTTCTCTTCTTCCTCTGTGCTCTCCTTGGGCTGGGGGTCAGAGGAGATGGCGTGGGGGGCAGAGGAGCTGGGTAGGGGGATGGAGGAGCTGCCTCACTACTTGATGATGATTCTGCACTTGAAAATGGAATGTCTGGTGGTTGGTTTTCCTCAGCAACTGAGGAGGTAGACAACCCTGACGTTGAGTTATTTCCATCCAGTGATTATGAAAGAAATTGCAAATAGTTTAAGTTAGTCTTTGTAATCATACATACAGGTAATATATGCATTCAGTGTTTGTACACGGATTGGCAGAGCTATGAAAACGAGAAAACGGCATATGCGTACATTGGCAGAATACTGGTTATTGTGTTTGTTGAAAAGCAAGCCAGATATAATTAAAGCCTATTACATATTACATTTCTCTTTCAACGAAGAATTAACTTTGCGCAAATCAATATGTCGTGTTTACAAGACAGTACTGCTTGCTTGCTAACTAGCCTAAACACAACAACAGAAAGGTTTATGATACAAAGAACATGTTATATTTACCTTGTTGTCGTCATAATTTGACTCTGTTTCCCGGTGCATAATATGTGGTGCCAGCCAGGAAAGAGGCACATAGAACGCCAGTAATTTTTTCCCGCCAGGTTCCCCGCTCCTCTTGGAGAGTGTTTTCCAGGCGCGCACGTACTTGTCCCTGAAGTTTTTCCATTTTTTTGTGCATTCTGTGACGTCCAGACCCATGTTTTTGGAAATTTCTTTCCATGAATTTGATGCCATTTGGCAGTCTTTATAGTCTGGCGACGAAAAGTCGTACAGGTGTACATATTTTCGGACTTCCTCAATTAACCTCTCCTCGATTTGGTCCATTTTCCAAACTTACGTTCTTCTTCTCTCTTCTCTCTCAATTCTGAAATAGCGGAGAAGAATACACAACCGGAAATGCGTTGGAGGAAATGCGATGCTGACAAGCGGGCCAATCACAGTTGTTGCAATCTGCGTCGCCGCAACGCATAGTTACATTTTGGGAGAGGCGCGTCAGGCTATGGCGTAGGGATCCACACAGGCACTGCGTAGGGTTCGCGGCTACACAGTACCTACGACATTGATTTGATGCACAAGTATAAATCAGCCTGGACTGTCAAGTACACTTGATTAAGATCTGGGTTCTGATGTTGCAGGCTGGAGGCACTAACATGTGGATATGGGATGGGTGAATTTGTTTAGCTGGTGATGAAGGGAAAGAATTTATAAAAGAGCCTTGGGGTTTCAAAGTGAGTGCCCTTCCCTCTATACAGCCACATCAGCACACACCAGACTGGTGGCCATGTGGTCCCAAACCCAGTAAGGGGGCTGCCACCCCACAGCTCCTCCAGACTCCATGGAACAGAGTGAGGAAGAGCACCAGGTTGGACGAGAGGGACCTGGGAAAGATAACACAATGGGTCTCATCAAGACAACTACCATCAGGAAGTTCTCCACTAAGGGGCAAGCAGAGCTGGGAGAAGCCAGTAGAACCTCTGCCCACATGGTTGCTGAGGATCTGAGATGTGGGGACGGCTGGAGTGAGTCTTCCAACAGGAAGATGGCTGTCCAGGGGCCTGTCATTCCACCACGCGTTCAACAACACCCTGAGAGTGCCAGCCGCTTCCCAGGGTGTGTGGATTGGCTATGGGTATCCCTTACTCTTCTAATGAGATTAGCAGCTCCAGGAAGAGTGGAGTGCCATGGAGGAAGAGACCAGAGCTCTTCACCAGTGGGCACTAGGCACAGCAATCTATCATGAGAGAGCCATCCTACCAGTGGATCATAGGTTAACCTCAACAACAGTGGGGTATTTAGTTAAAGCAGCAGCTCACAAAGTAAAGGGTGTGGTGCTGCCCTTACTGGTTCCAGTGATAGGGATCTCTGTTGACATCACCATCAAATTATTGCAGAGATTAGAATACATAGTGGGACGTCCCCATAGTAGGGTGTGCAATTTAGATAACTGACCTGGGGGTGGAGGACCCTTCATGAACCATTTGGTGTTGCTTGGAGCAGGGGTTCCAAGAGAGCAGGTAAATGGGATTCCCACTCCTACCCTCTATGCCATGTGGAGGGAGCACTGCCAGGGGAAGAGAAGTCAGGAGGTCTTTAAGGAAGAAGGGTCTTTCTGCAACCTCTCCCCATAAGGGCTCCATCTGCAGGTTTCCTCACATTTTGCTCAGGGTTCCCTGTATCTCTGGAGGCCTTGCTAAAGGCACTGGAGAATCTTCAGTGGCAGCAGGTGTCGGGCAATTGGTGGCACTTTCCTACTCCACCCCTGTAGGGAAGAGGTCATTTGCCCTGCGTTTGAATGGTTCGAATTTGAAAAACGTTGTGTAAGGTCGGTGACACACGAGTTCACTTGAGTGAGTGTGTGAGTGCAACGTCTGTCAAGTGTATGTTAAACTTGTGTCAGAAAGGTGTTTGAATTAATCCTATGCTTCAGTGGAAAAGATTGAAATATTTCACTATTCAGTGAAGTGTATTTGTAGGAGCTCTTTCCTTTTAAGAAGGCTGTGGCTTTAAGCGGCTGTGTGAATGTGTTAATCACATTGGACCCCATCGTTTCTTTCCTTTTGTTCTTTGGAAATTGTTTTAAAGCTTTCTATTGTAGAAATTAACTGTCTGTTCGACATGTTGGGCAGGATGGGAAGGAAGGAAGGAGCAAGCATGAGTTTATTTTTTTTGGAAGGAAATGAATCTGGCATTCTGTGGGTTTTCCACATCTTCTACTACCCACAGGGGGTAGGGCTTATGGAGCACACGAACAAGCTGTAGAAACATTTGATTAAGTTATCTATCCCCTCCTGCAACTTTCAGTAGTGGCTGATTGTGCTGCAGCAGGCGATGGACAACGTGAGCTCCCGGTGGTCCTGGGTGCGGGGTTGGGTGGTCCCTGCTGTTCCAGCACTTGGCCGTGACAGATCCCTCCAAGGTGGAAGAGGTGGAGTTGGAGGAGGCATGGAGAAACGTTTGGGTTCAGGACCCACAGGGGTCATCAGGGTGTGCCGACATTGTGCCGCATGGTCTGGGGAATATGCAATGGATGGCATTACCTGGGGATTGGGGGATAGTCTGTCTAAATACCCAGTGACTAACCAGAAGGGAGAGAGCTAATGTTTCTCTACGTTGCGGAATGGCAAAGTGGTGGATGCTGTTGGCAGTGGTGATGATAAGACCAGAAGACATTGGAGCAACATTAGGCCATTTGGCACATTGAGTCTGCTCCGCCATTCAATCATGGCTGATCCTTCTTCACCCTCTTCAGCCCCGCTTCCTGGCTTTCACCCCATAAACTTTGATGACATGTCCAATCTAGAAAGTATCAAACTCTGTACTTAACCATATAACATAAACATATAACAATTACAGCATGGAAACAGGTCATCTCGGCCCTTCTAGTCCATGCCGAATGCTTACTCTCAC
Organism: Mobula birostris; assembly: GCF_030028105.1. Lineage (NCBI taxonomy): Eukaryota > Metazoa > Chordata > Chondrichthyes > Myliobatiformes > Myliobatidae > Mobula > Mobula birostris. The sequence goes on along the minus strand of NC_092379.1, from coordinate 86,657,263 downwards.
CTAGTCCCACCGACCTGCACTCAGCCCATAACCCTCCAATCCTTTCCTGTCCATATAGCTGTCCAATTTAATTTTAAACGACAACATCGAACCTGCCTCAACCACTTCTGCTGGAAGCTCGTTCTACACAGCTACCACTCTCTGAGTAAAGACGTTCCCCCTCATGTTACCCCTAAACTTTTGCCCTTTAACTCTCAACTCACGTCCTCCTGTTTGAATCTTCCCCACTCTCAATGGAAAAAGCCTATCTACGTCAACTCTATCTAACCCCCTCATAATTTTACAAATGTAAATACCTCTATCAAGTCCCCCCTCAACCTTCTATGCTCCAAAGAATAAAGACCCAACCTGTTTAACCCTTCTCTGTAACTTAGGAGATGAAACCCAGGCAACATTCTAGTAAATCTCCTCTGTATGCTTTCAATTTTATTGACATCTTTCCTATAATTCGGTGACCAGAACTGTACACAATACACCGAATTTGGCCTTACCATTGCCTTATACAATTTTAACATTTCATCCCAACTCCTATACTCAATGCTCTGATTTATAAAGGCCAGCATGCCAAGAGCGTTCTTCACCACCCTATCCACATGAGATTCCACCTTCAGGGAACTATGCACCATTGTTCCTAGATTCCTCTGTTCTGCTGAATTCTTTAATGCCCTACCATTTACCACGTATGTCCTATCTTGATTAGTCCTACCAAAATGTCGCACCTCACATTTATCAGCATTAAACTCCATCTGCCATCTTTCAGCCTACTCTTCTAAGTACAGCCAATGACCTGGACTCTACAGCTGCATGTGACAATAAATTCCACAAATTCACCACCCTCTGGCTAAAGAAATTACTCTGCACTTCTGTTTTAAATGGACAGCCCTCTATCTTGAGGCTTTGCCCTCTAGTCCTAGACTCCCCACCATGGGAAACATCCTTTCCACATCAACTTTGTCTAAGCCTTTCAACATTTGAAAGGTTTCAATGAGATCCCCCCTTATCCTTCTAAATTCCAGTAAGTGCGGACCCAGGGCTATCGAATGTTCCTCTTGTGATAACCCCTTCATTTCCAGAATCATCCTTGTGAACCTCCTCTGAATCCTTTCCAATGGCATCACATTTTCCTCAATGAAGAACCCAGAACTATCCACAATACTCAAGGTGAGACCTCACCAGTGACTTTTCCAGCCTTAGCATCACATCCCTGCACTTGTATTCTAGACCTCTAGAAATGAATGCCAACATTGCATTTGCCTTCCTCAACACTGACTCTACCAGCAAGTTAACATTTAGGGTGTTCTGTGCAAGGACTCCTAAGTCTCCTTGCATCTCAGATTTTCAGATTTTTCTCTCCATTTAGAAAAACAGTCTGCACATTTATTTCTACTACCGAAATGCATGACCATGCATTTTCCAACATTGTATTTCATTTGCCACTTCCTCACACATTTTTCTAACTTGTCCACGTCCTTCTGCAGCATACCTGTTACCTCAACACTACCTACCCCTCCATTTATCATCTGCAAACTTGGTAACAAAGCCATCTATTCCATTATCTAAGTAATTGATATACTACATAAAAAGAAGAGGTCCCAACACTGACCCCTGCAAAACATCACTAGTCAATAGCAGCCAACCAAAAAAGAATTCTTTTATTCTCACTTACTGTCCCCTAACAATCAGCTAATGCTTTAACCATGGCAGTAACTTTCCTGTAGTACCATGGGCTCTTAACTTGGTAAGCAGTCTCATGTGAGACACCTTGTCAAAGCCTTCTGAAAGTCCAAATATACAACATCCACTGCATTCTCTTTATCTATCCTACTTACTGTGTACATACATCTATAGATACTTCTGGACACATCTTCAGTGATGTTCCTGGAATCATCGGGTGTTTCGGGTCTTTCAACATCATAGAACCTCCTCCAGGTGACCCAGCCTGGGCTGATCAGACCCCAGTTTGTGTCCAGATGGCTAGCTACTTATGACTCCATGCCTCCCCTCTTTTGAGCCACAGCCATCTTGAAGCCCTCTCTGCCGCATCGGTGGTGCGGATGGCTCTCCTCTTATAATATCCTCAAAGAATTCCTACATGTTCATCAGGCAAGAATTTATTTTAGGAAAACAATGTTGACTTTGTCCTATCTTGTACTATGTTACCAAGTACTCCATAAGCTTTTCCTTAACAATTGACTCCAACATCTTCCCAACAACTGAGGTCAGGCTAACTGGTCTATCATTTCCTTTCTGCTGCCTTCCTCCTTTCTTAGAGTGGAATGACATTTGCAGTTTTTCACTCCTCTGGCACTATGCCAGAGTCCAATGATTTTTGAAAGGCCATTACTAAAGCCTCCACAATCTCTCCTGCTACCTCTTTTAGAACCCTAGGGTGCAGTTGATCTGCTCCGGTTGTACCTACCCTTAGGTGTTTCAGCTTTTTGAGCACTTTCTTCCGTATGATATTAACTACACTCACTTCTCTTCCCTCAGCTTTCAACATCTGGCACACCGCTGGCCATCAAACTTTACAACTCCTCCCTTGGAGGGTCAGACACCTGAGCCAATAGGCTGGTCCTGGACTTACATATAATTTACATATTAATTATTTATGGTTTTATTACTATTTAATTATTTATGGTGCAAGTGTAACAAAAACCAATTTCCCCCAGGATCAATAAAATATGACTATGACTATGAAGACTGATGCAAAATACTCATTTCATTCATCTACCATCTCCTTGTCCCCCATTATTATTTCCAAGGCCTCATTTTCTAGCGGTCGTATATCCACTCTCATCTCTCTTTTATTTTTTACATACTTGAAAAAGCTTTTATTATCCACCTTAATATTGTCTGCTGGCTTGCTTTCATATTTCATCTTTTCCCTCCTAACAATTCTTTTAATTGTGCTGTGTAGGTTTTTAAAAGTTTCCCAATCCTGCTCACTAATTTTTGCTTTGTTTTGTCCTCTCTTTTGCTTTTACATTAGCCCTGGCTTCCCTTGTCAGCCATGGTTGTACTATTTTGCTATTTGAGCATTTCAATGTTTTCAGAAACTCATACCATTGCTGCTCTGCTGTCATCCCTGCCAGCACCTCCTTCCAACTTACTTTGATCAATTCCTCTCTTATACCACTGTAATTTCCTTTACTCCACTGAAGTACTGCTGCATCAGACTTCACTTTCTCCCTATTAAATTTCATGTTGAACTCAATCATAGTATGATCACTGCCTTTTAAGGTTCTTTTACCTTAAGCTCCCTAATCACATCCGGTTCATTACACAACAACCAATACAATATAGCTGATCCTCTAGTATGCTTAATGACAAACTGCTCTAAAGAAAACAAATCATATCATTCAACAAACTCACTCTCTTGAGATTCACTAACAACCTGATTTTCCCAATTGACCTGCATGTTGAAATCTCCCATGACTATTGTAACATTGCCCTTGTGACACATCTTTTCTATTTCCCATTGTAATCCGTGGTCCACATCCCAGCTACTGTTGGGAGGCCTGTATATAACTGCCATGAGGATTCTTTTACCCTTGCAGTTTCTTAACTCACCCCACAAGGATTCAAATGATGGTAATCACTGTGAGGTCCTACAACACATTCCTACAGACGGCATCCGAGTTTGCAAACCACACCAATGCTTCAGATGGTTTGGTCTGCATCAGGGCACGATCACATACCGCTGATAAGGGATGCCGCTGATACCAATCCCTTTTAATGATGAAGAACAGGACTGTTAGAGGAAGTTTTCTAGCTTCTTGGGTTTTGGCATTCTGTTCTGGGGGAAGCTGGGGGGGAGTAGTCCATCCCAGCCAATCTCATCCCTTAGTATGGGAATGGCCTTGACTCTCAGTATTCCCCAGTGAGTTAGTGTTTGAAAGACAGGTGCTTCATTACTTATAATTTGTCTAATCCCAAGGTCCTGACTAGGAGCATAATCCCTCTATCAACAGCGAAGGGGAAGAAGTGTTGATGCAGGCAGTATGATGAGCACAGGTTCAACCAGTCAGTGGGACACAGCAGGTTTGTACAAGAACCGTTTCCTTGGATGACTATGTTGACCCTGAATGGTGCCATGAAGGTAGGCACTCCCTGGACACTAAATTCCCTGGTACGGGACAGGATATGGGGCGCCCAGGCTTACCACAGACTGCTATCCTGAGTACATGGTGCCATACATACACCACCTCAAAAGCATGAACAAGCACCATGCCCATGAGGGTCGGCGCATATCACAGAGGCAGTAAGGATCTGGATGATAGTCTGTCCCCTGTATGGTACATCCAGGATGTGCCAGGAACTGATACACATAGCCTCTGTGATGGAGGCACCGTTCAATGAGATGGCTACAGTGCTCAAGCAAGCAGAGGATGCACTGACCCGAGTCCCAGCTGAAATGATGGCCTTGCAAAATTGGATTGACTTGGAATACATGATTGTGGGGAAAGATGGCACCTGTGCTGTGATTAGTCAGGAGTGCTGCACCTACATCCCTGATGAGTCTGGGAACATTGTTCACCTGGCTAGTCATGTGCGCTGGTCAGTAAATAAGATCAGAACATTAGGGGCCAGCTCCATAACTGCTATAATCTGGGGGAAAGATTGTGTCTTTTGATTCACTGGGAGGCTGGAGGACTACTGTAATGCACTGGATAATAATCAGAGCGGTTGATAACTCTGGATATTATTGTGTAATGTTTTCTGTATAATATTTGGGTGTGGGCACGTGGCCAAGTGGTTAAGGCATTGGACTAGCGACCTGAAGGTCATGGGTTCGAGCCCCAGCCAAGGCGACGTGTTGTGTCCTTGAGCAAGGCACTTAATCACACATTGCTCTGCGACGACACTGGTGCCAAGCTGTATAGGTCCTAATGCCCTTCCCTTGGACAACATCAGTGTCGTGGAGAGGGGAGACTTGCAGCATGGGCAACTGCTGGTCCTCTATACAACCTTGCCCAGGCCTGCACCCTGGAGAATGAAGACTTTCCATCTCAGATCCATGGTCTCACAAGACTAACGGATGCCTCTTTTTTTTATTTGGGTTGTCCACGGGGCTTATTCTAGCTGTGGGCTGAACATTACGATGCTGTAGCTTTCGAGGGTTGGGATATTGCAGAAAGTGTTTCAAAATTACTTGCTCATTGAAAGTCACCCCCCCATGAGGCAAGAACTGGCCCATGTATGGACCATTACAGCCACTCCCTCTAGCTTCCGTTCAGCTGATGACATCATGACATTGGTAGAATGGGTTTAAATCTAGCATATGGTCTCTTTTCCTCTCATTCACTGTGGACCAGGTAGACAAGAGTTCCACAGAATTGGTTGACAGTGGAGGTGTACTGCAGAGCAGAGAGTCTGGGCACAGACTTCAAATAAGTATTTGCCATTGTGTGTATGCTTCGTGGCTGTTTTGTCCTGCTACTTTGGGTACTAAGTTTAAATAAGGTTCTGTGATCATGAATAGCTTGAAGGGTTTATTGGATGTTTAATGTCTACCTTCTCTTGTAAATAAATATTTAACCTACTTACTGGTAGTGAGTCTCTTCTGTCCCAATTCACTGAAGGCCCCTCAAACCTGATTTCCCACAACAGTTGCCAAAGGTGAGACTTTTCCTCTAATGTATGAAGTGTATTCTTGAAGTAAATCAAGAAAAGTATGTCCAATTATAGACATATTTTATGGCAATGTGATTGAAGTAAAAGGCTTTGTCAATCCTGCCAATAGGTCCAGTTATGTGAGTGTGCACTCCTGCTATTATTCCTGAAAAAACTCAGAAATGAACTCCATTCACACCATTCTGTTGTAGTTGTGTTCTTGTTCTAATGAGAGATTTCATCTCTGAAAGATCTCTTCAGTGTTGGTTTAGTTTTTGGTATCCCCATACTCAATTAGTACTGACTTTGTGCACTATGTCTATGATTTAGACATTAATTATATATCCATATACACTAAATGCTGGAAGAACTCAACAATTTCCTTTCCATTTCTGATAAAGGGTCTTCTCCCAAACATTGCCTGCTTATTCCCCTCCATATTGCTGAGTTCCTGCATCATTTTGTGTGTATTACTCAAGATCTGCAGAATCTCTTGTTAGATCCAATTATTCCATACCACAAACTATTGGGAGCAATCTTTGGTAAAATTGCTAATGAGTCCAGAGTAAAGCTAATGAGCAAAAGTAACTTCAGTCATTTTTTTTATCATTGGAAGGTACTCATTCCCTATCCACCATTAAAAGTAGCATTTATAAGGAGCTCATGAACCACATCTATCCACTCTATATTACTGCTTCCAAAATCAGTTAAGCAGGTACAGTTGCCCCCTTCTCGTCCTCTTCTACGTATTGCCAATGGCAAGGGTCAATATTTAGCTGTGCACTAGTAGCATCAAATTCTGCTCCTTGATGTCCCAATATTTCTTTGTCTGCTTTAAGTTACATTCAGTTTTTCATGAGCAATAATGCTCCTTAGGCAAATATTTTCTGTTGCCTACAGCACAGATTCCGTATCATTATCACTAAGTTTAACTTCCTTCTCAAGCCATTGGGTAATTCTGACAACTCCCCACTCGGTATCCCATGTTCGACCTGGAGATAATATTACCCAGAACATTCTTGAGAATTCAAGAATGAGGTGTAAATTTTGTGGTTACAGCTATTTCATTAGGTGTCAGAGAAATGACAGTAACCAACTCACTCTGCTGCAAGAAATAATCAAAGGAAGAAGACAAAGAAAAACAAAGAAAGAAGTTGTGATCATCTTATACTGAAAATCAGTTCAAACTAGACGGATAAGACAACTCCATTGATAAGAGCAGCCTATGAGGCAGTTTGATTTATGGCGTGATGCAAGCTGCAGACAAAGGAAGTACAAAAAATACAGAACCAGCTATGGTACAAGTTACTGAAAATCTACTGAACACTTACGGACAAACAGGAGATTAAACAAACATATAAGACAACATAAAGGAAGCTAAACTGAAAGAAAAATGACAATTTAGACCTTAATCCAACACTTACTAACTCCAACAGAAGGACCTTAGTCCCATGTTCAGGATAAGTACAATAAATTACATGAATCACAAATAAAGGTACTCACTTAGGAAGAAAATTAGTGATAATTTATCTGCAGGCATCAGAGGTCTGACAATTGTAACTTTTAAGTTCAAGTTAATTCCTTTCTTAGAAGTAAAGCACTACAACAGGTCATAATTATAAGGCAGAAGAAGAACAGAGAATCTAGTAGGTATGTGGCAAGAGGGAGGGGGTATCTGAGGGAAATAGGAGCTCTCGGAGACACGGATTGAGAGAAGGCTTCTCAAAGACATGCTCTCATTAAATGCGAAAGTGTAGGTATGGAAGAGGATCTCAGAGACATGGGGTAAGGAAAAGTTGAAATCTCAAGGACAAAGTGAGAAAGAATGGGAATCTACAGAAATATGTGCGATTGAAATACAGAGACAGCAGTGTGAGAAGGAGACATGGAGAAATTCACATGGAGGGTCTCAACCTGGGATGGATAATCAATATCCAGGTCTGGGGGTGGGGGTGGGTGCGCAGCAGGTATTATTTTGCCAAGTTCAGCTTTCTAAACACAGCCGCTGGCACTTCTAGAGCTCAATGAGTTGTTTTTGAGTAAGTTAAATTTCTAATCCATATTCTTTGTTCAGCTTCTTGTCATAAATGGATGCCAGTCTTCAGTTCCTAATGTAAATTGAAAGCAATAATCAGTCTGTACTTAAAAGGACAGCTTAGCAAACAAACAGCAATCTCATTAGAACATAACTACTGACCAAGAGCACAAGGCTGACTTCCAAAGAGATGCAGTATGAGACAATGTGGTTGTGTTAATTGGGCTTCCATCAAAACAGCTAACACTGGCTAAGTTATGTAATTCAAGGAAACTTGTTGTCCAGATTGATACTATCACTTAGCACATCAAAAATATCTATTAATAACTAGAAGATTTTGTTCTCAGGGAGTCAGTGTTCACAGTATTAATTGTGGGGATCTGGAAACTCTGTCCCCAGAAGTATTTAGACCATCTGTGTGAAGAGGTAATGTATCTGAAAAAAATATCATATGTATGTGGAGTCACCTCCGTAGCAGGTAAACAATATACATGTAAGAGAACAATCAAGGTTGTTAGGAATGGTCCCAAAATATCAAGAAGAACGACAGAAAGAAAAGATGAAATAGAATCCATTGCTCTGCTTTTGATTTCTGCAATGAATAATTCATTCATCTGCAATTTGCTTGTTTGTTGGTATGCTGAAGAAGTTGTACAGGCAACATAATGATCTTTCAAGAATCACTAGATTCTGGAATAGTTCCAGAGCACTGAAAATTACTAATGTCACTTCGCTCTTTAAGAAGGGAAAGAGGCAGAAGAAAGGAAATTATAGACTAGTTAACCTGACTTTAATGGTTGGAAAAATTTTGTAGTCCATTATTAAGGATGAGGTTGCAGGGTGCTTGGAGGCACATCGTAAAATTGGCCAAAGTCAGTGAGGTTTCCTTAATGGGAAATCTTGCCTGACATATCTGTTGGAATTAATTGAGGAAATAACAACAGGATAGACAAAGGAGAATCAGTGAATGTTGTTTTACTTGGATTTTAAGTAGGCCTTTGACAAGTTGCTGTACATGAGGCTGCTTAACAAGATATGAGCCCATGGTATTACATGAAAGGTACTAGCATGGATAGAGAACTGACTGACTGGCAGGAAGCAAATGGTGGGAATAAAGTGGTCCTTTTTCTGTTTGGCTGCCTGTGACTAGTGATGTTCTGCAGGGGTCAGTGTTGGGACCACTTCTTTTCACATTCTATGTCAATGATTTGGATGATGGAATTGATGAATTTGTGGCCATTTGCAGACAATATGAAGATAGGTGGAGGAGAAACAAGATTGTGAACTAGTATTTGGCTAGGTAGCTACAGTAAGAGCTTTTTAGTAAGGATACCCGTAGCAATCCATATTGGATACAGTTTAGGATCTTCAATTGAGCTTAACACTTCACAGCCAGCAAACTCAATACCATCACAAACTCAAAACTTTAACTGTCCATTTCTCTCTCCAAATACTGCCTGACCCCTGAGCTCCTTAATCCCTTTGTTTTTAATTGCTTGCACGTGAAGAAATATTGCATCCTGAGTTAGTTTGCTTTTATGAGCACTTTGTCATCTTTAGGTCCCTGCTTTGAATAATTGTACTGTGTATATGTGTTTTCGTCGTCTCTCTTTTCAGTGCACTAAATGGATGACAGTAATGAAAGATCTGCATCTTATAATGGAGGGAGCCCCATTAACGTTTTGCCAGGAAAATGGGGATGCCCAACAAAGGAATTTGTTTTGAGCCAAAATTATAATCTAAGGGAGACGATTTATTGGTTCAATAGTTGAGTTCTAATCTAAAGGTTTACATATACAGTAGATTCAATTAGGTTCTAATTATTTTTATTTTTATGCTATCCTGTAATAAGTATTTACTAAGACAAGAAGGAACAGCACATTAAGGAAATAATACACTTCCAATTTCTCTGAACAACTTATTTGTCTTCATCATGGACATTGTCACACTATCATAAACCTCCCGTTTGTTTAGCTCTCAGCTATCCTGCTGATGGCATTAAGTAAGCAGTTGTATAGAGAAGCAGCCCATATTCTTGGGATGTTAAACGTGTACATTGTAGAATCTACTATCTGTCAGCTCAGCCCCTGGTGCTGGATGAATTATATCCTGCTGCCAGGTGGTACAAAGGTAATTCTGCTACCATATGTTATGCCATTGAACTCATGCTGTGGCAGTATGTGCTGCAGATTTTAAAATACTGTAATCTATATGGCACTATTTTTAACAGTATAACCTCACAATTTCAATTTCTGCTGTTTTATTAACCCAAGCAAACACCGTAACTTAGCATTTAGAGATGGGTACTTGACACCCATTTTTGTATTGAAATTTGATTTCTTATTTTCTTTTGTCTAATCATTATATTTGTTATACAGTGATATTTAATGTTATATAAAGCGTGACATATATAAAGCCAATGTATCTCAAACACTTAAAAAATGGCACCCATACATTTTTTTTGTTCCTAGATAGTTTGTTTTCCTTTTAATCCTATTTGAGAATGTCTACTTTTTGAGATGAATTGTGAAACGGTAGGTGTGTCTAATTTCACTGACCAAAGTATGCTTAGAATCTTGCAATTTATCTATTCTCAGATGCACATTTGTGAAGTTTCTTATAGAACTTATTGTGCACCCATAGTCATCCTGTGTGATAGAATCTATTAAAAATATTTGATTATTTCAAGGAATTGCTATATGAAGATGCATCTGAAAAACATCTGTGATAACTTTACAGCGCTATACTCCAGGGGAAAGTTGTCAATTCATTGAAAGAAATTATACCTTTATTATGATAAATGGAATGTCATAGCCAGTGCTGACAAATCTTCACAAGTACCCCCATTTGTGAAACTGATTATAATTCACTCATTATAGTGTGGCCAAAGAGTACTTAGGGCATCCCTACATGTGGAGATAATCTTGGTATCACATGCTGGGTGATGATCCAACCTGCTTATAAGTTAAACACACAAATCTCATTGACGACTTTCAGGTTGATTTATTTCTGATCTATCTTTCTTTTTTTATAGATGATTCCTTATTACATGTGTTTTGGTAAATAAGCTAAAAGAGAATTACTTCCAGAAGATAAAACCTTAAGTCATGGATTTGTCAAATGTCTTACATTGACAATGGTTAAAACCAAGAGCTGAAGCAATTACTTTCATTTTGGATCCCCATGAAAAAATGAAATATTTGAGTTCATAACTGTCACCAGTACACACTCACAGTCATGGACCTGAACATAAAATAACATCAATTACTATCTTAAAGGAAAAGCAGTAAAGGCAGATAAACCATTATTAAATTCCTTAATTACTGTATAAATTAAATTTAAATTTTCAATGTTAAATTTTCTCTCATTCACAGATCTTTCATACTTTTGATAAGCTCATGATGGATCAATATCTATGGATAAACGTGCGATAATGGTATTGGCAACAATGTTTCAGCATCAGGTTTATTATCATTATTGCATGTCATAAAATTTGTTGTATTGTGGCAGCATATAACACAATACTGTACGTAAAATACTCTATATAGTACAATAAAAAATAAATAAGTATACAGGTGTCCCCTGCTTTTCGAATATTCGCTTTACGAAACCTCACTGTTATGAAAGACCTACATTAGTTACCTGTTTTCGCTAACAGAAGGTGTTTTCACTGTTACGAAAAAAAGCAGCGCGCAAAAAAAAAGCAGTGCGCGCCCCCAGCAGTTGCTCTCCCCCGGATTCGGAACTGCATTCTCACTGGCATTTCTTAAACACGTGCCTGTGAGCAGCCGTTAGCAAGATGAGTTCTAAGGTATCGGAAAAGCCTGAAAGAGCTCGTAAGGATGTTATACTTAGCATAAAACTAGACATAATTAAGCGTTTTGATCGTGGTGAACGAAGTAAGGACAAAGTGAGTTTGACTTGTGGAAGTTGATGAAGATGATGTTGAAGAGGTTTTGGTATCCCATGACAAAGAACTGATAGATGAAGAGCTGATGCAATTTGAAGAGGAAAGGATGACAATCGAAACCAAATGCAATAGCGAACGGACTGAAAGTGAAGTCGTCCAGGAACTGAACGTGAAGCAACTGCTTGAGATATCCGCTGCAATGATAAAGTACAACTTTAATTTTGAAAGGGTACGTCAGTTTAGGGCATATTTGCAGGATGGTTTGAGTGCTTACAAAGAACTGTATGATCTAAAAATGCACGAGCCTAAACAGTCAAGCAAGCCTTCCACGTCAGCCACAGCAGACGACAAACCTCAACCTTCGACATCGAGGCAGGCAGACATAGAAGATGACCTGCCTGCCCTGAAGGAAACAGACGACACCTCAGTGTCCCACCACCCCAACCCCCAGGCCGCGGACAGATACCGATCCGTGAAGAATGCAGCGGTAGTCGGGAGGCACCCAGCACATCTTTAAGAAAAAAAGCCGAAGTAAGTAAGCTAATTAATTAGGTAAACACGAGGAATTCTGCAGATGCTGGAAATTGAAGCAACACACATCAAAGTTGCTGGAGAACGCAGCAGGCCAGGCAGCATCTCTAGGAAGAGGTACAGTCGACGTTTCGGGCCGAGACCCTTCATCAGGACTAACTGAAGGATCCTTCAGTTAGTCCTGACGAAGGGTCTCGGCCCGAAACGTCGACTGTACCTCTTCCTAGAGATGCTGCCTGGCCTGCTGCGTTCTCCAGCAACTTTGATGTGTGTTAATTAATTAGGTGCCGCCGGCACGTAAATGTCGGCCCAGATCAGATGCGATTGCCAATTGCGTTGCCTCTGATCTGGGCCGACATTTATGTGCCGGGTGGCACCTAATTAATTAGCTTGTTTATTTTGGCTTTTTTCTTAAAGATGTGCTGGGAGCGTCCCGGCCACTGCTGCACCCCTGCATGCTTCGCGGATTGGTATCGGTTCGCTGCCCGGAGGGTGGGGGCCACTGCACCACCCCAGCCTCCGACGACTCAGCCTAACACACCATCATCAGAGTGCTTGATGTCTTCCTGATTCCCGTAAGTGATACTGCACTGTACATACATTATTTCTACTTTATATCTGCTGTGTATTTTTAGGTGTTATTTGGTATGATTTGGCAGCTTCATAGCTTAAAGGTTACTGGAGAGAGTGTTTTTGCCAACAGCGCTTGCGCCGTGTTTCTGCCGAGAGAGTTTGCGTGAGATTTTCGCTACGGAGAACAATGTGGCAATGATTGTGGAAAAGTATTTCTACTTTACATAGGCTGCGTATTCATCATATCATTCCTGCTTTTACTACATGTTACTGTTATTTTAGGTTTTATGTGTTATTTGGCATGATTTGGTAGGTTATTTTTGGGTCTGCGAATGCTCACAAATTTTTCCCATATAAATTAATGGTAATTGCATCTTCGCTTTATGACATTCCAGCTTACGAACTATTTCATAGGAATGCTCTACCTTCGGATGGCGGGGGAAACCTGTATATAATAAAAAATAAAAATAATGCAAAAAGAGAGTAAAATAATTGAGGCAACACACACAAAAAATGCTGGTGAACGCAGCAGGCCAGGCAGCATCCATAGGAAGAGGTACAGTCGACATTTCAGGCTGGAACCCTTCGTCAGGACTAACTGAAAGAAGATATAGTAAGAGATCACAGCTACCTGGACTATTCCTCTTCTCACCCTGTTTCTTGCAAAAATGCCATCCCCTTCTTGCAGTTCCTCCATCTCCGCCGCATCTGCTCTCAGGATGAGGCTTTTTATTCCGGGACGAAGGAGATGTCTTCCTTTTTTAAAGAAAGGGGCTTCCGTTCCTCCACTATCAACTCTGCTCTCAAACACATCTCTCCCATTTCACGCACATCTGCTCTCACTCCATCCTCCCGCCACCCTACTAGGAATAGGGTCCTCCTTGTCCTAATCTACCATCCCACCCACCTCCGGGTCCAACATATAATTCTCCGTAACTTCCTCCACCTCCAACGGGATCCCACCACTAAGCACATCTTTCCCTCCCCCTTTTTCTGCTTTCAGCAGGGATCGCTCACTACGCGACTCCCTTGTCCATTCACTCCTCCTCCCATCCCTCCCCACCGATCTCCCTCCTGGTACTTATCCTTGTAAGCGGAACAAGTGCTACATAAGCCCTTACACTTCCTCCCTTACCACCATTCAGGGCCCCAGACAGTCCTTCCGGGTGAGGCGACACTTCACTTGTTGAGTCGGCTGGGGTGATACATCGCGCCCGGTGCTCCCGGTGTGGCCTTCTATATATTGACGAGACCCGATGCAGGCAGGGAGACCGTTTCGCTGAACACCTACGCTCTGTCCGCCAGAGAAAACAAGACCTCCCAGTGGCCACGCATTTTAATTCCACGTCCCATTCCCATTCTGATATGTCTATCCACGGCCTCCTCTACTGTAAAGATGAAGTCACACTCAGGTTGGAGGAACAACACCTTATATTCTGTCTGGGTAGCCTCCAACCTGATGGCATGAATATTGACTTCTCTAACTTCTGTTAATGCCCCACCTCCCCTTCACACCCCATCCCTTATTTATTTATTTAATATATTTTTTTAAATATATTTTTTTATTTTTTCCCCTTTTTTCTGTCTCTCTTTTTTTTGTCCCTCTGTCCCTCTCACTATAACTCCTTGCCTGCTCTCCACCCTCCGGTCTCGCCTCCCCCCTTGTCTTTCTCCCTAGGCCTCCCGTCCAATGATCCTCTCCCTTCTCCAGCCTGGTATCCCTTTTGTCAATCAACTTTCCAGCTCTTGGCTCCATCCCTCCCCTCCTGTCTTCTCCTATCATTTCAGATCTACCCCCCCCCCTCCCAATTTCAAATCTCTTACTATCTCTGTTTTCAGTTAATTCTGATGAAGGGTCCTAGCCTGAAACGTCGACTGTACCTCTTCCTACAGATGCTGCCTGGCCTGCTGCGTTCACTAGCATTTTTTGTGTGTGTTGCTTGAAATTCCAGCATCTGCAGATTTCTTCATGTCTGCGTTTTTAAAATAGTTGAGGTATTGTTCAGAGAATCATAGACCATTCAGAAATCTGATGGTGGAGAGGAAGATGGTGCTAAAATGTTGGGTTTGTGTCTTCAGGTTCCTGTACCTCCACCCTGGTGGTAGCAATGAGAAGAGGGCAAGTCCTGCTTGCTGGGGGTCACCTTTGACAGATACAATGTACGTACACTGGAATTGATTTACTTTATTTATTTATTTTCTTCGATATTATGTATTGCATTGAACTGCTGCTGCTAAATTAACAAATTTCATGGCACAAGCAGTGATAATAAACCTGATTCTGATTCTGCCACCTTTTTTTGGGGCATTGCCTTTTGAATACGTCTTTTATTGCTAGGGAGGCCAGTGCCAGTAATGAAACTGCCTCAGTTCACAATCCTCTGCAGCTATTTTCGATCTGGTGGAATGGCCCTTCCATACTAGATGGTGATGCAACCTGTCAGAACACTCTGCACGGTACATCTATAGAAATATGCTGGAGTCTTTGATGACTTGCCAAATCTCTTCAAGCATCAAATGGAAATATAACCACTGGCATGCCTTCCTTATAACTGCATGAATACTTTGAGACTAGGATAGATCTTCAGACACGTTGACACCCAAGAACTTGAAACCGCTCATCATTTCCACTGCTAACCCCTCGACTTCCCCTTCTGGGAGTTCTCAATCAATCCTCTTGGTCTTCCTGATGTTGAGTGCAAGGTTGTTGTCACCCAGCTGTACTCACTCCTGTGTGCCTCTTCATCATTATCTGAGATTCTACCTTGTCTTTTATGAGATTTGGGAGCTTGCGTCGCCGATCCATATTGTCATTATGGGTGACCCTGGGGCAAGGTATTGCAATGTACATATGGATGTTTAAGCCTGAAACAACTTTCCATGGTCAAAGTAAATAATTGTGCTTTTTGCAGTACATCAAGATGGCTACATGTGGTACATTTGATTGCTTTGAAAGCACAATGAAGTCAAAAGCTGGAAGTGTAAGAAATACATTTTCATTGCAAATGGGATTCTAGAAGGGAAGAAATCCATTTAGCTCTCACTTGTGTGTGCTAAGGCAAATGAGTTAATGAAGAATTTGCCTGCTCCAGCCAAATCAGGAATCAGTACAATGAAAAAGATGAATAATGAATAAACAGCATGAGTGCCCACCTGAAGCATATTTTGTCAATAAAGTTCAAGGATCAACTGGCATCCAGATAAAACTAACTGTAGAGTCAGATCTGAGGTGTAGATACAAGTTTGGTACATATATGGAGAAGTTTTATAGTATTGTATTGTTTGTGGAATCCATGATCTTTCAAATTAAAGAAAGCTGCTCAATGAGAAACAACTGAATTTCAGGCACTCATTTTATTTTGCCCAGGCAATAGAAACAACGCTCTCATATACACAAAGTTATCAACACCATAGAACAGAACACACCTTCTTCCTGCACGACTCTGTTCTACACCTTGCCACCGCCACATTATTTGGTCTGTCCTTTTGTCTATATTCTCACTCTCCCATTCATACATTAATCAGATAACTTTGTTGACAGCTCACCTTTAGTGTCATCCTGGTTTAACTCCATCAGAGACATCCCTCTGTCTCATCCTCTTTGCAGATATACAAGCCTCCTTTTATCTCCTTCTAATTTTAACAAAGCATTTCTGTCCTGAAGTATTAACTCTGATTCTCATTCCATAGTTGCCACCTGACCTGCTGAGTATTTCCAGCATCTGTAGTTTCTTTTTGATTTATTACAAAGAAACACCATGTTACTGAGCTGGAGTACTGTGGCATCTTCAGAAGAATGCAAGAGCTTACGGACAGATGTAGTTATTGTGATCAAATGATGGGCTGATGCTTCTATACCAAGAGGGTCTATTTTTGATAACTTCGGTTTAAGGGGCATCTGCCAATAGCTTGCTTGAAAGCAAAGCAAATCAACAAGAAGCTCTAGTGACCAAGAAATGCAAAGTCAACCAAGAGTAAACATTACCACATGTGAGAAATAAGTCATATTAACGTTTCCTGCCTGTTATGCCCAATTAAAATTTTACAGGTTGCATGAAATCTCTTAATTATATGTCAATTTAGTCCAGGTCTAATTTAATTACCGTCCCCGTGATTTTCCTGCCATCCTGGAATTAGTCCAGTGAATGCAACAAATCTTTTCAGAATATTTCATTTGGTAAGTACATCCACATTCTTTCTTAGATAAGATGATCAAAACTGAGCGTAATGCTCAGAATGCCATCTCACTAGGACCCTGTACAACTATTACAAGCTTCCTTCTTCCTGTATCAATTCCTCTCATGATAACAGTTAACGTAATATTTGCCCTGCTAATCATTTGTTTCACCTGCATGTTGGTCTTCCGTGATCTGCATGCACGCACTTAGGTCTCTTTGTACATAACATTACGCAATCTCCCTCCATTTAATAAATACTTAATTAACATATCAAATGTAGATGAGGTGGAGAATATGAAGTTGAAACATTATGGTTATATTCTAAAAGTGGCAAGATAAGCATTCATACTGGTATGGTTATCTGAGGATCAAAGGCTGTTCCATCCCAAGGAAACAATTTTTTGAAATTCACAAGATGCATCTTATATCAAGCAAAATAGCCAGAAATTTTGACTGATAGCCTGGGATAGACAAACAGATAAAGAATTCTGTGAAGGAATATATTTTATACTTTATTGTCACCAAACAATTGATACTAGAATGTACAATCATCACAGTGATATTTGATTCTGCACTTCCCGCTCCCTGGATTATAAATATTAAATATTAAAAATAGTAAAAATTTGTAAATATTAAAAACTTAAATTATAAATCATAAACAGAAAATAGAAAAATGGAAAGTAAGGTAGTGCAAAAAAAAAACCAAGAGGCAGGTCTGGATACTTGGAGGGTACGGCCCAGATCCCGGTCAAGATCCATTCAGCAGTCTTATCACAGTTGGAAAGAAACTGTTCCCAAATCTGGCCATACAAGTCTTCAAGCTCCTGAGCCTTCTCCCGGAGGGAAGAGGGATGAAAAGTCTGTTGGCTGGGAGGGTCGTGTCCTTGATTATCTTGGCAGCACTGCTCCGACAGCGTGCGGTGTAAAGTGAGTCCAAGGACGGAAGATTGGTTTGTGTGATGTGCTGCGCTGTGATCTTCTGCAGCTTCTTTCGGTCTTGGAAAGGACTACTTCCATACCAGGTTGTGATGCACCCGAGAAGAATGCTTTCTACGGTGCATCTATAAAAATTAGTGAGGGTTTTAGGGGACATGCCAAATTTCTTCAGTTTTCTCAGGAAGTAAAGGCGCTGGTGGGCCTTCTTGGCAGTGAACTCTGCTTGGTTGGACCAAGTCAGGTCATTTGTGATCAATAATGTCAAGAGGTTTTGCAAGAATGCACCAGCCAGTCCTCTCAACCTATGGCCCTGGTTCAGCAAGCCAACATTGAGCCTTATTATGGGTATTGTTAGTCCAGTTATGGAAAAAAAATCACAATTGTTGCTGCACAGCTAAATGAACAGATGAAATTCCAGTTGATACTTCTACATGTCCATTTGCAGTAAAAGAAACTGATCCTGATTGTAGTGCACATTTTAAGTGGATACCTCTGCAAGTCAAACTGATGAGTATGTGGTAGAACCAAATGTTTCCCACTTTCTTCTGCACTTGACACAGTGAAATGGATGGCTCTGAAGGTGAGATATTACTGTCCATGATGTTACAAGGATGGCTGACACTGAATATGCTATAATACCTGAAATAAATCCAATTGAATTATATTGACTTAATTACTTGCATCTTTCATATACATGAGGGGCAAAAATCTTTACATTATGTCTCCACCTAAATGTGCAATTTATAGTAATTTATAATAAATAGTATGTACAACAGGACAGACAATATAACGTAGAAATACAGTTGTGTCAGCATGAATTAATCAGTCTGATGGCCTGGTGGAAGAAGCTGTCCCTGAGCCTGTTGGTCCTGGCATTTATGCTGCTATACTGTTTCCTGGGTGGTAGCTGCTAGAACAGTTTATGGTTGGGTGACCTGGGTCCCCAGTGATGTTTCAGGCACTTTTTACACACCTGTCATTGTAAATGTCCTGAATAGTGAGAAGTTCACATCTACAGATGCACTGGGTTGTCCGCACCACTCTCTGTAGAGTCCTGCAATTGAGGGAAGTACAGTTCCCATAGCAGGCAGTGATGCAGCCAGTCAGGATGCTCTCAATTGTGCCCTTGTAGAAAGTTCTTAGGATTTGGGGGCCCATACCAAACTTCTTCAACTGTCTGAGGTGAAAGAGGTGCTGTTGTGCCTTTTTCACCACACAGTCAGTATGTACAAACCATGTGAGAACCTCGGTGATGTTTATGCTGAGGAAGTTAAAGCTGTTCATCCTTTCAGCCCCAGATCCATTGATGTCAACAGGGATTAGCCTGTCTCCATTTCTCCTGCAGTACAATTGTACAACAGAGAATTGTTGAAATACAATAATAAATAATGACAACTACTCAAATAACTTGCATATTTGAATAACTCTTTTAACTCAAATAACTCTTTTTTTTTCCCCCTTTCAGGGTTCTTTTGAATACCCTAACCTGGAGTTACACGCTGACTTTGGTTCTTTGCGGGAATGGGGCCCGCTCTCGGGGTTTCGTAACTGGCCGTTGTTCGACATGCCAAGGGCTTGGCCTAAGAGTCCGGCTAGGATCTCGGGGCTCTGGAGTCAAGCGGATTAAGGATCGGTGTCAGAGCAGGAGACCCATGTGTCGTCGGGGGAGTCGAAGCAGTTATGGCTATGTGCCTGGAGAACCAGGATCTTTGAGATCTTCAGGCGCAGAGCTCAATAAAAGCGACGTAATGGATTTTTAACATCGTAAATCAGTGAGCTGTTTGTTACACCTCCCCGCTTGCTGGGAAAATGGAAACACCTCCTTCTCCCTTATTAGGGAGAGAGAGAGAGCCTGTGGTATGTCGAATGCTGGGTGAAACACAAAGTCTTTGGGGTAACTGCAAGTCTGTGCCTTTGTCATTGCGTTGCTCACGCTGAGTGCTCGGTGGTGGGTGCCGATGCTTTCTTTTGCCGGTGGGGGAGGGGGGATTGTTGCTTGCTGCCGCTTACGTGTGAGAGGGAGGGGAGCTGGGAGGGACTTTGGGGTTCTAACATTTAACTGTTGTTCGTTCTTTGGGGCACTCCTCTGTTTTTGTGGATGTTTGCGAAGAAAAATCATTTCAGGATGTATATTGTATACATTTCTCTGACATTAAAATGGACCTTTGAACCTTTGAGATGTTGGACTGCTTTACAATGAATTTGAACGTTGTCTGGATCAATTAAATGGTGCCCCTGTGATGAAATGGATGTAGCCACTGGAGCAAACATGATGGCTCCATGTAGTCAGTATAAAGAGAAACTGGAGTATGGTGCAGAATCCACAGCTGATGGGGCAAAACTGAGTTCCTCCAGCATTTCGTTTTGTTTCTCCAGATTTCAGCTTCTTGTGTTTCCATTCACCTAAAAGAGTCGGGCACTCCAGGCTATCATAGCCATGCAAAACCTGTAGCCATTTTGTTGTGGTGGTCATGGTTGTTATCTTTTGAAGTGAACAGAAACATATTAAAGAAACGAGCAAAGATGACAGAACTGAGAAGAAACTGATGAAAGAAAAAGGAAGCCAAATAAGCCTTGGGCAGAAGAATGGAAAAGAGAGGAAGATTAAGGAAAGCACAATAGAAAAGTTGAACACCCCAGGAGGCAAGAAGACAGACAACACAAGTTGTAATGTAATTCAACTTTTGCTCGTAGTAAATGTAATTTTCAGAAGTTATCTCGAATACAGGACTGTTCATTGTCTTTTTAGCGTTATTTTGTGCTCTTTTAAATCATGCATGCGGAGGAAATAAAACTGTGGAAAAACAAAACAAATTAAATGATTTTAAGAGCGAATTCTGCAAAACTGTTGCTGCCAATTCTATCACCAACAAGAGAAATGCTACAGATTCTAGAAATCCAAGCAACACACGCAAAATGCTGGAGGAACTCATCAGGCCAGACAGCATCTGTGGAAAAGAATACAATACGATAGCAGAATGATTGGGTACCTGAGAAACAATCTATGATGAAAATATTAAAAGCTACTGGCATGATTATAATTCTAATAATTAAGATCATAAAGCTATCAACTTTTTTGTTTAAACAAAATGAAAACTTGACTTTACAATTTATGTGTTCCAAGTTACCCTGTGTAAAATACACTGCCTTTGCTTCATAACACCATCAAAAATAACTGTCCACTATGCGACCGTGAAAAATGTGGGCTTTTTCCTATATCTTGGGATATCATTGATATCTACCAACACTTTGGATTTTGAGAAAAAGAATGTTTAATGACTATGACTTTAAAACCAGCATAATGATTATGAGCTGATAGTTAACATTGATTCCTGCCCTTCTCTATGCTTTTGAGACTTGGACAATTTATTGTAGACTGTGTACATACATCTATTGATGCTTCTGGACACATCTTCAGTGATGTTCATGGAATCATCGGGTGTTTTGGGTCTTTGAACATCATACAACCTCCTCCAGGTGACCCAGCCGGGGCTGATCAGACCCCAGCTTGTGTCCAGATGGCTAGCTACTTATGACTCCATGGCTCCCCTCTTTTGAGCCACAGCCATCTTGAGGCCCTCTCTGCCGCATCGGTGGTACTGCGGATGGCTCTCCTCTTCCTCTCTCCCTCGATGCCCAAAATGCTGAAGGCTCTAACTAAAGAATGGGCTACGAATCCCCTACAACCAACCTCCACTGGGAGACACCTCGCTCTCCATCCAGCCTGCTGACAGTTGCTGACCAGTCCTGCGTACTTGGAGAGCTTCCTTTCAAAGGCCTCCCCCAAGCTATCTTCCCATGGGACTGTCAGCTCCAGCAGCACCACTTGCTTAGTAGACTCAGACACTAGGACAATGTCTGGTTGCAGGGTGGTGGGTGCGATATGGTTGGGGAACTTCAGCTGCCCTTTGAGGTCCACCAACAGCTGCCAGTCCCTTGCAGAGGTCAGAATGACTGCAGTTGTTCTTTTGGCAGGTATTGGCTGCTCCCCAGCTCTGACAAAGGCAATGGTCTGCTTGGAGGGTCGGGACCGCTTCGCCCACTCAACTCCTGCGCTGACGGCTTCAGCGATGGTCTTCAAGACCTGATCATGCCTCCACCTGTATCGTCCCTCACCAAGTGTCCTTGCGCAGCCGCTGAGGACGTGCTCCAGGGTTCTTCGTTTGGAGCACAGTGGGCACGCAGATGACTCTACCTTGCCCCATGTGTGCAGGTTTGATGGGCTTGGAAGCACATCGTACACTGCCTGGATGAGAAATTGGATGCAGTGTGGTTTGGCTTTCCAAAGATCAGCCCTGGTCATTTTCCTCTCAACCGCATTCTCCCATCTTGTCCAAGCTCCCTGTTGCTTCATTCCCACCGCCTTACAGGCTCTCGTCTCCTCTACTACTGCTCTCACCTCCTCCTGAACTAGATGACGCCTTTCCTTCCCTCTGGTGTCTATTTGGGGAGTTGGAAAGGATCCTAGCCCAGCTCAGCCTCATGTGACCACTCCCACCAGCCTCCTGTGACGCAGCCTCGCCTCTATCTCCTGAACAGCTTCCTCTACCCTCCACTTCCTGCCAGTACTTACTTGGATCCCTGCTCTAGCCACCTTCGGGTCAATTGTGTCCCTATACTGTAACACTCCTCTGGCTCTTGTTACCTTGAATTCTTCCTCCAAGGATTTGAAGGGCAGTTGCAGTTCAACACGGGGAGAATTCAGTTATGATGCCACCACAAAATATTCCAAAGGCACTTGTAGGATAAGTGGACTGACATTCGTATCCTCTGCATGACTAGCATTCCTAACACTGAGGCACTATATACATAGGCAGGAACATGTAGTTTGCATCCTTGATGCACTGTTCCATGATCTGCCATGGAAAAAGATTATCAGTTCTTAAACCCTCTTCAAAATTCTTAACAACCTCAATAAGTCCTGCAAATTTCTGGCTCATGCCCACTCAAAAAGAGCTCCTGAGAAGGCATTGAAAAATTTGATTTAATTCCAGCATGGCAAAAGGAACATACTACCTCTCAAAACTACTCACCCATCCACCCTGACCATGACTTTCTTCTCCAGTTTTGGCAGAGTCCAAGGATCTCACATAGAACCCATCATTCTCCTCAGAATCCACAGAAATGGAATGGCATCATAATATCCTTGATCCTGAGGGACCTCCAAAAATGAAGTAAAGAAGAAACCAGTAGAGCTTTGAAAGTTAATTTCTTCAGAATGTGAT
This sequence comes from Mobula birostris, assembly GCF_030028105.1. Classification (NCBI taxonomy): domain Eukaryota; kingdom Metazoa; phylum Chordata; class Chondrichthyes; order Myliobatiformes; family Myliobatidae; genus Mobula; species Mobula birostris. The sequence goes on along the minus strand of NC_092379.1, from coordinate 86,634,262 downwards.
ACTTTGTCTTATTATTGAAAACGTAAAACATAGACCTGAAATATCAGCAACAATTGTCTACCGAACTTGTTAAAATTTGGTTTAGAATATGTAAGTTAAGAGGAAAATTATTCAAGAAAAAGTGGGAAAAATCACCTTTAAGTCCCAGTAAATTCAGGTAGAGAGAGAAATCGATGTGTTTTTATGCTGCAAAATTACACTGATAAGAAAAGAATGAACAAGCACAGAGGGTTTCACTATATGTGAGCCAATAACTCAGAAGACCTGCAACTTTCTGTGCTATCATCCCAGAATCTCAGAAGTTAAAGGGTCAAGCCAATGCAATTCTTTGCAAATGTTAGAACAACTGAGTGCCCAAGAAACTGTGTACTGTCAGAACATGAAACAGTAGTTTTGCTTTAATAATAAACCTGAATACTCAGTGCACTGCTACACTTTATCAGAGGTCAGAATAAACAATGATAAGCTCCATTGCCTTGAAGAGAGAAGTCTTAAATAGGACATTTTGGGATATGAAAAGATTGCCGAGAAGCCAATCAGTTCTGGCAGCGCTTACCAGAAGAAGCAAAGATACAAGTAGCAGAAATAAAATAAATGTCAAAAATCAAGAATTACCTTAAAACAGGGATTCCCAACCATTTTGATTCCATGGGCCAATGCCATTAAGCAATGGGTCCATAGACCCATGTTTGGTACCCCTGCCTTAAAGAGAAAGATATAATTTTGTACATTACTTGGACAACTAGCAAGCCTTGTTCTTACAGAAAAAGGTCTGAAAGAACACATTGCAGCCTTTTGCCAATGTTTGCTCCACATTATTCAATACTGCTCAAAAGCTATGAAGCAGAAATTTCAAATTCTATCAGATCCATTGGACAAATGAGCTAATTGTGCTGAATGGTCTTCTCCTCTTTCACAGTTTCTGATATTTTCATGTACAATGATCATGAGACCAATCTATAAGAGCACTCTAACTAAATAAAATGACAAACTTGAGGCTATAAATGAAAAGTAAGAGAAAGCAATTGATACTCTTATGATTAGGGGAGTGTTATGGAAAAATGAAATAAAAAATCTTTTTTCTTAATCCAAATCTATCCCAAGATTCAGTCCTGACTTATGAGGCCTGTCTATATGACGGATTAATGTGACCTCTATGTTGACTTTGATTACTTTAAAGTCTGCTTTCACTCATGTTAACTTAACATAAGTCTCAGCTGTCAATTGCAGACTTTCTTACCTTACAAATAATCAGGAATTCTCAAAGTAAATACTTGACAAATGTGATATTCATGGTAAAATTCATGATCACATAGCCTCTCTGGTGAAATGATATTGTATCTGTTAAATAGGGGCCGTGTACAATTCTGAGTTGATGGAGACAGCCGTGAGAGCACGGAGGAACATCTGGAGTAACTTCTGAAATGCCCGGTTCGCTGCTGCTGCTACTGTGTGACCGAGAATCTCCAGAGGGAAGGCCCCAAAATCCTCGGCTTTGCCTGCTGCTGCCGACCGGGACTTGGGGTCGAAGCGTTCAGCAGAGATGGTACTCGGTGCTCAGTGTCGGAGGGCTGGTCGGAGCTCAAAGTTTTCGGACAACTCAGAGTCGGACTGTGGTCGGGTATGGCAGGGAGAGTTTTCTTCCTTCTCCCGTCTGCGTGAGGTGTGGGACTTTCGAGAGACTTCGAACTTTTTATCATTCTCTCGGCCTCTTCAGCAAGTTACGGTATTGCTTGCACTGTTGTAACTATATGTTATAATTATGTGGTTTTTGTCAGTTTTTCAGTCTTGGTCTGTCCTGTGTTACTGTGATATCACACCGGAGGAATATTGTATCATTTCTTAACGCATGTATTACTAAATGACAATAAAAGGGGACTGTGTGTCCTCAATCTAAAAAAAATTAGAAATGATCACTTAATAAGCTATCCAGGGACTCCTTTAATTAATTGTTATTTAACAACAGTACCAAGAAAGGGTCTTATGATTTACAGTACATTCATGTTAAAGGGTATTTTTATCTATTCATATACATATATCCAAACATATATACATATGTGGCTCACCTGAGGACTGGGAGAAATTCAGAGTTCAGCAGAGGAGGACAAAGGGCTTAATTAGGAAGGGGAAGAAAGATTATGAGAGAAAACTGGCAGGCAACATAAAAACGGACGGTAAAAGCTTTTATAGATATGTAAAAAGGAAAAGACTGGTAAAAACAAATGTAGGTCCCCTGCAGACAGAAACAGGTGAATTGATTATGGGGAGCAAGGACATGGCAGACCAATTGAATAATTACTTTGGTTCTGTCTTCACTAAGGAGGACATAAATAATCTTCCAGAAATAGTAGGGGACAGAGGGTCCAATGAGATGGAGGAACTGAGGGAAATACATGTTAGTAGGGAAGTGGTGTTAGGTAAATTGAAGAGATTGAAGGCAGATAAATCCCCAGGGCCAGATGGTCTGCATCCCAGGGTGCTTAAGGAAGTAGCCCAAGAAATAGTGGATGCATTAGTGATAATTTTTCAAAACTCGTTAGATTCTAGACTAGTTCCTGAGGATTGGAGGGTGGCTAATGTAACTCCACTTTTTAAAAAAGGAGGGAGAGAGAAACTGGGGAATTATAGACTGGTTAGCCTAACGTCGGTGGTGGGGAAACTGCTGGAGTCAGTTATCAAGGATGTGATAACAGCACATTTGGAAAGCGGTGAAATGATCGGACAAAGTCAGCATGGATTTGTGAAAGGAAAATCATGTCTGACGAATCTCATAGAATTTTTTGAGGATGTAACTAGTAGTGTGGATAGGGGAGAACCAGTGGATGTGGTATATTTGGATTTTCAGAAGGCTTTTGACAAGGTCCCACACAGGAGATTAGTGTGCAAGCTTAAAGCACACGGTATTGGGGGTAAGGTATTGGTGTGGGTGGAGAGTTGGTTAGCAGACAGGAAGCAAAGAGTGGGAATAAACGGGACCTTTTCAGAATGGCAGGTGGTGACTAGTGGGGTACCGCAAGGCTCAGTGCTGGGACCCCAGTTGTTTACAATATATATTAATGACTTGGATGAGGGAATTAAATGCAGCATCTCCAAGTTTGCGGATGACACGAAGCTGGGTGGCAGTGTTAGCTGTGAGGAGGATGCTAAGAGGATGCAGGGTGACTTGGATAGGTTGGGTGAGTGGGCAAATTCATGGCAGATGCAACTTAATGTGGATAAATGTGAAGTTATCCACTTTGGTGGCAAAAATAGGAAAATAGATTATTATCTGAATGGTGGCCGATTAGGAAAAGGGGAGGTGCAACGAGACCTGGGTGTCATTATACACCAGTCATTGAAAGTGGGCATGCAGGTACAGCAGGCGGTGAAAAAGGCGAATGGTATGCTGGCATTTATAGCGAGAGGATTTGAGTACAGGAGCAGGGAGGTACTACTGCAGTTGTACAAGGCCTTGGTGAGACCACACCTGGAGTATTGTGTGCAGTTTTGGTCCCCTAATCTGAGGAAAGACATCCTTGCCATAGAGGGAGTACAGAGAAGGTTCACCAGATTGATTCCTGGGATGGCAGGACTTTCGTATGAAGAAAGACTGGATGAACTGGGCTTGTACTCGTTGGAATTTAGAAGATTGAGGGGGGATCTGATTGAAACGTATAAGATCCTAAAGGGATTGGACAGGCTAGATGCAGGAAGATTGTTCCCGATGTTGGGGAAGTCCAGAACGAGGGGTCACAGTTTGAGGATAGAGGGGAAGCCTTTTAGGACCGAGATTAGGAAAAACTTCTTCACACAGAGAGTGGTGAATCTGTGGAATTCTCTGCCACAGGAAACAGTTGAGGCCAGTTCATTGGCTATATTTAAGAGGGAGTTAGATATGGCCCTTGTGGCTACGGGGGTCAGGGGGTATGGAGGGAAGGCTGGGGCGGTGTTCTGAGTTGGATGATTAGCCATGATCATAATAAATGGCGGTGCAGACTCGAAGGGCCGAATGGCCTACTCCTGCACCTATTTTCTTTGTTTCTATGTTTCAAACAGTCTGAGGTTTATGGTTAAGGCAGCAAATGTGCACCATTGAGCTGATGAATTTTTAGGCTATTGATGTGAAGTGAATATTACATTTTGTTAAGCAGGCAAATCATATGATTCTCTTCTCTAACAGAATCACAATAGAAAAATGTATATGGATACAAAGAGACATCATACTCCATGCTAAAGAAGATACTACCGCAATACCTGTTTTTTTAAAAAGGAACAGTGAGATAACACAATTAAACAATGAGAATTTAATAATCAATAATTAGTAATGTGGGCTAATATCTCTTCAGTTTTCTTGATTTCCTGAAAGGCTTTGGTGTTTTAAGAACACTTTAGCTTGGTTCTGGATTTGATCTCATGTGAGGTCGTGTTTCTTTGTCTGACTTATTTAGGTTTAGTCCTTCACTTTCTAGTCTGTGCTGAATCAATTTTCTATATACTTCATGATTGAGCTGTGCACCATACAGGCTTTGCTGAAGTCAAGCCAAAATCATTCGAATTACATGAACACTTTGGATTTCTCATCTCAATATTTCTTGGGACTGCAAACTTTACCAGGGCTCAAATGTCTCACCTCTTGTGAGCTTTACTTGTTGGATAGACCAAGAAAATGGAAGTGTCTATTTGCATGAAAGAATATTTTTTTCCCCTCATTTTTGAATCAACTGTTATTGGTAAACACTTGAAGCCAAATTTGAATGAACAAGGCTCAAGTATTTTCTGAGTCCTTTCTTTATAAACAATTCCACACACATGAGTCCTACGTAATGTGTGGGGTTTACTCTGTACAGGAACAATAAATTTCTTATTCTGCCACTTTATAGCTTCCTTAATTATTTTGACTGGTGCCTCATCTGCTCCATATGAAGGAACAGGAATATGTTTGAAACAATTACATTTTGTAAAGTCTCCCATAGGGTCAGTAACAGACTCAGGGGCATTGTCAGAAATAACCCCTTTAGGTAAACCATGACATGTGTGTATAAAGGTCTAGTTGATAATGGTACTTTCAGCAGTGGTATAGTCATCCCTGTGTTTCACTTCAATACACAGAGAGTGACTATTGATCATTGTTGGGAAATTGTTATTCCCTTTTTCACAAAAGCTGACATGTACTCTCTGTGAATGTCTAGTTGGCCATGACCATGAATGCAAAGTAGTGTCTGCTAGCTACTGATACAACTCTGGCAAATACTGCCTTTGTTTTCCAATGATTTCGGATCACTGTCCAAATAGGGCAAATAAACAAAACTTTTTTACAATTGCTTTCACTGACAGTTTCTGTCCATTCTGTATTTAGCCTCTGTTCCCAACGTAATAAGATTTGCTCACTGCACCTTGTCACACCTCACTACAGGTGTTGGTAAGTGTGCCCGATGAGGGTCACCAGTTGGTAAAAAACAGATGGTAAGCCACAACAGCATATTAGTGCAAGGGATATTATTGAATGTCAGGTGAAAAAAAGAGCAATAGCTGCCCAAATGTTGTGAAGAGAAAAGTATTTACAAATAGATAAATGCATACACAAAAATTTACAAATATACGGAGATTTGCTCCACAGCACACTTTATTTTTAACTTTCCAATATAACTATTCACTAGCCATCAAATCCAACCTCCACACCTCTCAGAAAAAACAAACTGAGGGGCTAAATCTGCCTTTGTAAGGTGTATTGCACTTGCTCCCACTGACCCAGGCATTATTATAGGACACCCCAAACTATCCCTTGGGTCTCTTGGGGCCATTCTGCTGTGTACAAACCGATGTAACAGTGTGAGTGAAAATAAATGAAACTGTTCAGAATGCCTGTGTCTAGAATCCTCATTTTTATGAACTATAAACCAATAAAGCTCGTTAACTGAAGGGATTGTTTTGATTAACCAAGCTAGCGATTGTTTTACTGCTGGGGTGTGTAAATGGTGAACTCCCAAGAACTGCAGAATGGGAGGGCAAAGTGTGGGAACTACTGGAGAAACTAGACCAGGGACAGAATGAGGAGGAGTGACTAATTGGGCAAAGGGACAAGGTTAACGGGAGAATTAGCACTGCCAACCTGTTCTGTCACACACCTGTTGTGGAATGATTTCAGCTCCTTGTCTACACTTGTCAAAATTCCTTTACATCCTTTCAACGTCTGCTCATAAACCCTCTTCAAGCACTAAGTTGTTCTGCAGCTTGTGATTTGAGACCCAGCCGCTGAAAAATCCTCATTTCAACAGATGTATAGTGGAAAGTATTCTGAATAATTATATCACTGACTAGTATGGGGGTTCAATATACAGGATTGAAAGAGGTTGCAGAGGTTTGTAGACTGCCAGCTGGTTCATGGGCATAGCTCTCCCTACAGTTGAGGACATCTTCAAGAAGTGGTATCTCAAGATGGTGGCATCCATCATTGAGGACCCTCACCACCTGAGGCATGCCTTCTTCTCATTATTCCATCAGGGAGAAGGTAGAATAACCTGAAGTCCCACATGTTTTACGAATAGCTGTTTCCCCTCTGCCATCGGATTTAATTACAGTCTATGAACACTGCCTCATCATTCACCTTTTGCACGTGTTAGTTTTTTAAAACTAAATTGTGATTTTTATGTTTTGCACTGTACTGTTGGTAAAAAAATAAATTTCATGACATATATCAGTGATAATAAATCTGATTCTGATTCTGACCAGATTTAATATGAAGATCAATTTCAACAACAGGATTTTGATATAATTTGTGAAAATCACTGTGAACACACATTGCGTTGTGCATTCCACTATATTCCAATAGTGGCTGATTAACTTTTATCAGCGTAAATGACTTGTCAAATTAATAAAAAAACATGGTGTAATATCTTGGTTTCATACATTGCACCATATTTTCACTCACCTTCTGTAGAAATATGCGAATCAAAAGTGATGGGCTACTCTTGTCTATCATCCACCCCATCATCTTCTTCCACACAATAACCAGATACATCACATGCCAGCTTTGACTGATCCATAGTGAACAATAAGAGCACTTATTAACTTTAAGTGCATATGATGAATGCCCCAAAATAGTTTCTCTCTGTCCACATTTATTTCATATCCTTTGTCAACAATTGATACAGGTGTCCCCTGCTTTACAAACGCTCGGTTTCGCCACTTTGCTTTTACAAAAGACCTCCATTAGTACCTGTTTTTGCTAACTGAAAGATCAGATTTTCAAATTTATGAGGAAAGAGGCTTGCTTTAAACTTGTGTTTACCCTGAGAAAGACTACCATGATCGTGAAGCCTTGCGCAGGCAGGTGTGTGCGCATGCGTGTATGTGCTGATTTTTTTCTACAAATCGGTTTTGGCTAAATCTTCCCGATTCTGTTAAGTGAAACTACACTGTACATACATTATTTCTACTTTATATAGGCTGTGTGTTTATCATATCATTCCTGCTTTTACTATATGTTAGTATTATTTTAGGTTTTATGTGCTATTTGGTATGATTTGGTAGGTTATTTTTGGGTCTGGGAATACTAAAAAAATTTTCCCATATAAATTAATGTTAATCACTTCTTCGCTTTACGCCATCTCAGCTTACAAACAATTTCATAGGAATACTCTACCTTCCGATAGTGGGGGAAACCTGTATTATGATTTGGAGATGGAAGTATACTGCTTACTGAACCATCTATGGGTACAATTTCTGCTGCTTTTATAAGCTTTGTTTTTTAGTAATGATCTCCAGCTTTTTTCCTTCATCGGTTGTGGTCCATAGGATCTTCAACCAAGTACACTCCTTCTCATTATAAGAAAGTATATTTACTTCGATTCAACTTTGCATAGTGATCACATAATCTACCAAAAGCTTAGTCCTGAATCAAAATATCATGTTCTATGTTTGTACCAAGCAAGAAATCATCTTTATTTCACAGGCAATATCCTACTCCTTAAAACATTTTGTGTGCTTTCTTGATCATGTCTTGCTGACATTTTGTTTGCATTCGTTTGTCCACAGACATTGAATAGATTCAATTTTGCTATATCCACCTACAAGTCTTTCATAACAAGAGGCAGATACATTAATCATTTATAGCTTAATTTAATGCAACTTTCTTGTCCCTTCAACATCTCATAATTTTGCCTGCTTTCGGACAAAGCCTATTGATATCACATATTTGGACACAAGTGATTCTGCAGATGATGGATAACTCACAAAATGCTGGAGGAACTCAGTAGGTCAGGCAGCATTAATGGAGCGGTGACAAGAAATAGTGGATACATCTCAGTCCATCATGAGTAAAGCCCTGCCCGCCATTGAGCACATCTGCACAGAGTGCTGTTGCTGGAAATCAGCATCTATCATCAAAGACCCTCACCATCCATGCATTCTTCTCACTGCTGCCATCAGAAAGAAGGTACAGGAGCCTCAGGACCAAAACCACTAGATTCAGCAACTGTTATTACCCCTCAACCATCAGACTATTGAACCAGAGGGGATAACTTCAGTCAACTTCCATCATCCAATTATTGAATTCTTCCCATAACCTATGGATTCACATTCAAGGACTCTAACTCAAATTCTCGATATTATTTATTATTATTCGTTCATTATTTCATAGTTTGCCTCTTTTTTTGCAAATTGGTTGTCCTGTTGGGTGTGATTCTACTGTGCTTCTTGAATTTGCTGTGGGTATCCACAAGAAAATAAATCTCCTGCTGTATGGCGTATATGGTGACATATATGTACTTTGATGATAGAATTAATTTGAATTTTTGAACTTTTGAAGAAACTTAAGCCAAGACTGTTTATATGGATTGGAGTACAACTGTCTGTGTAAAATCAGATACATATTCCTTTTGTTTTTCATTGAGTAGAATATTTTACATAGAAACATAGAAAACTGATAGCACAATACAGGCCTTTCGACCCACAAAGTTGTGCTGAACATGTCCCTACCTTAGAAATTACTAGGCTTGCCTATAGCCCACTATTTTTCTAAGCTCCATGTACCTATCCAAAAGTCTCTTAAAAGACCTTATCATATCCACCTCCACCATCGTTTCCTGCAGCCCATTCCACGCGCTCACCACTCACTGAGTAAAATACTTACCCCTGACATCTCCTCTGTACCTACTCCTTACCTTAAAACTCTGTCCTCTTGTGGCAACCATTTCAGCCCTGGGAAAAAGCCTCTGACTATCCACACGATCAATGCCTCTCGTCATCTTATACACCTCTATCAGGTCACCTCTCATTCTCCGTTGCTCCAAGGAGAAGAGGCCGAGTCCACTCAACCTATTCTCATAAGGCATGCTCCCCAATCCAGGCAACGTCCTTGTAAATCTCCTCTGCACCCTTTCTATGGCTTCCACATCCTTCCTGTAGTGAGGCGACCAGAACTGAGCACAGTAGTCCAAGTGGGGTCTGACCAGGATCTGATATAGCTGCAACATTACCTCTTGGCTCCTAAATTCAATTCGACAATTGATGAAGGCCAATACACCGTACACCTTCTTAACCACAGAGTCAACCAGTGCAGCTGCTTTGAGCGTCCTATGGACTCGGATCCCAAGATCCCTCTGATCCTCCACACTGCCAAGAGTCTTACCATTAATACTATATTTTTCCATCATATTTGACCTACCAAAATGAACCACTTCACACCTACCTGGGTTGAACTCTATCTGTCACTTCTCAGCCCAGTTTTGTATCCTATCAATGTCTCATGTAACATTTGACAGCCCTCCACACTATCCACAATACCTCAAACCTTTGTGTCATCAGCAAACCCATCCCTTCACTTACTCATCCAGGTCATTTACAAAAATCACAAAGAGTAAGGGGTCCCAGAACAGATCCCTGAGGCACTCCACTGGTGACTGACCTCCATGCAGAATATGACCTGTCTACAACCACTCTGCCTTCTGTGGACAAGCCAGTTCTGGATCCACAAAGCAATGTCCCCTTGAATCCCATGCCTCCTTACTTTCTCAATAAGCCTTATATGGGGTACCTTATCAAATGCCTTGTTGAAATCCATATACATTACATCGACTGCTCTAAATTTATCAACATGTTTAGTCACATCCTCAAAAAGTTCAGTCAGGCTTGTAAGGCATGACCTGCCCTTGACAAAGCCATGCTGACTATTCCTAATCACATTATACCTTTCCAAATATTCATAAAGCCTGCCTTTCAGGATCTTCTGCATCAACTTACCAACCACTGAGGTAAGACTTACTGGCCTATAATTTTCTGGGCTATCTCTACTCCCTTTCTTGAACAAAGGAACAGCATCCACAACCCTCCAATCTTCCGGAACCCCTCCTGTCCCCATTGATGATGCAAAGATCATTGCCAAAGACTCAGCAGTCTCCTTCCTCATCTCCCACAGTAGCCTAGGGTACATCTTATTGGGTCCCGGTGACTTATCCAACTTGATGCTTTCCAAAAGCTCCAGCACATCCTCTTCCTTTATATCTACATGCTCAAGCTTTTCAGTCTGCTGCAAGACATCACCACAATCACCAAGATCCTTTTCCATAGTGAATACTGGAGTAAAGTATTCATTAAGTACCTCTGCTATTTCCTCCGGTTCCATACACATTTTCCCACTGTCACACTTGATAGGTCCTATTCTTTCACGTCTTAACCTCTTGCTCTTCACATACTTGTAGAATGCCTTGGGGTTTTCCTTAATCATGCCCGCCAAGGCCTTTTCATGGCCCCTTCTGGCTCTCTTAATTTCCTTCTTAAGCTCCTTCCTATTAACCTTATAATCTTCTAGATCTCTGATATTACCTAGCTCTCTGAACCTTTTGTAAGCTTTTCTTTTCTTCTTGACCAGATTTATTACAACATTTGTATACCACGGTTCCCGTACCCTACCATAACTTCCCTGTCTCATTGGAATGTACCGATGCAGAACTCCACACAAATATCCTCTGAACATTTGCCACATTTCTTCCGTACTTTTCCCTGAGAACATCTGTTTCCAATTTAAGCTTCCAATTTCTTGCCTGATAGCCTCAGAATTCCCCTTACTCCAATTAAACGCTTTTGTAACTTCTCTGTTTCTATCCCTCTCAATGCTATTGTAAAGGAGATAGAATTATGAACACTATCTAAAAAATGCTCTCCCACTGAAAGAGCTGACACCTGACCAGGTTCATTTCCCAATACCAGATCAAGTACAGCCTCTCCTCTTGTAGGCTTATCTATATATTATGTCAAAAAACCTTCCTGAACACACCTAACAAACTCCACCCCATCTAAACCCCTTGCTCTAGGGAGATGTCAATCGATACTTGGGAAATTAAAATCTCCCATCATGACAACTCTGTTATTATTACACCTTTCCAGGATCTGTTTCCATATCTGCTCCTCGATATCCCTGTTACTATTGGGCAGCCTATAAAAAACACCCTTAAAGTTATTGACCCCTTCCTGTTCCTAACTTCCTCCCACAGAGACTCCATAAACAATCCCTCCATGGCGTCCACCTTTTCTGCAGCCATAACACTATCTCTGATCAACAATGCCATGCCCCCACCTCTTTTGCCTCCCTCCCTGTCCTTTCTGAGACATCTAAAACCTGGCACTTGAAGTAACCATTCCTGTCCCTGAGCCATCCAAGTCTCTGTAATGGCCACCACATCATAGCTCCAAGTACTGACTCACGCTCTAAGCTCATCCACTTTTTTCACAACATTCCTTGCGATAAAATAGACACGTCTCAAACCGTCGGTCTAAACGCGTCCCTTCTCTATCACCTGCCTATCCTCCCTCTCACACTGTCTACAAGCTTTCTCTATTTGTGAGCCAACCTCCTCTTCCCCAGTCTCTTCAGTTCAGCTCCCACCCCCCAAAAATTCTAGTTTAAACTCTCCCCAGTAGCCTTAGCAAACCTCCACGCCAGGATATTAGTCCCCCATGGGATTCAAGTGCAATTCGTCCTTTTTGTATAGGTCACAACTGTCCCAAAAGTGGTCTCAATAATCCAGAAATCTGAATCCCTGCCCCCATCCCTCAGCCACACATTTATCCTCCACCTTATTTTATTCCTATTCTCACTGTTGTGTGGCATAGGTAGTAATCCCGAGATTACTACCTTTGTGATCCTGCTTTTCAACTTCCTTCCAAACTCCCTGTAGTCTTTTTTCAGGACCTCTTCCTTTTTCCTACTTATGTCATTGACAACAATATGTACCACGACCTCTGGCTGTTCTCCCTCCCACTACAGGCTATCTTGGATGCGATCTGAAACAACCCAGAGCCTGGCACCTGGGAGGCAAACTACCATTCGAGATTCTTTCCTACGTCCACAGAATCGCCTGTCTGAGCCCCTAACTCTACAGTCCTCTATCATTACTGCCTTCCTCTTCCTTTCCCTACTCTTTTGAGCCACAGGGCCAGACTCTGTGTCAGAAACACAGCCACTGTTGCTTCCCCCAGGTAGGCTGACGCCCTAACAGTACTCAAACAGGAGTACTTATTGCCAAGGGTACAGCCACAGGGGTACTCTCTAGTACCCGACTCTTCCCCTTCCCCCTCCTGACTGTGACCCACTTGTCTGTCTCCCGTGGCCCCTGTGTGACCACCTGCCTATAACTCCTTTCTATCATCTCCTCGCTCTCCCTGACCAAGCGAAGGTCATCAAGCTGCATCTCCAGTTCCCTAACTCGGTCCCTTAGGAGCTGCATCTTGACACTCCTGTTGCAGATATGGCACTCCGTGGGTCTGGGAGACTCCAGGACCTCCCTCATCGGACACCGAGCCCAGAGAACTGGCCTCACACACATACTTCCTCCTTTCCGCAAATAACACAGGTAACCTACCTTGCCTCATCCTGTTACCGCCTAAGCCCGTTGAGTCAAAGCCCTATCACTCTGCTGCCTCTCACTCCACTGCCCGCTGGATATGGCTGTCTTCTTTTTAAACCTTTTGCGCTCTACCGGCTGACATCACGCACTTGCGCAGTCTTGTATCTCTTTTACCCCGAGTAGTGAAAACTGCCTTCACTCCGGGAATCAGCCATTCACTCACAGCCTTCTTGCTCCGAATTAAGTCTTTCCAGTTTCTTCTCCATTTAAAATTTTTTTTGAGTAAAGATGACAAGTCTGGTTTGAAAACCAAATGCCTTTTCTATTGCTGAACTATTTCCACAATGTGACAAAGTGTGACTTTAAAATATCACTGCAGAAAGCATTCTATCAATCTTGTTTAATTTACTTTGGCTTGTCCTTATTAAATTTGGTTCGATTTAATGATTTGCTCGCATGAAGGATAACTCTACTTTATCTTCATTCTGTTATAGTCTGCACCCCATTTGCTCTGGTAAATCTCCTCAGATTAAGTTTTTAGGTGGATGCTGCTTTCCATCAAGTGCATATGTTTGAAATAAAAACCAAAAATATGCTGGAAATTTCCAGTAGATCAGGCAGCACCTGCAGGTAAGTGAAATAGAGTGAAAGATTCAGGTTAAAGTGACATAGTCAGAACTCATTGTGCGAGATGAGGCCCACTATAGTGGTATCATCTGCAAACACGGAGATGGAGTTTGAGCATAATCTGGCCATACACTCATGAGTGGAAATGGAGAAGAGTAGGTGCTGAGGATGTAACCCTGAGAAATTCGTGTGTTTGGAATAATTGTAGTGGAGGTGCTGCTATCTATCCTCACTGATTACGATCTGTTGGTCAGAAAAGTCAAGGATCCAGCTATAGAGGAGTGATTAACTCCAAGCATCCAGAGTTTAGTGATGAGCTTATTTGGAATAATGGTACTGAAGACAGAACTGTAATTAATAAACTATAGTCTAGGTCGGGGTGGCCAACCTTTTACATTTGATATGTCAAATTTTTCACGCATGAGTTCAGATAAGAGTTTTTCATGCACGAGTTCTATATTAACATATTTTTTTTACAAGAATTGAATGAGGATACAAGAGTTGTGTGGTGCATCTGAACTTGTGAGTGAACAAATTGACACATGGAATGTAAAAGTTTGGCCACCCCTGGTCTAGGTGCTTTTACTTTCCAGATACTCCAGAGATGAATGTAAGACAGAGAGATGGAATCCATTGAAGCTCTGTTACAGCAGTAAGAAAATTGCAGTGGGCAATTTCACGTTGCCTAATGAAACAATATGCACACACACTGTCTTACCATGATCTGTTGCCTTATTCCAAATATGTAACTCTATTTTTAAATAAATTTCAGTCAATTTACTTGTCTATTCTTTTGCACAAGATCTTCAAATGAAGCATTTTTAGCTTGAAGCGATGGAGGAAGTACTGCTTTCTTTAAGCTTGCACGTTACAAGTTTTTGGGCTCATGTGACATCTACTTTTTCAAACGCCAGGTACTGTTTATGGTTAATGTCCTTGCTTTTGACATACGAGCTGAATCATTCCCAAACTGAGTCAAATGTTTTCTGATACAGCCATTCAGAACAGCCATATTGTTCCCTTACTAGTCGATAGTGAGAGAGTTAAACATCAGCATGTGATAGTCAAATGTCATTATCCCTTGACATTATCGCCTGCTAAGCACCCGTGGGTTTCCAGCTGGTACATGTGGAAGACTGACAGATTCTGTGTAGTTAGTCACAGAAAACAGCAAACAAATAGCTTTTCATGCTGCAAAGTCAACAAAAACTTGTCAAAGAGGAGTTCTCAATGACCTTCAATAAATCCAAGAGTAATGATACCACTTTCAGTGTCACTTTGTAATGCTGTCATGAATACTTCAAAACACTGCATGTATAATGGGATGTCTAAAGGTTAGATGCTTATTTATAAGAATAGTTTACGATTTATATGTTGAATCTTTAAGCGCTTGATGGAAAAAGTCTGTTTCAGACTGCTTGTAACAATTGTTTCCACAACATTAACAAAATAATTGTTATAATATGTAAGGCAGACATGTCACCTCTAACATTTGGTAGGATCCCAATATGATTACAAACATATGAATATAGAAAGAATAGCATGTTAATGTGTATGAATATGCTGAAAAATTAATCAGAGCTATTGACACAATGCATGGCAGCTAACTCTAAACAGAATCCATGTTTTTTTTATCTTCAGAAAAATACACCAGGAAGTCTCAATATTATGTTCATTTTATGCTGAAGGCTGTTCGCATCATGCATCATTTTTACAGTTCTGTTAGAAAGTCCCATCTGAGTTATTAACCATTCTCTGCAAGTGTTCACTGACTGGTGGTTTCTGTTTTTAATGCAAAATTTCAATATCTATAATTCTTCACCACAGCTTTGTTTCAGATGAATACAAGCACTGTAGCTCTTAAACTTTCAATTTATTGCTAGTCAGGAGTGGTCAAACCTTGATTGCTTTTATTCTAGAGGTATTTAAAATGTCTACAAAGTTCTCCAAACGAATGTGTTGCTTTGAAAATGGCAATTTAATGGTTTACAGGATGCTCCGTATTGCAGCACCATTTGGTGATATGGAAGCATTTTATATTCAATTACATAACTATCTGTGTTTTCCCTTTGCATACAAATTCTAGAGAATATTGTGTAGTTAGATTTCATATTGTCTTAAAGGTAGAAGTAAGAAATCACAGCTTCAGAGCTACATTATTTTAGAGTACACCTCTTTGTTATGGGTAGTGCACTCAGGAGGATTGCATGCAAAGCTGAGCTGGAGAATAAAACATTGCAAAAATAATGGATTTTCAGAACTGTTTGAGGGATGTGGAAAGGAAATAGAGGTGATAAAAGGAAACACAGCAAGAGCTCAGGCATAGTGCTGCGATATGACATGAAAGAGGTAATTTAAACAAAGAATATTTTAACAGATATGAAGAAGCTAATGGAAAGAAAACCATGAATCATGAAACTCAATGGGATAAGTTAAAACAAAAAAAAGAATAAGAAAAGAAAATAATTGATACAGACTTCAAAAGTTCTAAATAATTATTTGGCTATGTACATCTATAATTTTGAAAAAATATTGGCTTTTCTGTTTCAAATGAGTTAACACAAATTGAATGCCGGAATAAAACATGAAACACTGTTGTACTCAGAGCTAACAAAAGATCTTCAACCTAAAGTTCACCGCTGTTTCTTTTTCCACAATATTTCTTACCTACTAAATCAGCAGTCCCCAATCACCAGGCCACAAGGAAACGATATGATTTGGCGATATGAGTCAGCTGCACCTTTCCTCATTCCTTGTCATGCCCACCGTTGAGCCATTACACATGCAAGGTCATTACCCGCGCGTCATCCATTTCAGCGCGGGAAGGAGATCAACTCCTTGAGCTGGCAAATGACGACGGGCTGAAAAGTATGTTTGACATAACATTTCTGCCGGCATTCTGGATCAAAGACAAGGTTAAATATCCTGAGATAGCCACGAAAGCACTGAAAATGTTGCTTCTATTTCCAACATATCTCTGCAATGAATGCAACGAAAACTAAATTGCGGAATAGACTGGACATAAGGAACCCCGTTCGAGTATCGCTGTCTCTCTTCACCCTTCGATAGGACCGTCTTGTTGCAGGAAAACAATCCCAGGGCTCCCACTGTTTCAGCGATATTGGTGTGTTGCAATGATTTTATATGTTCATACGGGGAAAATAAGTGCTGCGTGTTTAATATCCAAACAATACTTAAAATGTTATGGTGCTATTGACTTATATAACTATATAACAATTACAGCACGGAAACAGGCCATCGCTGCCCTTCTAGTCCGTGCTTAACACTACTCTCACCTAGTCCCACCGACCTGCACTCAGCCCGTAACCCTCCATTCCTTTCCTGTCCATATACCTATCTAATTTTTCTTTAAATGATAATATCGAACCTGCCTCTACCACTTCTACTGGAAGTTCGTTCAACATTTACTTCAAGCTCCCCTGCCCTCCCCTGATAATTGACTTATCACTATATTCATGCGAGGAAAATATGCACTGTGTGTTTAATATTAAATTCGTTAGATAAACCCTTTTAGAAACGAAATTGAGTGTATTAGCTAATTATCATCTGTATTCCGGTCATGATTAACACCCCCCCCCCGGAAAAGAATCGCCAAAAACGATTTGTGGAAAAAAAATCGTACACGTATGCGCAAGTTACGCATGCGCACTGGTGCCCGCGCAAGGCTTCATGGTTATTGTAGTCTTTCTCGGGGTAAACCCAGCGTATTTGGCTGCTACTCTTGTCCGTTGGCAACCCCCCCCCCCCCCCCCCGGGTCGGCCGGTCCGCAAGAATATTGTCAATATGAAACCGGTCCGCAGTGCGAAAAATGTTGGGGACCCCTGTACTAAATGATTAATTCCATTTTTGTTGTTGGTTTCATTTCAGATCGTTAGCATTTGCAAACCTTTTTTATTAATTTTCTTGAACTCTTATCTGTTTTTTTTCCTGAATTATTACTGAGAAGTAGAAAATACTTTTCTTTCCTAGTTAAGGATCGAGGAAAACAACAACGTGAAAGGACCACGCTTCACAAATGAGAGATTGAGATTTATTGTCTTGGGAGTTTATAGCACAATGAAAATTCAGCAAAGCTCCTGTTGTTAGAAGTCCTTAATAATTAACAGTTGAAGTACACTTGCAACTTTGAATATACTTGGGAATGTATGTAGGAGTTTCTGGCAGCTGGGATGGTACTGATCATTAGATCCACTGGATCCACTTTTTTTTAATTAAAACTCACTATTCGACCAAAAGCTGCTTGCTGCTCATATCTCCGCACTTTTTGCCTAAATTTTGGTGAGCTGGGAGGGGTAGTCTATTCCAGACAGCCTCCACCCTTAGTATGGAATCAGCCTAAAGGGTCTTTAGCCTTACAGCCCTACAGCCCTGGTGGAGTAAATGCTTTAAGGGTTGGTATTTCCTTATATACCATTTGTTTTACTGGACGGTCCTGACTCTTAAGGCAATTTCCTTACCTGACAGGGAATGGGTGTAGGTGGTATGATAAGTACAGGTACAAGTGGATGCTAAGTGTGAGCAGGAGCAGTATCCTGGGACAGTTGCGTCATTGCCAAATGGTGTGAAGCTGGGCCCTTGTTGGAAGCTGAAAGGCACTTACTGGATATGCTGTTCCTAGATCTACCTGTTGTTTCCACAGGGAAGTGCAGTTGATATGTGGTGCTGTACGTATGCCACCCCAGTGCCCAAGATGAGCATGTTGTCCATGATGGTCAGTAAGAGGACCATTACAAAGGAAGGAATGTTTTCTCAGCATGGTATGGCCAGACTGTTCTGGGAGCTGATTTAATTACCTTCTCACAAAGGAAGGTTGCACTTGTACTGCTGTTGGTCAGGAATGCTGCACTTACTTTCCTGACGGGTTGGAGAACATCACTCACCCGGTTGATCACGTCTGTGAGTCAGTGTATAAGATCAAGCGGGGGGACCCCCTCATTAGATATTACACTCCAGGGTGGAGGCTGGTGGACTACTGTAGTATACTGGGAGGTGACTATTGGGTTTACAGTGTTTGGGTATTGTACTCTTGTGTTTTATATGTCACATGGTGTTCGTGAGAGTTATATTAGTCTGAGAGTTAGATCATCACGTTTGCAACCTTTGATGGGTGGCATGTCCTGTTGGGGGGGTGCAGGGGGCATGGTTTATTGTGATTGTTGAAAGTTGCTTCCATCATGATTGGTTAGCTTAGAAACTGCAGCTGCTTTCTGCATTGGTTAGCTGCCTGGTATCCAGTTTCAAATATCCTGGGTATATAGAGAGCACATGTGGGCTGCTCTATCTCTCTTCCTTTGCTTAAGGTAGACAGTGCACATAACCATTGGGAAGGTATGCTCTGCGCGCACTTTTAACCAAGTATGTTTGTTGAATATTCAACTTTGTAGTGTCTGTAACTTGGGGAACATGAATGTTGAATTGAATTTTTACTGTTTGTAAATAAATGATTAATACACTTTTCACAGTCAGTGTTTTCTGTCTCACTTGCCAGACCCACGCCTAATTCAATATTATAACACAGCCTCCTTTCTGTTCTAGCCAATGAAACACCTATCACTATAGCTCACCTCTGATTCCCCCTTCCCTTTTGAGCCACAGGGCTGGCCTTCATGCCAGAGACCTGACCGCTATGGCATTCCTTTGCTGGGTTATCCCCCACAATAGTATCTAAAGACACAATCTCCCAGATGTAATAGTGGCCAGAGGACCTAGGGTAATGGAGGAACTGAAGGAAATTCACATTAGGCAGAAGATGGTGTTGGGTAGACCGATGGGACTGAAGGCTGATAAATCCCCAGGACCTGATGGTCTGCATTCCAGGGCACTTAAGGAAGTAGCTCTAGAAATTATGGACGCATTGGTAATCATTTTCCAATGTTCTATAGATTGAGGATCAGTTCCTGTGGATTGGAGGGTGGTTAATGTTATCTCACTTTTTAAGAAAGGAGGGAGAGAGAAAACTGGGAATTATAGACCAGTTCACCTGACATCAGTGGTGGGGAAGATGCTGGAGTCAATTATACAAGATGTAATAGCGGTATATTTGGATAGCAGTAGCAGGATATGTCCGAGTCAGCATAGATTTATGAAGGGGAAGTCATGATTGACTAATCTTATGGAATTTTTTTGAGGATGTAACTATGAAAATGGGCAAGGGCGAGCCAGTGGATGTAGTGTACCTGGACTTTCAGAAAGCCTTTGATAAGGTCCCACATATGAAATTAGTGGGCAACATTGGAGCACATGGTATTGGGGGTAGGGTACTGACGTGGATAGAAAATTGGTTGGCAGACAGGAAACAAAGAGTAGGGATTAACGGGTCACTTTCAGAATTGCAGGCAGTGACTAGTGGGGTACCGTAAGGCTCAGAGCTGGGACGGCAGCTATTTACAATATACATTAATGAATTAGATGCAGGGATTAGAAGTAACAGTAGCAAATTTGCAGATGACACAAAGCTGGGTGGCAGTGTGAAATGTGAGGAGGATGTTATGAGAATGCAGGGTGACTTGGACAAGTTGGGTGAGTGGTCAGATGCATGGCAGATGCAGTTTAATGTGGATAAATGTGAGGTTATCCACTTTGGTGGGCAAGAACAGGAAGGCAGATTACTATCTGAATGGTGTCAAGTTAGGAAAAGGGGAAGTACAACGAGATCTAGGTGTCCTTGTTCATCAGTCATTGAAAGTAAGCATGGAGGTACAGCAAGCAGTGAAGAAAGCTAATGGCATGTTGGCCTTCGTAACAAGGGGAGTTGAGTATAGGAGCAAAAAGGTCCTTCTGCAGGTGTACAGGGCCCTGGTGAGACCACACCTGGAGTACTGTGTGCAGTTTTGGTCTCCAAATTTGAGGAAGGATATTCTTGCTATGGAGGGAGTGCAGCGTAGGTTCACAAGGCTAATTCCCAGGATGGTGGGACTGTCATATGTTGAAAGATTGGAGCGACTGGGCTTGTATACACTGGAATTTAGAAGGATGAGAGGGGATCTGATTGAAGCATAAGATTATTAAGGGATTGGACACGCTAGAGGCAGGAAACATGTTCCTGATGTTGCGGGAATCCAGAACCAGAGGCCACAATTTAAGAATAAGGGGTAGGCCATTTAGAACAGAGTTGAGGAAAATTTTTTTCACTCAGAGAGATGTGGATCTGTGGAATGCTCTGCCTCAGAAGGCAGTGGAGGGCAATTCTCTGCATGCTTTCAAGAAAGATTTAGATAGAGCTCTTAAAGGTAGTGGAGACAAGGGATATGGGGTGAAGGCAGGAGTGGGTTTCCGATTGTGGATGATCAGCCATGATCACAGTGAATGGTGGTGCTGGCTCAAAGGGCCGAATGGCCTACTCCTGCACTTATTGTCTATTGTCACCTTAAAAGTATGATCCCTCATAATAGTCATTGCTGTCCACTCTATTTTAAACTCCTCTATCAAATGTCCTGTCATCCTCCTTCACTCCAGGGAGAAAAGCCCTAGCTGCACAACTTTTCCTCAAAAGTCATGCCCTCCAATTCAGGCAGCATCCTGGAAAATCTCACTTGAACCTCTCCAAAGCTTCTACATCTTCCAATAATTAGGTAACCAAACACAATATTGAAGTGTGGTGTAACCAGAATATTATAAAGCTCAGCATTACTTCACAGTTCTTGAACTCAATCCTCCAACTAATAAAGATCAACATCTCATTCACTTTTTTTTTGAAGCACACTAATTTGTGGGGAAACTTTGAGTGTTCTATGGGTTTAGATCCAATGGTCCCTCTAATCCTCACACTGTTAAGAATCCTGCTATTCAGCTTTTTCTCTGCTTTAAACCTTCCGAAGTGTATCACTTCACACTTCCTGAGATTAAAAACCAACTGCCAATACTCAAATACATCTCGAAAATGAAGTATTCTAAAGGGAGGATGAGGCAACATTGGCTCACAAGGGAAGTCAAAAGCAGCAGAAACTTAAAAGAGTTGACATATAGCATAACAAAATCTTTTGGGAACCTATGAGTTTGGGAATCTTTTAAAAAATCAACAGAAGGGAACTATAAAAGAAACAAGATGATGAAATTTGAAAGTAATCTAGCAAATACTTTTTTTAGAAATTTATATAGGCATCCGTTAGTCTCGTGAGACCACGGATTTGCGCCTTGGAAGGTTTACACGGCTCAGGCCTGGGCAAGGTTGTATGGAAGACCGGCAGTTGCCCATGCTGCAAGTCTCCCCTCTCCACGCCACCGATGTTGTCCAAGTGAAGGGCATTAGGACCGAAACAGCTTGGCACCGGTGTTGTCGCAGAGCAATGTGTGGTTAAGCGCCGTGCTCAAGGACACAGCACGTTGCCTCAGCTAAAGCTTGAACTAGCGACCTTTAGATCACTAGGTGAACACTTTAACCACTTGGCCACGCACCAACACTTTTAGAAATATAAGGAGTAAAAGACAAACAAGAGTGGATATCAGACCACTGGAAAATGGCTGGAGAGATACCAATGGAGGACATAGATACTAATGGCAGACAAATATCAGTCTTCACTGTGAAAGACACTAGCAGTATAGCAGAAAATCAAAAAGTGCTGGGGGCGGTGGGGGGTGGGCAAGAAGGGTGGAGAGGTGGGGGAAGAGAAGCGAGTCTCACTGCTAACACTAAGGAAAAAATGGCTTGGGCAGCTGAAAGTTCTGAAGGTACATAAAGGTCTGAAGGTAGTTCTGGACCAGATGCACTACACCCCAGTGTTCTGAAAGAGAAGCTGAAAAGATTGTGGAGGCACTAATAATGATCTTTCAAGAATCACTAGATTCTGGAAAGGTTCCAGAGGACTGGAAAATTGCAAATGTCATTCCATTTTTAAGAATCGAGGGTGTCGGAAGATGGGAAATTATAGGCCAATTAGAGTGAACTCAGTGGTTGGGAAGATGTTGAGGTTCACTATTAAGAATGAGATTTTGAGGTACTTAGAGGCGCATAATAAGATGTGCCAAAGATTGCATGGCCTCCTTAAGGGGAATTCTTGCCTGACGAATCTGTTGGAATTTTTTAAGGAAATAACAGGCAGGATAGACAAACGAATGTTAGTGGCTATTGTTTACTTGGATTTTCAGAAAGTCTGTGACAAGGTCCCATACATGAGGCAGTGAAGCAAGATAAGAACCCATCGAATTATAGGTATGATACCAGCATGGATAGAAGGTTGGCTGATTGGCAGAAGGCAGAGACTGGGAATGTAGGGGGTCTTTTTTGGTTGACTGCCTGTGACTAGTGATGTTCCAAAGGAGTCAATGTTGGGACTGCATTTTCCACATTATATGTCAATGATTTGGATGATGGAATTGATAGCTGTGTGGCCAAGTTTTCAGATGATGCAAAGGTAGGTGGATGAGCAAGTAGTGCTGAGGAAGCATGGAGTCTGCAGAAGAACTAGGACAGCTTGTGAGAATGAGCAATGAAGTAGCAGATGGATTACTGCGTAGGATGTATGTGGTCAAGCAGTTTGGTAAAAAGAATAAATGACAGACTATTTCCTGAACAGGGAATGATGTCAGAAATCAGAGGTGCAAAGGGACTTGCGAGTCCTAGCTCAGGATTCCCCAAGATTAACTTGCAGCCTGAGTAAGTAGTAAGGAAGGCAAAGGAAGGAAGCATTAATTTTGAGAGGACTAGATTATAAAAGCAAGGATGTAATGATAAGGCTTTGTAAGGCATTGTTCAGACTTCATTTGGAGTAATATGAGTAGTTTTGGGCTCCGTATCTAGGAAAGGATGTGCTGACATTGGGGAGGTTCCAGAGGAGGTTTACAAGAAGGATCCTGGGAATGAAACAGGAAACAGTTAACATACGAGGAGCATTTGGTGGCTCTGGATCTGTACTCACTGGAGTTTACAAGAATAGCAGGAATTCTGGTACCAGAGAGCATAGTTTCAAAGTACAAAAATGTTCCCATTAGAATAGAAGTAAGGAGGAATTTCTTAGCCAGAGGGTAGGGAATCTGTGGAATTCATTGCCACAGATGGCTATGTAGACTGAGATTTTGAGTGTATTTAGAGAGGAGGTTGATAGTGTCTTGATTAGTAGGGGTGGTATCAAGGCTTATGGGAGGAAGGCAAGAGAATGGAGTTGAGAGGGAAAATGAATAAGCCACAATTGAATGGCGAGTCAGACTCAATAGGCTGAAAGACCCATTTCTGCTCATGTGTCTTCTGGTCTTATGAGCCACATATTGTTTCTGATCATGCCTAACAAACTCTGCCACATCTCAGTCTCTTGCACTGAGAAGATGACAATCAATATTATGGAAGCTTTTTCACCCATGACATCAACTCTGTTATAGTTGCACCTTTCCAAAATCTGACTCCTGATTTGCTCCTCAGTGTCTCTGTTGATATTGGGGTGGGGGGGGGGGGGGAGGGAGGAATCTGTAGAATATTTGAAATTGAGTGATTGTTCCCTTCCTGTTTTGGACTTCAGCCCACATTCAATAGATGAATCCTCCCATTCTGTAGCTGTGGTACTATCCTGAATAGCATTGCTGCGCTTTCATCCCTTTAACCTCCCTTCCTACTCCTTTTGAAACATCTAAATCCTGAAACATCTAGCAGCTTTCCTTGCCCTTTTAACAGCCAAGTCTTGGTAATGGCCAAAACATTCTTGTTCCGTGATCTAATTTCATCACCCATGTTCCTAATACTTCTCACATTAAAGTAAACACATCTCTCCATCCAAATGGCTACACTTATATCCTATCCACTATCTTTACACCAACTGTTCTATCATCTGCCTATACTCTAGTTCCACTTGCCTACCAAGCTACATTTAACCGTTCTGAAGTTCAGGTCTAGCAAACTTGATCTCAAGGACATCATTCCCTCTAGAGTTCTGATCTTTCCAGCAGTGATATAAGAGATGCAGAAAACAGAAACCTTGTCCCTACGCTAGATCTTCAGTGGCACATTCCACTATCATATCACACTATTTTACCTCACTGGAGCATACTACAGGCAGCAATCCTTAAACTACTGGCCTTGATGTCGTACTTTTTCACTTCCTTCATAGCTCTGAATATTCACTGTTCAGGGTCTCATTCCTTTTCCTATCTACAATGTTAGTACCAATATGTACCATGATTTCTGGCTACTCACCAACCCCCTTAAGATACCGTGAACTCTATCTGAGAAGTCCCTGACCCTGGCATCTGAGAGACAACCTATTATAAGGGAATCTCTTTTACATTCACAGAATCTTCTGTGAGCTCCTCTAACTATGGAATCCCCTCTGACTACTACACTCCTCTTCTTCTCCCTTCCTTTCTGAAGCACAGAGCCAGACTCAGTGACAGTGATCTGGTTGTTGTAGCTTTCTCCTGGTTGGTTATTCCCCATCCCCAACAAGTCAAATCAGTACACCTTTTATTGAGGAGAATGGTCAGAGGGGTACCCTGACCTGTCAGCTTATTCCCTTTCCCTCTCTGGGCAATCTCCTAACTACCTGCCTCCTGCAGTCTCATATCTATCACTTCCTCACTGTCCCAAATGATCTGTAAGTCATCCAGCTCCAGCTCCATTTCCCTAACATGGCCTGTAAGCAGCTGCAGCTAGATGCACTTCCTGCAGGTGTTGTCATCAGGGACACAGGAGGACCCTGACTTCCCATATCATGCAAGAGGACCTCTGGGTTCCATTCCCACTGCTCTATCAATGCAATAATAAAGAAAGGAAGAGAAACCTGCCAGAAACACTCCTTGGTCCCTACCTCTTCTTGTGAAACCTCCTAGGCCAAAGCCTCAGTTCTCATTTCGAACCATGTCCATTCCCAGAATAGCCACTCTACTTAAACATAACTTCTTTTTATTGGCCTTTGCCAATTGCTTAATTACCCAATCAATCTGAAATTGAACTGAACCTTCAGAATAATCGACAGAATGAAGAAATTTCTTTCCATTTTGGTCTTAACCAACCATTGGCTTGAGAGTTTGCTCTCTAGCTTATGACTCTCCAGCTAAAAAAATGCCTTTTTGTGTCAGCCTTCTCAATTTCAGTCAGTTCCTTAATGAGTTCACTTTTCAATCTTCTAACCCCTGTTGAAATTATTATAGTCTTCCTCAATAAAGTGTTTCTCTGTGCACACATTCCTCAATGCAGTGTTTAGAAATACATGAATATAAAGAGAGGCTAGAACATGTTCAACTGGCTTATTCAAATCTCCAACTACATTGTTCACATGTTCACGTATAATACACAAAATCATGTATTTACATTGGCTCCACTACTTTCTCCTTTCTGAAAAAAAACACATGATTCAATTATACATATTACTTATGCACTGAACTTATTCACAGGTTTACTGAGTTCCTTTGATATTCATGAAAGACTGTCAGTATTGCATTTACCCTTTTCCTAAGGAAAGTGTCACTTCTCTCTTAATTCATTAAAATCTCATATTATCTCTTCCACTGCCTTCACCATATAAACTTCTGTAACAGTCTCACAACCACATATCTCTTCAATATTCCCTTGTATATCTCTTGCTATAATTGCCTTCTTATGTCTCTTTTTCCACACACCTTTTTGTACCACATAATCATTTATCAATTTAACATCTCACTTTAAAATGACAGAGATAACATGTGGTACTAACACACCAGCTTCATTATTTGGTTTGAATTGCTTCCCTTTGTCTTGAGTCATAATTTTTCATATTTAAATTCAGCATAATTCTATCACACACATTCGACTCCCCTTTAAAGATTTGGCAAAATAAGCTAAGTTCTACCTGGACTCTTGTCTGCCTGAGTAATTCAGAAGGAGTGCGGCAATACTCTGTAGTGTAGCAAAGCTTTTGTGATTTGATGCCTTGTTGTTAAACTTTGACCATTTTGCAATACTTGTTTCCGCAGTGCTTTTGTGATAAACTTTGTTGATCTTTCCATTACGCCATATGAACTGAGATAACATGGTGATTATTTTGTTAGCAAAGACAAAAACATTGACGGAGTTATGGATAGTGAATGAGGCTGTCAAATGA
Source organism: Mobula birostris (assembly GCF_030028105.1). NCBI lineage: Eukaryota > Metazoa > Chordata > Chondrichthyes > Myliobatiformes > Myliobatidae > Mobula > Mobula birostris. The sequence continues at coordinate 86,607,791 of NC_092379.1, read as the reverse complement.
TACAGCAGGATATAGATCAGTTGGAAATTTGGGCAGAATAATGGCAGATGGAATTTAATCCACACAAGTATGAAGTATTGCACTTAGAGACATCAGATGTAAGAGGAAATTACCTCGTATATTACACGACCCTTAGGAGTATTAGAGCACAAGTTCACAGCTCCTAGCAAGTTTAGGATGGTAAAGAATGCATACAGCCTGCTTTCCCTCATCAGCTGGGTATAGTGAATATGTGGAATTGGGAAAGTCATGTTGCACCTATATAAAATCTTAATAAGGCCTCATTTGGAATATTGTGTGCTTTTGTGGTCTTCACTATACAGGGAGGATTGGTGAGGCCGTCGAGCAGGTGCAAAGGATTGCTAGGATGTTGCCTGGGTTGAATAGTGAGGGCCATAGAAAGGGTGGAAAAATAGCATTGTTTACTCTGGAATATATAAAATTAGGCACATCTCATAATTTTATATATTTCTGTTAGATGCAACCTAACATAAGTACATACAATTATGGGAGACACAGACAGGCTAGATCGTCAGAGTTGTTTCCCCAGAATGCAAATGTCAACTAACGATGGGAAGAGAATTATAGTGAGAAAGGGTAATTTTAAAGGAGGATTATAAGTAAACTTTTATTTTACATAGAGAGATATAACTCCCTGGAATGTGCTGCCATGGGAGATAGTGTATGTGGATCTGAGAGCAACATCTGAGAGGCACTTAGACAGATACCTCATCAGGCAGTGAATAGTGGGATATGGACCATATGCAGACAGATTGGATTATAACTTAATTTGGTATAATGTTTGTAGAGATATTACGGCTGTAGAGTCTGTTCCTGTGCTGTATTGATCAATGTTTTATGTTCTAAAATGTATACATTATGCCTATGTTTCTTCGAATGCTTAAACTGAAATAAATAAAACAGGATCTTTCTCCAACAGTATTTTTCTTCCGTTTCAGTTATAGCTTGATTCATATTGCCCAAATTATAACTTAAAAGACTCCATGGTGATCAGGCTTTTTAGAATCCTCCTGCATATAGCATTTGCCTTTTACTCTTCCCATTTTTCATCTGACTTCTGTAACTACTGTAGTACTTTCAGTGCTGTCGTAAGATGTGGCAAAACTCTAACATAAAACTGTACCAAGCTGAAGAACAAGTTAAGTTTTGCAATATTTTAATGGTTCTTTGCCTTCATAATTGCTCCCATCTTTTCTTTAATAAACATTTTTTTGTTCAAAATCTTTTTTCACGACCTGCTTTTTCAGAGCTGTTATGTTCATGAGTCACACGAGCACTCCTTTTGACTTATAACTTGTATTAATTTGTCCATTGTAACCTGAGTGATCTCTGGGGATGATTTCACACAGTAAAGTGGTTTTATGAATGAATACCGCCTCATATGCATATTAATCGTCAAATATCGCTGACTCTCCTGAGCTACATACAACTGAGCAGATGTATGTGACAGGGCTAATTTGGTGAAAACCTTAGCTCATGCCAAATCTGCATATTAATACTGTGAAGTAGACAGCAAGTACTGCTCATTAACAACTGCCTGGTTCAATGTCAGATTGGAATTACCACATGGTCAATCCATTTGGTCAATTTTAAATATCACTACACTGGTGTTGCCCAATTGCTTAACCCCTTCAATACTAGCAGTTTATATTGTTCTCATTAACTCTTCCTACACCTGTTTCTTCAAAGCATTTGCTTCAAGTCAAGGCTGACTGGAGATAGGTTTTGTAGATGCCTTCATATAATATGAGCATTCTAATCTTTGATATCTAATTTGGTGGTGCCCTTGACACATTTACATATTCATAAGAAAGTCTGCAGTTGCTGGAAATCCAATTCAACGTACACAAAATGCTGGGGGAATTCAGCAGGTCTGGCAACCTCGATGGAAATAAATAAACAGTCAACTTTTCAGGCTGAGACCGTTTTTCCGGACTGGAAAGGAACAGGGAAGACACCAGATTGAAAAGGTGGGGAGAGGGGAAGGAGGGTATTTAGAAGGTTATTTGTGAAGCCATGTGGTTTGGAAAGATAAAGGGCTGGGGAAGAAGCAATCTGATGGGAGAGGAGAGTGAACCATAGGAGAAAGGGAAAGACGAGGGTACCCAGGGGGAGATGACAGGCAGGTGACAACAGGTGAGAAGCCAGAGTGGGGAATGGAAGAAGAGGGAAGGAGGAGGGATTTTTTTTACATGGAAGGAGAAATCAATATTGATGCCATCAGGTTGGAGGCTACTAAGATGATATATAAAGTGTTGATCCTCCACACCGAAGGTGGCCTCATCTTGGCATAAGAGGAGACCATGGACCGATAAGTCAGAACAGGAATGAGAATCAGAACTAAAGTGTTTCGCCACCGGTAAGTTCCACTTTTGGCACATGGAGTGGAGGTGTTCAATGAAGCAGTTCCCCAATTTAACACAAGTCTCCCCAGTGCAGAGGAAGATGGATCAGGAGCACTGGACCCAATAGACAACCCCAGCAGATTTGCAGGTGAAGTGTTGCCTCACCTGGAAGGACTGTTTGGCGCCTTGAATGGAGGTGATGGAGGAGATGAATGGTCAGGTGTAGCACTTAGGCTGCTTGCAGGGATAAGTATCGGGTAGAAGGTTAGTGTCGGTGTCGGTGCTGTGCAACTGATCAGCAAAGGGAGGTGTAAGACTCTCCTTCTGTCCGATAGCCTGCAGGTCACCCTTGGGCAAGGTGTCATACCTGTTTAGCCTCCCAGTCATGGTCAAGTGAAGCCATGGTTTGTAGGTGGTGGATGGTTTTACAAGCAGATTCTACAATGGGACTTTATGGTTGTAAAACTTAAAAATGCTGGGCAGATGAATCTGCTGATCAATGGCCAGGGTTACCCGTCCAGTATGGACACTGCAGCTGAAGAAGGCAACGGGAAACCACTTCAGTATTCCTCCCTTGTACAATTATGAACTCAAATCAACCATGGTCTCCGCTCAAAAATGTGAATTGAGCCTTCATTGAAGGAGCCTCATCCGGTAGAGGATCTCATGCAACAAAGGTGAACCTCGACCATTATCCAGCAACTGTCGGCAGATTAAAAGCAAAGAAGATCAGACTAGCAACCTGGAATGTAACCTGGTAAACTAGACAACATCAAACAGGAAATAGAAAGATTAAAAATCAACATCTTGGGAACGTGCAAGACGAGGTGGAAAGGAGCTTGTTGAACAAGCTCAGAGGGATATACCATCATTTAGTCAGGAGGAGAAATACATGAAAAAGTTGTTGGAATTATGTTAGATGAAGAACATGCAAAATCAATAAAAGGCTATTGGACAATATCAGATCGAATGTTACTTGTGACACTACATGCAAAACCTTTTGACATTAACATCGTTCAAGTTTATGCCCCAACAGCAGACAGCAGTGAAGAAAGCATCAATCAATTTTATGATGAACTAGAAACAGTATTAAGACAATGTAAAAGCTCAGAAAAAAACATTATTCAGGGTGACTTCAATGCAAAAGTAGGTAAGACCAGGGACAAGGACATTATTGGGCATTACGGCATAGGTGAGAGAAACGAGAGAGGTGAACGACTAGCTACATGGGTCACAGAAAAAGAATATATAATTGGTAATACCATCTTCAAGCAGCACCCGAGAAAACTATGGACATGGAAGAGCCCAGGGGATAACACCAGAAACCAGATTGATTACGTGCTTATAGGAAGAAGGTATAGAAATGCTCTGAAATCATGCAAAACACCTGGGTGCAGACTGCAACAGTGATCATGTACCAGTAATCAGCGTGATGTACCTGAGACTCAGAAAGCTTAAAAGACCAAAAGTAGAGCCAAAGCTGAATTTGGTACTTTTGAGAAAAAACAGTGACATCAAAAACAAAATTCCAAATAACAGTGAAGAAAAATTTTGAGGCTTTACTAAAACATCACTATTATAGAACAGCAAAGGGAATACCTCAGAGACAGCATAACATGAGCAGCACAAGAGGTGATTCCCAAACAACAGAAAAGAGCTAAAAATAAATGGATAGCAGAGGAAATTCTGAGTCATATGGAACAAAGAAGAAAAAGCAAGGAAAACGAAAAAGCCTATGTATCCTTGAATGCACAGATAACAACCAAGTGCAAGGAAGCAAAAGAAAAGTGGCTTAAGGTCAAATGTGAGTTAATAGAACAATTGCAGAAGACCAACAACAACAAATGTATGCACGACGAGATCAAAGAGGTTACAAATCAGAAGAAAGGCAGGGCAACAACAGGATGTATAAAAGCAAAAGACAACTCTACAATTATGGAGAAAGGAAAAATAATGCAAAGATGGTCAGAATACATCAAAGACCTATACGACAACAAAGACCGAGAGGACAGCTTTGATATTGACAACAACAACAAGGGCCCAGCAATACTGAAAAAAGAAGTGGAACATGCTATGAAGAAAATGCAAAAGGGGAAATCATCAGGATCAGATAACATTCCAGTTGAACTGTATGAAGCCCTAGAAGATTTTGGTGTAGAGAAATTAAAAATCTTATTGAATAGAATATACTAAAGTGGCAAACTATCAGAAGATCTTTTAAAAACAGTATTCATTGCACTGCCAAAGAACCCAGGTGCAACAGAGTGTGGACAACACAGAACAATCAGTTTAATGAATCGCCTCACAAAAATTCTACTTAGAATCATTATGCTCAGAATAAGAAACAAAATTAAACCAGAGATCAGTGAAGAACAGTACAGCTCTGTCGAAGGCAAGGGAACATCAAACGCCACTTATATTCTCAGGAATATTATCGAAAGGCCAATAGAAGTACAACAAGACCTATACTTCTGTTTCATTGACTACACAAAAGCCTTTGACACAGTGAAACACCAAGTCATCATGAAAATGCTTAAAGATATTAATATCGACGGAAAAGACCTAAGAATAATCAGGAATCTCTACTGGCAACAAAGTGCAGCCATACGGATAGACAACGAGGTTGGTGAATATCAGCCAGTAAAGTGAGGAGTCATACAGGGTTGTGTTCAATCACCAGACCTGTTCTCCCTGTACAGTGAAAACATCATGAGAACCATACAAGACCTACCTCGAATAAGTATAGGAGGATACAATATCAACAACCTCCGTTATGCGGATGATACAGTACAGATAGCAAACAGTGAAGTAAATTTACAGAATCTAGTATCAACCATCAACACAGAGAGCGTAAGACTTGGTCTAACCTTAAACAAAAAGAAAACTGAAGTAATGGTAATATCAAAGAAATCTGATATCCCAAACTGTAGGATCGTACTGAGAAATGAAATCCTGAAACAAGTTCACAACTTCAAATACCTTGGATAATGTGTAACATCTGATGGGAAATGCGAACCAGACATAAAAGCAAGAATAGCAATGGCAAGAACAGCATTTACCGAAATGAGAAACATCCTAACGAACAAGAAAATAGCAATTGACATCTGCCTTTGAACTCTCAGCTGCTACATTCTTCCTATATTGATGTACGGCTGCGAATCATGGACCATCACAAGTGCAATGGAAAAAAAGAATCATTGCAGCAGAGATGTGGTTCCTCAGAAGAATGCTATGCATACCATATATGGACAGGATAACCAATGAAGAAGTTCTATAGAGAACGAAAACAAAACGTACATTACTTAAAAACATCAGAAAATTGCAATCAAAATTCTTTGGACACATCATGCGAAGAGAGACATTAGAACATTTAGTTACAACTGGAAAGCTGAAAGGAAAAAGAAGCAGATGCAGACAGAGAATGAAAATGATAGATGGAATAACATCATGGTTAGAAACAGGGGAGGCAAAAACTACAATTCGGAGGGTCAGGGACCGTGATGGATGGAGAGATATGATTGCCCACGTCGAATGGCAAGGCACCTGAATGAATGAAGAAGATTAGTGGGATAGGTAAAATGGAAAAGGGAATCAAGGGGAGAGTGATCCTTGTGAAAAGTGGTAAGAGGGAAGGAGGTGAAGGTAAATTTGGTGGTAGGATCCCTTCAAGATGACAGAATTTGCGGAGAATGATGTGTTTTGTACACAGAGTTTCAATGTGGTGGTTGATGACAAGAGGAATGCTATCACTGTTAAGATGACGGGAAGATGGTGTCAGCATTGTGGATTGGGAAATGGAGGAGATGCAGGTGACGGCAGCATCAATGGTGGAGGAAGGGAAACCACTCCTTTGAAGAAGGAGGACATCTCTGATGTCCTAGGAAGGAAAGCCACATCCTGGGAAAAGGTGCAATGGAGGAGAAGGAACTGAGAAATAGCAATAGCAGTTTTAAGGAGATATGGTGGCAAGATGTATAGTCAAGATAACCATGGGAATTGATAGATTATAAAATATGCTGGTTGACAGTTTGTCTCCAGAGATGGAGACAGTGAGATTAAGAAAGGTGAAGGAGGTGTCAGAAATGGACAAGTATGTTTAAGGGCAGGGTGTAAGTTAGAGGCAAGGCTGATTAAATTGACAAGCTCAGCATAGGTGCATGAAGCAGTATCAAATGCAGTCGTCAGTGTAGCAGAGGAAGATTTTTGGGTTATTACTGTGGAAGGCTTGGAAAATGTACTGTTCTACATAGCCAATGAAAAGACAGGCATAGCATCTACATATGTCTACATATTTGCCAATTGTATATTATAGCCTAATTTTGAAACATCCCTATTAAATACCTGTTTTCAGACTAGCTTCTTGCCCAGCAGTGTTGGGAGATTTTATAATTAACTGAGAGGGAATATAAGGCTTTCTCAAAATTAACTGCATTCAGAAATACAGCTTTATTCTATGCCTGCTATAGGATTGCATGCAGGCTGTGACTGCAATCAGTGGGTCCATCGCTGAACCAACTTCAGCGAACACTGGTACCAAATTTTGGAGACATGGTTGACCTACACCAGGCAAATCAAACCTCCAGTAATGCTTTGTATGCAAAATTCCCCCAAATCATTGTCAGGATAAGTGAAATAACACCAGAATCCTCTCCAAGGGCTACAACCTCAGCTTCAGTGGACAGGCTACATTGTTTGCTTGCTCAGCTCCAGACACTCAGACATACTCTTCTAAACTGATCTCCATCATAGTCATAGTCATACTTTAATAATCCCGGGGGAAATTGGTTTTCGTTACAGTTGCTCCATAAATAATAAATAGTAATAGAACCATAAATAGTTAAATAGTAATATGTAAATTATGCCAGTAAATTATGAAATAAGTCCAGGACCAGCCTATTGGCTCAGGATGTCTGACTCTCCAAGGGAGGAGTTGTAAAGTTTGATGGCCACAGGCAGGAATGACTTCCTATGACGCTCTGTGCTGCATCTCGGAGGAATGAGTCTGGCTAAATGTACTCCTGTGCCCACCCAATACATTATGTAGTGGATGGGAGACATTGACCAAGACGGCATGCAACTTAGACAGCATCCTCTTTTCAGACACCACCGTGAGAGAGTCCAGTTCCATCCCCACAATATCACTGGCCTTACGAATGAGTTTGTTGATTCTGTTGGTGTCTGCCACCCTCAGCCTGCTGCCCGAGCACACAACAGCAAACATGATAGTACTGGCCACCACAGACCCGTAGAACATCCTCAGCATCGTCTGGCAGATGTTAAAAGACCTCAGTCTCCTCAGGAAATAGAGACGGCTCTGACTCTTCTTGCAGACAGCCTCAGTGTTCTTTGACCAGTCCAGTTTATTGTCAATTCGTATCTCTAGGTATTTGTAATCCTCCACCATGTGCACACTGACCCCCTGGATGGAAACAGAGGTCACCGTTACCTTAGCTCTTCTCTGGTCTACCACCAGCTCCTTAGTCTTTTTCACATTCAGCTGCAGATAATTCTGCTCACAGCATGTGACAAAGTTTTCTACCATAGCTCTGTACTCAGCCTCATCTCCCTTCCTGATGCATCCAACTATGGCAGAGTCATCCGAAAACTTCTGAAGGTGACAAGACTCTGTGCAGTAGTTGAAGTCCGAGGTGTAAATGGTGAAGAGAAAGGGAGACAAGACAGTCCCCTGTGGAGTCCCAGTGCTGCTGATCACTCTGTCGGACACACAGTGTTGCAAGCACACGTACTGTGGTCTGCCAGTCAGGTAATCAAGAATCCATGATACCAGGGAAGCATCCACCTGCATCGCTGTCAGCTTCTCCCCCAACAGAGCAGGGCAGATGGTGTTGAACGCACTGGAGAAGTCAAAAAGCATGACCCTCCCAGTGCTCGCTGACTTGTCCAGGTGGGCGTAGACACGGTTCAGCAGGAAGACGATGGCATCCTCAACTCCTAGTCGGGGCTGGTAGGCGAACTGGAGGGGATCTAAGTGTGGCCTGACCATAGGCCGGAGCAGCTCCAGAACAAGTCTCTCCTGGGTCTTCATGATGTGGGAGGTGGAAGGTCAATGCCACCGGTCTGTAGTCATTGAGGCCGCTGGGGCGCGGCATCTTCAGTACAGGGATGAAGCAGGACGTCTTCCACAATATAGGAACCCTCCGGAGCCTCAGGCTCAGGTTGAATACATGGCGAAGTACTCCACATAGCTGAGGGGCACAGGCTTTGAGCACCCTGGTACTGACACCATCCGGTCCTGCAGCCTTGCTTGGGTTGAGATGTTTCAGCTGTCTTCTCACCTGTAGAGCTGTGAAGCCCACCGTGGTGGTTTCGTGTGGGGAAGGAGTATAGTCATGGGAGCAGGGCAAAGGGTTGCAACATGGACAGAGAAATCCATTCAAAGATGTTCTCATAAGATGTGCAAAGGAAGTAAGTCATATGTGACTCCAAGTGGTCTACCTTAGAAGAAGATAGATAAAAATCTCTGCTGGCGCTTGTGACCCATTAAACATTTCACCTGTCCTAAAGTTCCTCAATTGAACATGCTTTCAAGTTCATTGAATTCTATGTTGGTAATACTTGGTTTAACAAACTTAGGTATGTACTGTATCCTTCCCCATCGCTGAGCAATCAGGTGCTGTGTCAATGCATATAGTGGTATGTGTATATACTATACAGTGGATTCCAGTTAATTAGGACACTGCAGGACCAGTGCACTTTGGACCAATTAGCCAAAGTTTCATGGAGATAGTTTGAAAGGTACAAAAAAAACTAACTAACTTTTAACTGAGTAACTGGCAGTGGCCCCAATACACCCTTCCTCCAGGCGAACCCGCAACTTGAGGCCGAGTCCTTGTATATTCAAGAGAAGAAGCACATATAGAATATTAGTAAAATATGACCACACAATGTAAATATAGTCCAGACCCTTTAGACCATTGAAAGCTTTAGTCATCAACTCATCAAGTCTCTCAGGTTCTACCACTTACCTACACAATATATTCAAATTAAATCAAATCAAGTTTAATTATCATTCAGACCATACATGGATGCAGTTGAAGAAGCAGCATTCCTCTGGGGCCCAGGAGCATAGCATACATTCAAAATAGTAAGAGAGTATAAAAAAAAACAACACACACACATCATTAAGCAAGTAAACACGTGTATAGTCCAAGTCCCTGAGTGACATGCAAATTGATGGTACAGCTCCTGGTAATCCAGTCTGTCCTTCTGCTGGCCAAACACTGCAGGGCAATGCTGATGAGAGAGGCCAGCTGTCAACTGAGCACAGACTCCACACTACACCGCCTCCAGAGTTGGACTGCAGCAGCAGAGAAGCCTACTTGAGGCTTTGTCCTCGCTACTACCAAGGCCATGCTGCTGCCTCATCGCCTGTCTCGACCACCAAACAAGGAAAACAAGCCTGGGACATCTCACATTATCAATGTCCAACAGGGTTTTGCAACTGCAAGAGAAATGTCCAAGATAGTCACTCAAGGTTACACTGCCTGCTGCTTTCGTGTACCTATTCCGTTGTCTTTGAGTAACAGGCAGCACCACGGTCTGCACCCAGGTTAGCTCCTATGAATTTTCTCTGGCCTGTCTACCGGCTTTTCCTTCTCCAGCCCATTAGCCATCTTCTCCTTCACCAGGCTGTCCACCAGCTCCTCCTCCTCCCGGTCATTCACCTGTTTCTCCTTCTCCAGCAGTCCACCGGCTTCTCCTTCACCAGCCTGTCCACCAGCTTCTCCTACACCAGGCTGTCCACTGGCTTCTCCTTCTCCCAGTCACCCTCTAGCTTCTTCTCCTCCCGAGCATCCGCCAGCTTCTCTTTCTCCTGGCTGAGCACCGGCTTTTCCTACATTCAGCTGAGTGTTGGCTTCTTCTTCACTCAGTCATCTGCCGGCTTCTTCTTCTCCTGCCCATCCACTGGCTTCTCCTTCTCCCAGCTGCCTGCCAGCTTCTCCTACACCTGGCTGAGAGCCGGCTTCTCCTTGTCCTGACTGACCACTGGCTCTTCCTTCTCCTGGCTGTCTGCTGGCTTCTCCTTGTCCTGACTGACCGCTGGCTTCTCCTTCTCCTGACTGACCGCTGGCTCCTCCTTCTCCTGACTGACCGCTGGCTCCTCCTTCTCCTGACTGACCACTGGCTTCTCCTTGTCCTGACTGACCACTGGCTTCTCCTTGTCCTGACTGACCGCTGGCTTCCCCTACACCTGGCTGAGCACTGACTTCTCCTCTGGCTCATCTGCCGGCTACTTTGACAACCCGGCCAACGGCTCCCAACAATGAACAGCTCACAGAAACCTGCTGTACCAGTTGATCTTGGAGTACAGTATAGGAATAAGATATTTTAAAAAGAAAAGTGCACCTTTGGATGCCCTCTGAGAGGCTGCTGCATTTGAACGCGTCACCATCTTACCGGAAGTTACCAATATTCTAAGTGCAATTTACAGTAACTATTTCCCTGCTAACTGTGCATCTTTTGGTTATGGGAGGAAATTGGAGCACACAGGAGAAAGGGGAAAATGTGCACGCTACACACAGTCTGCACCAGATGTTGCTGAATCTGAGCGGTAGCAGCTCTACTCACTGCAGCACCGAGCTGGAACACTTGTCTGTACATATGTCACCAATGTTCTCCACATTGCGCTTTGGATTTGTAACATTTGCTACTGTTCTCTGTCTGTCTGTAAACTGCAGTTGGACTTGTACTTTGCATGTGAAGAATTTACTTTGCAATTCTTAATGCCACATCCACAAACATCACAAGTCTGCGTGAAAACTTCTGTATTTAATAATTTCAGCCGAATTTTCTCATTGATTGTCAGAAATAAATTTACATTGCAAAGTTCCGTCTCAGACTATGCCAAAGTTGGAATGCCAAGATTATACACTTGCTGGCAAAGTCATCTGATATATTTCCTACTTCTAAATTTGTTGCTTCCAACAATTTTTTATGTAATAAAAGTGGAAATAACCCTGCGCTTCTGATTTCTGTCAATGAAAGTTTATTATAGCTCTCCTAAATTAAAATAAAAGTATATCTGTGTAAACTGTCTAAGTAAGTGTAATCAGAAAATAATTTCAGTATATTTAACGGAGTCTTCTCAACTCTGAGACAATATTGAGTGGGGTTGAATTATCAGTGGCTACAGATGATGTTTGGGAGTGCCTTAGTTGGTGGCAGAGAACAGGTATTGGAATCAGAGTCTGATGGATGTGCTAGGGGAGAAGGAATAACCAGAATATATTCATCAGAATGATTGGTGGTCAGTTTAGGTAGAAAGTTTGAGGTGCCAACAGCCCAACAGAAGGTTTGGGGATGCTTGGTGAAGAGGTTAGTGAGAGGAGGACAGATCAAGACATCAGGGTGATGAACATAAGGGAAGTTGGCGACAACATGCAGTAAGTGTGTGTGTGTATGTGTGTGCGCGCGCGCATGTGGCATGTTGGCAGGGAGAGTGGATTGGGTGTCCTGAGGTATTAAAGTTACATAATTACCCCTATTTGATAGAGGTCCCAGTCCAAAGTTGCAGCAGAAAAACCAGGATATCCCAGGAGTGTATGATGATGCTCACTTTATTGACAATGTATTCTAATTGTGCAGTATCAATTTCATCCAATGTGTCTCAGATTCAAAAACCTGCCAGAATACTAGGTTTACTCAAACCAAGAATTGCACACTCACATTTTATGGAGGGACGCAGAACAGCCTAGAAATGGCTGTTATCACATTTCATTCCAGAAAAAGGATTGATTTTTCAATTGCATAACAGTGTAAAAAAAATCAGGGTTAATGTGTTTCACTTCCTGGGCCCCCAGTTTCAATAACACTTCTGAAACAGCATACATTCCGTGTTATTTTTAGTACCAGCATTTTGCTAGTTCATTGACTGCAGGAAATATCAATACTCACAATACCAGTAAATACGGCAATATTACAGGATATGTGATTTATAAATACACTACATTGTGACGCTTTGATTTCACCATCAAAATTACAGCAAATTCTTTAATTATACAGACAACAGTTTCATAATATACTTCTTACAGTCTCAGGGGCAGGAGAGGCGGAAGGGAACGGGTTCAGGTAGAAATGGATATAAATATTGCGTAAGGACTAAAAATAGGATAAAAAGAATCAGCCAATCATTAACAGTGTTGAAGCCAATATAAGGTTCACAACAGAATAGAGATAACAGCAACAAAAAAAGATAAAATACAGAATGGGTGTTAAAAGCAAAGTGTTAGTTAAGATATGTGCTTTAAACAACAACATAACACATGTCAATTGCTCAATTAAAAGTTCTGAACTAATGCAAGTCGCATATGCAATAAACAAAATGAATTAATCCTAACTGCTATGCTGGATAGTAGTAACAGAGAACACTGAAGTTCAAAAGGCTTGATTCAAAAGTGCAGTAAATACCACTGGATACTTTGATCAAAATATTCCATTGCAAACAAACTGATTATGTCCAACACAATGGAATTTTATTGGAAAACCGATTTAAATAACTGCATCTGGACTAGAGCACTTCCAGATTTTTCGTCCATGTCCACCTTGTGTATGATTTGTGCATACGCACAAAAGCCACACTGTGACATTCAGTGGGGTACAACACATGTTTTCACCTCATATTTGCAAAACGCTTCTGCAAAATATGAGGTATGTGCTGTTGGTTCAATCCTGCACACTCAAAAAGCTTTAACTGGAGGTTTGAGCCGACTTTTTAGTTAAAGTAGGACAGAGCTGCCATTGAGAGAAACTCTCAAACAGCTTCTTCCCTTAAGTAGTCTATTATATCTTTTCACTTCCTTCCTCCCAGAAAATGATCCAAGGTTTCCCTCCACCATATTCATCTCTTCATCTCACTCCTTTCACCTACAACACCAAAAGGTAGGCCAGTTCTCTCTTTGAATCCCCAGTCACCTCAGCAATTATTGGCTTCCTGACCATCTCCCCAAGTGTCCCACTGATTCTCTCTAATCCCTTCTTGATCCTGTTTAAATTCACATCAAAAACTCTATGTCTTCAAAGACCCTGTCTCTCCCTATCCACCTGTACGACTCCACTGCTCACATCACTCTCTCTAATGAGGATCAAGGCCTCAGAAAACAGCTCGGTTTCCAAAGAATGGAGAAAAAGCTAACAATGATGTTGCCAGGACTTGAGGACCTGACTTCTAGGGAAAAGTTAAATAGATTAGAACTTTCCTCTCTGGAGGGCAAGAAAATCTTATACATGCAAGAGATTTTGTAGGTGCTGGAAATCAACACAGAAAATGCTGGAGGAACTCTGTAGGTCAGGCGGTATCTATGGAAAGGAATAAAAAGTCGGCAATTCATGGTGAGACCTTCAGTTAGGAACACAAAATTATGAGGGGCACAGATAGGGTGAATACATGCAGATTTTTTATTTCCCTCAGGCTGAGTGAGAGTAGAACTAGAAGTCATTGGTTCAGGGTGAAAGGTGAAACTTCAAAGGGAAAACTTCTTCACTCAGGGTGTTGTAAATGTGGAAGGAGTCGACAGCAGAAGTGGAAGATACGGGATCAGTAGGAACACTTAAGAGAAGTCGCAAGGACAAAGAGCCACGAAGGCTGAATATGGGTTCAGGACATGTCATCTAACCTGCAGAGGAATTTGAAGGGGAAAGATCCTTGCTCCATGTGGCTTCCAAGATGTAGGAAGAACAAAGAAAGAGGGTCTGCTGAGGTAATTTTAGCAGCTAGTGACTAAAGTAAAACACAGAATGAAAAGGTAATAATTTCTGGGCTCTTACTTGAATCATGTGAAAATTGGCACAGGTTTAATAAGATCAGAGAACTAAATGAATGGCTCTAAGTTTTGTGTGGGAGAAGCAGGTTTATATTTGTGGGACATTATGATGGGGGGAGATGTTCCGATAAGGCAAGCTCCACCTGAAGCATTCTGGGAAAGAAATCCTGATAACTAGGGCTGTGGATAAGGCATTGAACTAAATAGTGGGGATATGGGTTCAAAAGCTTTGAAATGCATCGATAAAGTAAAAGGAAGGGAGAGTGCAAAAAAGGATACTGAAGTTTCCCAAATTAAAAAAAGACAAAAAAGTTTCAAAGGTTTCAAAGGTGCATTTAATGTCAGAGAAATGTATACAATGTACATCCTGAAATGCTTTTTCTTCGCAACCATCTACAAAAACAGAGTAATTTCCCCAAAGAATGAATGACAGTTAGAACCCCAAAGTCCCCCTCAGCTCCCCTCCCTCCCATGCATAAGTGGCAGCAAGCAATAATCCCCCCTCCTCCCATTGTCAAGAAAACCATCTGCACTCACCACCAAGACCTCAAGTGTGAGCTAGGCAACAACAAAGATACAGACTTGCAGTTACCCCAAAGACTACATTGTGCACCCTAATAAGGGAGAAGGAGGTGTCTCTGTATCACAGCAAGGGGAGACATAACAAACAGCTCACTGGTTTACTATGTTAAAGGTCCGTTCCGTCGCTCTTCCAAGCTCTGTGCCCAAAGATCTCGAGTTTCGGGGCGCACAGCCTTAGATCTTCCATCTCCCACGACAAACCAGTCTTCTGCTCGGACACCGACCTCTGATCGCATCTTCTCCAGAGCCACGAAAACCCGGTTTTCTGAAGATGAGCAGAGCTCTTAGGCCCAGCCCTTGGAGTGCTGAACAATGGCCAGTTATGAAACCCTAAGAGCAGGTCCCATTCCTGCAAAGAACCGTAGTCCATGTCAGGGTCTTCAAAAGAACACTGAAAGGGAAAAACAGAGATATTAAAGATGGAAATAGAGCTTTTTCCGAAGATGCATGCAAAGAGGAGTCACTGTTAGGTTCCATTAACCCTCCTAAGCTCCGCCTTCCAAAAGGTTGGAAAAGAATAAAAATTTAACTTCCGGCACCATAGGGACAAAATTTAAAAGAAATAGTGTTTAATACAGGACTGAGATTGTTATATTTTGAATGCATGCATATATTGAACAAGGTACACGATTTTGTAGCTCAGTTAGAAATTGGCAGGTATTAATCTGTGGACATTATTGAGTCATGGTTGACAGAAGATCACTTCTGGGAGCTTAACATCCAAGAGCACACATTCTATCAAAAGGACAGCAGTTGGGCGAAAGGTGGCTCTGTTGGTAAACAATGAAATTAAATAGAAAGAAGTGACGTAGAATCAGAAGATGCAGAAAACTTGTGGGTAAACTGCAAGGGTTAAAACAACCCTGATGGGAGTTATATAAAAGCCTTTGAACAGCTGCTAGATGTGGGGTACAAATTACAAAGGGAAATAGAAAAGGAATGTGTAAAGGGCAATGTTATGAGGGTCATGAAGGATTTCCATATGCAGGTAGACTGGGAAAATCAAATTGATGCAGAATCCCAAGAGAAGGAACTTGTAGAATACATACTAGGTGACTTTTCAGAGAAGCTGATGGTTGAGTCCACTACAGTAAATACAATTCTGTATTGGGTGTTTTGTAATGAACCAGATGTGATTAGGGAGCTTAAGGTAAAGGAACCCTTAAGAGGCAATACTCATAATATGATGAGAATTCACCTGTAGTTTGAGATAGAGGAGTTAACTTTGATGTTTCAATACTACAGGTAAAAGGAACTACATTGGCATGAGAGAGGAACTGTGGAGCAGTAGTGGCTCAAATTTTTGGGCGTAATTTAGATTGGTTCATCTCAAGGAGGTATGAGACAGGAGCTGTTCATGGCTGATTGGAAAGGATCTTAGCAAGGATGACAGTAGAGCAGCAGTGGCTGGAATTTCTGGGAGTAACAGGAGGAGGAGGAACTTAGGAGAGATAATGGCTCCTAATGGCGACTTTGTTGCTTGCATCTGTGGAAACAGCTCTATTTCTATCTTTACTATCTCTATTTTTCCCTTTCAGTGTTCTTTTGAAGACCCTAACCTGGAGTTACATGCTGAATTCAGTTCTTTGCGGGAATGGGACCCGCTGTCGGGGCTTCACAACTGGCCATCATTCGATATGCTAAGGACACGGCCTAGAAGATTAGGTCACCTTTGGAGTTTCGGGATTTCATGGCTGTGAAGGCAGGCAGACCGGAGGTCGGTGCCTCTGCAGGAAATCAGTGTTTCATGGGAGACGGAAGATCGAAAGCAGCAAGCTGGCTGCTGGCTGTGTGACCAGAGACACGAGTCCTTTGGGTATAGAGCTCAGAAAAAGCGACGCAACGGACTTTTAATATCATAAATCAGAGAGTTGTTTGTTATGTCTCCCCTTTTGCTGTGAAACACAGACACCTCTTTTTCTCTTATTAGGGAGAGAGAGAGTCTGTGGTATATCGAATACTAGGTGAGTGAGTAGTTTTTGGGGTACTGCAAGTCTGTGTGTTTATTGATGCTTTGTTGCATGCTTGAGTGCCTGGTGGGGGGGCACCGATGCTTTTTATTTGCTGGTGGGGGAGGGGGAATCGTTGCTTTGCTGCTGCTTACGCATGGGAGGGAGGGGAGCTGGGGGTCTTCGGGGTTCTAACATTTAACTGTTATTCATTCTTTGGGGCACTCCTCTGTTTTTGTGGATGGTTGCGAAGAAAAAGTATTTCAGGTTTTATATTGTATACATTTCTCTGACATTAAATGTACCTTCGAAACCTTTGAAAACTTTGAGTTATTTGGAAAACACAGTATCAGTCCTTTTCAAAGAGGAGAAGCATTGTAAAAGGAGGATGAGGCAACTATGGCTGACAAGGGAAGTCAAAAACAGCATAAAAGTAAAGAGACTGTGTACAATATAGCAAAAATTAGTACAAAGCTAGAGGAAACTGATTAAACAATAAGGTGAAATATGAAGGCAAACTAGCAAAGAAGATATCAAAAGTTTTCTTCAAATACAAATGTATATAAAGAATAAAAGAGAGGAAAAGTGAACATTGGACTGCTGGAAACTTACTCTAGTAAGGTAGAAATGGCGATCAAAGAAATGACAGATGAACTTAATAAATATTTTATATCAGTCTTCGCTGTGGAAGACACCAGCAGCCTGCTTAAAATTCAAGAATATCAGGGGGTAGGATTGAGTATAGTTGCTATAATTAAGGAGATGGTGCTTGCAGAGCTGAAAGGTCTCAAATTAGATTAGCCACCTGGACTAGATGGACTGCAACCCTGGGTTCTGATAGAAAGAACTGAAAAAATTGTGGAGATGTGCTTTCTGGCACTGGGCCTGTACTCCATGGCCCCGAGATGTCAAGATGAATGTGTGTGTGTGTGTGTGTGTGTGTGTGTGTGTGTGTGTGTGTGTTTGTGTGTGTGTTTGTGGGGGGGGGTCATGGATTCTCATTGAAACCTATTGAATATTGAAAGGTCTAGGACAAGATGGCATCACCATAGAATAAAAGGATGTCCCTTTAGAACAGAGCTGAAGAGGAATTTCTTTTGCCAATGGTGGTGATTCTGTGGAAGTTATTGCTACAGACAGCTGTGGAGGCTATGTCAATGGGTAAACTTAAAACGGATGCTGATATGTTCTTGATTAGTAAGGGGGTCAAAGGTTATGGGGAAAAGACATGATAATAAGATTGAGAGATAGTATATATCAGACATGTTTGAAATCCAGAGTAGATCCTTTGGCTAAATGGCCTAGCTCTTTTCCTATGTCTTATTGTCTTATGGTCTACATTTCGTTAAGTACATGAATGGGAGAGCTTTGGAGAGATATGTTGTAGGTGCAGATAGATGGGACGAAGCAGAAGTTCAGGTTGACCTGAGGCTATATGAACTTAATGGCCTGTTTCTCTGCTGCAGTACACCAAAACTGTACAACTTTATAATTAAATTTTAAATCAGTCTTTTGAAACAATATTTTCCTGAATGAAGAATGAAGCACTATTCTGTTTCATCATCACTAATCCATTATCTAACAGTAGAGATCATCCATCAAAAACTAAACATATAGATCTTCAGACTACCATTAACTGTAGTATGGGAAAAAAAGCAACATTCTGTTTGAAAGTGAAACATTTTGAATTTAAGTAAGGTGAACTTTAAGAAGATGAGGCAGAAGTGGACCACAGCAGAAACATAAAAGGTATAGGTATTCTTGTATTCCCTTATGATTTAAAGGAAGCTCTTCAGCTTACTGAATCCATGCAAGTTTGTAGAGCTATCTTTCCACCCCACCCCCTGCTTATTTGTCTGTAATCATTTCTTTCTCACATTCATATCAAGTCCATCCTGATTCCCCCACTACCAACTGCATTGGGGGCAATTTTTAGTAACCAATTACCCTCCCAATAAATATTTCTTTCAAATCTGAGAGGAAATTGGAGCACCCTGAGGAAACACATGCAGTCAGAGGGAGAACCTGCAAACCTCATAGAAACAATACCGGAGGCAAGGACTGAATCAAGGTCACTAGTGCTGTGGAATACTAACAACAATCACTGTGCCACAGTGGTGCATAATCAGAGGATTCCATGAAGATATTTCGTGCAAAGGGTAGTGGAGATCCCCTAAAGAGGTAAAATAAGAAAAAAAATAATTACTATGGAAATATTGAGCCTGCAAAATGAACCATAAATAAATTCTTGCAAGAATCAGCAATCAACAAGAAAGACTTCTGAAATAGCTAAAGAAACAGATTGGTTTCAAAATATAAAAGAGAAAAATAGGATGTATCCAGTCTATTAATCAAATTTTGCTGAGAAGTTTATCAGTAGTCACTGAGGATTTATATAAATCTGATGGAAGACTAGCCAAACAGATTTAAAAAGAGTAAGTCAAGCAAAATGATTTAATTGATTTTTGGAAGAAGAAACAACACAATAAGAGTAGGCTCCTTATAAATGCTATCAAGCGTGCATGTTAACTTTGCTTATCTCTCCATGAATCATGGTTCATACAGAGTACTTCCAGCAGTTTTTTTCTTACAATTGATAAACGAAACTTTAAGCATATTATTTATAAGAACTTCCTGAAAGCTTTCAAGAAAATTCAGCATGACAGACTTTTAACAAAAATAAGGGCATACAGAATTAGATGCAGTGGATTGTATTAGATCAGAAATTAGTTAACAGTGCAAGGGCAATGAATATGATAACTAGACCATTGTCAGCCAAGATATTATTAAGAGATTTAGAACTGGTGAAGAGCCTTAATATCAACTATGGTATAAATGAATAGCTGAACAGGCTCAAGGGGATGGAAAAGCTCTTGTTCCAAATTGCTTAAACTGGAAGATCTATTGTGCTGAATTCATTCTGTACTTCCAATTGCTAATTACTTTAGTGTTTCCTGGAAGAATAAGCATTTAATTAATAATTACTTACCACCTGTCAGAGAGAAGATTCTAATTTATTCAGGCAGCTTGGGGCAGGATTCCTCGTGATAATGTATGTGTCAGATTACGGCTGTACAAACTTAGACAAGTAAATCGATCAAAGTACAAAAGGGGAAAAAACTGTATTTACTCATGGCAAATAAGAAAAATATGTATTTTTCATTGTAGGACCTTTTACGACATCCCAGTTAGGTGCCATTTCATGTTAACAATTTTTTAAAGCCAAGGTGTTTAAATATTTGAAGCATAGACATCAAAGAAATGTTGGAATACACAACAAATCTGCACTTGTGCAACAAGGAAACAGGCTAAGCTTTCAGGCTGAAGACTATTTGACAGTAGTGGAAGATTCAAAAAGCAGGTTTGTTTTAAGTTGCTAGTTGGGGGTTGGGAGGTTGGATAGGTCAAGGGAATACAGTATCTTTGATTGGATGAGGTCAAGGTAACTATGATGATAAGTGGTTGACAAAGCCACCTGGTTGATGGGTTAATGAGGGCAGTTGCACAGAAAGAAAGCAAAGACAGAGGAATATATAAAATCTGAAATGCAGGATAGTGTAAAATGCCAAGCAACTCAGTTCACCATAGTGGAGAGAAAGAAAAACTGAGTCAGTATTGCACATAGGTAACTTGAAGTGGAACTAGCCAGTGTGATACAGACATAAAAATTAAGTTGTTGACATTATTATTGGGACACAAAGGCTACTGTCTGTCCACATAGATAATGAGGTGCTAACCCTCAAGTTGACATTGACCCTCATTATAACAGTGCTGGAAATCATAGGCAGATAAGTTACAGTAGGAGAAGGATGGAGGATTTAATAGACAGGTAACCTGAAGCTTAGAGTAGGATCCATAGTGTGTCTATCTGATTTCAATTACTCCAGCCTAGTGGAGACCTTCTCATGTGCATTGAATGCAATGCACTAAATTTGAAGAAGTGCAACTGAATAGTCACGTCATCTGGAAAATCTATGTGGATCCATGAATAGTGGAAAGGAAAGAGGTGAAAGGGTGAGTATTGCATTTCCAGCAATAGCGTGGGAAATGGCTACAAGGATTATATTCATTGGAAATGGAGGGGAGGAGTAGATGATCATGAAGAGAACAGTCCCCTTGGAATGTGGAGAGGGAAGGGGTGGGGGTAAAGAAATGGCAGTAGTTACAGATTTTCAGCATTTGCAGTTTTCTTATTTTCATTTACTATTTAGTACCATGTTTAATATTCATGAAAGTATAGTTTTTAGCCACTGCTTTCTTCATGTAAGCTGACATTAGTGCACATTGGTTATTTTGGACAAACTTCAGTAATATGCTACCTACGTAATCATCAGTACAGTTTCGAAGTTCAAAGTTAAAAGTAAATTTATTATCAAAGTACATATATGTCCCAATATAAAATGCTAAGATTTTTATTTTATTGCCGGTATTCACAGTAAATACAAGATACACAATAGAATCAATTAATGACTGCACCTAACAGCCAAAAGACAAAACCTGTGTAAATACAAAAGGAAAGAAAAAAATAATAGATAAGTCAGCAATAAATATTGAAAACATGAGATGAAGAGTCCTTAAATATAAGTCTGTATGTTGTAGAAACAATTCAGTAATGGGATGATGTAAGTTGAGTAAAGTTATCCCCTCTGATTCAAGAGTCTGACGGTTGAGGGGTAATAACTGTTGCTTAAATTGGTGGTGTGGGTCCTGAAGCCCTTGTACCTTCTTCCTGATAGCAGCAGCAAAAAGAGAGCATTCCCTGGATGGCAGGTGTCCTTGATGATGGATGCTGCTTTCCTGAAACATCACTCTGTGTAGATGTGCTCAATGGTGGGTAGGGATTTGCTAAATATGGACTGGGCCATATTCATTATTTTTTTGTAGGCGCTTCTGTTCAAGGGAATTGTTGTTTCAATGCAATGACGTGATACAAGTAGTCAATATACTCTCCACCATACAGCTATAGAAGTTTGTCAAAGCTTTAGATGACATGCTGAATCTTCACAAACTTGTAAGAAAGTAGAGGCACTGCCATGCTTTCTTCATAATGGTACTTACATGTGGACCCATGGCACAGATTCCCTGAAATGATAACACTCAGGAATTTAAAGTTGCTGACCCTTTCCTCCTCTGATCCTCTGATGAGGACTGGCTCATGGACCTCCGGTTTCCTACTAAAATCAATAATCAGCTCCTTGAATTTGCTGACATTGAGAGAGAGGTTGTTGTTGTGGCACCACTCAGCCAGATTTTCAATCCCCAATGTCAGATTTCCAATGTAAGAACTAGTTTTTTTTTGTATCGTGAATATGTCTTTTAACAGCTTAAGTCGAATGTAAACAAATCTAACTATATGTACTTGTAGATCTTGGTAACAAAATAATACAGATAATGACATTGACAGGAAACAAATATTTATTATAAGTTACTATAATTGCACATTGCACATTTAGTTGGAGACGAAACATAAAGATTTTTACCCCTCATGTATATGAAGGATGTGAGTAATAACATCAATTCAGTTCTTTCAATATAAAAGGGAAAATTAGGAATTTATATAAGATTATCACTCAAATAAACATTAAGCTGCACTAGTTTCTAACACAGAGAAATGGATTTGGACTGATAAATATTTGCTGAGTATCTAAATCACCAAGACATAAAAGGTATCGACCAAAAGCTAGTGAATGGGATTAGTATAGGTGTGTAGTTGATGGCTGAGAAGTACACGATGAGCAAAAGAATTCCTGTATGGTATAACTCTTGAGGTACCCGTATTCTTTGATGTTTTGTGCTTGGGACAACAAAAAGTTATTTAAAACAGTTACATGTTTTTTTGCTTTGATTACAAAAGATAGAATGGCTTAATTTGGAATCAATAAACGCAGGAAGTGTGTTTCTGTGTCTTATATATTCACTAACGCATGACATTTGCATGGCTGTGTCCTAATAATAGGTAGGTTTTGATTCGAAAACTTTGTACTGGTGATCTGCTGACTGTGATTGCACTTCCAGATGATGCAGGTTACTAGTTGAGAGTGGAATACATTTCCACTATTTGTTTCTAGTATCTTAAACAGACATATCAGCCTTGATGCTCACTTAACAAATCTAGTTTCATTTTAATAAACGTGCAAAATCCTATACTTACTTGAATACTAATGTAAAAAATACTTAAATATTGTTATCTTGACAAGCAATTAACTATTCTCCATTTTCTCACCTATAGAGTTTCTTTATAATCAAATCAATGCGGTGGGTTATTTGATATAGAAGATTTTAGTAGCCAAAGATATATCTGATGGTTTCAGATCAGAGTTTCTAACTGGGCAATTGCTTGCAAAAGTAACTGAACTATTAATTGTCCTTTAATATATAACACGTAGCAAGGTTAGATAGATGCTGTGTTCCACTACCTTACACATTCACTGTGGAATCCATTGTCACATCTTTAATCACTTCTTTTACACAATGTTTCCTACCCAGTCCCAATGCCCTTCCTACAATACTGGAAAAGAGTTGACAGTTCAATTCCTTTTTAGTATGATCTGTAATTGTAATATGTACTACATTTTATTTTGCAGGAATACTTTGATGAATGTACTTTGATTTCATTCTCTGAGTTCCCATTTCCTTTACATAATCAAGAAGATTTTTCTTTATCGTAAAACATTTAATGAATGGCAGCCATAGTAAAGCATAAATTCTATGATAATAACATCTCTAAATGTTGATTGCTCTAACATGTGAAATAATTATAAGCAATGTTTCACAAAAGATTTTGTAAATTGCTTACAGGTTTTGGATCAAAGTTTGTCATACTGATTTTTAAAATAACAAATGGTTAAATTGCTAAAAGATAAATGTGTGGAAGTTATTTTCCTGATGACATATGACAATAAGCAATTAGCCTGCTTCATGAATCAATAGATATTTCTTATTCTATGCATGAGGAAGGTTTTGATTCCGGCACTCAGCTGGGGTCATCTGCCTTAGACCTCAGATAATGAACAGAGATAAAAATAAGGCAGTGACTTGGTTTACAAGACAATCTGCTTTGCAAGTTGGAAGGTCAGAATGAAGGAGTCTAATTAGAAGCTTTCTTATTTGTTTGGCAAGGTTTGCAGTAGGATGTGCCATTTTAATATGTAGAGAACATTTGCCGTAATTCCAATGAGTTTACTAACAACTATGGTTCTGCAAATTCTTTTGCTTTCTATGAAATACGCCAGTTTCAATTACATTAGATCAGCCCATCCTTAAAGGCCTGTACCAGTGTGTTTTCATACAGTATACACAGTTCTATAGAGGATCATCTACATACACATTCCCAAGTTTAGCATTGCTATGAAGAGCACTGATTTGATATAGCACTCTTGGTTCTCCAAGTGTGCACTCACAGGTATGTATATTGATGCGCTAAAAATAAAAACATGCCTCCTTCATGATGCACCTTGTTTATTGTGAGTTTGGTACAAACCCCAACCTTCCACTGGAATGCATGCATGAATTAACGCTGGAGCGACTGCCTCTGAAGGCTGGTGTTCAATGAGCACTGGGTGAGTGACATGACCCCTCAAGATCAAATGAAAGGGTCAGAGTTACACCCCAGCTAGCACAGTGAGAAACATACAGTTGTCTGTAAGTACTCAAGCCATCCTGCAAATATCCCCTAAACCTACGTACTCTTTCAAAATTAAAGTTGTACTTTATCATTGCAGCAAAATTCTCACGCAGTTGCTTCACTTTCTGCATTCGGTTTCGATTGTTATCCTTTCCTCTTCCAGTTGCATCAGCTCTTCATCTATCAGTTATTGGTCATGGGATGCCAAAACCTCTTCAACATCATCTTCATCAACTTCCACAAGCCAAACTCACTTTGTCCTTGCTTCGTTCACCACGATCAAAATGCTTAATTATGTCTAGTTTTACGCTAAGTGTAACACCCTTATTCTTTCAGGCTTTTCCGACACCTTAGAACTCATCTTGCTAATGGCTGCTCAATGCAATGTGTTTCAGCAATGCAGTTCCGAATCCGGGAGAGACCGGCTGCTCGGGGCACGTGCTGCCTTTTACCGCGCACTGATTTTTTCGCGAGCTGATTTTTTATTGCGCGCTGCCTTTCTTCGTAACAGTGAAAACACCTTCTGAAAGTGAAAACATGGTACTAATGTAGGTCTTTCGTAACTGTGAGGTTTTGTAAAGCAAACGTTCGAAAAGCGGGGGACACCTGTAGCAGCCTGATAGGTTTAAAATAGAATTTTGACATGTCCTCAATAGTATATTACCATGTTTATCTAATGCAACTACGTTCTGTAGTGCTGGCATCAGGTCTCTGTTATTTGAATTTCTGTTATTCATGTTGTAACATGGAATCCTGGAGAAGCTTTAGTGACAATAAAAGCACTCACAGGTGTTCAAAAGTCACAAGTGGAACATGGACTGCTTTGGCAAGAGTCTATGCATGCAAACAGTACAGCAACTGTGTTTGTTACATGTCTTGCCAATTACACACGGTGACACATAGCGAAACCATCACTTGAGATACTGAAGCAATCTGTCACCTCACGTGTGCTATAGAGCAATGTGGAAGCTCCAGTGATAGCACTGTAATCGGGAAACATTTTATAACATAACCGAGGAAATTTGTTAAGTGATTATCACTGCTTTTGCCTTTAGTTTTGCATATTTGTTTGAGTGTTTCTTCTGCCTCATGTTCAGGATTGAAGGACAGTTGGATGTGGGGAGGATCGTGTGCAGTAAATACTTCTGTACATTGTAAAACTGGCATACACTAGTACCTTGCTTCACAGTAAAGGTATCTTCCCAGGATCAGGAGTACAAATAGAATTAACAGCAATAGTAATCATTACAGGAAAGAGTGTATTACGCGGGTGCCATTGCTTGGTATTGTCAGCTCTGTAGGTTGATCCATCGCTAACATCTCACTGTCCTTTTCATCATCCTTGATTGGATGACTTTGGTTTGTTATGCAGCTCTCTCCAATCCAGAGATTTCTCTGTTGTATCAGGCTCGGGACAGCTAGCCGGGGAGCACCTAATTAATTAGCATGTTTATTTCGGCTTTTTTCTTAAAGATGTGCTGGGTGCCTCCCGGCTACCGCTGCATTCTTCGTGGCAATGTATCGGGTCGGCGGCCCGGAGGATGGGGGCCACTGCACCACCCAGCCTGCGATGACTCAGTCTAACACACCATCATCAGTGCGCTCAGCGCTGTTTTACCAATTCCAGTAAGTGATACTACACTGTACATACATTATTTCTACTTTATATAGGCTGTGTATTTTTACATGTTATTTGGTAGATTTGGCAGCTTCATAGTTTAAAGGTTACTGGAGAGCGTGCATGAGATTTTCTGCCGAGAGTGTTTGCGTGAGATTTTTGCTATGGAGAATCTGTGCAGGCAATCGTTGTAGAGAAGTATTTCTACTTTATATAGGCTGTGTATTTACCATATCATTCCTGCTTTTACTATATGTTACTGTTATTTTAGGTTTTATGTGTTATTTGGCATGATTTGGTAGGTTATTTTTGGGTCTGCGAACGCTCACAAAATTTTCCCATATAAATAAATGGTAATTGCTTCTTCGCTTTACGACATTTCGGCTTACGAATCGTTTCATAGGAACGCTCTACCTTCGGATGGCGGGGGAAACTTGTAATTCAAAATAAACTCAAATGCTGGAGGAACTCAGCCAGTCAAGCAACATATGTCGAAGAGAAACCAGGTAACGTTTTGGGTCATGGAACCTTCCTCAGAACTGGGTAAAGAGGGGAGAGGTATCATTTTTCACAGCTGAGCTGGGAGGAAGGGTAAGGGTGTAAGACTAAAGACCAAATGGAGTTAGGTTAAGGCAGATTAAATGATAAAGAACATGAGCACTGACTAGCAATGAGGTGCTAGTCTCATTTAGAAACAATGTGGGAAAAGCACAAAAGCATGATAGAACTGAAAACAAGGGGAAAGTAGAATGCTTGAAGTTGCATAATTCAATATTAATTCCAGAATGTTGCAAAGTGCCTGGACAGAAAACTAGATGCTGTCCCTCGAATATTTAGCCTCACCAAGGAGGACATTGATGGATAGATTGGAATATAAGTGGAACTGAAAATTAAAGAGACATGCAACATCAAGTTCAGAATCTTCCCTTTAGACAAAGTAATAGCACTCTGCAAAGCAATCTTCCAATATGTGTTTAGTTGCTCCCTTGCAAAGAAGGGCATAATACAGTAGCCCAGCTGGAAAGAAGTGCAAGTGAATCATTACTTACATGGAATGAATGTATGGGAATCTGTATGGTCCAAAGATAAATGGAGATAGGCAGGTGTTCCATCTCCTTCACTTGTATGTGAATGTGTAGTGCGATGTAGAGTTATGGGATTCTGCTGGGAGTCAAAAGGTTAGTGGTCCCTTTGAAATGCAGAAAAGGAAGGAGATATGAAGATATAAGAAGTAATGGGATAATGTTGGAGCTGGCCAAAACTATGAAGGTTAGTTCTTTCAGCATTTCTGTTTCTTGTTCAGAGTCCAGCAGTTGCCGTTTTGATTGTTTACCAGAATACTACTTCAGTTCTCAGAGCAGCAATCTCATAGCCTGGACAAAATATTAACTACAGATCAACTATTTGCACAGGTCTTTTATTGGTAATATCAAACATGACCTGAGAAGTTGCAAAGGGGATTAACTTTTTTTTGTTATCTTCCAAAGGGTTCTTTCGTCTCTGTTTAGCAGGAGGAAGGATGGTGGTGGGCTGATTTTGAAACAAATAAGCTTTTGGGAAATTAGCCTGAATGGCGTTTGTCTCATTTCCTTTCTAGAATTTCTAAAGCTCTTCTTTTGGAACCACTATGATGAATAAAAAACCCTGCACAAAATTTAATTCCAGTCCCATGGCTGTTTCTGTTTTGATAGCAGAGTATCTTAGTAACAACCTATGAGGGAGGAATTCATTGCCAATAAATAGAACTGCAGTTTTTGGTAAAGATTTACTGACATTAGAAATAAATGTGGAACAAAAAATATCAAAATGAAACACTGATCTGATCTCTTTGAAGTTTTTGCCTCCAGTTGTTATACTTGTGAACAAATTAATTATATTCTATGCATCAATACTCTATATCACTAAGTTTGAAACTACACAATAAAATAGGGTCTTCAGTAATGCTGCTTTGTTTGACTGTATTCATGGGCATTCATGAATCATCAAATGACAATTAAACTTGAACTTAAACAGTTGCTGAAGGTGGTCTTGGTCCAAAACGTCGGGCTGTTTATATTTTTTCCATAGATGCTGCCTGACCTGCTGAGTTCCTCCAGCATTTTGTGAGTGTTGTTCTGGATTTCTAGTATCTGTAGACTTTCTTGTGTTTATTAAACAGTTGCTGTTTGATGAATGATTATAATAAAACAAAAGAAATAGAAGCATGTATAAGCACTTTCATTCATCATGTTTACTCCACTGTCATGGCTGATCTTTTACATCACACCAGTTTTCAGCAATCATCCCATTTCCTTTGATTCCCTTTATATACAGTGTACGTATCCACATATCTCTCTCTTTCTTGAGCATTTTCATTTTAAAAAGCTGCCATAGCCCTTCAGTGTAGAGAATTCGAAAGATTCCATGCCCTCTCGCTGAAGTCACTTCTCCTTGCATGCGTCCACACTGTATACTATTATTGATGTTTTGCATTTTCATTTTATTTATTAATCTCCTGTTTGGGATTTTACCAAAAGCCTTCTAAATGAACTGAGGTAAATAAACAAAGGATCTGTCGCCTTAATTTTCTTTTTATTCTGCAGCCACAATTGCTATATCATTATGATCATAAGGGATTCTGCAATGAGTGGAAATCCAGAGCAACACACACAGAATGATGGAGGAACTCAGCATATCAGGCAGCATCTATACAGAGGAATAAACAGTCGACATTTTGGGCAGAGACCTTTCATCAAGATTGGAAAGGAATAGGGAAAGAAGCTGGGTGAAGGGGAAGGTGTACAAGCTGGTAGGTGATAGGTGAAACCAGATGAGGAAGAGGTGAGTGGTTGTAGGAGGGGGATGAAGTGAGAAGCTGGGAGGTGATAGGTGGAAAAGTTACTTCATACCCCTCCCCTACCCACCCACCTTCCCCCTCATCTGGTTTAACCTATCATCCTCCACCTTATACTCCTGACTTCTGAGCTCATCCGGCATTTTGTTTTTGTTAGTATGTAATTATAATTATAAATTCATAACAATAAGAAATCTCAATGCTAAAAACAATTGGTAACAAATAGAGAGCCATTAGTGTGTTACACCAGATCAAATGTTCCATTTCGTGACTTCCTAGCAATTTGTTCTGCATGTCAGTGAAGTCATCTGCTACTTGTATGGTATATTAAATAAAGTTCTAAACAAGAAAAAAGACCAATGTTGTTTGCTGTGTACAATTTAGTACTCCCTAGAGTGCATATGCAGGGTCATTTTGAAGAGATTCTGAATATTTCTGGCTGTATGCATGAGTTTCTGTTACCAAGTTGGCTGACAAACTAACTAATTCATTAGGTTTTTACAGTTGAGAGTTTCAGTGTCAGCCATGAGCAGAACTTAAACCCGTGACTTTAGTGTAAAGACTATTTTGCTATTGACCTAACCAAATGGCCCATTCTAGAGTGCATCTGATATTGATTGGCTGTCAGGATGTGCAGATACAGACATTGCTATTCTAATAGCTTTTTCATTTCAGACTCCTTTATTATGAACCAAATCTCCTCAAAGGGATTTAGCTTTCATTAACCAGTAGTGTCCTATTTCCCCTTTGATAGCTTTTGCACAACGACAGCCAACAGGTTAGAACAAGGAATGGGCTTCTTGAAATAATTGCACTGAATTCCAGTTTCTGCATCAAATGTTTATAATATGCTTAGCAGAATGAAGAAAGATGGTCATTGCTGAAAAAATTTACATCTCTGCCTAAATATAAATCTGTTGAAGCAATTATTTTGGCTTAAGTTATCTATCAAACATTTCTATTTCACAGGTATGTATAGTTGTAGATGTGATTTGTGTTATGTGTGCAGCAGAAATTCTATTGATAAACTGTGCTAAATTATTAGATAGTCTCGATATATTGTGAAAGATACAGATTGACTACAAAATGAATGATGCAAAGATGGAAATGCAACAACAACTTAACTGATACCTACCATTTCTATACTTAATTTAAATATTCACATTAATAATTTCCAGATCATTTGAGTTCTTTTCTAATATGGCAAGTTATTGGGGATTTTATGATGAGAGTTGCATAGTTCCATAACTTTATAAAGGTTAAACCTACGTAAACACATAGTCCTGACGAAGGGTCTCGGCCTGAAACGTCGACTGCACCTCTTCCTACAGATGCTGCTTGGCCTGCTGCATTCACCAGAAACTTTGATGTGTGTTGCTTAAACACATAGCATATCAATTTGTCAATATGTCTATAAATACTGGTCTTCCAATGTAAGAATTCAAAAAGAGAGTACAGCAGGTACTTGGAATCTGAATTGAAACAGAAAATGCTGAAAATGCTCAATAGATGAGGGAATATTTGGAAAGTTAATCTCTAGACCAATGCAAAGAAAATAGCTGAAATATTTTACCTGAAAGATGATACGTAAAGAATTAACAATTTGATAAGTTGCCTGAAACGCTCTTGATTTAGATTGTTCATGCGGAACGTTGATAAGGAGAACACAACTCTTCTTCTTGAATAACGTTCTGTAATACTCAGCTTTCATTTGAAGAGTCACACTTCTGGGAATTCAGCATCTCATCAAGTTGTGTCTTGCTTGACACCTCAGCACTATCACAGAACTGTCACTGAAATGTCAGTCTAAAATATGTGTTCATTTTCTGGAATATGGGTACCCAAAACAAAGAAAAAAAGATGAATTTTTAGAAGCAGTAGTACTGAATAGCATGTTTCTCTTATTAAGAATGAAAGTTCTGTTCACTGTATGTTGTTGCCAAGTGGTACTAAAGGCCTTTCTTACAAGGATTAGCTTTCTTTAGTATGTCACTCCAAGGAAAATCGAGATATAGCCACATTTTTTCTCTTCACTTATTTCCATCCTTCAGAAAACAGCTTTTCTTCTCCTACACTGTGACTAAAAATTTTGTCCTACACCATGCTTGCCAGTTATTTCTTTATTCCAGCATTAACTTATATCTTTCAATACTGTTGTTAAACACATTGCCAGCTTTCTGTTCTCTTCAACTCCAGGCTGGCTTTAATCTCTTTTCTCATTCCTAGACACAACTCTGCTTCATCTCAATTAAAATTGTTCATTCTGAGTATCCCAATGCAACTTAGTAGTCAAGATATTAAATGGCATTTTGTGTTAACCATGAAATATCTTGGGAATTTTCATACCCAAGTAAGGGTAGTACAGTAGTTAGTTCTGCAACCTTTCAGCTCCATGGATTTGGGTTCAATACTAATGTTGGGTACTGTCAGTATGGACATGTATGTCCTCCCTTTTACAGTGTACAGTTGTTTTGCCTTCTTCTAACAACGTGGAAATAGCAGGGGCTCTGACAGAAATATCTCAAATGTCATTAGAAACGGGGATGGTGCCAGAGGATTGGCGTATTGTTCACATGGTTCCATTGTTTAAAAAGGGTTCTAAGGGTAAACCTAGCCATTATCAGCCTGTGAGTTTGACATCAGTGGTGCGTAAATTGATGGAAAGTATTCTTAGAGATGGTATATATAATTATCTGGATAGACAGGGTCTGATTAGGAACAGTCAACATGGATTTGTGCGTGGAAGGTCATGTTTGACAAATCTTATTGAATTTTTTGATGAGGTTACTAAGAAAGTTGACAAGGGTAAAGCAGTGGATGTTGTCTATATGGACTTCAATAAGGCCTTTGACAAGGTTAGATATGGAAGGTTAGTTAGGAAGGTTCAATCGTTAGGCATTAATATCGAAGTAGTAAAATGGATTCAGCAGTGGCTAGATGGGAGACGCCAGAGAGTAGTGGTGGATAACTGTGTGTCAGATTGGAGGACGGTGTGTAGCAGTGTGCCTCAGGGATCTGTACTGGTTCCAGTGTTGTTTGTCATATATATTAATGATCTGGATGATGGGGTGGTAAATTGGATTAGTAAGTATGCAGATGGTATTAAGATAGGTGGTGTTGCGGATAATGAAGTAGGTTTTCAAAGCTTGCAGAGAGATTTAGGCCAGTTAGAAGAATGGGCTGAAAGAAGGCAGATGGAGTTTAATGCTGAAAAATGTGAGGTGCTACATTTTGGTAGGACTAATCAAAATAGGAAAATGGTAGGGCATTGAAGAATACAGTAGAACAGTGGGATCTAGGAATAATGGTGTATAGTTCCCTGAAGGTGGAATCTCATGTGGATAGGGTGGTGAAGAAAGCTTTTGGTATGCTGGCATTTATTAATCAGAGCATTGAGTATAGAAGTTGGAATGTAATGTTGAAATTGTATAAGGCATTGGTAAGGCCAAATTTGGAGTATTGTGTACAGTTCTGGTCACCGAATTATAGGAAAGATGTCAATAAAATTGAGAGATAACAGAGGAGGTTTACTAAAATGTTGCCTGGGTTTCATCTCCTAAGTTACAGAGAAAGGTTGAACAAGTTAGGTCTTTATTCTTTGGAGCGTAGAAGGTTGAGGGGGGACTTGATAGAGGTGTTTGAAATTATGTGGTGGATTGATAGAGTTGATGTGGATAGGCTTTTTTCATTGAGAATGAGGGAGATTCAAACAAGAGGACATGAGTTGAGAGTTAAAGGGCAAAAGTTTAGGGGTAACATGAGGGGGAAGTTCTTTACTCAGAGAGTAGTAGCTGTGTGGAACGAGCTTTCAGCAGAAGTGGTTGAGGCAAGTTCGATGTTGTCGTTTAAAGTTAAATCGGATAGCTATATGTACAGGAAAGGAATGGAGAGTTATGGGCTAAGTGCAGGTCAGTGGAACTAGGTGAGAGTAAGAGTTCGGCACGGACTAGAAGGGCCGAGATGGCCTGGTTCCGTGCTTTAATTGTTATATAGTTATATGGTTATAATCTAAAGATATGCTGGAAGGTTAATTGTTAATGTGAAAGATTATCCTCTAGTGTAAATTCAAAGATGAGTTGCTTGGTACATGAGAGAGAATATATTCAGGTGCCACAGGGATATAAAGAGGAGGGGCATGACACTGATTCGATGGGCTAAATTGACTCCTTCTGTATCATTAGAAGTACATTTTTATTTCAATATTTTCTTTGCATACAACACTAAACCACTTTATTCTTCTCCACCCACTGTGCTCTAGAGTATAATTCTTCCTCATTTTGATTGCTTCTTCTTCTCAATGCATGAGTCCCAAAGGAACATTCCAGTAATTACTTAACACATCAAACATAGTTATAGGCATGGTTACTCTATCTATAATTGTTCAAGTTAAAGTTTATTGTCATTCAACTGTACACATGTATAACACCAAATGAAACAATGCTCCTCTGGATCAAGGTGCACAGCACAGTACATATATTGGCACCCATGACAATGCTAGGAACAGGGAATAGGTCCCGAAGAGAGAATATGTGGAATTAGGCAGAAAGCTGAAATGTAGGGTCACCAGAGTAGTAAACTCTCAATTGCTGCACCAGTGAATGTCAGAATAGGAAGATTTGACAGTTAAATGTGTGGCTGAGTAATTCGTGCATGGGGGTACAGCTTCAGATTTTTGGATTATTGGGATCTCTTCTGGGGAATGTATGACTTGTACAAAAAGGACAGGTTACACCTGAACCTGAAGGGGACCAATATCCTTGTGGACAGGTTTGCGTGAGCTGTTGGGGGGAGGGTGGGAACTAGAGTGATTGGGCTGAGGACGGGGCAGTTGGTATACAAGTAGATGTAGTGTGCTCCCGATGCGGCCTTCTATATATTGGTGAGACCTGATGCAGACTTGGAGACTGGTTTGCTGAACACCTACGCTCTGTCTGCCAGAGAAAGCAGGATCTCCCAGTGGCCACACATTTTAATTCCACGTCCCATTCCCATTCTGATATGTCTATCCATAGCCTCCTCCACTGTAAAGATGAAGCCACACCTTATATTCCGGAACAACACCTTATATTCCGTCTGAGTAGCCTCCAACCTGATGGCATGAACATTGACTTCTCTAACTTCTGGTAATGCCCCACCTCCCTGAAGCACCTTCAATAACTCCAAAAGACTGAAGTTGGGTAAAATACAGAAAGGCCTTTATTCGCTGTACAAAACGACCTCCATGCTGAGTGTCTACAGCCGGACTGAGGGGGAGGGCAGGGTGAAATCACCTTTATTCAGGATACTGTGGGAGGAGCCACAGGGGCAGTCAGCAGAGGGGCGTGTCCAGACAGTTAACCCAGTTACAACATATATATGGTTTACCACACTCCCCCTTGTACCCCATCCGTTATTTATTTATATACACACATTCTTTTTCTCTCTGTCCTTTTTCTCCCTCTGTCCCCCTCACTATACCCCTTGCCCATCCTCTGGGCTTTCCCACCTCCCCCTTTCCTTTCTCCCTAGGCCTCCCGTCTCACGATCCTCTCATATCCTTTTTGCCAATCAACTGTCCAGCTCTTGGCTCCACCCCTGCTCCTCCTGTCTTCTATAATTTCGGATCTTCCCCCCTCCCCTTCCCACT
The DNA here is from genome assembly GCF_030028105.1 of Mobula birostris. Taxonomy (NCBI): domain Eukaryota; kingdom Metazoa; phylum Chordata; class Chondrichthyes; order Myliobatiformes; family Myliobatidae; genus Mobula; species Mobula birostris. Next base: position 86,573,413 of record NC_092379.1, on the reverse strand, counting down.
TTCAAATCTCTTGCTAGCTCTTCTTTCGGTTAGTCCTGATGAAGGGTCTTGGCCCAAAACTTTGACTATACCTCTTCCCAGAGATGCTGCCTGACCTGCTGCATTCACCAGCAACTTTTATCTGTGTAGTGTGCAGTAAGACTGTTTGGAAGCACAGGCAGATGATAGGGCAAAATTGCAGGTAGTGGAATGAGTTGCAGTGTAACATGGGGACAAACTTTTAAAAAAAGGTGCAGAATATAGGACTGAATGTGTTATATTTGAAAGCACACAGTATACAGAATGAGGTAAATGATCTTACAGCACATTTAGAGATTGGCTACAGATTGGCTGATATGAACTTGCAGGCATCACTGAGTCATGGTTGAAAGATTATAGTTGGGAGACTAAGATCCAAGGAAACACATTGCATTTAAAAGACAGAGAAGTAGAAATAGAGGGTGGGGTAGCTCTGCTGGTAAAAAAAAGTATCAAATATTTAGAAACAGGTTACATGGCATCAAAAGATGTAGGATCTTTGTGTGTAAAGTTAAGAAACTGCAAGGGTATAAGTCTCTGAACAGTAGCCAGTACAATGAGCGATGGAAAAGGCATGTAAAAAGCGTAACAATATGATAGTCATGAGAGATTTCAATGTGCAGGTAGATTGGGAAAATTATGTTGGTATTGGACTTCAAGAGAAGGAAGTTGGAGGATGCCTATGAAATGGCTGTTAAGAGAAGCTTATGGTTGATTCCACTAGGGAAGGTAATTCAGGATTGCTATTATGTAATGAATCAGATTTGAATAAGAAGCTTAAGGTAAAGGAACCCTTAGGAGGTAGTGATCATAATATGATAGAACTCATCCTGCAGTTTGAGAGGTAGAAGCAAAAGACAAATGTATTAGTGTTACAATAGAGTAAATGAAATTATAGAGGCATGAGTGAGGAGCTAGAAAAAGTTAATTGGAAGGGGACACTAGCCGGGATATCAGCTAACAGTACTGTATGGAGTTTCTGGGATCAACTTGGAAGGTGCAGGAGAGATACATCCTCGGAGGATAATGTGACAATGGCTGACAAAGGAAGTCAAAGATAACATAAAACAAAAGAATGGACATACAATATAGCAAAGAATATGAGGAAGTCAGAAGATTGGGAAGCTATTAAAATCAATAGAAAGTCACCGAAAAATCGTAAAGGAATAGATGAAATATGAAGGTAAGCTAGCCAATAAAACACTTTTCAGTATTTTCAGATACATAAAGAGTAAAAGAGAAGTGAGAGCAAACATTGGACAGCTAGAAAATGATGTTCAAGTGGTAGTAATGGGGGGACAAAAATGGCCAACAAATTTAGTAAGAACATTGCATCAGTCTTCACTGTGGAAGACACAAGCAGTATGCCAGGAATTCGACAGAGTCAGGAGCAGAAGAGAGTGTAGTTGCTATTACTAAGGTGAAGGTGCTTGGGAAGCCGAAAGGTTTGAAGGTAGACAAGTCACTTGGACCAGATGGACTACATGCCATGATTCTGAAAGAGGTAGCTGAAGAGATTGTCAAAGCTTTAGTAGTGATCTTCCAAGTATCGCTAGATTCCAGAATGGTTGAAGAGGACTGGAAACTTGCAAGTATCACTCCACTCTTTAAGAAGGGAAGAAGGCAAAAGAAAGGAAATTATAGCCCAGTTAACCTGACTTCAGTAGTTGGATAGATTTTGGAGTGCATTATTAAGGATGAGGTTTCAGGATACCTGGAGGCACATGGTAAAGTAGACTAAAGTCAGCTTGTTTTCCTTTAGGAAAGATCTTGACTCACATATCTGTTGGAATTCTTTGAAGAAACAACAGGAAGGATAAACAATGGAGAATCAGTGGATGTTACTCACCTGGATTTTCAGAAGGTCTTTGAAAAGATACTGCACATAAGGCTGCTTAACAAGATAAGAGTCCATGGTATTACAAGAAAGATACTGAACATCAAGAGAAGATTGGCTGACTGGCACGAAGAAAAAATTGTCAATAAAGTGGGCCTTTTGTGGTTGGCTTTAATGGAAGCAGGGAGTCTGCAGAAGGACTTGGGCACTTTGGCAGAATGGGCAAAGAGATAGCAGATGGAATATAGTGTAGTGAAGTGTTTGGTCGTGCATTTTGGTAGAAGGAATAGGGGCAAGACTATTTTTGAAATGGGAAGAACATTTTAAAAAGCAAAGGTGCAAAAGGTCTTTGGAGTCCTTGTGCAGGATTCCCTCAATGTTGGCTTGCAGGTTGTGTTGGTAGTAAGGGAAGCAAATGCAATGTTATCATTAATTCCAAAAGGACTAGAGCATGAAAGCAAAGATCTAATGCTGAAGCTTTATAAGGCATTAGTCAGACTTCTCTTGGAGTATTATGAGAAGTTCTGGACTCCTTATCTGAGAAAATATGTGCTGGCATTGGAAAGGGTCCAGAGGAGGCTCACGAGAATGATTCTGGGAATGAAAGGTTTAACTTATGAAGAGCAGTCTGATGGCTTTTGGCTTGTTCTCACTGGAGTTTAGAAGAATAAGAGGGAATGCAAATAAATGATTACCATAAAACATAGGAACAGGATTAGGCTACTCGGCCCATTGAGTCTGCTCTGCTATTCCATCATGGCTGATTTATTGTTCCGGTCAACCCCACTGTCTTGCCTTATTCTTATAACCTTCAGTGCCCTGACTAATCAAGAACCTATCAACCTTCACCTTAAATATAGCTATTGACTGGCCTCCACAGCCGTCAGTAGTAATGAATTCCACAAATTCACAACCTTCCAGTTAAAGAAATTTCTCTTGATCTCTGTTCTAAATGGGCATCCCTCTATTCTGAGGCTGTGCCTTCTGGTCCTAGACTCACTCACTTTAGTAAACATCTTCTCCACATCCACTCTATCTAGGCCTTTCAATATTCAAAAGATTTCATTGAGATCCTCCCTCATTATTCTCAACTCCAGCAAAAGACAAAACTGTTCAAATACAAAAGAGAAAAGAAGTAATAAATTAATATGTAATAAATATCAACAACATGAAAAGAAGAGTCCTTGAAAATGTGTCATAGCTTGTGGGAACAGTAAAGTGCTGGGGCAAGAGAAATTGATTGAAGTTATTCCCTTTGCTTCAAAAGCCTGATGGTTGAGGGGTAATAACTATATCTGAACTTGGTGGTGTGAGCCCTGAGGCTCCTATACCTTCTTCCTGATGGTAGCCACGGGACAAGACCTACGTGGCGGGAGTCCCTGATGATGGATGTTGCTTTCCTGTGACAGCACTCCAAGTATATGTGCTCACTGGTGGGGAGGTCTTTACCCATGATGGACTGGCCCATATCCATTAATCTTTAAAGGATTTTCTGTTCAACGGCATTGGTTCTTCCATACCAGGCTGTGATGCAGCCAATCAATATATAGTATTTTCCATTATGTATAGAAGTTTCTCAAAGTTTTAGATGTCATGCTGAATCTTTGCAAACTTCTAATGAAGTAGAGGTGCAGCTAAGCTTTCTTCATAATTGCACATACATGCTGGGCCCAGGACAGATACTCTGAAATGATTATACCAAAGAATTTAAAGTTGCTGACCCTTTCCACCTCTGATCCTCCAGTGAGGACTGGTTCCCCTCCTGAAGTCAATAATAAGCTCCTTGTTTTTGCTAACATTGAGGAAGAGGTTGTTGTTGTGGCACCACTCAGCTAAATTTTCAACCTCACCCCTGTATGCTGATTCATTGCCACTGTTGCTTCAGCCAATGACAGTGGCGTCATCTGCAAACTTAAATATGGCATTGGAGCTTGCTTAGGCACACAGTCATAAGTGTAAAGTGAGTGGAGCAGGGAAGTATCAAAGTTGCTGATATTCTTAAGTTTAAATTCAAGATTAATTATCATTTAACCATACATGAATACCCTTGAATACAGCCAAATGAAATAGCATTTCTCTGGGGCCAAGGAGCAAACCACAGAACCAACCATTATACTCAGCACAAGCCACATATAGCACATATAAGATAGCAAGTAAACAGACAGACACACAAAATATGTCCCTGAGTTTCATGTCTTGTAAATCAATGGTGCATGAGTGTTATCAGCAAGAACAGGCAGTTCTCAGCAGTTTGCAGATGAACGTATACATCCACCCAATCCAGCTAGTCATACCACCGTTCGCATACTGGAGTGCAGGTCTGATGGAAGGGGACAGACCCCAACCCAGCGTGGATGCCATGCTACGCTGCCTCTGATGTCTCCTCTCCTGAACTGCTGGACTGCAGCAATAGGTAGGCCCATGGCTTGAGGCCCAGGCCTTGCAACAACTGGATACCCTGCCAATAAACAAGGGAAACAGATTTGCAGCATTTTCTATTATCAATATCCAACAGGGTCCTGCAACCACAAGAGAAACATCCAAAATAATCACTCACTGTTCGACTGCATACCACCTTCGTGCATCAACTCTGATGCCTTCTTGTGGCAAGTAGTAACATGGTCTGCACCAAGTCCAGCTACACCACCAATGAGCAGCTCACTAATGGGGTAGACCTGAAGTTACAAGATTGTCCAAAAGACAAAACCACGTCCGGTTGGCTCCCCAAGAAGGCTGGTGCATCCAAATGTGCCGCCATCTTACCAGAACAGGTTAATAGGATGGGAATACAGATATCAGGAGCTCAGCATGGGTTTGCTGGAATTTCTCAGCAGGTTCCAGTCCGAAGTATCGTTCATGTGGGAATTCAGTTTAACATTGTGAGTTTATCCTCTTTCAGATCTTGTTTTACTCCATAATCTGCTTCAATAGGTTTAATGTCAAAGAAATGGATACAATATATATCCTGAAATTCTTTTTCTTCACAAATATCCACGAAAACAGAGGAGTGCCCCAAAATATGGAAAGGAAAGGTATGTCGCATCCGTAGTTTCTCTGGTTAGCGGATGATTTCCCTCCACGCCTCTCTGACGTAGTGGGGAACCATGTACAAGGCAAGTTACAGCAGTGGTTTGAAATTGCCTTCTGCCGGGTGAGTTTCCAAAGAGATCACCAACTCGTAACCCAGCATGGATGGAAAGCATGCAGGGGAGCCGGCTGGATTCGAACCCGGGACCTTTCGTCCCTAAGTCCACCACTGATGCCACTACGCCACCAGCCAGGTCTCCAAAGTATGAATGACAGCTAGACTTTAGAACCCTAAAGCCCCCAGGTCCCCCTCCCACACGCAAGCAGCAGCAAGGCAATGACCCCATCCCCACACCCCCACCAACAAAAAGCATCAGCACCCTCCACTGAGCACTGAAGTGTGCAGCAAAGCATCAATAAAGACACAGACTGACAATACCCGAAAGACTACTCGTTCACCCAGTAATTTGACATGCCACAGTCTCGCTCTCACCCCAATAAAGGAAAAAGATGTGTCCCCGTTTCACTGCAAGAGAAGAGACATAACAAACAGCTCACTAATTTACAATGTTAAAAGTCTGTTGCGTTGCTTTTTCTGAGCTCTGTGCCCAGAGAGTCAGCCCAGAAGGGTGTAGCTTTTCGGGCACACAACCCACAGCAACTAACCTGCTGCTCCCGATGTTCTGTGTTCTCCCACGTCACTTTTGTCACGAGCACTGGCCTAAAATCAGCCATAAAAATTCAGAACCCTGAAGACACACGAGTCTACTAGGCCTAGACCTTGGGATATCAAAAAACGGCTGGTCGTGAGGCCCTAAGAGTGGGTCCCATTCCCACAAAGAACCAAAATCAGAGTGTAACTCCAGGTCAGGGTCTTCAAAAGAACTTTGAAAAGGAAGAACAGAGATATCAAAGATAGAAATAGAGCTGTTTCTGAAGATGCAAGCAAAGGAGTGGCCGTTCAGTGCCATCGTGACTTCACTCTGCCCCTCCAAGACCTCCCCTTCAACAGTTAACTCCAGGCATTCTCTCAACTTTTTGAGATGTACAAAAAAAAATTGTTCAGTTCTCTGTTAAACCATTAAGATTTATTGTTATATCTTCATTTGTTTATTGTGGATCACTAGATCACTAAATTGCTTGTAATAGTTTAACTGCTTAGTATGGGTTATCACTTCATAATTGGACCTCTATTATATGACCCATTAATCTCCACTGTTTCATGAAAACTACCCCAATCTTTCAGATCTTGTTTTGTATCCGGGACATTGTCTCTATGTTAGAAATAAATGCAAGCTGATGTTCATTCATTTAAAAGCTTTCATGGCATATGATCTCTGGTTTGTTCATAATTTTTCCAGATTCACATTCAGATTAACTTATTGTCATATACACAATATGCAATAAAGTTCTTGACTGTGTGAAGCTCACAGAGTAAGCAGTAGGGATGGTGATAACGAGTGCAACGATAAATACAGAGATGAGCGCAATACCACAGACTGGCTCAAAATACAATAGTGCAATCTGAGGTAGTGCAAAATGAAAATGTGCGAAACATGGAAGCAATGTAAAATCACCTAGGAATGGCTGAGTTTTTAATTTTACATTCCTTGTTATTTTACCTAAAATGTTATCTACTTCTCTGGAGTTGTACGCTCAGTTCTGGTCGCCCATTAAAGGAAAGATGTTGAGGCCACGGTGAGTGTGCTGAAGAGCTTTACCAGGATGTTTCCTGAATTGGTGGGTACGTGCTATAAGAGAAGTTGGACAAACTAGGGTTGTTTGCTCTGGAGTGGCAGAAGCTGAGGGGAGACCTGATGAAAGTTTACAAAATGACATGAAGCATAGATAGTGTAGATAGCCAGTATTCTTTTTCCCAGGATCGAAATACCAAAAGGCATGTATTTAAATTGAAGAGGAGAGTTCAAAAGAGGTGCCGGACAGGTCTTTTAGACAGACAGTGTTGGGCTCTAGGAAGATGCTGCGAGGGATGGTGGTGGAGGCAGGCATGACTGACATTACGAGATGTCTTAGATAGGCACATTCATATGTTGGTGGTGAGAAGGATATGAACTACATTCAGGCCGAAAGGATTAGGTGTCGTTAGCTAACACTGTGGACTGAAAAGGCCTTTTTTTGTGCTGTGCTGTTCTCTGGTTTAAGTTCTACACTCTGTGATCAGCTAAAATACGAAGGCAACAGAATTAGTGTGGTTGATTTACAGACCATTCCTAATTAACTCAAGGAGGAGGAATATTAATCAATGGAAAGTTGTGTTGGAAATAGGCTGTGTTTCATGTACTATTTTTTAGGATGGCAAACTGAGACGGTAATTAGTCCTACTGTGCTTCAAGTTGAGATTTGATCTCAAATTCAGGCATTGTCTATTTGCAATTTGCATATTCTCTCCCTGACTGTATGGAGATCTGCCCAATTCTTAGATGTCCTCCCATAGCTTAGCACGATGCAGCCAGGTTAACTGGGTATTATAAGCTCCTGTTTTCAAGCAGGTAAGTATCAAAAATATCGAAGGGGAGTGATGAGCAAGTGAGAGTGTTACAGTATCTCATGTGTCATTTTGCATTAGCTAATAGAATTTAATCCCAACAAATGCCAGGTGATGTACTTTGAGGTAGGGCAATTCCAGTAAATGGTTGCCTGAAATGGAGTAGAACCATAGAACCATAGAACACTATAGCAGAGTAAATAGGCTATTCGGCCCTTCTAGTCTGTGCTGAAACATTATTCCACTAGTCCAATTGACCTGCATCCAGTCCATAAGCCTCCAGACTTCTCCCATCCATGTACCTATCCAATTTATTCTTAAAACATAAGAGCGAGCCTGTATTTACCATGTCAGATGGCAGCTCGTTCCACACTCCCACCACTCTCTGAGTGAAGAAGTTCCCCCTAATGTTCCCCCTAAACCTTTCCCCTTTCACCCTAAAGCCATGTCCTCTCGTATTTATCTCTCCTAATCTAAGTGGAAAGAGCCTATTCACATTTACTCTGTCTACTCTGAGTCTTGATGAACAGAGAAACGTAAGGTTCAAGTTCACAGTTCCCTGAAAATGGCAATAGAATTCGAAAGGATAGGAAGTATATAACATGTTTGTGTTCATATGCCAGAGCACAGAATATAATAGTTGGAATGCCATGTTGCAACTTAACAAAATGCTGTTTAGGTCTCACTTAGAGTATTGTTGCAATTCTAGTCAGCATTGTATAGGAAAGATGTTGTCCTGCTGGAGGGAAAGAAAAGGTAGTTCACCATAATATTGCCAGGATTGGAGAACTTTAGCAATGGAGAGAAACTGGATAGGTTGGAGTTGTTTTCCCTAGAGCATGAAGTACGGAGGGATGTCCTGAAAAAAAAAAATACAAGATTAGGAGAGACAGTCATTTATTTTCTCTTGGTAGGCATATCAAAAGCAAGAAGGCATATATTTAAGGTGAGAGGTTGGACTTTTAAAATAGATTTTTCATACAGAGATTGAGCGATTTCGGAAACACGCTGCATGATGGGAAGGTGGAATCCAAAATGTTACTAAAGAGACACTTAGACACCCCAATTGGCAAGGCATAATGGGATTTGGTCCTAATGCAAGCAAATAAAATTAGTGTAGATGGGCAAACAGGTCAGTATAGACATGGTGGGCTGAAGGGCCTGTTTATTTGCTGTACATCTCCAAAACACTCTGATTCAAAGCAAGCAACACACATCAAAGTTGCTGGTGAACGCAGCAGGCCAAGCAGCATCTCTAGGAAGAGGTGCAGTCGACGTTTCAGGCCGAGATCCTTCGTCAGGACTAACTGAAAGAAGAGTGAGTAAAGTATGCACACATTCTTTCTCTCACTCTCCTTTTTCTCCCTCTGTCCCTCTGAATATACCTCTTGCCCATCCTCTGGGTCCTCCCCCCCCCATCTTTCTTCCCGGACCTCCTGTCCCATGATCCTCTCGTATCCCCCTTTTGCCTATCACCTGTCCAGCTCTTGGCTCTATCCCTCCCCCTCCTGTCTTCTCCTATCATTTTGGATCTCCCCCTCCCCCTCCAACTTTCTAATCCCTTACTCACTCTTCTTTCAGTTAGTCCTGACGAAGGGTCTCGGCCTGAAACGTCGACTGCACCTCTTCCTACAGATGCTGCTTGGCCTGCTGCGTTCACCAGCAACTTTGATGTGTGTTGCTTGAATTTCCAGCATCTGCAGAATTCCTGTTGTTTTCTGATTCAAAGCAATCCTGTCTCCATAAACTGCTTTCTGTCATCCAGAAGTGAGACATCAGTTTCACCCTGACAATACATTCCAAATGTGGCTGCTTCATCCAGGGATGAGATAGCATTTCAAAAATATCAGCCTGATGCTTTCCAGTTTTACGTATTTGAATTTCTGGCACTTGAATAGGATGGTCACCTTATACAAAGTCCTGGACCTCAGTACTCAAGTTGATCAAACTACTCAGTTGTCACCTTTTCAGCAAGCTAAGTTGTGTGATATATAATGGTGCTAGAAAGATGTGAACACTATAGAATTTTCTTTATTTCTGCATAAATATGATCTAAAATGTAATCATGTAATTCCTAAAACGAGATAGAGAACCCAATTAAATAAAGAACACAAAAAAATTCTTTTTTTATTTATTGATTGATGAAACTAATCCAATATTACATGTATTTGTCAGAAAAATATATGTGAACCTTTGGTTTCAGTAACTGATATGACTCCCTTGTACAGCAATAACTTCAACCAAACATTCCTGGTAACTGTTGATCAGTCCTGCATATCAGCTTGGAGGAAGTTTAGGCCATTCCTCCTTGTAAACTTTTTCAGTTCTTTGATTTTGGTGGGCTTCCCTGCAGGACTGCTTACTTCAACAACATTCCTATAGGATTAGGGTCAGGATTTTGATTCAGCCATTCCACAACATGAATTCTTTCTAAACCATTCTGTTGTTGATTTACTCTTGTCTTTTGGATCATTGCCTTGTTGCATTATTCAACTTCTATTAAGCTTCAGGTGATGGACCATTACCTTGACATTCTCCTGTGAAATGTTTTGATACAGTTTTGAATTCATTGTTCTCTCAATGATTGCAAGCTGTCCAAGTCCTGAGGCAGCAAAGTAGCCCCAACCATGATGCTCCTTTCACCTTGGTTCACAGCTGGGATGAGGTTTTGGTGTTGGTGTGCAGTGCTATTTTCCCTCCAAACCTGGCAATGTGCACTTCTGCAAAAAGTTCAACTTTTGTCTCATCTGTGCACAGAACATAGTCCCAAACACATTGTGAAACAACCAGGTGTTCTTTTGCAAACTTGAGGCATGCAGCAATGTTTTTTTTTGGAGAGCAGAGGTTTCCTCCGTGAGCACCATTCTTGTTCAGTGTTTTCATTATAGTGGACATATGAACAGAGACTTTAGCAAGTTCTGGAGATTTATGCAAGTGTTTTACTGTTAGCCTTATTTTCTTCTTCACCTCCTTCAGCATTGCACGTTGTGCTGTTGGTGTGATCTTTGCAGAATACCCACTCCTATAAAGAGTAGCAACAGTTCTGAGTTTCCTCCATTTGTAAACAATTTCTCTTACTGTGGACTGATGAACAATCAGGTCTTTAGAAATGCTTTTGTAGCCTTTTCCATTTTCATGCATTTCTACAATTCTTCTAACGTCCTCTGTAAGTTGTTTTGATTGAGGCATGGTGCATATAAACAGATCTTCCTTGAAAAGAGCAGGCTCTGTGAGTAACCTGACTTTGTGTGTCTTTTTTATAGACCAGGGCTAATAAATAAATTAATCAGTAAAATGTTTATTTTTGTGTTATTTGTTTAATTAGGTTCTCTTTATCTAGTTTTAGGGCTTACATGAAGATCTAACCATATTTTAGGTTATATTTATGAGGAAATAGAGAATATACTACAGGGTTCATAAACTTTCTTGCACCACTGTATACAAAGGCTGTAGCTCCAAAATTAGTCTTTAGCTGAGTAATACTGGTTATCATGGGAAAATATCAGTCATCTGCTGAGTTGTTTCTTTCTGCTTGCTAGTGATAATTCTGTTAAAACCCATCCTTAAACCAGTCCATACTCAGACATCAAAATAGAGTCATTGATAGAATCGTAGTATGATGTCCTAAAAATAGGATCTTCAGTTCAGCATATCCAGGTGACTATCAAGTACTTAACTGTACTAATCCCACTTATTGATGCTTGGACCATACCGTTCTTGATGTCAATGATTAAAGAGCTTAACAAAATGCTTTTCAAATTTGTGTGAGTACTTACCTCCGCCATCCTCTTAGGTAGCTACTAATCACATTCTGTGTACAAAAGTTTCTTCCTGAGATCATCACTAAACTTCTTACCAATTCTCCTAAATACTTGCCCTTTAATATACATCGGCTATGGGGATGTTCCTACAATCTATCTTCAAAATGTTGCATTCATCTATCAGCTATCTCCTTAACTTTCTATATTCTAAGTTAAGTTCCAAAACAAATCTAGCCCATGTAGTTTTTCTTTATAATTGAAATACTCCATGCCAGATGTCTATAGTGGATTTCCTTTGTATGTTCTCCAGTGCAATTACATTAAAGTGGACAAGAACTGTGCACAGAATTACAGCTGTTGCCTAACCATTGTTTTACAAAGATCCTTTCTGTTATATTCTCTGCCTTGGCTGATGAAAGTAAATACTTTCTATGCCCTCTTCAACACCTTCCCATATTACTGAGAAATTTCATATTGCAATGACAATTATTACAAGAAGCTGTTCAATTAAGTATTTTGACCAAGAGCAAGTGGTGTTTTTGTTTAAATGGTCTCAGGCTCTGACATCCCTGAGAATGAACTGTTGACCTGTCTTGGAGTTGCAGTAATTATAAAATCTATTTTGACAGATTTATTTGCAAAGTTTCACAGACATTATTCTTCAGGTATGAAGATCTGGTCAAAGTTCCATCACCTGGAAGACTGAAATTCTATCTGAGAATTTGACTGTGTGATGTGAATTGACATTCCAATTTCACT